>NW_024962271.1:9583909-10240015 GCF_019238085.1 Lagopus leucura | reverse complement strand
GGGGCCGCGGGCCGCCGCCCGGGGAAGGCCCCGGCGCCGCCTCGGGGACGGCGCGGCGGCCTCCGGCGAGTCTTCGGACGAGGCCCCGGCGCGGCCCGAGCGCGGCCGGCTTCCCGCTCGCGGCCGGGCTGAGAGGGGCTCGGCCCGGGCGCCGAGACGCGGCGGGGCCTCCGCCGCCGGGTCCGCCGGGTCCCCGAGGGGAAGGGGAGCTGCGGCCGGGCGGTGCCGCCGGGCTATCGTGCGCCGGGTGCGGGCCCGGCCCGGATCCGGCTCGGGGCCTGCCGCGAGGCCTGCGCCGCTCAGCCGCGGGGCCGCCTGCCCCTTTGTGGGCCCGGCCCCGCCGCCGCGCTTTGTGCGAGCGGGGCAACGCGCGCCGAAGGTCAGCTGGGCCGCGGCGGCGGGGGGAGCCCGGGAGCGGCGTGGGGACCGGGGGGAGGCTGTGCGGGAGGCATGGGCGGCTGCGTGCCCCTGCTGTTCAGGTTCTGCGCGGCGCGTGGGGCAGATTCTTGTTTAGCTCTACACGTTTAAAAGGCCGGAGACCTTCAGTTCTTTCCCTTTTCTGCTCTTACTTATCATAGTCTTAAAACACGGGGAACAGTAGCACGTATTGTGGAGGCGCTACTTGAGGAGAAGACGCGAGCGATTATTCCAGTGATGAACTGGTGGCACCTTTAATAGTTTGAGTTCACGGTTTGTAACAGTTGTAAATGTATTTCTTAATATTCTCTCTTTGGTTCTTATTTCAGCCGGTCTTGGTGAACGCTAGCTCTTTTTTGTAATGAGTGATTTGCTTCAGTGTTAAATAGGTAAAGTGGCTTTAATTTTCTTGAGGTGCACGTGAGTGGTTTTTAGGGAGGCTCATAGCAAAGTGCAGTAGGTCAGGAAGGACGTGGGATGTTCCACGCACAGGATGTAGTTTCAGTTCTCTGTTTATCTCCTCCTAAACTCAGAGGCCAGCACTGCACATTCCAGAAGGGGAGGAAGACAGAAGGGACTCTTCTCAACCGAGTTCCTCTGGCTGGTCTTCCAGAACGTTTGAGGTACTGCAGTACAGGTAGACTAATGCTGAGGCTGGTACTTAAAATTCCAATCTCTGGGCTGGTTAGCTGCTGCAGAAGAGTACACTTGCTTGAAGAATAGACTGCATTGTATCTATTTCTAGCATTTGCTCTATGCTGTAATATTGATGTTGAAATTGAGTGCTAGAGATGATAATTGCATGAAGTTCAATGGAAACGGATGTTCTTAATTACCTCCAGCATTTTTACGGTAGGGAAAAGTTATGCAGGAAAGCACAAGGTTAAGAACAATCTCTTGTATACTTTTAGGAGTCTGTTGTGACCCACAAATTCTAAAAGATGAAATAATGAGCATTTTTATCCTGAAAGCAGTCATGACAGAGTATCTTGTTAAGTAATCCATATTTACGTTGGTAAGGTTCTAATGCTGTAGTCTTATTAGACTATACTGTGAGTTAGTTAGCTCTGAAATCCAGTGGCTCCAGCTAAGTAGGTGTGAACTAAGGAAAGTAAATATTTTAAATACCAGAAGTATCTTCTGTGCTTAGGCATGAGTATTGTTGCTGCTGTCTGCTCAGTGCGAACTGAGAAAGGAGTCTACTTGGATGTCAAGGACACTTGCTCCCAGGCAAGGGAGGGGGGGAGCATGAGGGAGTTTATGTCAGAGCAAATCCTGCTGGTCTGAATGCTCGAAGAAATCAGGCAGAATAGTTTTAAGAGCTCTGGTCTTCACACAAAATATTCTGGAAAACTGGATATTCAGTTCTTATGAGAAACATGATGTTCTTAAGTTAAAAGAGCTTTATTTGATTTTTCTGCTTGCAGTAGCATTTCTAGTTTTTAACTGTTAGCTTTAAAAGTTGGGCAAAGTTTTGCCAAGTAGAATATCACTGTGTATGTTGCTTTAGCGGTTGTCTCATTTTTTGGAAGCAAGCTGAACCAAGTAATGAAGGTGAATCTATGGAAGAAATTCTGGGCACACATAAGAAGCTAACTCATTTACTGAGCTGTGTTGCACCTTTGCAGTCTGTGGGTGCTCAGGGTGTTTCCCACAGTTGTCTGTAGAGTTACCCGAATCCCTCACTGCTGTACCTCAGCACAGGTAGTGCTTCATAGAAACAGGAAGCACAGGAAGCCAGTTGCAGTGAAGTACACTGGAAAGACGCTGTCAAGCTCTAGTCCATCTCAGCTATTGCTTAAGGCTCAAAGCTTAGCTTTTTTTCTCTGAGGTGAACGTTTAAGAGATGGCTTTTAATTGATTTAATCGTGCTTTTTTAATTGCTTTTCTGGTTTCTTTTTTTGTTTTTTTTTTTTTTTAAAGGAAAATTATCCTTAAGAAAAGTGAAAACTAGGTATGTGGGGAAAAAAGAATAGTAGGAGATCTCCCTTTTGGGGAGAAATACACTGAAAGTAGAGGCATCTTTTCCTCAGTGAAATGTTTTCTGTTGTTTGTTTTATTAATAAGAATCCTTGGAGGCAGTTTGCACTGTTTCAGAATGTATGTGCTGTTAATATCTTAAGCAGCATCAGCACAGCATCACGGGAGAAAAGCAGTTTTGGTCTGTGCTTTCTGTTATGGTATTGCATTGTGAACAGTAAAATAAGAGCAAATGGAGAGATGCGTATAAATACTGCATGCTCACTGCATGTTGCAGGTTTTATGGAGTTTTTCCTGTTAGTTCTCAGTTGTTTTTAACAAATCTTCCCAAGTTGCTCACTTGAAGTTGTTGGTTTGGGTTTTTTTTACCATGCTATTGAGTGTTCAGATGTTAGCTATGCTAGGAAAGGAAAACAAAACCTGGCAGTAATGCTCCATTAATACTCTTAAGTTTTATGCCATGCTTCATCTAAAAAAGAGAAAAATATAAGCACATCCACACTCTAGTTCTAATCCACAGTACATGCTATGCTTCTGTAATGTTCTGGACAACTATTTTAAATATATTCCTGCTTGAGTTAATCTACAAAATGGTGATTTTTTTGTGTTATTACAGGAATAATGAGAGATTTGGTTACTAATGCCCCAGTGCTTTAATCAGATAAAGAGCTAGATGATTACCATTAACCAAATGGTGCATTTCTGATTGTGACTTGTTTCTTTGTAGAAGCATAGCACTGAGAATTGAGTATGGAAGCTGAGATTGTCTGTTTTCAGTAGGAAGTAAAACATTTGAATGGTGACAATTGTCTTTGTCCTTCTGCATCCGGAAATGTGTTTATAAAATTACTATGAATATTTTCCTGTAGGGAAATGGATTTAGAAAAGAACAGGAAATCCACCTGCAGACAGTTGTTGACTGCTTCCTTTTTTGTTTGCCTTATGTAGAAGCAGTTGTGTATCTCTTCTTGTAACAGTTGATGACCTTGCTGAGATGCTAAGAAAAGCAGAGCGTAATAATGTCTGTTGTTCGAAGTAGCCATCAGCTCCTTTAAAGTGGAGCGGCAATTCTTGAACTTTGGTGTCTGTGTTATGAAGCCTTTAAGTTCATGTTTTGATGTTCATTCCTACGTTTCTCACATGTAGTACAAAACAGAGCAAAATTTCATTTAGTCTTTGATGAAAGACAGCAGTGGCTTTTCAGTGTTTGTGTTTGTAGTTTGAATGCTGTCAAGGCGGAGAATGTAGAGTGCCACAGCTTTAAGAGTTGTTCTCAAACACATGTTCAGATGAAATGTTGGAGGAAAATTGTATGTTACATTTTACTAATGCATAAATTGTCAAAAGATTGAAAAGGTTTAAGTGGAGAAGGAGTATTTCAAAACAACTTAGTGTTAAATTAGGGAAGAGAAAGCTTCAAAATAAATTCATTTATGTAAAGATTGCTAGAGCTGATGTTTAACCTAGAAATGTAGGTGTATATAGAGTCATTTCTTGTTTGTTACAGAACTTCCATGAGAGGAAAAAAAAGTTCTGTGTTTTCTATACCTGCTAAGGGGTTGATAACTGAAATACTAGGATTATAAATGTTGTAAATCTTAGTCTGTTTCTTTATGCCAAAATGTGCTGTATACACTGAAGTGGATTTTAAAAGTGATTTTTCTAATAGAGAGCTTTATTTCTAAACCGCATGATTTGTTGCTGTTAACACCTCAGTTTTAGAAAAGAAGTACCAGAAGATGTAGGCTTGAGCAAGTTGTAGCATGCTGAGGATAGGATTCTGGGCTACCGAAGACAACTTTTACTCAGGCTACCAGTGGTGACACCAATGTGACACTTGCAGTGAAGCTGGCACCAGTGTGAACATGCAGTGGGGCTGTTTCAGTTCCAGGTTCAGGAGAGAACTAATCACCTGTGAGGAACGGGCAACTATTATCTGGTTCACTTCCCAGAATAGCCTCCTGCTTGGTAACATAAGAACAAGTGCTGCTGCAAGAGAAGTCATCCCCCCTTGTAGGAGAGCTTGGGATCAATGAAAGTGCAGACTTACAGCTGAGAGTCTTGCCCTCCCACTGCCAGCTCGTTTTTGATGTCTTCCTTGTGCCACTCTAAGCACTCGTGTAGTTGTGTGAGGCTGATCTTGCTGAATGCATTACTTTAAACAGAGAGAAACTGAATGGGTACAAGGCAGCAGAGCCATCCCTTTTGGTGGCAGCTTGCTTTTGTTTGTTGTAGGAATGGTGGGACTGCACTCTGGCACACTATGTACACTGTGTGCCTGGGGTCCTGCAGCGCAGATCTGACAGATTGTTCTTTGTACTGTAGATAAATCATTTTCTTTAGTTGTTTGTAATGGTATCTGAAGGCTCTTCAGGAATATGCAAGTGAGCAGTTCTTAGAAGTGCTATTAAAATATTTAAGAGCCCTTAAAACATGTAATATTGCTACTTTCTATTTGAAAAATAGTACCTATAGCTCATTGTATCAGTTTAGCACCAGGACTTACTCTCCTCCAGTCTGTGAAAATGGACTCTGCTCTGCTCTTCTCCCCTCAGATTTCTGTCTTAGAATCAGATATCTTAATTATCTTGATTTTTCTTTATTTACTTAGCGTTGGTCTGGAAATCACATTTGAAACACATTTCTATATACGTTTGTGTATTGATGCATATATAACCCCATTTTAAGGATAAACTCCTAGTTGAAGGAGTTTTTAAATCGATGTGAAGTAGTTCAGTTTTGCATAGAGATAAGCCTGAAGTCGTGGTCTTTGCCCTCTGCTTCTGTGCATGTGCAGTTGTCTTCTGGTAAAAGCAATGAAAATCTTCTCAACTGATCCCTTGATTACTGAATTGTTTATTTTGAAGTATATATAAACCCACATACATGTGTATAAATCATAAGGGTTATGAGTTCCATGTGCAGAATTTTCTTTCCCCTCTTTTTGGAGCACGGAGGAGTTAACACAGCTGAGACGTCTGCGTATGCCTCGTCCCCACATGGCTGATATCTGTGATTATGCAAGTGTGCCCAGGGTGTAATTGAAGACTGGTTGCACAGGTGTGACGAGGGAAGATTTGGCTGGCAGATGTTGATGGTGTACTGTAAAATTTTAGCTTGGCTTTGTGTTAGGTCAAGTGCAATCATGTAAAATAGATAGTTTACAAATAAAAGCAGGCACTTCATAACAGAAGTTGAGATGGATGTTCATTTAAACGGCACCTGTAAAGCAGTAATTTTAAGAGCATTTCTGTGTGTGTTAAAATATCTGCTGTCCTAAACAGCTTTATTTTAAACCAGCTGATCAGTTTAAAGAACGAGTATTGTTCTTTGTGCAAATATAATTCTTCCAGGTACATACAGATTCTGCTCTGCTAAAGGAGTGAGTGGGAGTATTTCATGAGAGCTGTTCCTTAATATGCATAGGAGGAAATAGAGTTGTGTGTCAAACTTTCGTTGTTTTCTAATTTTGAGTGCTTGATCATCCAACCTAAAGCCTTTTTTTTTTTTCTTTGTAACACTCCAATAAAAGAAAAAGGTTTGAAAATACTGACATTTGCAGTTAAATTTCAGGTAGTGAGTCATTGTTAGGGTTTGATGTTCCAGATTCAGCATTGCAACGTAAAGTTTTGATCTAACCATGTGACAGAAGGGGGGGACAGTACTTTGCAGCAAAGGGTGTAGTAATGTTTGAATCTAGAAAGTACTGAGGGAGCACAAAGTGGCAGAAAGGTGTACCTGCACCTGTCGTTTCCCAAGCATTTGTAATGGCCTGTGTTTTATTTTCTGGCACAGTCTCAGCCCAACTTCAGAGTGATTATGGCTGGATTTTAATTTTGTATGCCATGAAGCATTTCCCAGGCGATACAAGTGAGTGAAATTGCGCATTTCATTCATATTTTCGATAAACCTGAACAGAAATTAATAGTGGTAAAAGAAAATACAGTTCTCTGGTCTGAGAGCTATTGTTCTGCTGAATATGAACCACTAGCTTCAAAACCTGGGTTATTCACCTTGGATCTTCAGAGGGAATGCTGGGAGAACTTTTTTTGGTAATCCAAGGATTCCTCCAAAGAGAGATTTCTATTACTGGCTTTCCATAAAATGTCATTGTGGAGTTGGTGGAAGAAGAGGGTCTTCAGATTACTTAAAATCAGTGAGAAGGATGTTGCAAATGCCTCATCTCCCTAATTTGTCTCTGATGTAGAACATGCTGGGCTTGGAAGAAGGCAGTTATCCATATGTGAGCAGGACTTGGATCATCCTTGGAAAGTAATCAGTGATTGCAGTCTGACTACTGCTGGATTAAGGAGTGAGATCTTGAAATAGTTTAACATAATGTCATTTAGCATGTCGTGACATTTTGTTGCTGCTGACTGGAAGTAAATTTGAAGAGGGTCTACAGAGTTAATTTAGTATCCTTCTCATGCTAATTCATCGCTTTTTGCATTTTTGTCTGAGGCTTGCAGCTACACACAGTGCTCTAAAGGCAGGGAAGTAGTTGCCTGCGGTGACTCAGACACTTGTGATGGAGCAGGAAGTAACCCCAGGTCTGCCACGAATATCCCACGCCACAGACTGCCCTGTACCACTAATTCTATTTTTCACATCTCAAGGAATGCTGAAACTTCTTGTGGAACGTGGTGGTCTGTGGAGTCAGCAATGCACAGCATTTCTGGGTGCTGTGCTTGAGGTTGATAAGAAAGACTGAAAAGTGCTTTTGTTTGTGAGATAAAGCCATGTTCTCAAATGAGTGTTTCCTGGAAAGTGTGTTCTGAAGAAATAAGGAATGTAGAGTCGGTGCTCTGTGCAGAAGTAGGACCATGTAAACTTACCAATAACCGAGTTTAAGAATGCAAGTAGCATTGTAATAACAATTAAAAACAAGATTTTAAATGGTGAAAGTTGAATCCTTATGCTACAATACAACAGGAGCAGTTGATTCAGAACTAATGAGCAGAGAACAAATGAGTCACCTAAACAGTTTTGGGTTTAGTGGAGACAAGTACTTCAAAGAATGGATGCTAGTAACACAGGGCATGTAGAAAATGGGAAGTTAAGGAAACGAAGTACTGAAAAGCTTTAAACAATCATCTATAGTGTGAACATTTTGTTTCAAAAATATAGGAATACCCATTTTAAGAATATGGACTTGTTTCCTTACATTTAAAGTTCTGTGTACTTTATCCCATTTGTGAGTGGTGTGAGAGAGAAAATGAGGACATTGTCTTTCTGTTATTCTTCTAAACATTCTCATTCCAGCTCACATCAGAAGATTAAATACCTGAACTGGAAAAGGGACAGCTGGATATCTATTTTATAGGGAGGAATCAGATCTGTGAATTGCACTGTTAGGCTTTCAGTGCTACTGCTGTGGGGTTGTACTTGAAACCACACATGGTGGTACATCTGTGTGTGACGTACCTCATGGCAGAAAGGTCTCCGTGCCCTCCTGTATGCGGTCACCTCCACAGGCAGGTGAGCCATTCTTCACGTCTCCACTGGGTTCCATTGTTCAGCCCTGTGTACAGAAATACAGAACGGATTAAAGAACACAAGAACCAATTAATATTTAAGACAGAAGTACACATGAACCTAAGCAATGCACAAAATGGAGAGGTCTGTATTAAAGTAGTCTATATACCTAATCCTTTTCTGACTCTTCCTTCTACAAAGCAGCTCTGTGTTGTGATTGGTCTCCTGTGAGCCACGTCTTTCTGGAATCAGGTCACGTTGTTTTGATGGTCTGTTCTCTAGTACTATTTAGTTATGCAGGAAAGTTTCTGAGTACAAAATAGATCTGGAATTGGAATAGTTACTGCAGGAAGATTTTGTATGTGAAAGCACAACAAAGCATAGATATTTCTTTCAGTTTAGCTTTACTGAGTTAAGGTAGGCACTTCTATGCCACACCCTCTTCCCTGTGTCTGCCACAGACACAGCAGTGGTGATGCAATATTGCATGGCAATTACAGTATACAGTGAAGAATATAGTTTTTGCAAAATCACTCTGAGGAAAGAAAGGCAGCCCTCAATTTGTCGCACTTGGTAGGATTTGCTGTTAACACTGAGTTGTTCTGTGCTTGTGTGTTTTTCCTCAACTTGTGTCTAGAGTCCATCTATGGATATGATGTTTCATAGAGCAGAATTCAGTGCTTTCTGCATCAGATTCTTATGATGGTACAGCATGGAAAATAACTTTTTGTTTTCCCCTGCAACTTACTGATCTACGTAGTAGCTGGTCACTTTGTATGCCTTGCTTACTTTTTAATGCAACCTGCTAAGCCTGGAACTTTTGAAAAGGTGTCTGTTTACTTGTTTTTTATAGACAGAATTACTGTTTCAGGATGATCCTGATGTAGTGCAGTTTAGTTTGCTCTAGTCATGGTGAAAGGAAATGAGATACTGCTAAAATATAAATAAGTGAATTAAAACTGTTTTCCCTGTTGCTAATTGTTCATGTGGAGTTCTGTGTGTTTTCACATGAACCATGTCTTTATTTTGTCAGATTCTTTGGTTTCTGCCACGATCTTTATTTTGAAATCCGTGCTTCTGCTTTACCTCATTTAGCCTTGCTGCGCTCAAACTGTGGCAGACTGCAGGAAGGTGCACTCCTTTGGTAGCCAGAGGAGGCTGCGGTACGGGACGGGCGGCTGTTGTTCTGCATTCAAACCACTTTGTTATGCTGTAGGTTCCAGGTGCGGGCATGCTGGAGGTTCAGGCGTCCTCTGTCAGGGAATGCTCTGAGTACTGACTGACTGCTGATAGTTACACTGAAGACAGAGCTGGTGAACAGAGAAAAGAGGAGGCCTTGGTCACAGAGCACCGCTAAAGGTACAGTGCAAGAATGCGCATCTCTGAACAGTGATTCTCGTCTGTGGTGGGTGGGGTCCTGCAGTGTCAGCAAGCTGAGTTATTTACTTGGTTTTGAAAAGGAAAAAATACACTAAACTCCTGTTTGGAAATGATCCACAACCTTTTAATGCCAGCATTTGGTTTTGATTTGTATTTAAAGAGTGGCTCTTTTTCTATCTATTTATAACTATATGTAATGGAAAAGATTGTTTTACTAGCCTGTCTTTCATCACAAGAGACAACCAAATATCAGTGATTTTTGCTTATACCAGTTTACACAGTGTATCTCTGCATTTTCTTTTTCTAGCGGTGGCGTTGATTTTAGTACAGCTTGAATTTTCAGAAATTTCATTTATAGTTTCTCTTTTATTTCTGTTCTGCTTCCTCTCCTTTCAAGCTCAAAAAAAAGGGAGAGATGTCATATAGTGCTATATAACACTTTGTTGATGGCCTGAGTGTACAAATCAATCTGTTTTCTTATTTAGTTCTAAGCATAAATATGAGTGAGACATGGAATGTTCTCTAATTATATAGTGCAGACTGAGTGGGCCAGACACAGGATTACTGCTTTTGATCAGACATTTCTGGTTGTCATTCTAGAATGAAATCTGGGGCTTTATTGGTTAGAATTTTTTCTCCTATGTACTTTGTTTCAGAGTTCATCTCTCTGCAGGACTAGTCTCCTAGCAATATAGTCTCTGATACTCAGTGCTAACTTTGATCTTGATTCTCTGGAATTTATGCACTGAATTGCAAAGTTCTGGATTGGTACAGTATGGGTTATTCACCTGAAATTGATGAAGTTCTTTGTTTCTTAAAAAAAAAAAAAAAAGCTATGTTTTATGTGGTTGTTGTATACCTTGTCTAGGTTGCTCTTCCTAATTTTACATCATAAAATTATTGGGAAGAAAACCTTTGGCAGCTAGAAACAGGCAGCATGTGGGTGGGTGTTCAACGTCCTGGCAGAGATAGGAGAAAGAGCTAATGACAGTGGTTGAAATGAAATAACACTAGCCACAACTCAGGTTTTTGTACTGGATGAGATACTTGTCACTGCAGTTAAACGGGTGTAATAACATAGTGCTAGTGTTTACAGTGCTGTTTGCATCTGCTACAGATGCTGAGTTTGGAAAAGATCTGGATTGCCCGCTAGTAATGACTCAGCTGGTGATAGCATTTGTACAAGGGAACATACATGGTAGTATCAGACACGTGTTGAGTGTTGGGGTCTGGTGGTTCACTGCAGATAATCGCAGAGGATGAACAGTCCCACGATTGTATAATTCATAGGCATTCACTAAACCTTTCTTCTGCTGCCAATGAAGTACTGGTGACACGAATCTTTCAGTTTATTTTATGTTATAAATGTTACGAATATTGAATTGCATGCATTTCTGATGGCAGTGGCTAACTGTATTTACTGTTAGTTATCATTTAGACCTGCAAAGCAATTGGTATTTTCAACAGTTGACTTAGTTTGGGGGTTTTGGCATTCTTTGGACTCTACAGCATCTTAAAGTAGCCAGCTGTCAGTGTTCTCCACAAATTTGAGTGCTATGTAACGAAGGGATCCAATTCTCAGTGCTCCACAACTGGGCTTTTCTTTATATAGGTATCATTCTCAAATATAATTGTGCAGCTGAAAAAATGAAAGATTTTGTGTTACCTTGGTCATAACTGTTAGGTGTTAAGAGTTACTGATTCTTGAATGCAACTCTCTGAATTCACTTAGTTCTAAAATGTGATTGACATAACTGCGTCACGTATAGAAGCCTTTGCTAAGGCATTTTTCTGTCCTTTCACCATTCTTAGGCACTACACAGATTTTTTTTTCTTGTTTCAAACACTAAGGTAACTATGCAGATATTTGGTGGTGGTTTGTTTTGTTTCTTTTTTCCCCCCAACACTAATTCTGTTACCTTCTCAAAAGGCATTTAAGGCATTAGTCCCAAGTGTAATCTATTGAGAGCAAGTAAAGGTGTCGGAAAAGTTGATGGTGTTAGCCTGAGGGTGTTAAAAGTACCCTCTATTTCAGTGAAATAGGTTAAGTTTGGATTCCAGGATGGTGCCTGAAGCTAGTGCCTTGGAGAGGTGAGAAGCTGAGATGGCACAAATTTATTCGTACGTACTGTGTTACTTCCATGGCACATGAGATATGTTACCTTTCTGAACTTTTCTTGAAGGTGTTTTCCATGTGTCTGCACGTCAGCTGGGCTGTTCAGTTTGCTGTACCTTCCTGCTCTCACAGTGACTTTAGCTCAGGGGTTTCACAGCCTGTTCAGGTGTTGCTTGCTGCAGCACGGCTCCGTACAGGGCTGGCGGCTGCTGGGACAGCCATGCATGGCAGGAGTGGAGCCCCGGGCATTGGGCATGGCTTACTGACTGCTGAGCTCTTGGCACGTAGTCCACAGGTTGCTCCTGCTGCTTTTCTTCGTCTCGGTCCCTAGGAAACTTCCTTGACTCTCACCTGGTGGGACATACAGTGATGAATTGTAAACATACTGTGTATTTAGTCAGTGTCTTCTGTTAAGAGCACCAAATCCTTGGCAGTGGTGCTAACTTGCATGTGTTATGGATCCAGTAAAAGCTTCCACAGTCTACCTGAATTTCAGAACCTGAATTTCAAGTAGTAGGAAAGCATTTTTAAGACTCAGGTGCTGCAGCCTTGCTTTGTCTCTGAGCAGAACAGCTCTTGGCAGTGTGTTCCCCTGCTGCCTCCGCTGAAATGTGCCTCGTGTGATCTGTCGGATCTGTCATTGGTGCAGCCCCATGGCTCGCAGGAGGTGACGCTACCATGCGCTTCCTGCACTGCTGGCCATCAGCGGGCTGGGCTGGTTTCACCCAGAGCAGAGCTGTTCTCGGGCTGGAGTTGGGAGTGTTAAAGTGCGTCTCTTCTTTCACTCTGCTGGTTAAACTTAGGCAGATTTGTTTGATGTTTCAAATAGTAGGGGTTGTAGGAATTACTTTCTGCAGATGACAACCAGCATCCTGTGGTTTGTTGGTATTGCTTATGCGCTTGCTCCCAGTGTGTGGAACAAAGCTAATGGCAAGCTTTGCACATAGGGTTGTGTTGTCTTGGGTTCTTTTGAGGGTTTTTTTTGACCTGTAGAAAATGTTTTGTAACTAAAAATAACATTAAACTCTTATTTCCAGTTAGATGTTTGGTTTTGGTTGGTAATTTGCTGAGAAAGTTTGACAAAGGCAAATACAGATTAACTGTATTATGCTATGAACACTTTGATTTGCCATTACCTTGTAGGTTTTAAGACATCTATGAAAAACGGGAACTTATGCTTTGGACAGCTTTGGGCTTGGTAAACTGCAGTTTCTTGCATTATCCAGCTTCTTCTTTGCTTGTTCATTTCAGTGGCTCAGTTCACAGATTCCTGTGCATTTTGGCTCCATGCTTTGTGGGATGGTGCTCAGTTGTGTTTGAAGGCCAGGCAGGAGTGGTGCCAAACCAGGGCTGTGCAGTATCTTCTTCAGTGCTTCTGAAGCACTGAAAGCTGATGTGGAAGTGCATCTGTGTGCGAGGTCTTGTGCAAAGCTTGGAGGTTGGTTACCTGTGGTACCAGCTCCTGGAGGTGTTATCAGCCAGAGCAAAGCTCACCCGGCCAGTCAGACTGCCTGGGGAACAGTGGTTTTCCCAGTGTTGTTTGTGGGTTCTGGGGATCAGGAGGTGTGGATGCAGGTAAGATGAAGCACACAAAAACTATTCCAAAACGTGTTTACAATTTCTGCAAGGTGATGTTTTCAGAATTTTACACAAGAATGTGTATGTGATTTCTATGCTCGTTCCAAGCAGTGTGGTACTGTGCAATTACTCTGTGTGTGCAGTTTGTTTTCCTGGACCACAGTATGACACCACGAGTCTCCCATCTGCAGATTTTGGAGAAAACTAGCAGTAGTGCTCAGTTATCACTGGGGCTGTCTGTCTGAACTCTCTGCAACAAACTGGTGGGGCATCACTTCCCCAGAGCATAGATTTGATTTGTCATAGATCACTTAAACTTTCCATCTAGAGGAAATGCTTGAAGTAGGAAAACAAGGCCAAAAAACTACCATTCCTTTTGGATCTGGACCATGTAGGGTCCAGTAGTGAAAACTACTGCGTGGTTTTATGTCCAAAGATAAGATCTGGATATTTTGAGAGCAAGGCACTCAAGGTGGAAGAAAAGACTTTGGAGGGGTGAGATGATGCTGGTATGGGGCACGTGAGAGTGAAGACTCAGACTGAATGCCAGCTCCCAAAAACCTGTGTTTGAGCTCTGGATTGGAGAAAAGGGGCTTTTGCTGAAAAGAGTGATGTTGACCACTGTGGCTGTTTTGTGAACGTCAAGGGAAAAGTTGTTTTGCTTCTTGGAATCTCATAGTTTGTTCATCACGTGCCCTGAATAGCGCATGCCTTGCTAAAGCACGCACAGTATGCTGCTTTGAGGTATCTAGTCCAAGTATGAGTAAGCTTGTTTGTGGTTGAAATAATTCTAAATATGGGAAGCTTGCCTATTGCTTAATATTCCCATGTCAAATATAAAGGAGATTAAAGATGAAGTTTATTTTCGGTTTCATACACAAGAGGTACAGGGCTGATGCACAGAAACACTTAAGGTGGTTAAGAATGTTTCTGTATAATGGATTCCAGTTTTGAATAGCATTTTACTTTAACCTATGGAGGTAAGGGTTATCTGCTCAATATTAAGTTTTTATTTTTCCTGGCAATACTAGTGGTTCCTTTTGTGCAAGTAGGAGGGGAGTCAGGGGAGCCAGGACAAAGCGTGGCATCTGTACGTGTTAAAAGACATACAGGCCTTTTACCATTGCTCGTTGAATGCTTGAAAGCATTGTGCAGTCAGACAGCCACTCTGGTTCAGAGACATTGGAAAGAACTGAAAACTACCGAATGTAAAACTTCATAAGCAGTGCTTAATTCTTAATTCTCAAATTTCATCTTCTGCATTTCTTGTCTTGCTTAGAAAGCTAAGTAAAATAATTTCTGTTTTCTGTTTATTTCCTGATGTCTTCACACATGGTTTAGTTCAGCAAGTGAAAGCAATGGATATGTTTCAAAAGCTATAGAAGTGAAGAGTCAGTATTACATGGCTCTTTCCCAGGGTAGGATAATCTTAGCTATGTTTTTCCTTGTAACTGGTGGCTGTTGTTTTTTAATTATCCTGATACAGTAAATAGGATTATGATATTCAAGCTTTTTTTTTTTTTTTTTTTTATTTGATATTGTTTTTTTTTTTTATTTAAACTTTAAAATTAATTTTTTTTTTTTTTTTAATTTTTTTTTTTTTTTTTTTTTCATTTCATATGGCTGGTTTCTTCTATGTAAAGCTTAAAATTCAGCTTTAGATTTGTATTATGTAGTATGCTCAGTTGTTACACCTACCTGACCAGATGGAATGTTTTGTAAGTGCAATATTAAAAGAAACAACAGCAAAAAACAAAGACAAAAACAACAGCATCAACCAGACAACAACAAAAATCTTTGAAGATTTCAGCTACGCTTAGTACTTCTTTACACATTTACCCTGCAGCTTCCGATAGGTAAATTCCAGTTCAGAACAGTTAGCAGAACATCTTTTCTTTTTAGATCGGTGTCATACCAGTGTCTGTTCTCTGCAACACAGCTGAAAATCTACGTGCAAAGTACGCACAGCTGCATTGCATGTTTGAGTTTCACTTCTTTTTGTCTGATTTATTTTGATTTGTTTTCATAATCAAGAAATACAGTAAGCAGAATAAAATAAAATGTGTTTAGATATAATCCCTGCAGTATCCTCATTCTTTTTCTCTTCTCTTATAGAAATGAGCCGTCAGACTGCTACAGCACTACCTACAGGTACTTCAAAGTGTACGCCTTCACAGAGAGTGCCTGCGCTGACTGGCACTACAGCTTCCAATAATGACTTGGCTAGTCTCTTTGAGTGTCCTGTCTGTTTTGACTATGTGCTGCCACCAATTCTTCAGTGTCAGAGTGGCCACCTTGTTTGTAGCAACTGTCGCCCCAAACTTACGTGCTGTCCAACTTGCCGAGGCCCACTGGGCTCCATTCGTAACCTGGCTATGGAGAAAGTTGCCAATTCTGTACTATTCCCGTGTAAATATGCCTCTTCTGGATGTGAGATAACTCTGCCACACACAGAAAAAGCAGACCATGAGGAGCTATGTGAGTTTAGGCCTTATTCCTGTCCATGTCCTGGTGCTTCATGTAAATGGCAAGGTTCTCTGGATGCTGTAATGCCACATCTGATGCATCAACATAAGTCAATTACAACACTTCAGGGAGAAGATATAGTGTTTCTTGCTACAGACATTAATCTTCCTGGTGCTGTTGACTGGGTTATGATGCAGTCTTGTTTTGGCTTTCATTTCATGTTAGTATTGGAGAAACAGGAAAAATATGATGGTCACCAGCAGTTCTTTGCGATTGTACAGCTGATAGGAACACGCAAGCAAGCAGAAAACTTTGCTTATCGACTTGAGTTAAACGGTCATAGGCGGCGACTGACTTGGGAAGCAACTCCTCGATCTATCCATGAGGGAATTGCAACAGCCATTATGAATAGTGACTGTCTAGTCTTTGACACCAGCATTGCACAGCTCTTTGCAGAAAATGGCAATTTAGGCATCAACGTAACTATATCGATGTGTTGAAATGGCAATCAAACCTCTTCAGGCCAGTGTTTAAAACCATTGCATTTAATTTAGCAGAAACTAGGGTAACCATCGTTGACTGTCAGACAAATTATTTGGTAGATGGAGGATAGACATATATGAAGGTAAATAAAAGGAAAGGCTGTTAAATTACAGGAAGCAGTTGCATGTAGTAACACTAATATATTTAAAATAAGTCAACAGTAAACCACTGAAAATATATATACACCCAAAATGGGCATCTTTTGTATTAAGAATTGATTCTACAGGAAATGTTGTAAAATAATTCTAAAAACTTGTTTGTAGATTGATTGTACTGTTGAAAAGGATACTGTTTCGTGTTTTTGTTTGTGTTCTTTTCCTCCCCCTTTGACTGACAAGCCATGTTGAGCGGTTTGGGCTTTGGCCGCTGCTTCCCGTGCCCCTCCTCCCCCCCTCCTTTGTAAGTCACTACATAGTATTGCTGCTGTTTGTGTATATTTTTTGTGTATTTGCTAATTTTTATTAACTTCTAGTTTTTCATTAAATAAATATGACTTTCTTTTCTGTAATTCAGGTTTTTCTCTTTTTTTTTTTTTTTTTTTGTATCTTTAAAAAGTTAAATACAGGTGTCATCTTTTGATATGCATAATTGCTATGGTAAAATTAATATTTCTGTATGTTTGGTAAATTTTGTCTCTTTCCAGTAGTCAATTAATTGGTGGTACTGTTCTTAATTGAGCTATTTTGTGAATGTACTGAACTTGAAAGGAGTAATTATGTTCAAAGATGCATCAGGAAAGAAAGCTCCTTTAAAAACAGCTCTAGATGTTGTTGTACTTTGAGTTATGATCTAACAAAAATGAATTACAAGGATTTTTCCGCATTTAAAAAAAACTACGTTTCAAATTTAGAGATGCTTAGAAACTCTCTTGCATCCCTTGCATCCTTCTGTTTGTTGGTTTGTTGGTACAAAGAAGGTGTTGTCTTTCACAGTGTTTGTAACTATACAACAGGCCATTTGTTTAACAACAAACAAAAAACACCAAAAAAACAAAGAAAGGGCAGACAGAATGAGATGTTTTCAGTCTTTTTACATTTCTCATTAAGAGAATACCTGACAAATTTAAAAACAATTTTTTTGCTTTGTGCTTTAGCTCAAAGTTTGACACACTACTACTCTTGCTCACTTTCTTGTCCTGTCTCTCGGTTGTTACTGAAGTAATTTTCTTGAACTGATTTTTGTATATTATTTTGGCGATATGATACACAGTCAAATGCAAGTAATCTCTTACAGATATGATTCACCAGCCGTAACAGCTTTTGTAAGATATGGGCTTTGTGCAGACTGCCTCTATGTGAAAAAAATTAACCATGAATGTATATGGTATTTGTGTTACAAAACAGATGCAAAGAAAGAAAAAAGGATAACGTGAAAAGCTGTTTGATCTCAAGCTATTTAAAGGAAGTCTTTGTCAAACCTAGTAGTACTGGACATCTGTTGGGAGAGGTAGCCTGACTATTAATTCCTTTTGTAACACATTAAAATACGGTTTATTTACTGTGCACTGTCTTTAACTTTCTTATCAGAAATAGATCTATTAAGACAACTCTTGTTCATATTATTTTGATGCATGATGAGGTAAGTAATTCTACAGGTAAGGAACATAAAGCCTACCAAGTTGGAAGTTGGATTCATCAAATAATACAGAAGCAGTCGGTGTCGTAATACGAAGGAAAGTTTTACTTATTAGTATTACTTATATGTTGGAACTGTGCACAGATTTAATGTATGAGATGTATGGGTATCCTGTGGCAATACATAAATGTTTCAGAAGGAGCTAATCCTTCAGTCTAGCATTTCCTTACAAGTACACAACAAACTGAGTGCAGTCTTCAGAATTCAGTACTCACCTGATTAAGTGTGCCTACATTTACCTGAGTTTTGTCTTTTGGTCTACTGACAGAAACTTGGCTAAATATGCAAATTATTTTTATAGGCATAGACCCACTTCCCCCCATTGGCTGGCTTGGAGTGAAGGTCATGTGCTCATGTTATCTGCTTTTGAGCTCAGGTTTTGAAAGGAAATCTAGCTAAGAGCCTGCTCGGGTCACCCTGAGCAGTCTGGTACTTGCAACTTGAGCATCACAGGGCTGTGTAAGTGCATGAGTTAGCGAGATTGCTGCTGCTTGTACTCGTGTTGTGTTGCCCAAAAGAACTTTGAGCCTTCTTGCACTGTTCTATGGTGACTTTTATTAGGCTGGAAATCAAGAATATACTTCTGAAGGGGACTAAAAATTGTGCTTGTAACAGACTTTTTTAGTCATGCTTTACAAATGACAAATGCTCTAGCATAAATAATGTGTACTGACTTCCTTTAAACTAGTGTTCATTTGGTTTAAAACACAAAAAACAACCTGTATAAAAATTTGATGTCCATCATCTGATGGAATGATTAAACGAATTACACTTAGGCCTAGATGTTCAAAAGTAGTGGAAGCGTAAGTCAGTGGATCTCTCCTCTTAGTAGTTTGAGGATCTGGTAAATAAAACCATGGTCCATATATGAAAAATGAAAACATCGTAACAATCTGTACAGTTTACTACCTAATCTAAAATAAATGGTGTATTAAAGCCTGGCAGTGTTTTAGCATTAGCTGTTTATTTTAGAAAGTACTTTCTGTATGGAGAAATAGTACTCACATTTGTCTTGATTAAATGAAATGCAGTAGATCTTGCATTCTTCCCTAGTACTACCTCTGTTGTTTTTCATTGCCTTCAGGGGGGAAAAAAAGAAAGCCTTAAAAGTAAAATGTCTGACAAATATGGATGTTAATATTTGGTATTTCTCATTAGTTCGCATTTGCAGTATTGCTTTAAAACTGAAATGGATTAAGCAGACTGTTTTGTATTGCTACCTATGCCATTGTATTATCTAGTATGTTTTCAAAGCTACTGTGATTAAAAGCATGAATTGCATTAGTGAGACAGTTTTATCTGTAGCAGTTTACAGTGTGGACTGTGGACAGAGGAAAGGAGCTACCAGTGCTGCTTTTTAGCTCTGGATAAAGCTAGTTATTTTACAGTATAGTCTCAAGACACCCTCATCTTTATCACGTCTGTTTAACTGTCAGTTGCAATGCAGGATAACCTCTAGTGTACTGAAATTACTTTACTTTTAAAGATCTTTATTACTTTGGCTTGCTGCTGCACAGACGGCTATGCTCAAGAGCGCTCAGCAAAAGCCAAGAACATTTAAACTATAATATCTGTTATAATGGATAATACTTCTGTTTGAATTAAAAAAAAAAATCTTTTAAGTAATACACATCAGCTCTGAAGTGGGAAATTGAAAAGCTACTCAGACTAAAGATATTCTAGAATGGCATTAAAGCTCTCACCTTTCAGATAAAGTCCATGTGGACAAGACATGAGTTGGAGCAATGTGGCAGAAACTTATTGCTTATCTTTCTTCAGAGCAACTCCTTGTTCTTCTGAAATTGCTGTAGAAGCTTATTATTAAAAAAAAAAAAGAACAACAGTATTTGCTTTCCATGCATGTCTGTTCTCTTACTAGTGCTAAGTAGTACAGGACTCATTTGATCTGCATCAAGTTGAGTAAAGAAAATATTATTTTCCCCTTACTAGTCCTCATTAGAGGCAAAGCAGCATATTAGTTATCGTTCCTTTCTGCTGTTTTACTGATTGTCCAGTTATTTCACACTTGTTACATTCAAGTAATTTTTAAGGCAGAAAAATAGGGCCTGTTGTCTCTTAACTGTGGAACTTAGGTACTGAATAACTGAAGTGTGTAATTCTTAAGATAGTAAAGCAAAAAGTGTTGCTTTTTTTAAAAATCATTTTATTAGATTAAGTCTTCTGTGAAAGTTTTTATAACCTAGTGAAAAAATACCCATTGAATTTATTAATATAATTACCGTTATATTCCACGTAAATCAGCTTTCTTTTTACCAATTGAAATTAAAGCCAAACAAAGGATTCTTCTGTCACTGATACAATTTGCGTTTTCATAAGGATACTTCAGTCATTTCAGAATTAACAAGAACAGAAGCAAGAGACAAGAACAGAATACTAGAGAGTAGGTTTTCTCTTGTGGCTTACCCTCATACAAAACAATGAAAAACTCAGAACTGCAGATTCCATAAAGTTAAATTCCTGTGTTAAACACTGAAGAGACAAAGCTACTGACTCAGAGGGGATATAAACACTTTCTCAAATCTTACATTATTAGTGTGCACTACCTAATAAAATTTAATTATCCAGTAGTTTTATTGGTATTGTTTAAATGGATGTAGCGTTTGGAGTCTAAACACTAAACATAAGTATCCTAGAATCAGCAGTGTTCCTACTTTTGTATCACGTAGGAATTAAGGAGTACTTTGCCCCTCCCACGTGTTACCAGGCTCAGTCTTTTCTATGAGTCTTCAGAGTATGTGCCACCTACTTCCAGGGCTGTAAGTACAACTTTGCACACATCAACATTAATGCATTATTACCCTTCCTAGGCAAAAATGAGTGTATTCCTGTAATTAATTCAGGTTTGAAAAAATGATGCCTACATCAACACTGCTACAAACTAGAACTATTGCTTCTGTTATCCTTAAATCTTCTATGCATTTCCTTACTAATTCCAAAATCTTGATTTTTCTGATGCCACCCCTCCTTAACAGATTGCCTCAATGTTACTTACTAAAAAGAAAACACCTGTGCACCAAATCAGTTTGCTTTTGATTAACGTCCCCATTATTAATTACCCCTCTTGCTGTTCTGTGCTGTGTTTGCTGCAGTTTGTGTTCTCTGAACACACAAATTGTGTACCATTCTCTGTCTGTGGGCCTGAAGTCTTTGCGGATGTCATCAGCTGTTGACACTGATATAACTACATACCAGATAAGGTAAGGAATTGTTTCTCAATAGCATTAGGTTACTCATGCTTGAATCTCACTATCAGGAAAAAAGTATTTTTTTTAAGACTCTTTGCTGGCAGTAGTAAAAGGCAGCATACCCAGCAAATATGGGTCTGGGTTGTTAACTGCTAAAGCACTATTTTTATTTTGATTGCATTTACACTCAGTTTTAAACTATCAGTCTTAGCTCATATTTATATTAGATATACATATCTAGTTGATAGTTACTATTCTCTATTAAAATTTGATATAGAAGTAATCTCAGCCTGTCAACTTAAAGTTTACTATTCAAACGCTCAACTCTGGGCTTAACTGAAAATCCTCCGTCAAAAGCTGCATTAAGAACTTCATCCAGACAGCTTGCCATAACAAAAGTCAGATCTTGCCGTACATTCAGTGCAATTTCTTCAAGATCTTTTTCGTTTCTTTGAGGAATGATAATTCTCTTCAGTCCAGCTCGGTGCGCTGCCAGCACTTTGTCTTTAATTCCTCCAACCTAATAAGGAAAAGAAATGTATTTGTAAGAAAAAACTATGACACTGATCTCATAAAGTAATAATTGTGCCAAATCTGGAAATCACACCAGGAGTTAAATTTTTATGAGCATCTCCCTCCCCCAGTAATTTAGTAAAGTAATTAAGAATGCAACAGTATTTTTAGCTTGCTATATGCCTACCAAGGGATGGTTTAGGTTGAAAGGGACCTAGTTCCAAATATAATATGCTACAGCATGCTTTGTTACAGATAATAACAGAAGGAAAAGACCCCTAGATGAACAAATCCAGGAATGGATGTACTTTTTCTAAAGAAAGTTGCCCGTAACAATTTTTTCTTACAACAGAAGAATTTCAAACCATTAGGTTTAGGGAGGAAAGTCTTCCAATCCTGCACAAAATTCATTTGAACAAAAGAAAATGCCCCAAAATTACAAGGATGTTTTTGTTCTAGAAAAGTAGGCATCACTTCAGCAAGCTACCTGTATCTATGTGATGACACACAGTTTTAAAATTAGCTTCTCTTTCAGTCACAGCTTTAGCTTCTTCCTCTTGCACTTTTTTCAAATCCTATTTTAAGACCATCTTACAGAAGAAACTCACAGCTTTGTGTTGCTTTAGAAGAAAGGAACGCCTTGTACTGTAACACAGCAGGCTTCTATAAAAGAAGGTAATCGAGAACCAGAAATACTCACGGCAATCAGTTTAGGCAGGGCAATGGTACTTATTTCTTACCACATTGCTCTCTTTCAGGCAGTAGGTGTAGCAGATGAAGTAATATTAAAATTACTAATGATTCTAAACAATCCTTAGACAATAAGGCATTTAGAAAAAAAATTAAGTACAGATATTCCCTCACGTACCTCAAACGACAGGCAAAATATAGTCACTGGTGTGATAAAAACAATTTATTTGAAATGCTAAGCAAACGAGCACTGTAGCGGAGTTAATGCAGTTGCTTAATTATCACCAGAGCTCTGAACAGCAGCAATTTTGTCAATCTAACTGCTGCCAGAATGCTGTGTCAGTGATCCTCTCCTAAGAACTCTGAAACGTACTTTAATGATGTTATCTATGCTTTGCTCTCTACTGCATGAAACAAAATACTGTTTCTAACCTCATCCTTCCTTTGTCCAGCATATGGTATGAGATGAAAACTCTTACCTCCTTTAATTAATTATACCAGTCTCCAAGTGATATGTAAAACTAATACTGTATGTCCTTGAAAATTTCTCTTCTGCCCTCATGCTTTGAGGAAGGCTTATAGGAAAATAATTCAGCTGAATTCTATATAAGGAGCAACATTTAGCAAGTGTCCAAATATCTACGTGTATAGAGAAAACTTCAATAATAATTCATATGAAAATACTGTGAGAAGAACTCCAAGAAACAGCTTTTCAGTGCAACTGAAGATAATCATGTAATAATAGTATTGAGGAAGCATATTTAGAAACAGCAACATATGTATCTTGGAACAACCCTGAGTTTTAGGATTTCTAAGGTTCTTTTCTAACTAGACATATCAATAATGCGTGCTTCCTGAAAACTGCATCGAGGCCATTTGTAACACTGAATGCAAAGCAGGCACACAAGTGTACAGCACTAACCTAGGCTGCCTTCCACCAGCCTCTCACAGCTGCACCAGAAGGGACCAGACCGCTGCTAAGGGATGATCCAGTAAGACTGTGCTTCTTAAAAAGGCTAAAAACAGACTTTATACCTAGGATATGGAGAATTAATGCAACGCAGCTCTTTTCCTAACAATACTTACTGGAAGAACAAGGCCTCTTAGTGTAATTTCTCCTGTCATGGCTACATCTGAGCACACCAGCCGCCCACTGAAGAGGGAAGCAAGGCAGGTTACTATGGTAACACCAGCAGATGGTCCGTCTTTTGTGACAGCTCCAGCTGGGAAGTGCAGATGGATGTCAGTGTTGTCAAGGAGATCAAAACTTCCAGAAGCTTAAAGAAAAAAAAGAATGGTTTGAATGTGAAAAATCTAAACCCATTTTGTTCCCAGTCTTTCTTCTCAAAGGCCACTGGAGAACTACAAGTCTTAGCATTATTATTTTTCATTTCTTTTTTCCAAGTATGTTGTAAAACCACTGTATTGCTTAGGTTTGGTACAGGGAGGAGGAAATCCCACAAGCTTTCGTACATCAAAATACAAATCATAACAAGGTAACTTATCAGCTCAGCGTTTGCATGTGTTTTGAAATTCAGAGTAGAGATTACTGTAAAAGACCGAGGAATTCCTACATACAATTTTTAGTTTTAGATCCTAAATTATAAAGTCAGATTTCAGTAAAAATACCACAGAAGTATCACTCTTAAAAAAAGCAGTATTAATCAATATAATAACGTAGATTTCTCATTACATCTTTTCACCTTACTTTACCTACAAGACCTAACTGTATGTTATGTTTACCTCTCAAGTTTACACCAGCAGCATTTCACACACCCATTCTATTTAGTTTTTTTTAAAGCTATTTAAGCTTCTGTAAATAAGGACAGATGGCTGACAGATGTCAGAAAATTATTTAGCTATTATTTGGCTAATCAGCTGATGATCAAACTACACAGCGCTCTTTGGAGGTTGAAACAAGTTATTTGGATGAAGTCCTATTTCACTTCAGTTCAATATTCTTGAAATATAAAAGCAGACAACATAAAACTGCTTTGGACAGAAACCTTAGCCTAGATTTAGAGGAAAACTACAGCCCTGAGTACCTGTATCCACATTACAAAACTACTGCGGGAAAGGCTGCACGTAAAAATGAATAAAAGGCAGTGCTCATCACAACCCACAGAAGGATACTGGCACAGAGTCCACAGCCATCCATACTGGTGCAGGAAAGGATTGACCTGGCTGGGAGAATCTGCAATGACAACTCACTCTCTGCCTAGGCTGCACCTGCTCATAAGGCCATTAAAACTGCAACTGAGCAGAAATCAGAAAGAGAGCCAACAGGGACCTCTAGGGCTGATTTCAACTTCTGTATGGCACTGATTGCTGGAAAACTCTTTCTCTGTGAAGGCAGTACAAAGTACTTCTGTAACAACTAGGGTAACTTCCACTGTTATTTAGCAATGCTTCCTTTTATTTAATTACTGGAACACACCAAGCAATAGGACATTTAATTTCTATGCAATATTAATGCTTCCTAAATGTGCATCGATGCAGTGAGAGGTCAATACCTGTGATGCAATACATTCATGCTGTCTTTGTCATTTTCCCCAACCTACCATTAGTGAGCTGGTATCTCTTTGCATTGCTGCGCAACCAGCTGATTGCAAGATGTGCTGACTCCTTCATGACATCTCCCAGCTGACCAGTCAAAGTGAGCTGCCCTTCCCCATCCATTCGGCTGGCTTCCACAAACATGATCTCGCCTCCCAGCGGAGTCCAGGCCAGGCCTATGGCAACTCCGGGTTGACTTAAGCGTTCTGATACCTGAAAGAATCACAGGAAACAGTGTAAGAAACAGCTGCAACAAAACTATAGCAAAACCAGTCTCATAGTTGCCTTCAAAACGACTGTACTGAGTATAACAGAAAGGTTAGGGCTGAATTTTTTTTTTTTTAAATACAGCAGTAATACTGCCTACACGTGAACGCTAATTACAGCAATTGTATCCACGTGCTCCTTACCTTCAGGCAATGGCAAACTGCTCTCAAAACCTTCCCCACTGAACCCCAATGGTTCAACGAGAATCTTTCTTTTTCACTTCACAGGACTCTTTAGTCAATACTGACCACTACACACCTCCAGCAGATGGATTAAATTGTATTTATCCAGACTCTTGTTACTTATGTGAAAAGAGCCAGTTTTGAGCCCAAGCACTACCTATCATTTGGGCCATTTCAAAGGTGACATCGTTGCCTGAAGTACTGTCAGACAGCACAGTGATTCATGCAATCTGAAATACTTGAGTGTTCAGGTTAGATGTGAAGGATGGGAAACCTGACTGCCTCCATTAGTTATTACTAGTAGTCAGCAAACTCTCTGCTCCATGCAGGGCTATAATCTACTTATCTAAAACTGTTCAGATACTGATGAGAGCAAGGAGGGTCTGAATCCTGGTCTCTTGTGTTGAGTAGAAGAAAGAGAGGCAGGATGTTTTCCATGAGTGTTCTAGTTTTGTGGGTGTTTTTTTTTTTCCATTATGTGAAAGACTTCTAGAATATTTGAAGTTCTTCTCCTGTGCTACAATAAGTTGAAGAAGCGCCTATGAAAGACTATACAGCTCTTCTGCATGTTCTGAGCTACTTTACAAGCCAGAAAAGAAACCAGATACATTTCTAACGTCAGGCTGTGAGCATAGCAAAAGACAAGTATGCTTTTGTAAAGTAAAGCAATAGGCCCATTTTAAAATATTTTAGTCTGTGACTAAAACGCAGAATTGAAAGTTAATTTGATTCATTTCTGAAATGGATGAATTCTTCATTAAGCTGTTGAGAAAATTTCAAGAATTGTTTCATTTATTGGATAGAGAAGAAGTGAATGGAGCATCACAGCAGAACCATAATAAAAGTACGACAACTCTGAAGTCCACATTAGAACTTCTCAAACTACCTTTGTTCCTTCTAAGAACATTTAACATTCCATTTTATAATACTCCAGAGCAACAGAATGTTTTTTTCCCCTCTAGCATCAATTCATTCTGCACTGTACAACTTCCCACAATTTAAATACTTTCATTGTTTGCTTCCTTCCAAGAGTCAGTAGAGGGTAAACCAATCAGACATTGCACAGACACCAAAAATGCAAAACTCATTATGCACAGTGCTGACTTCTCTTAACCATTAGCTCTACTGCAAGATCACAGAAATCTGTACAGAAGCCTCTTTAGGACAATGATGGCTGTGGAAAGGCTGCCTGGCTATGGGAGTTCTCTCAGTGAAAGGTACCTGTTCTGAAATGCACCTTAATGCACCTTAACCATCTGGAGGCAGAAAGTCATATGGCTCTGCTCTGAAATGTCTGTGTGAGAAATACTTGGATTTATGAGCTTCTAGGACAGTATTAACCATTGTAGTCTCCTATTAAAACATCTTCCTGCAGGCCCAGCAGAAACAAAGTCACAAAGTAGTACCCAGGCCTGAAGTTGCTGTGCATTTTGTTTGGTTTCAAGACCAACAACAGCACCAGCTTACCTAAACAAACAATATAGCTTTCCATGTGATTATCAGAATGAGAACATTCCTTCTAACAGAAGCCAGATATTAACATTTCAGTACGTCTGAAACATGTCCCATTGTAAAATTACAATCACAAAATATAATCACAATAGCTACAAAATTCTTAATGATCAGTTTCTTTTTTCACAATTAGAAAGTGGCTTCCTTTGCACAGCAAGAGTGAACAACTTCACCCTATAGCTGGTACCTCTGGTTGTCAGCCAAAAAAAGATGATTGTTAAAAAAAGGCTCACAGTTGTGCTCAGAAGATGACAGAACAAAAAAAACAAAAACCAAAACCAAAAAACCTAAATTCCAAGGCAAAAGAGAAACTGCACTATAAAAACGCTGAATATGTCACAAGTCCCTTCGTCCAAACACATGCTGTGCTGAGATGTTTCATTAAGTCTCTTACACTTTCATTTGTTGTCAAAATTATTTTTCCAGAGCCTTAGCATGTGATTTACTTCGACATTTGTTCTGTAGGGTGACACATACAATTCTTCATTTGTGATAAATGAACCAATTCTGCAAGTATGAGCTAAGTAATCTCTCATGCCTTTCTGCTGGGAGACCTCTGCAGAAAATACACAAAATTCTGAAAAGGTAAAAGACAAGTCATTCATTTTCCAGTATCCCCTGAAGGACCACAGATCAATTACGTCACACCGTGTTTTCTGTTCTGTTTGCTCAGTCTCATCCAAGTACTGACACGAGCACTGCCTCCACTTTATTTCACCTAATCATAAATGGCAAAACAGGGTCAAACAAGAAGCTTTAAAAGCTCTGTGAAGAAAGGAAGGTGGGCTGCAGACAGTGCACCTGAAAAAACAACAGCAGTCAATCTAAGATGCACCACCAACATGGGAGCTACACTGACCTGAAAGAATCCTAAGGCCACGTGAAATTCGAAGGAATTATGGATTAGTTGGGAAAATCCATTAACACTGGAATTATGTGGCTATCCAAACAGTTTACACTGAGCAAAGGCATGTGTATGGAAAAAGACATCCTCATTATTGCATACAGTAAACAGTACATGAAAATTAATCCTGAACTGCTCAGGGAATTGATGCTGTGTGGATTCGCCCAATTCTACTTAAGCACTACTTAATTTGCCTACTAAATATGGAATCATTTAAAGAATTTCTGATATCAAAGTCAAAACCTTCAGTCGGGTCTTACTTCAGCTTAAACAGGCTGGCATGAAATGCTTATAAGCATGTTCATGGCAACTGTGCATGCAAAAAGAAACTCCAGCACTCCCACATTTGCGTATTCAGAGGTAAGAAGCACGCTTTAGAAATGCTACTTGCACGTCTTATTCCTGCAGAAAGAGAACAAAACGCAGAAGTTTGCCAACTCAGCTCACTATCACATAGAAACAAGTAATTGGCTCAGGGCAAGTTCAAAACCAGTCAGCACATTGAAAGAAAGTCACACATACTTCTGGGCCTACCAACTCATTTTTTAAGAAGTGTGTTAAGTTCGTATTTATTTGAATTAATTCTACTTTTGACTGGGAATAGAATTGCGAGTGACCAGAACTTTTGCACAGATGAACAACATTTAGTTTTTAGCACCTTTACAAAACTAATAAGCACTTTGGAATCAGTGGAGTGCATAATGTGGACTTGAATATTAAGAGCAACTTATTCTAGCAGCTTTATGTGCATCTGTATTTTGAGCATTAAAAAAAGCAAGTAATCCTGCACTATTTTAGCTCTAAAGACCAGGTGTCTGAAGTATGTAACATCCTTCAAAAGTGAAAATTCAGATAGAAAGTTACTTCTCTGTACAACAAACAAAAAAACAGAACAAAATAAAACCCATGCTTTTTTCAGTAACAGTTTCTAGAAGACAGGTGGTAATGCAGTGCATTAAAAATGTCCATAGGAGTCTTACAAAGAATTTGATGGTTACAGCCATTCCAAATGAAGCTGAGGTATATCCACACTATCATCTCAGCTAAAATCACACTGCCCTATGTGATTTTATTGGGCACAGCAGCTTCTGTGAGTTGAAAAGAATTAAACAAATTTGCTTATGAGGTCATCTGCCTCAAAAGCAATCTCTTAAAAAAAATAAAATCAGAACACAAACAGCCAACATGAAAAATCTCAAACAAGGGAGTCATAAAGCAATGGTTTCTTGAGGACCTGATCTTCCTAGCCCCCAATTCCTCCCAACTTCCACTTCTACCATCATCATCCTCTAACACTCTCAGTAGCAACTTTCTAACTTGTTTCCTCAACTCTGCCTCTTCATTAAGAATCTTTTCAACAAGAACAGAAAATCTTTATGTCTGAAAACTTCAGAACTAAAAAACTGGCGCATTCCTCAGCAATCAGTCATCTTCTGCTACTACTGCTACCACCTTGCCCCCTCTTTGTCCTCCGCATCCCGCTGGAATCTGGTCCTCTCATTTAGGAGAGAGGGATGAATCACCACCCAAGTCCTCAGAAGTTGGACGTTTGTTAAAGTTTTTCTTTCACTGCTATTTTCCCCATAAATTACTGGTTTACCAATCTTTTCTCCAGGAGAACAAAAGGAAAAAAAATGGTTTTCCATCAGACAACTGCCTGCCATCAGTATTATATATACTACTCACACCTGTAAGTTCACGTGGGCCTAAAGTAAAGCAGAGAATAATTGAAATGTAAATAGTGAAAGGAGAATGCTTAAGTAACTAAATAATTTCGTGAATGGCCTTTTCCATAAAATACAGCAAACTATGGCTGGGGAGGAATTCTGTAATACACCAGCTGAGGAACAATGCAGACTCTAGCAAGCTGGAGGTGACTGACTGATCCTAAAATTATTTGTAATAGGTAAGAGTTTCATTAACAAGAAGAATGTTTGAAAATATCCAGCCTAAAGTGAAGTGCTTTTAATAACCAAGAACACTGATAGGCATTACGGAGGTATGTTGGACAGTCCTTAACATAGCTGTTACAGAGACAGGAATCCTGAGTTACATTTTGGCTTATTTCCCAAGACCACAAAACGTTCCTCAAACAAAAGCAAAGTTGTTATGAACTGAAAAAATGCCACCACATTCTTAAGCAGTGCCGCAGTGAGGCATCTTTGTTAACAGGAAGTCCTGGCATTTTGTTATTTATGTGCTCAGTTGAATATACATATATTCTTGAGGTGAAAAAATGCTTGGTGGAACACAAAGAAACACAGTCCTATTTCTGATGCACATATTAGTAAGTCAATGTATAAATTCAGCCAACAGCAATAAGATAGACAACCAGTGAAAACAGACAGAACAAGAGTTGAACAGAAACGAATGAAGATGTTACCTCCATTTCGTACATGGGTGGCCCCAGGATGTCTTTTAAAGCATGGAAATCAATTAAAATTGGCATTTCAGGTGGCAGAGCCAGGTCAGCCGTGTCACTGATGGATTCTGATTTTGCGTCTTCTGTGACATGTTCTTTGCAGTCTAAGAGAAGAAAATCTAATTTAGGATTTGTAACAGTCTTTGACAGAGGAATTAAAGAAATTACGACAGGAAAACACTCAAGAGGTATTACCTAAAAAGCTCATGAAAAAAAGCTTAAAGTTATCTTTCACAAAATTCTTGACAAGTTAAAGGTAATACAGTATCAAATTTTAATTACTTATGCTAAACCTGTCCTAACAGTTCTATGAGGATAATATTTAATCTAGACCATTGACAGATGTACGACTCACGTGCTCAAGTATGTTTTTAAGTAGGTCAAATAGCAGCAATAGGTAGCAATATTCTCACATGATGCTTTCCACTTCAATTTTTGTCTCTGTGACTACTATGGCTTCATTATGTAAAATCTTAATTCGCAAAATCAGTTTTCAACACCCAGTTGACCACGCAGCACGTACTGCCCCAGTTCAGTGAAAATCTGCAAACAATTTCACTATAATTACCTTCATCTGTGGCTTCCATTTATCTTGAAATATTATCCTTTAACATGGCTCTGCTATTTTGTTGAAGGAGGTATTTCTAATGTGTTTTGAATAAAAGACACTAGCAGCAAAACAAACTCCAAATATCAGATTATTCATTGTTTTCAGATATATCTGTAGGTGCGATGCACGCTCCTGGCAGGGCTATAAAACCCAACTGGCCTGACCCTTTTGAATACAACATACTCAAGGGTCAACAAGAAAGGACCAGACAATTGCAGCAACAGTTACAGATTCAAAAGCATATTCTTTTCTGCCTCCATTTTAAGTATGATTGTGTTCTTGATTATACAATTGTTTCCTTACTGGTAAAATTTTGGCTTTCTATAGCGTTTGTTTTCTGCACAAAAATGGACTGTAATGAAGACCACATAAGCATCAAAGCATCAAAATTGTTTTAAACTTCATTTGTATTAGGCCTACACTGACATATACTTAAATTACTGCACACAGAAGGAGAATGCAAGCAGGGAGTGACTTTCCATCGAATGTGAGCCAAATGCAAGGGACTCACTGCTATTTTCTTGAGAGCCTCAAGCAATATTTTAGTGAAACATTTATCAGAGAAATGAAAAATAGTTCAACAGTCCAGATGTTTCTAAGGTTTTGTAGCAGAGTTCTACAGCAATGCCTCCCTTCCCTGAGGCTGTCATTCAAGCATTGTGCAAATACATGTACTGAAGATGCTTCATCCCATCCCAAACATACAAAATCAAGGCACATTTTAAGCAACAGCCTTCATTACCAGGCACTGAGCTCCAAAGCCTTCTGCAGCACATTTTGGAAAATTGTCTACAGTTGTTTCCTTTCTTAGAATTTTTTTCCCATTCAATGAAGAAACTGTCTTCCTTTGCATATTAATGCACATACAATAACTGAAGTTACAGAACTTCAAACAGCTGTGGAAACCAATCGATGATCTGATCTATTTAACATAACATTAAGAGGTGCTCTGTGCCACATTCAGTATAAGAGAAAATGTCTCACTTCATGAGATACAAACCACACTTTCATTAACCCTGACGTATAAGAAAAGCTTTCTTACTGCTAATTTTGCTACAGTGCAATTCTCACTAGTGCATCCATACAATACCAAGGAAAACATTCTACATCAATATCACTACTAAAATATTAACAGCTTTCACGCAGCATTAAAATCTAGTAGTTATTATTCAACAGTACAACTGTATCTTCCACTGTACAACAATTCATTTCTCAATGCATAAGTCCTATTCCTTTACTGTAAACACTGCCTTAGTCAGAAGGCCCTCCTGTTGTTCCAGCTTGTCTCTGTATTTTTGTTGAGCTACTATTTCTGTACACAATAAATTTAAATACATAAATACTAGCAAGTCTAGGAAACATAACCCTGCAACTGAGTTGCTATTCCTGCAACTCAGATTTCAACTGTACTACTCCAAAACCCAAGCCATTTGATACTGCAATTCATGTTATAAAACAAAAGTGAACTTAGAAGGCTTTACTATCTAACCAACACCATTTCCTATTTCTGCTTGTTTTTTTTCCACTTAGTTCTATGCATGCATACGCATTAAGATTTTCACTACTGATGACATACACACGTTCCCACTGATCACAGAGGAACAACCATGTATCACAGTAGAAGTTAAAAGACACATTTTCATCCTGCATTTCAACCACTGTACCACAATAAGACGCCTTAGGACTCAGCTGCTGCATTGTACTCTCGAGGCCGCTGCTCTAAAACAGGAAAGTCTCACATGTTTTTGTCACTCTTAGAATTTCTTCTAGCGTCAAAGTCTAAAGCAGCATCTCATAAACCTGAGATAGAGTTTCAGTAAAATAGCAGGTAGTGTGTGTCACTGCATACAAGGATGATGTTACTGTACACAAGACCTCTCTGCAGAGGTCAGAAAGATGACTCCATTTGCTTTTGCTGAAGCTCACCATACAAATCCAATGACTGACGCAAACTAACAGCCTTCCACTTGCCAACTTCGTCATGAAGACCAGGAGTCAAAGGAGTGAGAAAGGCAATACAAAGCTGCCAGTGTATCTCAGACACACTGCTTGTGAAAGGGACAGTGTCCCTCCTTGCATTAAGTCTGCCACAGCAGGCACCCTGCACTCCTAGAACCTATTACTAAACAGTGTCTACAAAGACTTGGAAACACTTGCTCCACTTAAGTTAACGATCTGATTTAATCAATATAATATGATGGAAATTCTGTGATTCTAGCATCTCGTTACTTTCACCTTTTATTATAATACCACAAGCCACAAGGCTCTCAACTGAATAAACTCCATACGCACATCACTGTTCTGATATCCTACAAATCACACACAAAATATGCTTTAGCAAAGGTGAGCTTGTAGGGTACTCGCTGATATTCAAACCCATGACATGCAAATGCATAAACTGCAGTCTCAGTCCCACATCAGCCACTAACAAATGTTTAAAACAAAAATGAATTACGATGTTTGCTACAGATAAATAAAAATAAATGAATGAATGAGGAAATAGTTTAAAATTAAACTATTAATTTTCGCAATGATGTTTACACAACAACCTGACCAATGGTTCTTCCAGTCTTTAACTACATGAAATCAAAATTCACCGTCTCTGTGCACAACAGCAAAAATGTCCACTCTAGAACAGGAAAAAAAAAAGATCCAATACAATCAAAGAAAGAAATTAAGAAATTTAGGTTATAAATCCCATTGTTTGCATCAACTTGCAAGTATAGAGAGTTTGGGGATTATTCCCAAGTTTTGTTTTAAATACTTGGCTGTTTCCAGACTGAATGAAAGTCAAACAAGAGTTCTGTTGTTGCTCTTGTTGTTTTGTTTTTAAATGAGTGTCCCATTCTCGTACACTCTCAGTAAGTGACATATTTTGCTAAAATTACAATTGGGTATGAGCACATCATTAGCAGAAAATAAGAAGCATTTCGTTGACCACACCATTCTCTACGTGTCTTCATAATACTCCAGTTTAACTATAGGTCCACTTCTCCTTCGGACTTTGTTTTATTGATGCAGCTTTTTCTTATGGACAATTTCAATTCCAGAAGCACAAAGATAACTACAGACCATTTCTTTTGAAATTGTTCCAAATCATGTGTCAACCAGAAGTGTTCACATTTTGCCCTCTTTTGGAGCACTGAGATTGCTGGTTTTGCTTAACTTTGTTAAGTTCCAAGTCCCATACTAAATTTAACAGTGTAAATACCTCTCCTAAGTTGCAAGCACAGTGCTAATTTTAACACTGCAAATGCCTCTCTCACTGGATCAAAATATCTACTGCAGCTCCTTTTCATTCTGTGCTTTAATAGTAAAACGCTTCCTCTTACATGATCAGTTGTGCTCTGAAGCTACTTTGCTCTATTTTACTGAAAGACTTGAAGAGCAGGATGATAATAGGTCTTCTATTCAGCAATCATATTAGATCTTTTAAACATATTTTGCTATCTTTCAGTGCAAATAAATACTTCAGAAATGTAACTCAGGTCAAAATCACAGCAGTGGCAGCGGTTAACTGATTTTGCCTGCTGCCAATGAGCATTGCTACCACAGCCTAAAGCCTCAGCAGCCTGGTTCAGGAGGCACTACAATCATCATGGAAGTGTCAACAAACTCAGAATCTGATTTCAGAAAAATTCAGCAAAAAGAAGTGCATATAGATAGAAACAGAAAGCATTGATAAATATGCACACAGATGGGACAATTTAAACTGCACAGTCATTCACTCATGCATAGCCACTGTTAATGTGAAAGATTACCTTCCTGAAGCCTTCAGAGAAAACTGAGTTGTATCTACTTAAGCAACCATTGATTTGTGGACCAAATGCAAACTTGTGTTATTACAGGTACTTTTCATAGACATTCTGATCATCACAGAAAACTCAACAACATAAAAGAAGACGTGATTTTCAGAAATGAAATACCAAGTTAGGAGAAAAAGGCAAGAAAAAGCTGAAAGACTGTAAATAAATAGATTAGTTCTAGAGTCAGACTCTTCTTCAAATGCTCTTGTAATTAACGATACTGTTGTACAGTTCTATTTCCTGCCCTTGATTTTACTCTGAAGCGTAAGGGGTAACCATTCAGACTTATTATCTTCTCCAATAAAATAAGGCAGCTTACAAGTCCCCTTAATTGTTCTCCTGTAAACAAGCAGAGAACTATTCTTGCTGCGGGAAAAACCATAAGCTTTTTGACATTGGCTTACTTGTAGAATCTTTTGCAACATCAAGCCAATAGGTCTTGTTAGTATTTCATGTCTCAAGCAAAAGTAAGCAGCCATTCAGCAGTTTTTGCTTTCTAGTATCTTCTGGCACAAAGACTTGCAGTTACTTCCAGTCCAAAAGAGTCAACCAGATTCACAGCAATATTTAGAAAATGAACAAATCACCCAACACCTTGCTTGCTAGGTTTTATTGTGACTACTGTGGCACTAAGGGAGATTGTTTACCAACAGCACTCAGCAGGTCAGGTTAATGGTTGGCCTTGATGATCCTCAAGGTCTTCTCCATCCCAGCCTATTCTAATTCTTAAAAATAGCCACGTTTTATAAGTTCAGTTACAGATTCAGTCCTTTCACACTTCTCATCTACCTTGAACTGCAATTCAAACGTCTTCCTTGAACTGCAATTCAATTGCTAACAAAGCTTACAGATTTTTGGATCACTGGGAATAATACATCACTGTCTTCTGTATATTTGGAGAACAACAACAGATTTACTGAAGATCACAAAATCCGGGAGACTAAGAGTTACTACACATTTGGATCAAATACAAATTGTACTACTTTTAAAATGCAAAATTAACAATTCTACTGTTCTAAAGCTAAGTGAAAAGTCAAAGCTTCCTATTCTTCAAGACAGTGAATAAACAAATAAACAGAAAGCACTAAAACTCTAATCACTGAAGATCCCTGAAGCATCATTTCTTAGGATTCTGTTCTAACTAGTAAGTTAAATGAATTGACCTCAAGTGATGGATACACTGCAAAGACACATTAAAAACGCCTCCAAACCTTTCTAATTCCAAAAGATCTCCAAGCAGTCACTTACTTTAGAGTCACTTACTTTACACTGCTAAGCCTTTTATTGAAGAAAAATTAAAGTATAAGATTTGCATTAAAAAGCATAACAAAATACACAAATCAGAACTGCCTACCTAAGATAACAAACAGATCCACTATCCTTCTCAGTTACCACTCTCTGGCAGGCTGAAATTATTCCATTTTTGTCCCAAGCCATAATTCAGTACTACTTGAATGTGCACACTAAGAATGTTAGTCTATTTGCAAAGCTTTTGAAAATAAAGCCTTTGAAGAAGCATAGAAAAGGCTAAAATGTTGATAAATCAGCGAACTAGAGCCTGCAATGTTGGAGGAGCCCTCTTTAGTAAAACACAGAAAAGATACACACCTTCTCCTTCACCCAGTTCAGAACGATCAGGCTTCGTTTCTTTGTGCTGCCCTTCTGCCACTTTCACTGCCACTGCTCTGCAAATAGCCCCCAGCTTTCGATCCAGAGAGCGGACTCCTGCCTCTCTAGTGTACCTGGTGTAGACACAGTTGTAAGCGACATTTCGTTTGTATTTAAACACATTTTCTTTTTAAAAACACATCCAAATGAAATGTAGAAGGCAGTAAGATCTTGGGCTATCATACACAAATAACATTAATAACACAAATAATTTGCTGATAAAATTGAGAAAGACAAACTACTCAGTTGGAAGGAAACATAAGCAACACTTGGAGTCAAGCCTTAATGAAATGCAATACAATGCTCCAAAAACAATGAGCTCTTCTCAAATCATAAAATACTGCAACGGGATATTAAAATGGCTGCTCCAAAAATAATGCCTTCTATTTTATTATGTTGCCCCATGATGTCAGAGGTGGATGGTGGTGGTACAGCAGCAGAGGTTGAACCTTCCCACCAATTCCATTATATTTGGTTGCTGTGCAACAGATGGCAGCCTGACAAAACTGCATCTGACATGGAGGTGTGGATGAAACAAAGGTGTGTCATTGAATTCCTCCATGCAGAAGAAATAGCAGCCACTGATGTTCACAGCTACTTGCTGAGCGTTTATGGAGACCAAACAGTGGATGTGAGCACAGCACGGTGGTGAATGGTAGGTTTCAACAGTGGCGACAGCGTGTCATGTCCACTGATACAGACTGTTATGAGCATGGCATGCAGGCCCTTGTCCAATTGCTGTCAAAAAAGCACAGTGTGATTATGTTGAAAAATAGTGTTCTGTAGATGAGAATTTGCCCTATCAAACAGTGCTATTGTGCTCTTTGTATCAGTTGTAGTTTCCATGGAAATAAATAGGAGGCATTACTTTCAGAGAAACCGACCCATTTTTAAATTCAAAACATTGATCACTGAAATTACATGAACTGACTGAAAAAGAATATTTTCTTTTAACCTATGAATTAAAAAGAAATGCCAGGCAGAAGCACTTACTAAATGCCCAGAATTCTGTTCTTGGTCATAAAATACTTCATTCATTACCAATACACTTATCTCATTGTGACCAAGTCACTTCCAAGTTCAAAAAAATGTTCTGATTAATGTGTTCAACGAACACAGTAGTTCTAATTAATACAAGCTATTTCAAAAATGCATTTTTAATTTTAACTAATTCCAATTTTAGACAAATGTGGTCCATCATTCACAAGAAACAAAATGATAATTCCTTTTTTTTTTTTTTATGAAGATGACAGAAATAAAACTTCATTCTTTAAGAAAAAAAAGTTGCCTGTTGCCAAAACCATGGATGCACATACTGAACACTGCAGCAATATTAGCATCAAGTGTTTCTATTTATTTATACAGCCTTATCAATGGTGCCAACACAGCTGATTGGGAGCCACTGATTGAGAACCAAAAACAAGGGAAGGGAGAGGAAGAAAGGTTCAGTTTAGAAAGCAGAACCCAAACGAGCACAGAAAAAGCAATTCCAAAAATTAGTATTTTTTGGAATTCCAAGCCTGTTAAGGACAACAGATCCTACAAAATGCTTTGTATTATCACTTCAAAATTTGCTAGTTACCAGAAAAACAAGTTACTGAAAACTTCAAGTGATGAGTAACAGGTTTACCTTGTAATTATGTCTAAAGTGGTTACTTGTGGAATCTGTATCTGCTGCGGAGTAAGGCCATGTTGTTCAAGCTGTTTAGGAATCAAGTGTCTATGAGCAATTTCAATTTTTTCTTCTTGTGTATATCCTAGAAAAAAGAATATTTTTACTAATCTGTTTGCTTATACACTGTAATGTCAAACTTATTACAACTTCATACCTGACTGAATTTAAAAGGTTACCTTAAAATTACCTTAAAAACAAAAATGACATGGGGCCCTAAAGAAAGACTTCAGAAGAATCAGAAAAACATTCTCATTTACTTTCACAGTAGTTCTAGCTTACTAAGCTGCTGGGCACACATACCAAGAAATAACTCCTCCTGTTAAAGAAATTCTCAGTTCAGGTACATGGCATCAGGATGCACAAGTTTTCTACAACTCTAAACAGAGCTTAATTTGATAGGGTAATCATTAAACATATTTTGCACATGTCTAGAAAACTGGGCATCATATGTATGCATGCACATGAAGAAAAGACAGCATTGGTCACTATTTCAGTGATCCTAAAAGTTGTTTTGATGCCTCGTGTGGTGGCAGCCACCCTGGATAGTTATATCTTAGTCATTAGGCAGTCTAAAAGAAAAGGGAAGGGATAGGTGCAGTATATTATCAAATCATTATTTTATATACCAGGACAAATAGTCTTCAGCACAAAAAGTGGAACACAGTTTTCCCACGGCTTGGTGAGCGCTACAGAAACAAAACTAGCTACTGTGTATAGAAGGCAGGCTCCCAGTTCAGGTTGTAAAGGTAAGGCCACAAACTTGTACCTCCTGTATTCCTCTAAAGATGCTGTCCTTAGTTTACTACATTACTTCACACCAATTAGAAATCATAATTCCACAAAACAGTTTAGTTCAGTAAGTTGTCTTCTCATACTATTACTTCTTAAGTGACAGAGACTGTAAAGGAAGCACTGCAAATAGTCTCTTTTGATGATTTTAGCTATCAGTCCAGTTTCCTAGGAAGCCTGAGGAAATGCTTTTTATTCCAGGTAAAACATTGTTTAAGGACTTGCAATAGCCACTTTAATGACAACACTTCAGCATTACCTGGAACCTGAATGACTTCCATCCTGTCGAGCAGAGCAGGTGGGATAGTTGCTGTAGTATTGGCTGTAGCTATGAAAAGGACTTGGGACAGATCAAAGGCTACATTTAAGTAGTGATCAGTGAAACTGTGGTTTTGCTCGGGATCCAGGACCTTAAAAAGAGTTAACAAAATCAATGCAGTTGTTCACTTCGAAGTAAATGAAGTTTAAGCATTTTGTCACTACTCTACTTGCATCTGTCAACCTCACTTTACATTTACAAAATACACTATGAATATTACTGAAGTTTCGTTATATCCTGCCAAACTCAGATTACTTTGAACTAGATTTCATATCACATACCAAACAGGTTTGGTTTTTTTTTTTAATTATTTTCATCTTTTTTTTTTTTTTTTTTTTTAATTTCCTAACAACTTTCCAAGTTTTCTAATACACAATGCCAGCAATATCTCCAGCCACTGCAGACAGCCTAACTTTAGATGAGCTAACTCCAAAGGCTGAAGAGGCCCCGTGCAGGACTTCTTTAGGAGACTGAGGTCACTGTGAGCAACTTAACTCTACATCCGAGGTTCAACCTATCTTCACTCTCTATACTTCTGGAAGGTAACATTTCCTTTCATTATCAGTGTACTTACATGATTAGCACAATTATTAAAAAAAAAGAAGTCTTTGCTTTTCTTCACTGAATGGACAAAATAAAATTCTCTCAGCTGTTTCCCTCCATACATGAAATTATCAGTTTCTATTTTAGCTAGGTCACAAAAGAGAAACTTAATATGCACCGTGTTCAGTTCATGTTGTCAGAGACAAACATTTCTAGCCAATTTATACAGAGGTAAAGAGGAATTTGAGTGCAAGTATATCTGAGTAAGTATTCTCAATGTAAAGTGTTTTCTTCTTATTTCTTTTCCAAAGGACCATCTTATACTAATATTGTTCACAACTGATATAATTTAATGTATTAACAAAAGGCTTCCAAACTAATCTTACACATATTCTCTTGATATCTTGTTTGCTTTGGGAAACCCAAAGTGTGTTGCACTATTCTAGCTGCAGCCTAGCAACTGCCAAGTAAAGAGGATAATCTCATCCCTTGATTTATGGGCTATGCTCCTGTTAACACAACTCCTGAAGCTGTTTGCCATCTTAACTGCTGGAGTATACTGTTGGCTCACGTTCACTGTGGTGTTAACAAGGACTCCAGCTTTACAACAGAGTTGCCCAGAGCCAGCTAGTCCTCAGCTTGCATCCTTGCATAAAGTTGCTCCTCTCCAAGCTCAGGGCTTTGCACTTGTCCTTGCTGAATTTTTCAGGTTCCTGCTGGCCACTGCTTCATGCCTGTCTAGGTCCCTCTGGATGGCAGCCCTACCCTCAAGCCTACTGACTGCTCCTCCTTAATTTGGCATCATCTGCTAATGTGATGCAAGTGCATGCCCTCATCTCCTTGAGGTTACTGTTAATAACAGCAACAGGACAGCTTCCTGTGCAGCCTGTGGTACGCTGGCACTCAATATATTACAGGCATGCTGACAGAGTAGGACCCATTAACCACTGCAGTCTGAGCCTAATTATGCATGCCATCAGTTGTCACCCAAACACTCTGTACCATTACAATTTACACAGAAGGACGTTGGGGGCAAAACTGCTGGAAGTACTGCTAACATCAAGGTAAGTTACATTCGCTGTTCTCCCTCTGTCCACAAATTCAGTAATCTCTCCATTGTAAGCAGCAATCTGGTCAGTCAGGAATCAGTTGCCCTGGTATAAATCCACACTGACTGTTCTCACTCACTGCGCTCCCACTCATGCAACCAGAAATTGTTCTTCACTACCATTTATGTACCAACTTCTTTCTATTCCCCCCTTAAAGCATTACCATGCTTTTTCTTCCCACATACTGAATTATCAGTGTTACACTGACATGAATAATTCTCACTTTACAAATAATAGGACCTTAGCATCTCTAGAGAATTAGCACACTGCTGTCAAAATAATGTATCTGCCTATACCAAAATGAATGCACATGTCTTAGTAATTTGAATCATAGCCAAGAACAGTGTTAATTATAAAAAACTGAATCTGAACACTTCTTAGCTAGGTTAGATAAAAGTAATTCTGAATATCTTTTTTTCCTAGCATACTGAAAACAAAGCAGAACTTCTTTTAAGTAGAACAATTTCTGCTTTCATTTTGAAATACTACAAATATTTTAGATGAATATATGGAAATGTACTGTGGCTACAGTAAATACAAATCATACTTCCTCCTTGATATTGAAAAATTTAAACATACAGAAGCATATACCTAAATTCTAACTCACTAAGGCTGTAACTCTGTGAGGATTATTGTTCACTGGCTACAAGCCACTGAAAAGCTTCTTTTCTTACCCTCTCCCGCAGACAGCTACTATCCTTTTTTCCCTTCTTTACTGACAAAAGCACAGGCATGAAGTTTCCTGACTAGTCAAGTGCACAGATGGATGATTCCACCGGTAGTGTTAATAGAGCTTAGGAAGTTGCCTTTTACCTCCACTGGTCCTAAGATCTAGTCCTAAAAGGCAGGGGGACACAATTACATACAGTGCATCCAAGCAGAATATCTGCAACTTTCTTTAAAGCTGATCTATATCAAACATTAATCTTCCATTCAAAGTGTACTCTTAAAAAAATTTCAAAACTGATCTGAACAGCAAATCCTAATCTAGCTTGCACAGGCAACACAGTATTTCCACAAAATTCCAGTCTATTAACTCAAGCATTTGAGTGCTTTTTTGTTACATTAATGGTTATAAATACATTTCTCTCTTTCTCCTGGTAGTCTGTAACTAGGAATTCTTACAACTTCTACCTAAGTGTTAGACTGCTCATTAGAACATTATACTATATATAGAATAGTGATGCTATTCTACTCATGCACAAATAATGCTAGCCGATAAAGGTAAAGCAAGCTGAATGTATGTGAATTATCTGGTATTTCATATATGGGCTTTAGTTTCTATACACTAATAATTAATTGCTACAGTAATCATTTCTTAGAGTAAGACATAAAACAGGACCATACCCATATATTTAGCATAGATTTTCCAAACCAAACAGAGCTGTTCTTTAGCTAGGTATCTGTGCCAAAGTTCAAGTTCAAAAGTTTTCAGATACTCAACCAATTGAAAAATATTAAGTACAAAAAGAGCATTCAGTGGACAAAACATCTTGATTAATTTATGGTTGACAGCTCACATATATACAAAGACTTCTCTATATCAGCATTTTATTACCCCAAAATCCAGAAGTTCCATGAACATTTAATTGCCTGGCTATGTTCCTGGTCTGATTTCCTGCATACAAATACTCACTATCAAGTACTTGAATCCATTTCTATTTTCTTCTATTTTAAACTGAGGTCACCTAAATTTAGACCAAAGCATTCCCTTGTTGATGAACAGCAATCAGGGATAAGACGACATTTTGCTTTGCTCAAGCACCAACTCTGCAGCAGCACCTTAACACATATTCAGCAATTATGGAACACTGAGCTTTGCTTCCAAGCTCACAAAGTATGACAGTCTCCCTCCACTCTACACTGTGCTGCAGACAGTGTCAAACACACCTGCACAATAAAGAAAAAAGGACTACCACTTATACATAATGACAGCACTTATCAAGCAAGAAACAGAAATCTGAAAAACAAGAGTGTCATCTAGGTGATCACTTACTATTGTTAGCTTTCCTACATAACAGTTATCTTTGTGCACTGCAGACACACTTTCCAACAACATATAAGACCAAAAGCAGATGAAAATTAAGCTGTTATGTTCAAGCATGTTCTCCATTTTTGGAGGTAAGCACCTGTCTCAGCATGTTCAGACAACAGTAGAGAACAGTATACAGAACTCACATGGGAGCAACCCAGACATGGTTAATAGAGCAATTACTTCTCCACATGCAACCTTTGGTCCATTAGCAATAACCTACATAAAGACTGCAGCCCAAGCAGACGGATGAAAGCTAACCTGATGGGCCTCAGCTAGAATAATTCACAGCAGGTGGGTTGTGTACCTGCACTAAGATTAAGGCTTTAAAGGTTGAAAACATTGTATTCCCACAGCAGTTGAAGAAAAAAATAAAATAAAATAAAATAAAATATTCAAATACAAATAATTCAAAAACAAATTCATTTAATTTGCTTTCACATGTTTGACAGGACAAGAAAAGAACAGAAATGATCATTTATCTGCTGCAGGACAGAGAAAGAAATATAATTTGAAAAGCAACACAAAGTTTGAATAGAAATAACAATGTTAACAGATTAATGTTAATGTTCAAGATTTGTAAGCAGAACACTTTCAAAAAAAAATTATTCTCTTTTCCAGGAAATACAAATCATTGCTTTATTAGTGACTGACTGCCTAGGAAACCGCATTCAGCAAGCTAAAGGAATTTGACTTTCAGGTATAATTTTATCCGTGTGTTGACCAGAGTAAGGTCAGTTTAGTTTAATGACCATAGAAGAAATGACAAAAACAAAAAACAAACAAACAAACAAAAAAAAACAGTAAATAAAGAAATAGATTTCATTATCATTAACATCAAAGATTAAATAAAATCTCATAAGAGAAAAATACAAAGAAAATTTAAATATTTGTTAGACTCCTTTGGTTATTTTCTTTGCATTCTAGGAATGCATGCCACACACCTGAGAAACGGACAGGTAAAGTACCATAACTGTCATTTTTAAAGCTGAATAAGGAAAGCCACATTATTTTCTAGCAGTGCTAGATCACGTTAACATGCCAAGATAAAAGCAGAGCTCTCACACCTAACCCGTTCAGACACTGAATTTAAATTGGCTTTGCCAAAATAGTAATTTTATACTATCTAGCAGGAAGTGAACAATGACATCCATAGAATGACGTTTTATTCGTAGAAAGCCATATAGCACACAGATGAGCACATGACACCTAAACATAACTGCAAGTAGTGTTTTTCACCCTCAGAGCACTACATTAAGCACTATCTGTAAAAAAGTCATTAAAATGTCACTGTGCACAAATATCACTAGAACTACTTACTTTCATCCCCTCCCACAACCTCCCAGCTACTGAAAACTGAGATCCTTCCAGGACTACTCCCAAAATCATTTCAGCCAAAATGAGCCCTAAAAATTTAGGTATGTATTTCACTAATCCAACTGATTTTGACCGGAACAGGTAAAGAACTACAGAAGCAGCTCAAGTTTTTCAGTGGTGGGATGGTAGCCTCTATAGTTAGAGAGAACACACAAAAGTTTTAGACAATAAATCAGAACAATGAAATTCTAAATGTACACAATACCAAAATCATTAAGTGCACTAGTGCTATGTCTCCTCTGGAAAGCCTTAAGTTTTTCACTTTAGCAGACCATTGCTACACTACTACCTCTCTCGTGCCTCCCTTTCCTCTTCAGCAGTGACAGGACAGTAAGATGTGAATGATCTTCAGTATATAATATACAGTACTTTAACTCTTTTTAGTTACAAATTAAAAAATGTTAGTAGTTTGATAGCTCTTACCTCTAGTAAGGCTGCTGCAGGATCTCCCTGCAAGCTCTTCCCCAGCTTATCAACCTCATCTAAAAGGAACACCGGATTATTAACCCCAACAGTCTTCAGTCCATTGATTATTCTGCCAGGCATGCTGCCAACGTAGGTGCGCCTGTGAGCAATAAATATATGATGGGAAAATATGGGTCAGATGCATGAAAAAACAGTAGAAGCATTCAAAAGACAACCTCTCAAGGGAAAATACAAGAATAGGAAATCTTCTAACGATTCTTCCACTTCTGAACAACTTTCTACATCTAACAGACAAAAAATATGGAATATGCATCTAACTAAGACTAGCAATTGTATCAGCAGGTGTAAACTCAAGTTCCACGGTGCATTAGTTGGTCTGGGAAGACAAACTACATATGCATCTAAATATATGGAAATTTAATGGCTTACAGGCATTTCACACGAACCAGTACAAGTATGTTTGTATTGTATGAACAAGCAGAAGCAGATTTGGGAATTTTATTAATACTAACAGCTTAATAATAAATAATAATAATGGGTTTTTGTCACCACAACAGAGCTCACACAAGCATGTTACAACTTAGGTAATATGTCCCAATATGTTGAAACATTATGAAATGTGAACTGGATGAGTACAAAAAGGCATCTGAATTTATTCAGCAATGCTGGTAAAACTTCGCAACACATACAGCAATCCCATTTCACATCCGTATAGAGACATTCTGTGCTGCATTTATCACAGTTTCTTCTGCCTGAGCCCAACTAAACAAAATACAGTAATTAATAGTATAAAACGCTAGTCACTCAGAAGAAAGGGATACGTGAAGTGCTGAAGGCCTATCTCACGATCCTCCCAAAGCACATACGCAGAACAGGCTTTATCACAGGTTCTGCTTTCGTACAGTCCAAAACAAACAGGATGAAATTTAAAATGATGAAATAAATACCACGGGGGTAATTTCAAAACAAAACAAAACCCTTAAATATATTTTTAAAAAAATTTAAAAGAGAAACAACACAGCCTCCAAACACAGAGAAAACAGAGGAAAAAATGTCAGACCCAGGTAATATTTAGCAATTGACTGAAAAAAAAATAATGAAGATACAGTATTTAATTATGGATCTGAGCAAAGATAAAGGTTAGTGACATCTTTTAAGCAGCCAGAAATGCAATAGAATTTCAACTTGCCTATTACCACCTTCACGAGACAGCTGCTAGAGACTGGAGCAGCCAGCATGCACTAGTTTGTCACCTCACTGCATTTGTGCAGAGCCTCATTCTGCAGTGAGTGAGTACACTCCTATCCACTGAGAAGTACGCTACATAACATTTATTACCCACCCAGAACCTGCACGGGGGAGCTATTATTTTAGCATGTCACTTAATTCTCCATCTGCACACAGTCAACACTGCCAAAAGCATGAAAAGATCCTATAAAATGCAATCAAAAAATTATGAGACCGAAGCAGAATTGAAGCTCACAGAAATGAATCTTTCAGCAGTTTAACCAAACTGATCACTGCAGCAATTTTCTGTTTTTACACAAGGTGCTTACTACACTAGTAAATAACTTTATATGCTACACAATGCGTAACAGAAACTTGGGCTATGAATTTTAGAATTAAAAATGCTTAAGTATCAATTTACTCTTCCCATGTCTAACAACCTAAGCTTTCGATACATTTGCATTTATTAAAGATGGACCGGTATCTATTATATGCTACTAATCAGACTCAAGATCTCCAAGCTGAATAAAGAATGTCACACATAGAGTGACAACAGACAATAACCTAGTACTTTACATTAAAAATACAAACCTAGATATACCCTTTTTATTCCTATCTTAGGAATTACTAGGGAACACAACTCAAGAGTCCTCTGCAAGATAGATTCTGCAGAAATTTATGTATAAAACCATTATGACATATTAAAATTACAAGCAGATATGGCTATTTATCTGTCTGGACATTAACCTTTGCCTCGTAACTTGGGAAACTGAATACTGTTGTTTGTGAACAGCAGCCTCTGTCTGTAAGGATGTTTAGTCATTATTTCCATTCTCGTAGCTACAGCTACAAGGCAGAAAAACAGCATTCTAATCTTAGCATTTTGATACAAATGTGGCTTTGCTCATTATTTTGACACACAGTTTCTCTCCATCCATTCAGCCTACCAAGAGAAATCAGCTGCTTCCCATCTGAAACAGGAAGTTGAGAACAATCTTGCTGGCACTCTCCTACGCAGCAACAAAAAACACCCCAACAGATCATGCCAGATAAGGTCTGCACCTCAGTAAACTTTCTACTTATTTTTAGATCAGTGAAAAGTCACCCCTTAAAAACACTGAAGTTGTCATTGGGGGGTACGTATCACAAAAAAGGCAGCTGGGAAACTTAACAGCTCTCCCAGTGTAAACTGGGAATGTTTATGAATCAGAACCCCTAAAGCAGTACTGCTATTACTGGTAAAAACAAGACCTAATTTCTTCATATTTTTCTAAAGACTGAAAGTTTTAAGTTGTTTTAAACTACAGTGGTTTTCAAATCACAAAATTAGGAAAAGAAAAAAGTTCACACTACTGAAGAAGCTGTTTATGAACTTACTTGCATTAGGTCAGAGGTTTTTTGTCTTGTTTTGTTTTTTGCAAGGACAGAGGTTGCACTTACTTTACATGCCTATCTTTACTCTGCAGTTGTGCAACAAAGTTACTTTGTCCAGGTGAAAACTCAGAATCACAGAATCACAAGGTTGGAAACTACCTGCAAGATCATCTGGTCCAACCACCCTCCCATTCCTATTACCAGTTTGCTTTTTTCTAGTGCAAGGAGGCCTGTGCAACCTCACCTTTTCATGCACAGATGCACCTGAGCAAATATTCAGCACAGGACTAAACCAGAAGTAAGCTATCCAAACTTGCAGAAAATGGAAAGTGCCTGATATAAAAAAACAGAGAGCCTCACACAGAGGTGAGAGAAGGAAAAAACAAATCTCACTAGCACCATTATAAATAGTGCAACATCTTTCCTTTTTGAAAATAGAAACTTGCTCACATGCAATAGAGATCATACAGTTCTTAAATACAACGAAGTATCAGTACTGAGGACATTTTAAACTCGGGGAAATTTTTAGATAAAAACAAGTATTTCAGACTGTTTTCTTTTGCTTTTATAAATACAAGTTACCAGTAAATGGAACAGCAAGCATTTACATATGGAATAGATGAGTGGTAAATGCTAACGACAGCTGGGGCATGTCTGATAAAGCAGTTCTGTTTTTGTACCAAGATGATGACTTCATTTTTGAGAATGCGGCCCTGTAGTATCTTCACCCAGTCAAAAAAAGACCTACAGAATCCCACACGATGTGGTGCACAAACCCACACATAAGTGGTGCACAAAAGTGCCTGCAGACTGCCCAGGCTACACCTCAACCAGAGCAGCACACATACTGAAACATCACTGCCCTCCACACTGCAATGCAAGATATTTTGTTTTGCTTGCTAAATCTACTGGTTTGCTCCTTTCACCTGTAACAGTTACAAGCTGCCAAAGTGAGTGCTATTTCAGGCAATAACCTGCTTGCAAGTGAAAATCATCCACAGTTTCTTCTTCAATGCTTTAGTGCATTTGATACATTTTGTAAATGTTTAGTACATTAGTAGGTGCATTTACTATCATTTTTCTGTAACATTAATAGGAATGCTTAACTTAAGCCTTAAAGCCTGAAAAGGAGCCTTAAGGAGAAAAAGGAGGGCTCCTAACACGCAGCATTAGAAAATAGGCCCACTTGAAAGTCAAACTTGGAGAAGAAGAGCTTATGTCTTCTTCACTTTTAGATTGCTTCTGAAATTCTCTTCCATGATTGCCACTGGAAGCATAATATGGATTCTCTTGACTGGGATTAACTTGAGGATCTACTCATGAAAACAACATTATGGAGGGAAGACTATAGAAAAGCTGAGAAGAAACAAAACAATGAAACAGAAACACAGAAAAAAAAACTGCATTCAACTGCTAGATTTTACTTAACATGAAACATGCAAAGCAGGTGATTACAAGGGACCCTTACTAACCACCACTAAGTTTTGGTCTTCAGCTACATGGCTGAAAAGTAACCATCCAGAACTCCTGTTAATTCTAGATAGTATTTTTCTCTTCCTGTCTTGTCAAATACTTTCTAATTTTAAGTATTTATTTTAATACTAAAGATTAATTTATAACATGCGAAAATATTGTAATGGCAGCCACAAGTACCTGAATTTCTGTTTTTGAAGCCATTATCCTATGACTGCAGCTCTCCATAACAGAAACAAACACAAGATACAAAGCCAAAAATAAACAAACAAACAAAAAACCATAAGAAATTACTGGCAATTGAGTAACAGCTGTTGACAGTCCTACTTTCTTTCCATAACATCTGCTTTGTACACATTGGTCTTCTAGAAAAGCTCAAGCTTTACTCAGCCCTGGAAAAAGTTCCTTAATGTCTGTAAATGCTTAATATTCAACAACCTCTAGTGGTTCCAATATCAAACAGCAACTTGTAGTAGCTGCACTATGCTTGCTTTTTAGGATTCATACAATAAATAATTTGAAACACCAGAATTCTTACTTAGTAAACAGTGCCAGTTTATGAAATACAAGGAATAAAACCCTGTGAAGGACAGTTCTGCTTCTTTTTCCATTAGTGTCTAATCAACCACACAGAGTGCTGCTATACACAAAAAACTGATGTATTTAATCAAACAAATGTACAACTATACTCAATATTTAATCCCACAGTGTCTTCTGTGAATGCTGATCAAACCTACCCTAAGAAAACCTCACAAATACCATTCATGCCACAAACACCAGGTGTAGCTAGGTGTATCAAATACAACATTGCAGTTCCAATGTTTCTTCTCTCCATTCTGGTCTAAAAAGTGATCGATAGTATACCAACAGTATATTAAACTCTAGACTGTTACAAGTTCACACACAAGAATTTCAGTACATTTCCCACTAAGTCATCTGCATTCCTGTTAGTAGAGACTGTGAATTTGCAGTACTCTAATATACTCACATGCTAAACTAGCTTACACACTGGAAAATCTGACACCACAAAATGAATTTTTGTTAGACATTTAACTTTTCATTTAAATTAATAGTGAAGTGGTAAAAATTCCAAGGTGTATTTTATGTCATGAAAATAAAAAGGAGTGAATTTGGAACTGGAACAACACTGGTAGTGCATTCTGACAGTTCAGGCCACTAGCACAGCCATTGGGCAAAATTAACTGCTTACATAGCATCAAAAAACTAATAGTTTTAATTTGCAGTAATTTACCAGCTGTTGTAAGGAGAAATCACATGGTTCTACAGATCATTAGATGTACTTAATGGAACCAAAAAATGCTGCACTGATGTTTAGCAGTTACTTACCAACATTATCTATTCATTATTCTTCCAGCAGAGTATGGGAAACTGGTTGATTTAAGAAAATCATCTAGAAAACTGAGAAGTAGATGTATAAAGAGATGCAAGTAAAAAAAAAAAAAAAAGGGCCTAAGGAACCTGAAGATTATAAATAACTTAGAAATATAAAGGCAGCTTTAATTATCCCAAGCATATGAAGTTCACGGGTCATGGATCTTGCCACAGTTCGAGATCCAGGTATGATTATTCCATACTCCACTTAGAATAAAAAGGCAGTAGCAGAAAAGAACAAAGAACAAGTGTCAACAGTGAATGCCCGCTCTCATTATTAAAATTCTCTCCTGAATAATACCACTGAATACCAAAGAGAAACAGTGAGTGATAACAGTATTCAAAATAAGTAGAACTCCTCCGCATCATGTGAACAACAAAAATAATCAGTGTGTTCTGTAATAAAATAATAAATTACACGTAATAAAAAGGGAAATACATACCTATGGCCTCGGATATCAGATTGATCACAGACACCTCCTAAAGCAATTCTGTGGAATTCTCGACCCAAAGTCTTTGCAATTGATCTTCCCACACTGGTTTTGCCAACTCCTGGGGGTCCCACAAAACAAAGAATGGGTCCCTTGAGGTTGTTTTTTAGCTGCCTGACAGCTAAGTACTCCAAAACTCTTTTCTTCAACTTTTCCATAGCATAATGATCATTATCCAGAAGAATTCGAGCTGCACGAATTTCAAGGCGATCTATCAATCATTAACAACAGAAAGAATATCAGCGCATTTATCTTCAGAAATGGAAACAATCCTACTGCGCAACAGAAATTCATACATTTTCACGTGTTCATCAACATAATTCACCCAATGCTCACATTTATATTCCACACAACATTTTGCTAAGGTAATTATAAGCCTTATTTTTTTAAGAAGAAAACTAAACACAAACTGGAGAGATCACTCTATGGATAAGAGAATTAACAACAAAAATGGAAACATCTTTTTACTGTGTCACAGATTTAAAATCTGGATCAAATGAACTTAATATCTGTCCTGGAACAGCAGCTGAACAACACGCACATTTTCCAGCATTTGTCATCTCACAGAACTGAACCTGAAGCCATAAGGTCTTTTCAGAAGATAAATTCAACCTATGTCTTCATCTCCCTTATTTACGCTATAGTGTGTTACTACCTCACAAGGCTTGAATGGCGGGCTTTGCTAGCTATACACTTGAAGTGACTGCACTGTGCAAAATACCCAGTTGATACTAGGACTGGAAAAATTCGGTTTTTACAATTGCCATAATTGGAGATAAATTGTCATGCATAATAAAAGGACTTTAACTAGTGCATTAGACAGAGCACAAATTTCTGGCACAAAGCAGCTGTCTCTGCTCTATGACATAGAAGAGAAAGCAGAAAACAATGAAGTCAATCAACTCTGCACAGACCTACCCTTCAGCTTCACTGCAGATACAAACCCTTCATCCCAGTAACTGTGCATATTTCATTTATGGACAGCTGCTATGAAATTCCCATCATCAACTATGTCATTCTTTGCAATGAATCACTGAATAAAAAACTAATTAATGATAATAATTTTCCAGGTCTTTTTAATTGTATTTCTCCTTTTTCCATTCATGTACATTTTTATTCTCTCTTCCCATGGAGCCCAAAGCATCACTCTTGTATATGAATATAATTTTTCCAACTTTGTTTCCAGAAAAAACCTTCAAACCACAACTTTGCATAATTCTGCAAGACTGAAGAGCAAACTCCTGTGAGAGGACACGAGAGTCAACAAACACTTTACCCATTCTGTGTTTTTTTGAGTAATACTGACACACGTAGGCAGATCTTTTTACCATTCAGTCATTAAAGAAAATATCTGTAAGTAGACTGGTGAACATGCTAGGCTCTAATTCAAAAAGGTCAACATTTGTCACCGTGCACACTAAGAAAGCAAAAAACAGACAGATGTTTCTGCTGGTGCATATTCTTTATAAAGCAGATTGTTTTAAATGCCATCCAAAAGCTTCATTCTTCAGAACACTCCTGGGAAGCATTTCTGCCCATTGAATCAATTCGTGTTGGTCTATAATTTCCTGATCTCCATTTTTGTATCTCACTCCTACATTTATATCAATTTCTGCTCAAAGTTTTTGAAAACAATGGTAAAAACTTGAGATGATACTTCTTTTTTCCTATTGCATCCACAGTTTTAACAGACTGTGATTATAAAATAGTCGTGTTTGAGACTAATAAAAAAAAATTTATGGGAAAACAATTCCAGTGTTTCAGGACAGTAAAAAAACATTTTGAGAAGCACAGTATGGATCTTTTTTTAACCATGGTTTCACTGTATTGCCATAGCAATACGACATGATGCAATTAATCATACATGAAATGCAGTTAGCAAAAACAAAAAAGCTGTAAATATACAGAGGTCTTGACTGCCATAAAGACTAGCAAATACAACATAACCTCTTCAAAAACATACCTGTTGCACTGTGATGTAACCATATTCCAGTTTTTAGAATAACAAAGTATGCAACAGCACAGGATTGCAAGTAACAACACCACCATTTTATTGTGTAGATATTGCTTGTTTAACTCGTGTTTCTGGCTGTGCAACCGAGCTACATGGGCTATTCAGTACACAGATCTTTATTTAAACATGATAAACTGCATTACTTGATACCACTAATAGCATTTTACTATGAGACAATGCAAAAAAAACTGGGAGAGAGAACTAAGTACATTCTTCTGTCTTTACATCGCAGCTACTCGTCCTAACATGCCTGCGCAAGAGACAGACAACGATTATAGAAGGGTCTACCTTTCGTACTCTTGTTCCATGGCAATTCTACCATAAGCTCCAAGTAATTTCGTGTTAAAGCATATTCTGGCATCGACTGAGGCATCTTCTTTAATCTGGAAGTAAATGCATAGAAGTAATAAGGCTAGTGGGGAACTAACAGCAAACTAAGACACTCTCTTGCACTAAAAAAAGCTATACTTAGCAAACCCTTTTACTTTCCAACATCTGTATTACTAAAAAAGTAAGTCACTGTTACATCAATGACAAGATTTGTCTTTGCATAATGATAGCTTATTTGTATGACATTGGCAGAAAAAAAACAAGCATCACACTTCTAAGCTCACACAGCATACAAGATGCATGCACCACACTAAACATATAAAATACATAGACGTGTACATATGCACAAATACATGGTATCACTGATGAGGTTGTTAATGATCATATCATCCCCAATAGCAGTTATACGCTCACAAAGACAGAGAAAGGAAAAAAGAATCAATATGCAGACCACTTTTCTCATTAATTATTAACAACTGTGGTGTTATCTGTCCCCTCTGTTTTTCTTTTGAGGCATTCACTTCATAACATAGAGATCTAGAGCTTGCAGTTTAAAGCTGTATTAATTCATAAGCCAAATGTAAAAGACTAAATTGTCATCCTCTCTGATGTTCCAAAACAACAAGTAAGAAAAAGCAAAATAGCAGCACATAAATAAAATTCTAAAAATTATTTCCAAACACAACCAACACAAATATATCATTATGTAAAACATTAACACAACATTTGTTCCGAAAAATAAATTAAGAAAGAAACCACCATTTCCACTTCTCCTACCTCTTTATTTCCTTAAGACAAACTTTAAGAGCTTGTTCTGACATACTGGAAGTTCTAATCTTTTTTTCAAGGATGACAACATCATCGTGATCTTCCTCCTCCTCCTCATCTTCTGCAGTGCTTGGAATATGATTGATTCTTCTATTCGGACGAATAGCTACAACCTGTGAAACAGATAACAGGCAGAGAGTAAGTAGCACCAGTTTGTTGTTTGTTTTTTTTTTTTAAATAAAGTGAATACTTTGACTTTTAATGGAAACTGTGACAAAAACATACAAGGATTTGGGAGAAACTACTTAACAGAATAAGTCTGAAAATTTTAATCCAGTAAATAGTTAAAGTGTTATTGGTACTACTTTAAAAAGTTACCATTTGTACTTTACTGTATGTATTTACTAAGTACATTTGTCATCCACCATAATCTAGTAGATAACAGAAGACAAAAACAAAATTGAAAAAGTTCTTCCAATATTTTGAAAAGCTGGCACTGCAGCCCATCTTATTAGGCAGGATAAGCAAAATATTTACAGGTGGTAAATACAGAGAGGTGTAATCTCTCTTACTCTTTTTCATTTGTCAGTTATTTCTTGTTTGCTAAACTGTACATGTACAATTAGATGCAGCCTGCCACAGTTAAGCAAACTACATTTCACAACACATATCAATTATCTGTATTTCAAAAGCCATGATTCATCTTCAATGTTATTAGTAAACTGCACGCTTTTCACTGCAGTGTGCACATATCATGCAAGTTAACTGGCTATCAAATTACTATTTAATGGAACCTTATGTGAAATCATAAAGTGCTCAGATGAAATAAATGATGCCCAGGCTGCTTCAAAAAAAATGTTTTCTTTTTCAGATGTCTGAACAGCTGAAGTTGCAAGCTGGGGGTTCTCCACTGATACAGCCTAAGCATTAAATCCTATGGCCACAGGTTAAAACCTTGAACAGATTACAATTGCACACCTTCACTAGCCTGCTTAAAAGTGCATCGTTACATTTATGAATGATGCTTAAGAATCCCAGATTTAAAGGTCCATACCCTTTTATCATCATCCTGTTTGTGCTTTCTTGTTTTCTGAAGAAGCTTCAGTCCTTCAATTTGTCTAACAAGCAATGGTATAGTCATCTTGAACCTTTCCTCCAGCCTAACAGCATCTAGGATCTAAGAGCAAGGAGTTATGAGAAGCCAACAAACTCACATTAATAGGTCATCACTGAGGAGAAGGGGAACACATAGGATGTCATTGCAGTCTTTTGATCATAGTTGTAAATTAAATGGTTTGGGAAAAAAGAGGTAGCAAGAAAATAAAAGAATACAGCACACAAAACCTAGCTTCAAGGTCTGGACAGCAAAACTACAAAGTAATTCAAAAGTACCAAAAAATATATAATTTTTTATTCTGCTTTCAATTGTCTTATTATTTTGGTTACATTTTATCTAGAAAACATCTACCAGCAGTTTACTTCTCAATTACTGAGCCTCAGAAAAGAGCTCCTTCCATGAAAACACCCCCCGGAAAAACATCACCTTATGCCATAAGGCATGTTTTCCTTATTTTCCTTGTTTCCTTTTGAAAACAAAACATGTATTTTATACTTTATTTCATTTTCACGTTTGTTTAAGTCAGTGTGCGAAAGCAAGCAAAATTAATATAATGATCTGTCAGCTTCATTAAATAAGCAAGATTTCAACACAATTCGAAGAAAGACTTATCATCTTTACCATGGCAATGGGAAATGCCCTCCACTCTGTTCTCATGAGACTCCATCTGGAGCATTATGTCCAGCTCTGGAGACCCCAGTGCAAGAAGGACATGGAGTGGACCCAGAGGAGGGCCATGAAGATGATCAGAGGGCTGGAGAAGCTTCCCTACAAGGACAGGCTGAGAAAGCTGGGGCTCATCAGGCTGAAGAAGAGAAGGCGCCTGGAGGACCTTCTAATGGCCTTCTAGTACCTGAAGGAGACCTACAGAAAAGCTGGGGAGGGACTTTTTGTAAGGGGAGGTAGCAACAGGATCATAGAATCATAGAATCCCAACTCAGGTTGGAAAAGACCATAAAGATCATCGAGTCCAACCATGACCAAACCATACTACCCTAACTCTAACAACCCTTTGCTAAATCATGTCCCTGAGCACCACAGCCATACGGTTTTTAAACACATCCAGGGATGGTGACTGAACCACTTCCCTGGGGAGCCTGTTCCAGCGTTCAACAGCCCTTTCTGTAAAGAAGTTTTTCCTGACATCCAACCCAAACTTGTATTTATTTTATATTTTATACATTAAAATTTATATTTCATAAAATTTATATTTTTTTTAATTTAAATTTATACCAGAAGAAATTCTATACTGTGAGGGTTGTGTGAGACACTGGAACAGGTTGCCCAGAGAAGTTGTGGTTGTCCTTACCCTAGAGGTGTTCAAAGCCAGGCTGCAGAGGATTCTGAGCAACATGGTCCAGTGGGAGATGTACCTTCCTACAAGTAGGGGCACTGGAACTAAATGACCTTAAAGGTCTCTTCCAACCCAAAACATTCTCCAATTCTATGAAATCCAGGCTGTATCTCTTGTCACTCAATGAAATGAACAGTTCCCCACACCATCTACATTCATTTAGCTTTTAAGTGAATTCTCATGTAAAGGCATATAGAAAGATATATGAAGCAAGAGCATGAAAACATTTAAGTATTTCTGCTTGGTTGTAACAGAAATATTTTCTGGCATAATATTATCACCACCTGTCAAAATTACCCTAAAAGTGATTATAACTATAGAAAAGCAGCAAACATTTCACCTTAAAATAGTTTAAGGACATAATACCTGAAGCTTCTCTTGGTTGGACGTACGAATGATTGAAGTCAGTATATCTGGCAAAGCTTCTCTAGGCAGATTGTCCAGAAGACGTCTCAGCTTTGCAACTGCAGGAACAGACATATCCAGCATCTCAACCAACTGTAAGGAACACACAACGAACAATATTCATAGTTGTTGGATGTTTCTTTTTTAATTCATTTAATCAAGTATCTGATTTTAAGAGCACTGCATCTTTAAACGTGCTTTGCCAAAAATGTTCTGAAAAAAAAATATTTGCACATAGAAGAAGAATAGGCAACCAAGACTCTGGACTTCATACTAGCTCAAGAAGATCATAATTATCATCACTGCTCCTAGCGCTTTTTTCAATGCCAACATCTTCTATTACTTTTCAAATACCCTGATTAAAAACCACCCCAGTTCTTTCCTCTGTACCTCTTTAAACACTTAATTTATTATACCTGAGGACATGTGTTTGTAAAAGGATTCTATACAGGTGTGCTTTTTTCCCATTTAATAGTATACAGCTTTAAAAATCCATTATATGTACCAGGAATTTCAGAAAAAATACTTTTTCAAAAGCAATATACGTATATATACATAAATATGCTTTCTTTTGTTTTTTGCTATAATGTACTTACGGTACCAGTACATCAGAACTACTATAAAGTTATTGTAACATTTACATGTACTGTTAGACTCATCCTGAAATGCACTGCATAGATTCTCAAACTCAACATGGAAATCTCAAGCCATACCAAAGACAATACCTTTCTAGCAGAAATCCTACTTTCACTAAAAAAAATGTAAGAGGTACAAAGAGAGGAGAGCAAACAAATGAAAAAGAAAAAAAAAAAAAAAAGGAAAAAAAGAGCAACAAAGCGCATGTGTCAGTGCACTGACTTAAAGTGAATAGAATTAAACCAATTTACCTGCACAGCATATTTGTAGAACTGTTCTGACAACTCTCCAAGTTCCTCCTCAGACTTATGCTGATTTGTAAACTGCTCGAGTCGATCCAATTGCTCAACTTCTGCAATAGGGTACGGCTTCTCCTTCAGCAGCTGCAGGATCTGGAACCGGCAGAGGCCCGTAACCAGCAGTGTATAATGTGGCTTGGGCCAGTTGCTACCAACCACCTGAACTGCCAAAGCAGCAGTGCCAATCCTGGAAACAGATCAAATCTTTCTATTATTTGTCACCTTCCACAGAACATTTCATGTGCCCCTCACACAAAGCAACTGAGCTACAGAGCCTCATAGGCCATCACTGTTCCTCATCAGCAACCTTAGAGAACTTCCTTCGTGACAGAGATCAATGAAACCACACCTTGAATTTTAAAAAAACAAGACAACTGAAAAATGGATGATGGTAATGTAACACATACATGTGTGGAGAAACGTGATTTTCTCCTAAATAAATTACTAGGCAACAGGAACAGAACACCTACATTTCTGCTCAAACTGTACACAATAGAAAAATGATCCTTTATAATTTACAGTTTTCTATCAAAACTGCCTGTCTCGTGCAAAACTAATGCTTTAGATCACATTTATCTGGCCAAACTGCCTGTTTAAGCAGAATTGAAACATACTGCAAAACCTTACTAAATCTACTGATGGATATAAGTTTCACAAGGAATACAGCACGTTAATTTTATGCACAGTTGATCCCTCAGAAACTGGCTTTCACTTCACATGAACTGTATCTTCCACACTACTCTCACTGAATAAAGTAACTGACTTTCTATCACTAATAAGTGGTACAGCCCTAATGACCCCGAACCGCTTTCTCGGATCGTCTCCGTCCCAGCCGGCTCCCATTCTCGGACTCGCCCAGCAGCAGACCCGCACGGCGCCGCCCCCGTCCCACGCACAGGAACTCCCCCGGCCGGGAGCAGAGCTCCGCTCCCCTCAGCGCGACCCCGGCCCGGAGGCACCACCGCGGCCCAGGCGAGAGCAGCGTGGCCGAGGGCCGCGAGGGCAGGGCGCGGCGGCGGCACCTGTGCAGCGAGGGCAGGTCGTCACTGTCGGACGTGGGGTCGCTGGTGTTGGGGATGACGCCAATGATGGTGCTGCGCAGCGAGGTGCCCTTCAGCAGCCGGCTGCGCACCAGCTGCATGTTGCGCGGCGAGTCCACGCTCGTCCGCATGGTCGAGCCGGGCAGCAGGACGCCTTCATGGGTGAGCAGCAGCGGCAGCCGGCTGGGGATCTGGATGGCGCTCCCCGCCGCCATGGCCGCCTCTCCGCTCCGCAGAGCCACGCCCCGCTACGGGCGCCCGGCAGGCTCAGGCTGGGGCTGGGGCTGGGGCTCGGGCTGGGCTCAGCGAGCCGCTCGCCGCCGGGCACGGGGCGGGGATTCCCGCCCACAGCGGGACCCTGCCGGGCGCAGCGCCTACAGCCGCCCCTACGGCCGATTTTAAAATCCCGTGGGTGACGGCGCGGGCACAGCTCCGTACCGCGGCTGCCGCTACCAGCAGATGGCAGGCGAGCACGTGCAGTGCCGCGCTGCGCTCCCCGGGGCAGCAGCCCGCCCCGAGCCGGCCCAAGGCGGGCGAGCAGCGTCCACGGGACGTGCTGCCAGCTCCAGCCTCAGCTTTCCCTTCGTGCCGGGACAGACCCTGGGATCCTGTAAATGCTAGGGAGTTTTATCGCAATGCGGTTTCCAGCACGGTGGAGGCGTTGGCCACGGCTGCAGCTCTGCTGTGCCCAGCTCAGTTGTGTGACCAGACCCGGCTCTGAGCACTCAGGCCTACAGCAAGCCCAGGTGAACAAGCAGAGCTCAGAAACAGCAGAAACTTTCACCTCCTTTTTTCTTCCTACCCCTCCCCCCCTTTCTTTCTTCCCTACCCTCCACTGGAGAAAAGAGGTACAATATCTAAATTGCATAACATAATGAGCTGTGTTAACCAATCCCCTGTTAATCACTGACTTATTAGCTATGCTTTGAACAAAGGTAACCCTGTACAAAGGTGAAATTGCATTAGCGAGGAACGTGTTTACACCAACTGACCACGTGAAATGCACAAGCACAGCTGCATGCGGAAACTCGCTGAGTCATTCAGTCTGGTGACAGCTCAACTCTGTCAACCTCCTGTAAAACGCTGAGGTAACAAGATATATGGAAATAATTACCATGATTAAATGCAACAAAAGTGCAGCTGAGAAAAATATCTTCTCCCTGTAGCGGCCACCTTAGGTAACTTGGAAAGAAACCCAGAATTTAATATGCAATATAACATTCAATATGATATCTAGAAAGCATTGATGTAAGAGAGCACTTACACAATACAGAGAATGTTTTGTGAACTTCCAAATGTTTAAGCTTCTCTAGCTATCTTGGTTTGGGATGCAAACACAAATCTAACCAAAGCACTAAGCATTTGCTCATCACATTTACTGATGGATTCTTTCAGCCTGAATCTTTTCAATTAAAGAGAATCTACCAATCTCATCGTGTTTATTCTTCAGGCCAGATTTTCTTTTTCCCCCAGACGAGTCCCTGTGGTCATCGGAAACAATTCCTTAGTTCATTCTTGAAAGGTTTAAAAATATATATATGGGTGATTTAAAATCCTGTAATTTACTGCACAAACACGTGTCCAGTGCCCATCTTGATTAGGATGTCTATGCAGTGTTTTACTGCATTTTTGCTTAAATAGAACAGGATGACACCCGAGCAACAGCTCTTTTGAAATCTTTTCTCAAGGTGCTGAACTTCTCAACACCTGGAGAAATGAACCAGAATTAAGATATTTAGAGAATTTTGTGCCTGCATCTCAGAGACTTCAGATCAGAAGGGGCAGCTGCCACGTGATCTGACCTCCTCTGAATCTCACTAGCAACTTCTCCATCAGTCCACAGCATCTGAGATGCACTGTTTTCTGCAGAGGAATTCAGCCTTGACTTAAAGACTTACTGAAATGGAGAAGTTACCACCCGCACAGCTAAGTGTGTTAATAGTTGATTACATGGTCAAAATCTGCACCTTGCTTGTAATCGCAGTTTCTTAAGACTGGTTCCTGCTGCGTCTTTATCTAACAGATTGAAGAGTTACTTACTATGAGAAAAATCCTTCCTCTGTGCACACTACCAACACCTCACAATCAATTAACCACTTAGCTTTCTTTGGATTAAGCTTTTTTGCTAAGCATACTTCTGATGTTTTAATGTGATTTAGTCCTACTTAAAATGTATGTAACCCATAACTAGCATTTCAGTAGTACTCTCACCACCATCACATAAAGGGGGTAATATGAATTTCAGTCTGGTGTTTCTCATAAAATCAAGCCTGAAGTTTCTAGGCATCACTTCACACAGCTTATGCACTAACACTGTGGGAAGAATGCAAAACAAATCTAACCGATGGTGATCTGTATCACTGCGATGTGGTACAAGATAGTGCATGTGATACCAGATGGTATGGAGCACCTATGATTCCCACCTCATAAATCTGTGCTGATCATCTGAGCTCTGCAGACTCCTGCTTCCACTCTCTCAAGCTAGACTGACACAACAATGAGGCCTCAGGGAATTTTCATTGACTATAACAAATCTACACCGCTTTAGATCCCAGCTCTGCAAGGTAAAAAACCTCATTCACATTAAGCATAAATAGTCCCATTAATATTCTTTCAAAGATTGAAAGGATAGCAAAGCTTTCTCTTGAAAAGCTTTGACAAGATCATACTAATCATTTTGCAATACTGATCTTCTGCAAGACATGTCTTCAAGCAATTCACAAATGTGTTTATTTTACACCTATAAAACTCACCTAAGTTATCCCCCTCTCCCACAGCTCAGCTTTAATTCTTCCACCTTCATGAACAAGAGAATTCAGTAGCTCCATAAAACATGATTGAGGTACTTCACACTGAAGGCCTGAGATCAGAAGGTGCTGCTGAAACACCATCCCTCAGGCATGCTGCGTATCAGCAGAAAAACAGTGAAAAGAACTCAGGATCTTTAATCTAGAATTCTCCGCTTTGCACAGATCTGATCTGATTTCCCTTGCATCGTATATATCTCATTCCAAATTCCTTGTTCTCAACTGAAGGATGTAGGCATTTATTTTAAGATACAGTACAAATAAACTTGAGCCTCGCTTCTCACTATTAACTTTCACAAGCACTACAGCTGACTTCAATATAAATGAAAGCATTTTGTTCATAATAAAACTGCAGCTAGGGACTGCATAAAATGACTGTCTAAATTAACCTTATTCAACCAAACCTTTATGCTAATTACTGAAAAAAAAAAACCAACTAAAAAATAAGAATTCAGAAGTAGACAAGTGGTATCAACACTTCTCTTTTTCTCCAAAATCATCATTATCTGAGCTTTAATAGGCAGGAAAAATATGTCTATGCACCCTACCCTAAGTACTGCTGGATTCCTCACACAGTCCTTATCTGGGTTGCTTTACACCAGACAGCCAAGCAATAAACAGCACAAGAGTGAACAGCTCAGCTGGAACAGCAAGCACGCTAATTCACCAGCTGGTTGATGTCAAATGCAAGTAATAATGGCTGAATTCCCCCTAGTTTTTGCTGGTAGGAAAATAAATAGAATCTCTGTTGTCTGTACAATGCTTCTGTCTATATTCCTATCTGTGTAGTGCTTTTAGATACGTCAAGACTTAAATGTTCTAGAAGAGCTTTAGAATTTATTAGAACCTGAGATTTGGAAAGGCTTGATAGATATGTAACACATGCTCAGTAGTTTTTCCTTTAAAAATTGATGGCTTCTTCATTCTTATTGACCTGCTTGGTATTTTTGAAAATTTGCATTGTGAACTACTTACAGCCTTCAACTGGAACATACTATCTAAGTGCTGTACATACACCAATTTGCATTTGAAACACATTTCTATTATTTTGCACCCACTGTTATTGTTTGGAAATAATATTTACCATTAGTTTAAAGTGGGAGTCATTTAACACAAAGACAGAAAATACAGCTATAACAAATATGACCTTATAGATGCATACAAATGTTAAGCCACTTTGCATTTTGATTGTTTTTACTAAGATTGTGCATCTTTGATATGTTGCATGTTTTAGAGTTGCTAGAACATTAAGTAGCTCATCAGTCCTAATACTATTTATTTTTGACTAGATGGCAGTTATCAACAATAATTTTCAGTCCTTCTATTCCAAATCAATAGTCTTAAGACCTTGAAGGGTGCCCAATACTTCTGCTTTGACACTGGTTACATAAAAAGTGAAAGCATTATGAAAGCTCTATGAAATTAGCCTTCTCCAGAGGCTCATTATCTGAGAGCAAATGCAAGCGATCCTGTCTTTTTAAAAAGTCAGGAACGAGGTACAAGTCATTTTTGCAGCTGCCAATCTGCATAAACTGAAGATATTTCTTCCTTGGGGGTTGTGGTAGAAGTTTTGTATGTGTGAGAAGTTCTGTAGAGGTTAACCTCATCACATATTTGAATTTGTCTGCAAAGCTGAATTGTAAAATAATACATCTTTAAATATTAAAAACACTGTTCTAAGCAACAACATCCACTATTAAGCTTCCATACAGTATGGACTCCTAGCCTGTTTATGTTTCATTTCCTCTCAAGTAAATTCTCTTCTCCTGCATAAGATGTTCATTTACTTTCTTCTCTTCTGCCCCTTTACTGGTAATCCCTACTGTTCACAAGCCCTCGCTTGTGAAGGTCCTGCAGCTATGTTCTGATACTCAATCTGTCATCAAACTTTCCCTTTCTCCTATTGTTTTTAGTTTAAACTTACAGACTTTGATGCAGTGGTGTTCTGTAGGAATTATTTCTTGCTAGTCTCAACTGCTATGTCTGTGAATGAAAGAAAAAAACTGTCAATTTTCTTTTCAAATTCTTCTCTACAAAAATTGAGCTTCTCCTAACAAACATATAATCTGTTTTCCCTTGCAAGAAAGTACTTAAGCATACTGCTTTAATATGTAAATTGTTGCTTTGAATTAGTCCAACCTGTATTTTTATACATCAGTTAATAGAAAGAATAAAAAATACGTAAGACTAGTGCAGATAAAAGGACTTACTGTCAGGATTTCACAATACAGCTGATAAACTATGTAGATTTTGCATTCTTACCAGGTGAGAGATTCTATGGAAGCACTGTCCATTCCCTATGCATAAGACGAACCACACAAATCAACTGTTCATTCAACTATTTCCCATTAAATTATTTTTAGTGTATGTTCTTCCAAGTGCTGCATGAACTCTGATGATTCCTAGCTTCCCTAGCATCTTGGCTTGCATCATCAACTCTTCGAAACTTTTAACTAGAAAGTACTAGAAGGTAAAATTATGCAAGCTATTCGAAGTTATACCAGAATGTAACTTAATTGTATTTAAAAGTTCATTTGTTTCTAATGTCTAATTTTTCTTCTAGTTTTACAGAGGAAATTTTAAAATCTGTTGGTTTTTTTTTAGGCTGTATCACATATCATTAATCATTCTTTCTTCACACAAAAGAATCCGATTTTTCACTCCAAGCTTGATCAAAAAGCTACCAGTTGGTTATGCAAGTTCAGCACATGGAACAGATGCCAAGAATTGCTGGCAGAACATTACTGACTATGAGAGTGTGAGACCTTTTGGAAATTTCTAAAGCTGTGAGTAGGACTTTCATGGTAATTGTAAAATGCATTTTACAGTTGGTAACAGACCTCACAAGAACAACTGAACTTAGACACTTCATCTTCTACTCAGAAGTGAGAGGTCCAATGAAAAGAAGAAAAATTAAGAAAATTAAGAAGAAAATTCAAACACTGTTCAGATTTGAAACTTGGGCTAGAATAGCGTAGCCCTTGCCTGTCTGGTTAGGCAAGAAAAGATCTTCACAACAGATAAATTTCACAGAAATAATGAGAATTCAGAAGAATTTCTGCATGACAGGAAACGCCCACAAGAAATTAAAGAAATAGAGTCAGTACAGCTGTGCTGATTAACACTCACAATGTCACACTACCTAGATATTTTTTTTCCCCTTTAATTTGCACGCTGCCAAATCATCCTTTTTATGGGAACTGTTAATGAGAAAGAAAAAAATTTCCTTTGCATAATTTAACTGAATGAATGAGCCTAGCTGGACAGGTTTGAGGTTCACGTAACTTCAGCATACTTTTGTAAGCTCTGACCCCTTTTTTATTTAACTGTTACTCTAAAAGGAAACAAGCCCAGAAAGTAGCCAACAAACATGAGATAAAACATAGAAAATACTGCAGTTATTGCTGTGGCTTATTTGAAGTAAATAACTCTCCTGAGTCAAATGCAACCACATTCATAAGTCCATGTTTTAACGAAGTAACAGTTTGAAAGAGCTGTAGAATCACCTTCTTGTATTCCTCTTATCAGATAAAACATTTTCCATTTTCCAAAGGAATGTTTGCTGACTGCAATCTAAAATTAGTGTGCTAATATTCTGTAATACTTTGGAGGTTTCCCTTTTAAAAAATCCACGCTCTGGGGGACAGTAGAGTTCTTAAGCCTGTTTTTCACTTTTATTATGTAGACAAAATTGTAGTATTAAGATGAATGCGAATTTTGCCTACATCTTATCAACTACTTAATATTCTGTTATGGAAGAAGACCTGAAAATCTTGCAGAGTCCAGACCAGCAGATAAAATAAATGCTCTGAGTCTGGGTTTTCTACATTCTTTTATGAACCAGAGTCAATCTCATGCTATCAATTTAAGATGCTACTAACAAACTAGTCTTTCTATATTTTTGCATGTGTTGACTCCATGGGGGCTTAGCATAGATTGAGGAACTGTAGTTTCCAAATGATGCACCCTACCACCTAGATGGTGTTTGGCTGAGTAGGCTAGCTAATTTTCCTTTTCAGCATATAAATCAAGTCTTTGGCTTTTGCTTCTAGCTCTTGTAATAGTGCTGCTGTAACAGGAGGGAATGGAATACCAGTGCCAAAAAGCTCACAAGATAGATGCGGCAGTAGGCCTGGCTGCTGGGGAAGCAAAGGACGGTATAACCCCTACAACACAAGCAGAAAGAATACAAAATAGCAGGCAATAAAGGAAATGATCAACAGAAGAAACAGGCAACTGAGATAAGAGACACAGTAAGTACTAAGGATGAAGAGACAATATAAAAGGAGAAAGACAGGAAACAAGAATGCCTTGCGTTGCACTTCTTACAGCCTGTCAAATTCTGCTATTTCTTTCTGAGACCTGCTTATTGCACTGCCTCACATTTGGGTGTAATAAGTAACACGAAGTATAAAATCTCCTACTCTTGTTCTTATTCCTCCTTTAACATCACTTGCAATGGTTTTGATTAAGTAGTATTTCTTGATTCTATTTACTGGCCCCCCCCCCTTGTGTTTTTCCTGAATCATTTGACTGCAAAAGTACTGCTAACCAGCTTCAACTTCTGAGCTGTTCAGCAGTCTTTGCATGCATTTAAGGTACTTTCAGTCCTTTCTGGTATTGTATTTTGCCTTGAAATTCCCTTTTCCTCCCACTTTCATTGTAGTTCTGTTCTTCCTTTCTCCTCTTCATCTTGCAATATGATGTGCTTTCTATCATATCCATTCAGAGACAAACTCTGGATAGTCTACCTGCCCTGGATTTAGACACTTTTCTGTGTTTTTACAGTTTGATAACACATCATCTGCACTCTGTATGCCAACTCAAGAATATTTCACTTCCTGATCCTAAAGAGGACTTCCTACACAAAGATCATCTTTTTCACACTGGTCAACTCTTTGCAATTATTTCTTCACACATCCATTTGGCAGAATCAGTGCTACATAAACATGCAGTTGTTCATTAATGGTTTTGGTCATCATCATAACTAGAGTCATTAGCCAAAATTTTATCCATAATTTCATGTTTACAAAAATATTTTTAAGATGCCAAGTATCATAAAAATTGTTTCAGCTGCATTGATTTAAAGCCACTAAGTAATCGTAACTGCATACTCCCTGAGGATGTTTCAAGAAATAATATACCAGAACCAATATCCTCTCTAATACAGTTGTCTAAATTCAGGTCAAGCAGCCACTGACCTCATTTGCTTGAAATTCTGAAATCCTCTGACTGAAACATATCACAGGTATGCAGCAACCACCCACTCTTCTACTTCGTTCTGATTTCTTTAATGTACGTAAGTTAAAAACAAAAATCTTGTTTTTCATAGAAATGATTGTATTAGCTAAGCATGGCAGAACCTACATTTTAATCTAGTTGGCTCTCTAATAAAATACTGTGATATAGGATATAATGATACAGGATATAAAAAACATTGCAGATATTCCTCTGTTTATTTTTACTTATTCCCTTGTTTTTTGTTAAATTTGTGTGTAAAAATTCTTCTTTGGCATCTATTATAAAATTTGAGATGTTTATCAATATCAAAAAGGTCCCAGTTGTTACAAAAAACCTGCTGTAAAAAGGGACATGAAGAAATGAAAGAACTGCCAAGAGATATTACAATGCATACATGAGGTATCTCTGCACTTTCTGGTTGCTGGGGAGGCAAAGGACAGTATAACCCCTACAACAAGCATGAGATGAACCGTGTCAAAGTGATACACACAGAGTTCTTAGGTTGGACAGTTTTCACAATGAAATATGCTCAGTAGTAGCCTCCCTTTTCCTTCTCTTTTAAGGGAGAAACAAACTGTTTTATGTATATATTTACAACCTGTTACTCTTTCAAAAAAAACAACTTTTTTTTTTTTAGATACCAAATTTGAATAAAAATTACAGTTTTTATTCAAAGTCAGGATGCCTCACTATTTTACTCCAAATACAGGGAATACTATCCTTTAGTCTCATCTGCCTCAACAGCAGTATTTATAAAGCACTTATTGGTGATGTGTCACTATATAGTGAACACTCCAGTAAGTCAATACAAAAGAACTCCTTTAGGAACAGCTTTAAAAGCCCACAAACTTTAAAAGGTTTACAAAACCCACACTCTACAGAACTGATCTTACTACTATTAATACTGCTACAAGAGTTTTACTTCTTATTTAGGGCTAGCACAATGTGGAAGAACCTGTAGTCTGAAGTCTTTTATTTGTGTGGCAGACTAACTAGTTGAGCAACACACTGCAGGTTAATGTAGCATTGATATTAAAATGTCCAACACCAGGTGGCGCAAGTAGTGCTTAGAGTGAGTATTTCATGATCTTTCTCATTTAATTCCAATAGTAATTAAAAATCTTTTAAAGTACAATTGTTATTGCAAAGCAAATACCAATGCATTTTAAATGAATAATTATTTTTTATTCGTAGTGGCTACATGAAAAACAAGAAGGGAAAAAAATAGCAAAGTAGCTTTCCAGGAAAGTAGCCTACAGGAAATTAACTGACAAGACGTGACAACAGCTAAATTAAAAAAAAAAAACAAACAACAACAAAAAACCAGATTCTATGAATACTGATGTAGAAGAAAGTACGCTTCCCATTTCTTTTAACGCATGCAATTCAGGATAAAATATTCAAGCATTTTTTCAAAGTCTTAACCTTAGCTCACAAAAGAGGTCACAATTAATATATATTGAATAGTCAGCTTGTTTCATTAAGTGTTTAATTTGCCTGTGACATCTAGTCCTATTCATGAAAAATAAGTTGCTTCAGACATACTAGATTTCTATGTTTCAGGGACATTTTAGCTTTTTCTTCACAGGTTAAAATGACAGAAGCACAATATCTGATATAAAATGCTGCTATTTCTTTATAGGAACGATGCCAACTCCTCACACCTTTCTCACGAATGCTATTGTAGCATAAATAATTTAAGACAGATTTCTTGCCTGTTTAAAAGATGGGCAGATATTTGGAAATTATAAAAAGTTCAAACTAAAGCAGTATGAAGAGATGACAATGCAAATACTTCAAACATTAATGTGACTTTTTCCATGCTGTCATCATATACATGCTCTAGTAAATTAGTGTCAATTCTGTTATTAACTCTAGTGATGTGTTTTATCAGTCAGTTGGAAGGGATGTCTAGAGAAGCCTAGTATAAAAACCCAGCTCAAAACAGGATCAACCAAAGTATGCTGCATCATCAATTGGATTTTGAGCATCTCAAGCCTTGTTCCACTTGCTCACTAGCCAGTCTACTCCAGCATTTGGCCACACTCATAGATTTTCTTCCTGCTTAAACAGAAACTGTTATCCCAGTTTCGCCCACTGACACTTCTCCCTTTGTTGGGCATCACAACATTGAGTCTGGATTCATCTTTTCATCCTCCCATCAAGTATTTACATATTTTGGTAACATCTCTCCAAGCCTTCTCTTTTCCCATACTGAAGAGCACCAGACATTAGGTGCTCCAAATACTCAACCTTCACATCCATTTGCTAGACTCAAACCAGCATGTTGACATCTGTCTTGCACTGAAGAGCCCAGAAATGGACACAGCACTCCATACCTACTGGTACTGAGGAAAGGGGAAGCACCACCTCCTTGCACCTGCTAGCAGCACACCTTCCACCATGAAGTCCAGCTTCATAATGCAGCCTTGCTATAGTATGAAATCAAGATGAGAAACATGAAAATCTCTGGAGTACTGAATGCCATCCTTTTTTCCCCAGTTGGCAGCTACTTCTCTTTACTGAAATGATGAACAAGAGATCCTCACAGAAAGGAAAACTGCACCACATTGAGAATTTCAACAGAGTAGGAGTCTGAAAACATCCCCTAAGAAGTCTGTTCTTCTGTCCTTAATGGCTTACAGCTCAAATTCTCCCAGAAAATAATATTTCATGGAAAAGATACAAAAAATATTGTAAGACAAAACATGTCGCAAAAGCAAGCAAAGTAGTTTTCACATTTTCACCTTGCAGAATCACACTTGAAATTTATGTTAAAATGTGCTCCAAATTTAGTTTTGAAGACGACTTGGTAAAACATAAAGCTGTCAAGAAGCTTGCACTTTAGCTGAACATACGAGGCCACATGACACACAATCAGGAATATTTCAGCAGAAAACAGAGAAAGACCAAGTAGCTCCTCTTTCCAACACTTTTTACAACACCAGCATCCTTTAGTCAGTATAATTCTCTGTTCTTGTACTATAGTCATTTTCCCTAAACTCAAAATCTTTGCTGTATTTTTATCGGTTGCTGTGGTACAGCCCAAAAAAATCTATTTCAAGAAAAATGAATGATGTGACTTCAACATGAATACATGTGCCTGAATCAAGTAATTGGCTGCTCGTTCATTAGCATAACAATTATAAATGGTACACCGTTAACTAGGAGAGAATTTCTGGTATCTAGTCTCACAGTCAGCAACAATAGATCTCTAAATATTTAATCATTTAATTTTAATTATGATTTATATTCATTTAATATTTAATTAACATAATTAATATTTATGGAGATTGGAAAGAGCTGTGCCTTGATCAAATATGCAGATGATAAAAACTCCAAGGAGGAAGAAGATATAGAACCTGATACAAGGGAATTACAGTGACAGAGAAACACTAGAAAACAAGTAGGAAACTACAGAATTTCTGGAGTATTTGTAAATACGTGTCTGTGTATGTAGGTATGCATTTTAAAATATTAATTTTTCACATGCATGCATGCATGCATACACACACACACACACACACCCTTCTGTAACTTCAGCTGTTACAGAGATGAAAATAGAGAAACTTCTGTAGCCTAGGCAGAAGCCTGATGCATCACTCAATTAATATTTTTGTATTTTAAACTTAGACATAAGAGCACTATACAACAGCCAAACCACTGACAATGTAGAAAACAGTTAGGAGCATTGACATATCTTTTAAAATCCTCAAAAAACAAAACATAACAAAAGCACTTTGTAATGCAGCTAAGCATATTTTCTTATATTCATATGCATAACACAAAGTCAAACAGATTTGTGATACAGTTGCACAAACAGGGCAGAAAAAAAAATGTCTTCAAGCAGCAAGATCTACATGAAGGACAAAGAAAATAAGTGGGCAGAAAAGACAGCCTGTGAAACCAGAATTTATCCTGCAGAAAACGCAGTGTCTGACAAAACCAGAGTAATAAGAGAAAAATAAGCTAGAAAGATGCCTGACCCAAAGACTACAAGTCCTTCTTCTCCCCTCCATCCTCTCACCCCCAGAAAAGAAACAAAACAATGACATGACAGAACTGTGGTGATAAGCATGAAATACTAAGATCAGAGGAGAGGTGGGGAAAGTAACATCCCCTTCACTTCCAGCTCTCCTTGTTGAAGAGTTTCTAATTCTGATTATCTTGAACTCAGCAATCAGTACTAACCATAGACAGACAGGTCCACGGTTGGTTTTTGTTGTTCTTCTTTTTTTTTTTTTTTTTTACATTCAGCTAGTTTACAAGATTGTTAAGGAGCAACAGAAATAGCATTCTGAATGTCCACTGCCTGTGATTAAGGACTAACCACTGGCAATGTGTACTGCCAAATGTCAGTGGAGAAAAATATTGACTGGAAGGTTGAAACTAGTCTGATTTGTTGGTCCTGTACATGCTCACATCAGTGGGATTCCTAAGTCCCCACCAGTTAAGATACACACATGTAAATATATGCATGTTAACATACACAATTGGAACATTTATCACTAAGTCCCTGTTAATAACATTTCTTCACAACTGGAAAAGTCTCAGGAAGTTTGCCACCAGGTTTAAATAGTTCCCTTAAAATTGTTAAAATTAATTTTGCACATTCATAATTTTTTGTTCCAAGGAAAATCTGATAAGAAACTCTGGAAATGGAATGCCAGCATACTGATTAATCCAGTAGAAAAGAGGCAGATGGACAATTAAATAAAACCTTCACAACTAGGAACAGAATTTAAACACTGACTTCCATCCAAAACAAAGTCAAATCTGTTTGTATTTGAGAAATAAGAAGAAGCATACAGAACAACTGAAATTTCTTTAGCTGGATCATCATAAAATATTGTGTCTTGCGCACTTTTCTTTCTTTTAACAGGGTCAAAGCATTGTCAACATAATTTTTAACCACAGCCTGAGCTGAGTTAAACTCTTAGGATATGACATCTCAGCAATGTTGAAAGGTAACGTAAACATACACACTGATGCTCTCTGCATGCCCTCTGGCGGTATGAGGGGGATTCTGGTTATTTCTAGCAAATGCCAGTTGACTTCAAGAAGCAGAAGCTTCTTCAGCTCACAGAAGCAGAGCAGACAGTATGCAATGATGGAAAGAAGTTCTTAGCCCATGAACATGGCCTTACCATTAATTACTAAGTGGTGTTTTCAGGTTGTCTATCAAGCTCCTAAGAAATGCATGATGGTCTTTGAGCGTCCAAAGATCTTTATACACTTCAGAACACAATTCTCCCATTGTTAACATTTATAAGATCAAGCTGACAACGATAAAAAACAAACATGGCAAATATGTTTGTTCCCATCTGTTACATACCTTTGGCTTTTACCCTTAACAAAGGATATATATGCAGCATTACCGGATAGCCTACCACCATTATGATATTATAACAGCACAGACAGAATGGCACTACTACTTCAGTTCTAGCCAATTACTACTGCAGGATTCCTATTTTCTGGAGTTACTGATGATTGGAGATACATGCTAGCTTGAAGAATTTATATAGATTAGCAGCAGCAAAGAAGTTTGTACTGTGTTATCATCTTATTCAGCACAGGATTGACAGAATAATAAAATAAAAATGGTGGGAGGAGAAGAACATGAGAAGGCAAGTAGGAATTCTGCATAAACAGAAAAACAACAAAATAAATATGAAAGCAAAAATAAAAAAAGGTTTGCCTCATCTATTTTTTTCAGTGTTGTGGAACAATCTCTAGTCTCTACCCATAAAATGAAAGAGGCTGTGAAGAATTATTCTCAAAATTCAGCAATTTGCATATGCCTTCAGCCAAAGTAGCATGTGGCTCTAATCAAAAACTAGCAGAAGCCTTAAATTGCTTTTGTGTAAGTTGAATCCAATCCAGATGTCCTTTTCCTGATTGGCACGAACATTGAAGATGACAGTAAAATATATTTATAACCCAAAATTCATGTTTATGGAGTAGGATCAGATGCAAAGAATATTATAGCATCAAGTCCAAAGTATTGCAAAGCTCTGTGAAAGGAAATGAGTTTTACATTTGGTATTAACCTGAGGAAAGTTTGGTTTCCAGCGCTGGAAATTGACATTCATTTCAACTTAATATTATCACTCTATGACTTCACTCTAGAGATTGAAGAAAAAAAAAAAACACCATGTTTTCACCCTATTCCACTGTGGCCTACATTTAGCTCGAAAATTAAGACTGTGTCTTTGTGAAACAAATTCTCAATTAATGATTCATTTTAATAATTTCCTAAAGGAATCATTTTGCATAAAGAATTCTTTCCATGAGCTGTTGCTCTATGAAAATGTGTCCAGGCTCCTAAAGATGCCTTCACATGAACTGACAGAGTAAGGCAATAAATTTTATTATTCAAGCATTTCTTACATAAGCATCTCACATATTAACAGGACCTTTTTTCTTTTTTTTAACCTCCACAGGTAATGTGAACATTCTAATTTTCATCTCCGCACTGTCTGAACCTAACACCCAGTCAGGATCTTCATAGCAATGCAAGAGTAAGCACTGCTCACATAATAAGCAATTATTTTACGAGGACCTGTGGACTGTCACCAAGGATCTTCAAAGCAACTCATCTTGAAATCACCTTTAAATATTGAAGTTAAAAAATCAGTTAAATTTTGCTCTCAGTGTAGTTTCGTTATTGCTGAAATTTCTGAAAGCAGAATACATTACCCATGATTTCTGTGATGAAGATTTCCAATTCCATTGTAATAAAATCTTATACTACAAAAACCCTAAAGAAATAAAGACTTTCATGTGAAAAGAGCTGCTTCATATTTTCAGGAGCTCTAATTTTTCTATATTTGAATGCAAACCTGTTTCATATCTAATCAAGCCGTTAACACGGAGGGTCATTTGGTTTTGATTTTTTTCCCATATTCACTTGTTAGAAGACAATGACAGGTACAGAAAGGCAACCTCAACTAACATTCTTAATGAATGACAGAATACTGTTTTAAGTACAAAAATGTAATAGAAGTCACAGGAATAAATGAATATCCAATAATGAATACAGATGTGCATGTGCTTGAAAATATGAACATCAGAAGAGAAATATCACTTAAAGCATCACTAAAACACTGCACAGTTTATATCATTTCTACGTTACAACAAAATTATCTCCACTGTTGTTCATTCTTAGTCAGATATTTTAGTATTGTGGAAATAATTTTAAATCATTTTAACAAATTCATTGCAGACTAAGATGGTTAAACTCTGCTATTTTTTACTACCAGCAATTTCAATAAGTTAAATGGGTGCAAATGCTAAGATTTTAACACAGATTAAATGGATGATAAAGCACTCTTGGGAAATATCTTCAGCAACAGCAATCAAATGAAAAATTGTAATTTTGAAGTAGCATACTTTAAAACTGTGGTTGTCCAACACAAGAAGGCTCTCAGAAAGAGCACACGTTATTGCAGTTTTTTGAAACAATGGAGGTGGTTTTTTTTGTTTGTTTGTTTGTTTGTTTTTAAGAAAGCTGCATTTCCCTATTCCAGTCAGATGATCATCAGTCCTTGAACAATCCCACTTACCTTCTCCTTGCTTTTTTCATCTGTTAAATAACTGCCAATCTTCTTGAACCACACAGGTGTTCTTTAACTAAGCCGTGCATAATTAACTCACTTAATCTCATAAATTATTTCCTTACTTTCCAAATAGCTTTTGATGCTATTTCTCCCAAATCGGCCATCCTTAGAAGTTGGTAGGTGAGGAGGAACTCTTTTTGGAGCTTACTTTTTGTAAATTGAAGGAAGACAGCAAGTCTTGAATGTATTGGTCATAAGGAGTAAATATAATGCCTTAAAAAATGTGGTCACAAGATCAGATTGTATAAAGTTATTTTTCTGTGTGAATATGAATACTTACCTTCAAATGGAATGGAAAACAAATACGGAATGGTAGGATAAATAAAGAGATGTAACATTTTGGGTAATATGTAGTAAAGGACAGTTCTCATTTTTGGCCTAATTGGTAAAGAGGAATTGGTACATACACAGAGAGCAGAATAGTCATATAGTCATACACGTGTGCTTTGTTAAAAATGACAAAAATAGAGACATTCTGAATTGAATAAAGATGAAAGGATACTGAACACAACAAAAAAAAGGGAAATTAGTAGATCGAGCAAGCACACGCTTGTTTCAGACTAAGTTAATTTGCAAAAGAAATAATGGCTGTTAAAACATGATGAAACAAGCAAAATTATTAGTTTGGTAAATTTGTATCCTGATCTGTAAGGCAAACTAATGCTTAATAGGAAGAAAACCTGCGCACTGTACTTCTGATAATTTTGAGATAGAAATTACATAGAATTTTACATAAAATGCAGTTCTAACATTGTAAAATAATGTCAAGCATCATGAAAAGAGTGAAAATAAGTTTTCAGAAAGTTTGTCTTGCAGTGTATGTTTAAATGCTTAAAATATTTTATTAGAGTCTTCTTCCATTTAAAATACAAGATGCAAATTATTTACTTATTTTGTTGTTATACAAAATATACAGTTAACAGTACACAAAATAGGAGTTCACTTCATGCATGCAAAACATAATCACAACATCATGAAGGAAAATCAGTAAAGGACATTTTGCCAGATAGAATGATCAGCACTTCTATTTTGTAATGCTTTAAAAAAAAATTTCCAAGATCTTTAACTCTTTGTATTTTGCAAGTACACAAAACATAGAAAAGAACCTTTTGGAAATCACAGGATATTTACAGAGTGTAAATGTTGCTCTGACAATTATTGTGTGTAGTACTGGCTACTGTCCTGAAACTAACTGCATCAGTAGTATGGGGACTGTTAGTTTTTATTTTTTACTTTCCACCTCCAAAGAGACACCTGTTGGTTTTCTTCCTATTCCCTCAGGGAGGCTTTGGTTTTGGTTTTAATAAATCCCTTTAAATTTAGGTGGTTTCTGTTGGTTTTTTTTTTTTTTTTTTTTTTTTTTTTTCCCCACTATTTGTACTAAATGATAGCTCTCAAATGGCCACAGCTTAACTACTCCCCTGAGCAGCTTGCATGGGACCCTGAAGCAAGAATGATTACTATTAAATACTTCAAGATAAATATGAAGCTGATAAACAAAGGTGATTACTAATTGCAGCAATTTCTAAATGAAGATAAACATTCTTTTTTCTTAGTTTTTAATAACATCTAAGTGGATGTTTGGAATCATTGACCTTGTAATACTAATTTACAAGGTTCAGCTATGACCAGAGAAAAATTGCAGCTATCAATTACGAAGCACTAAATCTCATTCCTGTCCTAGAAAAACACCTAACTCATTTTTAAGAGGCATTGAGCACAGTCTCACTTTGAAGCTGAAAAGAGTTAGATGCTTGCTAATACATGCTCACTAGCAAGAAACCTGAAAAGTTTACTTCAAGAAATGGCAGGGAATACTGAGCAAAACAGGGAATTGCACATGATTTACTTGTATTTTTGTTGGACTTCTTATAAAGCATTTAACAGGTAGCAAGTGAGAGTAAAAAAAAAAAAAAAAAAAAAAAAGATACCTTTAGTAGTAATATAATAAAATGGGAGAGAATTGGCTGGCAAGAAGAGTTACGGTTAAAAGAACAAGTGCTTTCTTCATCTAATTTCACCCACATTACTTGCAGAAAGAGTTTGCCTCAGGGAATCCTAATGATCACAAAGTAATGTACCAGAAGTCTCAGCGAAAAAACTGCTGCTATTCAGATATTCATTAGGGCCTTGAAAAATTAAATGGTTACATTGGATTTAACCACAGAGGTCACATTTCTTTAAAAAGACACACATTAATTGTATGCACTTCTGCTCTATTATATTTTAAAATAAATACTACTTTTTTTTTTTTTTTTAAACCACTGAATTCTTTTCTCCTTTTATTTTTCTAGGGTATTTATTAAGCACAATTTCCACGCTTAATCTACTGCTAATTTTCAATTGCTGTCTTATTTTCCTCAGTGAAAAGAACAACAAAGCTTAGGTGTGTTTTCTCTGTTTTTGTTTTGTAATAATCTCCGTACTACCAACTAGCTCTCAAAAAGCTAGAGATCTTGCTTTCAAATAATAAATTAAAAAAATACATTTAGAAGTGTTTATCAAAGAAGTCCACACAGTTAAACAGACTTCAAAATGATTGATACAGTTGTACTATTTAAACTTCAAAGTTTTCAATGAACTACTTTTAAAGTTTAAACTTTGTGTGTGAGCACATGTATTCTAAGTGCATGGCAATTTGGTGGCATGTATTTTTTTGGTTTTTTTTTGTTTGTTTGTTTTTTATTTTTTTATTATTATTTTTTTTTAAACTGGTGAGTTTGCCTCTAAGAATCTCAAATAAGCCATGAAGTATCGATGTCTTTTCAAGGTAGTGCTACATATGAAGAGACACAACTTTTACTATCTTAATATTTTTCTTATACTCTTGTGAGTAAAGTTACATCACATACTCTCATACATTAGCTAAGATGGTAAAATTAAATCATGAAATATGCAGAGGTTCACTCAGCTTTTACAGCAAGCAGTGCTCTACAGCAGACCCAGGAGACAGACGGTATTCTCTTCTACTATTTCAGCACCCATGGGTTTGTGCAGTCCCTGTCAGCCATTCGGAGTCCAGCAACAAGGGCCAGTGTCTCAGCTGTAGTAAACCAAAGTGAACGTATAGCTACACTATTTTATACCAATATCTCTCACAATACTTATGTCAGTTATTTCCAAAAGATAAGTTAACTGTAAAATTGTCTTTTTCTCTCCTGATCCTGTAAGATTCTGACTATGTGTAAGGGCAAACATTTTCAAGTGTGTTAAAGGCAGTCACACACTTCCTTTAAGCGACTAATCCTTGATTTGCATTTAGGGATTCAAAATGCAGATGAAAAATGTTACAGTATAAAATTATACTATAGCTGATTAAGTTAATTCAGCTACTAGAAAGGTATGCATTTCAAATTACACAGCAGTTCTAATAATCAGAGTAAATGCTAATGTGATCAGTCACAAAGCTGATGCAATCATGTATCAGGATAGCACCTTGTTACACAGGCTTTTTCCCCCCTCAGGATTTCATCTTTCTCTTTCAAAAATGTAATAGAATGAAAATGACCCACTTTCAAACATCAGAAGTAAGACCACCTCTAGGTCAGTTTATAATAGACGAGTTATCCACACACCTACCTTACTCTGTCTAATGTCCTCCTCTCTTAATTGGAGAGATAGGTGTCAATAGGACACAACTACACAGAAGTTTCATAATTTTTCACCTCTAGAATTCCCTTTAAAGCTTAGATATTTCTTAATGGATACGTAGTAGTTAAACAGCTGATATCTACAACTTCATTTCAGATTTGGCAAAGACTGATTTAAGCTCTTCACAGGCTGAAACTCATCCTCACCGACAGCTACTTTAATTTGCCTCATACACGATCCCAGACTTCTGAATTTCTACAGCTTCAGCGGACTAGCAGAACCAGGTTTATGCTCAAATAAATATCTCAATAACAGTGAGCTATTTACTGTGCTTTAAGCACCTCCAACCCGCTAAGCCACAACCTTTTTTTGCCCCTGAGCACACAGTTGAAGCATAGATGTTTTAGTTCAGAACTACGGATGGAATTTCTCAATGCTTACTTTCTTACAACCCTGGAAGAGAAATATTCTCTCTGCTCCATCACTACTCTTCTCCTTCCGTATTTACATGGCAAAAAAACCATTCTGTTCTACTTTTCCAAGATTTTTCTTTATAGCTTTATAAAAGCAAACTGCCAGCATGTGGTACACAAATTAACATATGCTGACTAGAAAGATAAGCTAGAAAAGACTGTTCTATACTAATCAAAAAGTCCTACACTAATCAAGAATAGGAACATATCCTAGAGTAATAGATCAATAGAGTAATGCATCAAAGGCTCAACTAATGTGACGGTAAGGTTAGAGAGATACAAAAAAAGGCATCATCTACAACACAGGAGGATCCTAAAAGAATAATCTGCCAGCTATCTATTGATCTTGCATGATTTAATAGTTAGAAACAAGCACAACACAGAACAATAAAAAGAATAACACACGCATAACTTGGTGGATTTAACACTGATGGATTTAACACTGATGGATTTATCTTAACTAATCCTTTCCTTTGTACTTCAGCTGACCACCTTATCATTTCTGGTTGCACTTAAACAGCAGTGCTTACTTCCACAGTGCAGGGTTGCAGATAAAAACCAGTACCCTTCATGTATTTTATGATTAAACACTTTCTCCTAAGAATACATCTGTGTTCATCTACTGCATATGTTGTCCTTCATTAGCAAAAAAACCTGCAAGCCTATCTGTATGAAGTCACGAAAGTATGAAATATGTGTTTTGGGGATGACTGTAAGAGATCTGCCACAGAGCAGAATATTAACGTCAACAACCATTCAAACAGTACGATTCAGTCTCCTCAGTTAATTCTTTTGCAAGATTTTTATTAAGGAATCAGTGGAGATAATATCACCACTGAAAGATTGTAGATTAAGGGCACTGCACAAGGGAATATAGTAGGACTATAGAAGCAAGTGGGAATGGCCTCAAGTTGCACCAAGGAAGGATCAGATTGGCTATTAGGAAAAATTTCTTTTCTGAAAGAGTGACCAGGTGCTGGAACAGGCTGCCCAGGCTGTTGGTGAAGACACAATCCCTGGAGATGTTCATGAAGTGATTAGAAGTTGTACTAAGGGACGTGGTTTAGTGGGGAAATATTGGTGGTAGGTGCACTAAATGATCTTGGAGGTCTTTTCCAACCCTGGTGATTCTACAGAAGAAAAACTATTCAAGTGAGACAGCTTTTAATTCCATTATAAAAGCAGAATCAGTCACGCTTTGAAAAATTCTACCCTCTAGTTCAATTCAGAAACACAAAGGGAAAAATTGAGTTTAACTATTTTCACAAAGAACAAAACTTGGGCTGTGTATTTCTTTTTATTGACTTTTTGTTTTGTCAAGGATAAGGAAGAAAAAAAAAAATCTAGTAGTCTGTATGCAGGCCTAAATGTATCCATCATTCTTGCTAAGTGCATATGATTTAAACACAATTTTTTAGTCATTCAGTAGCTATTATAAAGCTGGAAGGAGTATTTGCTAAGAGCTGTCTTACAGCAAGGGTTCTACAAATCAGCAAGTACATTTGACAAATGTTCCTATGAAATAACACAGAAGTTCTTTTCTCTCATTCTTGTGCTAAAATATGCTTAGTCTCATCAAATGGAAAGTGAAGTATTGAAAGACAAAAGTAAAATTTAGGTCAAAATGTGTTTTTTAGATGGTGAAACTAAACATGGTAAACCTTTGTATAAAACACTTACCTCAAATAAACAAAAGTACAAAAAAGCTGCAGTTCAATGCAGAAAATGTAGCACCTGTACAAATAAAGATCTTTGTATAAATCCTACAGATGCAACCCTCAAAGGCTTTTTTCTACATGAAGCGCAATAAAGATACACTATGCACGAGACTTCCCAAAGCTGCTTTAAACAAACCATTTTTCTTCAGACTCTAAATTCATGTTATTGATTTTAAAAGAAAGAATTGTAATTCTATTCCACTTCAGGGGGTCACGCCATCTTCCTTTCCTATTTACTGTATAAGTGAAGATAATAGATTCAAGTCATGCATTTAAAAAAAATCTTCTTAAAAAAAAAAAAAAAGAAGGAAAAACAGCATTTGAGTCATAAAACATGTGGTAAAGTACTCGAGTAACCACACAACATACTTCTATTGATCAATCCATAGAATCAGCATGGTGGCTGTGATCACATTAAGTATCATTAAAGGCTTAATTTTTATGTTGACAACATTAAGGGATGTTTCTATATTACACCACAATTTATTTTATAAATTAAAGCAACTACTTTTAAAATTTATGTTTAGTAGAGAATATTTATTTAATATTAGTTTAGTAAGACTTCCTTAACAGTTTCTGAAGAAAAACAAACCTCATAGCTGAAATTCATCCCATCTTGAGATAAAATGCCTGAAGTATGTTACAAGAACAGTTTTCTAGAAGTGTATACTTGACTGCTTGTAAGGGGAGCTCAGATAACAGTTACAGACATGTACATTACAGATACTTGAAGATTATATGAATCTAAGACTTTTTCTAAAACAATGAATGATCAGATAGGCAGTATTATCTCTAAAAAGATTTAAATCAGTTAACCTTCATAAGGACTCTAAACTTTCTGAAGCAAAAAGGTGTCCGTAAATAGTAACTATCACTCTATGCAACCTACATCTGTAATAGCAGCTTTAATCTGCTGTAACTTCAGTTGCTATTACCTGTGTACAAGTCACAGTTGAGTAGAGGTAGTACAATTTTGCTATGAAGTCATCAAATTCTTGATATTCTGACCCTCATGCATTTATTTTGTTTTACTGAAGGAAAACAACAAAGACTTAAAGACATTTATTTTACTTTCAAGATCATTACTTAACTTTCAAAACCTGCTTTACTACTGATGATGTTGTAAAAGCTATAATAAAATTGTTTGCTGTTCCTGTAATTTTAATCTTGGCCAAGATTAAAGCTATTGTCTGCATTACTACATAAACTCTAACTACAATAAAAGGCAAAGACTTGTGATTCCACTCTTTCCTTTGTCCACAGATCACAGAGTCCAACAGGCTTCTTAGATGCAACTCCCACTGGCAGGCTAATGAACCATTTTTCTAATAATACAGATGAATTGGTCATGAGCCTCCCACTTCATGCTGAGTACTTTTCGCAGGAGTTTAAAGTATTCTTAATTCCAGTCATAACAACTCATGTTTTTTCTTTTCTGCAAATCAAAGTTGCTATCAGCTATTATTTTTGTTTTGTTTAAAAGCAAGCTAATGTACATTTCTTTCAAGATATTAAATTACTCTTTGTTTGAAAAATAAAAACTGTCTTATTTTATTCAAAAAACTTCAGATCTGCAGATTCATTTGTAAAGGCTGAGTTAGAAGCTGGAAACTGTGGAACCAAGACTCTTAAATAGCAAGCACATCCAACACAGCAAGCCCTCAGTTGTTGTTTTATATAAAGGGCTCATTGAGTCATCGGTTAAACCATTTTTTCTTAATGTAGCTAAGTCTCTTCAACTGTGTAGGATGAGATGACAGTTACATGTCAGATGTTACTGCTTGTTCACTCAGAGTCCCACAGCTAGCAACAAAGACCCAGAAATATGGCACATTAGCAGGAGTAGCAAGTGAGAGAGCAATCCACAATGCAAAAATACAGCAAATTCAAAGATACCACCTTACATTCAGCCACAATTTCAAAGAGGTTTAGGAAGAATTCAGGTCTTCTGGTTTTTTTTCCCCGTGAAAGGCAGATGCTTGATTAGGTATATTGCTATTCCTCAGCCTACTCTCCCCTTCTGACAATAATAATTTTAGCATTATAATTATTTTTCTGGTATGTATTGCCATACTTTAATGTTCATATTCCATCACATTATTTTGTGCTCTTCTGTTAGTAATACTGAGATTTCACAGGGTGAGAATCTTGCATAATCTCATTAGTAATGCATTATGCATACTGAAACACAACAGGAGATTCTGAGTACTTTATTACTATTTCTTTATGCTAAAATCTTCAGGGTGGAGTCTAAAAAGTAGGTATAAAAGGGACAGGTTACAGAATTAGGTACAGAAGTTGCCACAGTAAAACTGTCAAGTGACCTGAGAGAAATGGAAGGGAACTCAAAAGTGGTAGCTACTCCTCTAAAGAAGAGATGTCATTTTAAGATAGACTGCTAAAATTAGTATTTCTGGAAACCGCATGCAAGAACACTGTTCTAAATTCCTACTGCTCTACCAAATCCAGATAAAACTGCTGTCACTGTGCCCAGGAAATACAGGGACTACCTTCATGTAGGCTTCTTAAGATGCATGATATTTACTGTAAAAAAAAAATGAAGAAAAAGCCACAGTCTGAATTTTCTCTAAATTGAAAGCAGAACTCAGCTGATACGAAAAGCAGATACTGAAAGAATATATAGAGTTCTGCATTCATGGACATTCAAGCCAAATTATACTGCATAAATGTGAGAGCTGTTGGCTCACATATTGAAAAGCTTCAGATCAAATTGCTTGACATGAGTCAATACTGTTACAAAATTATTGGCTGTGATTTGCAACCACTGCTTTTACTGGCACATAAGATTGGTGTACTGTATTTCCTTTGTGTTGCAGAGTTTTTCTGAGAGCTAATCAAGAAACTGAAAATAATGGAAAACAGCAGATCACCGCTTAGCCTCATATATTCTTCTGTGCAAAGTAATTTGTGTTTATTACAGAAAAGATGACTATATCAAACAATCACAAATTCTTTGTTTCATTTTTTCTCCAATTTAGATAGGTAACACTGCCTTCAGATGGAGCTGATTTTAGATACTACAGGCTGGTAACCCAAGTGACTTAGATGAAACCTTGACAGGGTGATAAAAGAATGTCTTCAACAAAGTTATCATGCTGTACAAGCAGAAACAATCCTGTAGGTTTTTATATTTAGAAAATGAGAAGCCCGCAAGAAAGCTGCTGGTTTCTACTACAGATCAGAAGAATTTCTCAAATACCATTAAATTCCCTCTCACTGTGCCAAATTTTAAACACAGCTTTTAAACTTTTACCTTTGTGTTTTAAGCAATTTCTAGAACTTTAAAAGAGAAAGAGTTCAGTGACTCATCAGCAGGGTCCTAACACAACCTGTACTGCTGTATTTATCACTGAGGAAGCTACCCATCCCAAAGAGTTTGAAGGTACGAGTACATGAAGGAACAGAATGCATTAGATGGGATTTGTTTAAGCTAGTAATTTAATGATCCATTAACTGATACCATTCTAATCTAAAAGGAACATACAATCAATGTGCTTTTGAATGCTTACAATCAAGCATTGTGAAGTCCAGAGGCAATCACTCTGTGCAATCTTCAGTATCCATACTCTCACAGAATTTAGCTTTCAGTGTGTGTACTGAAAGGAAGGTTTATCCACCAGTCTGAGCTGGTAAACAAGACATTTTATTACTATACCAAATACTAGTCCTCTCGTACAGACTCTTGTATTTAGTAAAGAGAAAATATTAAGTATGTTCAAGAAAATTGCTTCTCAAACTAATAGCTGAAAATATAGAGAATCTTTTAGGAAACATGTTCACCAAGCAGCAAGCAGAGGTCCAAGTCCCCTGATCACATGAAAACAAAGTAATAAGAACACCTGACCTACCAGATTTGCTTTGGAACTTAGTATTTCACTTCAAAAATGTAGCACTCTGAACTGGTTCTTTATAATTTGCATCCAGATGTGGAATTTTTAGTACAGAATACACAGAGCTGCTGGAGTGTGTCCAGAGGAGACCACAAAAACGATCCATGGAATGGAATGAGGACAGGCTGAGAGAGCTGTGGCTGTTCGGCCTGGAGAAGAGAAGGCTGTGAGGTGACCTGATAGTAGTCTTTCAGTATCTAAAGGAGAGCCATAGGACAGAAGGGTACAGACTCTTCAGCAGGGTTTGTGGTGATAGAAAAAAGAGAAATAGCTTCGAGCACAAAGAGGTAGATTTAGGTTAGATATAAGGAAAAAATCCTTTACAGTGAGGGTGGTGAAGCACTGGAACAAGTTGCCTGGTGTTGTGCTTGATGCCCTGTCTGTGGAGACTTTCAAGGTGAGGCTGGATAAGGCCCTGGGCAACCTGATCTACCTGTGGTGTCCCTGTTCACTGCAGGGGAGTTGGACTAGACATCCCAACTCTAAGGACTCTATGATTCTATGAACATACTTGCTTCAGTCAATTTGCACAGTATTTTGAATAAAAACATTCATGAATCTTATGTTAAAACCAGCACTTCAACTGATGTGAAACTTCAATTATATTGAACCTACTTTAGAAAAAACTGCATCCATTTCAGGTACAAAAAGTTAAAGTAAACGCCAAACATGTTTCTGTTACTCAGCTGTACATCACATTGGTTTGTATTTTGAACTGATATCCTCATTAGCTTTGCGACCTTGACAGGCATTATTAGTTTGTTTACAGCCCTTTACCTATAAGCACTGTACGGAAAGGCTTGATGTTATCCTACCAGGTAAGATATTCACAGGTTGATGTCACCAAATTATACTATTCAATGTAGTTCTCTCATTTTAGCCACTGCTTATACCACACAGTTCAAGACAAAATCATCTGGGCCACCTACTACTGTGCTTTTTATCGGACAGCATCCTGCCACCGTATCAATGGAGGAATGAGGTAAAAGGCCAAACTTTGGAAAGAGCTCTTGTACAACAAAATGTTGTATGAACTCACTTGTAATATCTTTTCAAAATTAGATTAAAAGCCTTTCATTTATTAAATGGCAAAACTAAGATTTTATTTCATTTTGTAAGTGCATCATATTTTGTACAATACACTCCAATTTTCATCATTACCATCTTTAGGTACTATTGAATTTTTGAAAAACTAATTATTCTAAACTTAGAGTTTATATATCCTAAATAACACTTAGTTTTGTTAAGAAAAGGGTTGTTTTCTTTTTTTTTTTTAAGAAAAAATGGGTTTGCTTCATAGCATAAAAGAAAACGGAAGTGCTTACTTCATAAGAAATGGAAGTGTTATTTGTCTTAAACATCACCTTTTTACAGTCTCAGGGTATCACATCAGTTACCTTTTTATTTTTTTTTTTTATATTTGCAAGTATTTCTAATCATAATAAAATGCTGATATGCAATAAATGCTTTTCTCAGACTAGCTTTCTTCACCTTAGCCTATCACTTCTTAAAATTCAAGCATATCACAAACCAGCATAAAGGAATAAACACAACAGTAACATTATTACAGGATTGTTAGAATATATATATTTAGTTAAAATTTCACAGTAACTATACTACTTACTGCACTTCATTAGCTACACAATATCTCCTTTTTAGTGAGAAGAGATGCCAGAAAAACAAAGGACTTCACATCAAACTGTGAAAGTTATTTTTCTAGCTACTGCAGCTTGGCAGTCACCACAGGCAGTTATAATAGCTTAGAAATTGCCTCGGGGTCTATCACTGAATTCGGTTGTTGATGAGCTTTATATTGCTTCATTCTTAAGCAGCCTTTTACTTTGATTAGTCACTTTTCTTACCCCAACAGAGCTATTATAGATAAAAATGAACAAAAGTGATCTTTCAATAATTACACCTGATGTTTTTCCTGGTTAAATTGTAGCTGAGCAGACCTCATCAGGTGTGTGTAAGAATAGGAACTGAATCATGCAATTTTTTACTTCAGTTGAACAATGGAATATGCCCTGATAAGAGATACCTGTAGATGTGACAGCCAGCTTATACAAATACATTAAATTCTGCTAAAATATAAGAGTGTTAAAGATACAGTGCATGCATTAAATAATACACTTTTCCCCACTTCTGATAAATATTCCTGATGTTCCAAAATATTGAGAGAAATCATATTTAAAGGTTTTCAAAACAAAGAAAGCCAGCCCATAGGTTCTCACAAGCTTAAATATCAAACATGGTGCTTAAGAAACCATCAGCTTCAGAAAGGCACGTTCTGATAAGATCCAACAAACAAGTCCGCATTTCTTTGTTTTCTTGTTCCACATAATACAATTATTTCTCAACTGTGTCTAGAACTGCAGAACATTATCTGGAAACTATGATTTTATTCTGTCAAGAACCACAGTACATAATGCACTAAAATGGCATACAACAACTGTAAAAATGTTACCTTAAGGAAAAAACACAGCACTGCATCTAGGGCAGCCCATATATGTTAATGAATGATACCAGGAAACAGATTACTAATGTATGTTAAACAGTACGTAAATATGGCAGCATTAGCATAGGATGTCAGTGCACATAATCAGATCTGGTATCACAATGCAACATTTCATTATGCCATGTAAACAATCTATAGGATAGGAGATTTAGAAGTGTCATCTTTAATTTTCCACAAACTGAAAATAATGTTGCCTACTCAGCAAATAATGAAAATGTTATCCTAGCACGTTGATATCCGTTTGTCCATTTGCAGTTGAACAAACATCGCAGGTTAAATCAGATTTCAGAATCTTTAATCGATTAAAAAAACATTGTGAAGTGTCATGGACATTTCTAAACTGTCAGTTCTGAAACAGCCTATAAGCTATTGACAGTTTGCTGTATATTAATTTTATTTTGTACATCATCCTACAAGAGGGGAAATAACTGCCTCAGTTCCACTTTTGTATTAAAACTACTTACCTAAAGATCACAAACCTGAGCAGCTTTCAGCAGAATTTCAAATACCACCTTTATTATAATCCCATTTTAATTTTAAGGAGCACTTATTAACATCTTCAATGTACAACTTGCAGAAAGCAAGCAGAACAAGCAAATTTCACATACCATAATATGGTACATTCCTCTCACACTCCAAATGACAGATGTGGCATGATGACACGACCTTGTGCTCAGGCCAGTTACATTTTATCTGTAAGAAAAATAAAAGTATAGATATTCAGTCACAGGACTGCCAGCACAGACCCTGCTCCTGTGCACAGTGTCTACTATGAATAACTACTTAAAACATCATTCCATGTTACATTTTCTGCAGACAAGTCTCCATTAGAAATGGAGTTAGCACAGTTTTGACTAGCAGAAGCAACTTCTGGTACAATCCTGGTGGGCACCTCGGAAATCTGTACAGTTTCTTACACTGTTCTTAATGTTCTTGCTTTCTTGTTGCAAACTCTTATTCCTCAAGAATGTATCCAGTCCAATAATGACAGTTTTTATGATCACCAATTCACGTTTTTCCCAAAGGATTAATAAAAACAAGTGTTTGTGTACACTTTAATTTGCAGTACTGTTATAGAAGCTCTAATTCCCATTATCTAAGCTCAGTTTTTTCCAATGCTACTTCAGCTGAGATCCAAACTTCATTATATGGCTTTAAGGTGAAGACTGCAAGCTATAAACAACCGAAGCAAAACCAAGGCTGGGAAAAAGTACTAGCACTCATAACAGTTGGTCTGTTTCTGCTTTCCAAGTGACTTTGTCAGGAGTATACCTCAAGTTTATACAATCTGAAGCAAAGCTGGAAACTAAATGCAAACCTCATTAGCATTTGCCTTGGCATCCACAATGAACAAGATTTTGAGAACTACTACAAAAGCTATTTCAAAATATATGAAATATCAATTTTTTTTAATAGTAGAAATATTAATATTATTTCACTATGGATGGGTGGGCCAGTTTCAAGAAATCTCCCTGCTTTAAGAATTATGTCACCATGTACCACAACACACTGGGTTACTGAGCTGTTATTTTATGCTAAGCATTCTCCAACATGCTTTTTCTCCACATTGTAACTGATAATCACTCTTCTTCCATGCTAGACTTACTGAAAGGGTAAACTTACACAACCTCTGGCCTTCCATTTCAATAGTTTCAAGGTGTGTACATGCACCTACATTCGGAACTGAGAGTAATGGCATCTAAACACAGAAGAAATTAATGAATGCCAGGTTCTCGCCTCTCCCCTCTCCTCCCCCCCTTTTGAAGTCTTACCTAGTAACTGCTAGTACCCACTTCATTTTCACAAGACTATCAGTGTCATCTCTCATATTGTTATGCATGCTTGGAATACCTTGCTCACTTTGTTGTCAAAGTTACTGTTGCCCGTATTATGACCTTTATAAACCTACCTTCATAATATACTATCCTTGCAGAAACATTAATCAGACGGGTAAATGCAGCCATTCTCGGAAGTGCAGCAAGGATTAATTAGCTGAGATTGCTTGCAGGAAGCTAACACTTGAGAAAAAGACAGCTATTTCTTGAGAATAGTAATGATTCCTTAAGTGTTAATAGCTAGTCATTGGGAAACCAGGTTATTTTTCCTATTAAAATTCCATAAGTATTTGAGCACAGAAAAATTTGAAATAGAATGAAAATACTGTACTAAAATGCATAGCAAAGATTTGATCACTCCAACAAATAGTTAAAGATAACTTAGTACTTTGGCCCTACTATCTTGCATTTTCACCTCTCTGAAGTCTAATTCTTCATCCTTCAGATACAATGTAGTTCCTTTAGGTAACTGTATAGCTGATCAGATCTGGCAAGTACTTGAAAGAATGTTTTCTGAATTCTTTGTTTTTATTTTTGGGTTTTCAAGTCAGCTTATTTTCTGATAAGAAGTACTAAATTGAATTGAAATGCTCTACTTCATGGCCTCTATTCTTATCCAAATTAGCTTTATAAGGAGATGAATGGAGTAACAGGCCTGTTTATAATGAAACCACTTTCTTCTAACTTGCTGGTAGCTGAGTTTGGGAAGACATTGCTTCAAATCAAATTCTAAATGAACATTGCTTACAATCCCACACTGTAATCAGACTGAAAGGTGTTACTGTAGTGTTGCAATACATGTCATAACTCATGTAACACCGTTCTTAAACTTCCCTGTGATCAAAATCATACTACACAAGCTACCTAAATGCAGAAATTGTTTAATCAAACTGAAATTCACTGCTAATTGTTCCAAATCACTTAACACTTCAAGTGCCAATATCTGTCCTGCTTCTTTTACGCTAGGGATACAAGAAGTGCCAGACAGCCCCAATAGCTGCTCAGCATCAATCACAATCTGAGCAGCTAGCACAAGAGCACACAACAAGACAATGTTTAGCAAAACCTTCCTGAGGTTTCTGTTCTATTTACAGAATTTTTATCCAACCTAACTGACACAGAGATCAGCAAAGCCTCCAACTGTATTTCCTTCAAGCAGCTGTACACTCTATAAATTTCATATAAACAGAACCATGATTACAGTTCTCCTGACTTTTGCTCATCTTTCCTCAGGGCTCTTCAGGCCCTTTTCAAGTTCTGAGGCTCGGCAGATATAGGTGGAACAGCCTGCTTCAGATCATGGAGATCCCTCTGCTGAAAACTCCAAATCATCTAACATTTAGTACTGCAGGACAAAACAGAGCACGGCTTTTCATTAGGGGGAAGAAAATACTATATATATCCATCTCCAGAAAACAACTCATATTCATTAAGTTGGCATTGCCTATAGTTTAACATAGATACTATTAAAGTGAATTTCTGTTGCTTGATACCAAACAGGAAATAGCATGCATGGAGCAGCTAGGTTTCATTTTATTTCCTTAATTAAGCTGTATCTTTTTCTAATTTTGTCTCTAGGCTGTGGTAAGGGAACAGAGGCAATCTTTTTACACAAGTATTTGCTCTCAGAAGCCAGCACTATTGTTTTAATTCACTACAGTTTTAAAGTGTAGCTTTATTTCTGGTTTTCTTCTCCTACCAACCATCTGAAAGATGTGCTACGTACAACTTACACAGTAGTTTTCTATCATAGCTACAAATTGAATGATAAAATACAAACTCAAGAAATAGAATACTCCTCCATTACAAATCACTACCTGCTAAAGGTAAACATAAACGCTAGTGGTCTGTTGCACGCACACCAACCTGTGTGACCAGAGCACATACACACCACATGAAAATAATACTACAGCATCTGCCATTTCTAGATTCAAGCCCCACTTAAATGACAGATAGATTTCTCTACTAATTTATGTAAAAATGATCAGACTGATTCTCCACTTTAGTTTTTGTCTATCACAGGCTAGATTTACTTAACCCCAAACCCAAATACCCAGCATATAGAACCTTCAGCTTTCCCACAGATTATCATTCTCCACCCTTTCATCTTCCCACTTCAATCCTGAACGTAGAGATTCTCAGAAGGTAAATGAGACAATTGCTCATGACAAAACACTAACACAGCCAAAAAAAACTTCCCAGCCTCTTCCAATCAGTCTTGTAATGCTGCTTCCCTCTGCTCACAATCAAATTTGGCAGCTACACCTACTCCACATTCTTACTTTTCACAGAGCTCACCAGACCTCTCCTCTGCTAGCACCAACAGTAAAACAAAGCTGCCCAGCCACCAGCCACTAAAATCACTTGCTCCCATCAATTTACAACACAGATTGTTATCTTATTTCTGTTTGCCCCAAGATTTCAAACATGTAAATCTTCACACCACCATGTAGCACCTTCCCAGGTGTAGATCAGTATGGTATGTTCAACAATGATGAGACGGGCTGGAATTTAAAAAAATTATTTAAAACAAATAGTCAATTTCTTCCTGAGTTAAATATACTCTTTCATTAGCTAACCTCACTTGACTGGACTAATTGGCATAAAAATTACATATTTCTGTGCTTAGATCTGGCTGAATGAATGTAACATTGTCAGCATTAATTAAGTGTAGATCAAGAGCCATAGTTCCACTACTCCAAATGTAAATTTCCTCAAAAGAATTCTAAATAAGAGGTTCCTGCTTTATGCTACACATAACTGTAATTGGGCAAACTTTCAGAATCAAAGAGCTAATTTCACAGAGCCCTTGACAAGTCACAGTTGGACTAAAGAAGAAAAATATACATCTGCTTCTTGCTTATCAGTAGTCAGCATGGTACACTACACCTCATTAGCAAACTTATTTTAAAAAGGGAATCAAACACAGCTTCAAAAGTCTTGATTTGATATATTTTGTGTGTGGCTAGATTTTCAGAATCGCCAACACCTGTATCTGTATATACACAACGGGAATCAATTCAAAGAGGACAGAACTCATTTCCAGTTTCAGTACTGAAATGAGGTTAAACTTTCTCAACTCAGCAGTTCCCACCATGACATTGGGAAGGTTTTTTCAAAAGAACTCAGAAAAGTTATATTAAAAATCTATTCTTAGCCATTTATCCTGCAAAAATGCTAGAAGTTCCAAGATAAAAACAGACTGAAACGGTCTTGCAGGCATTTTACTCTTGTGAATTGTTTCACAAAAATCTACAGGACTATCTACAACCTCAAGCAGATAAGGCTACGTCATACCAGATAAAAAAAAAAACAAACAAGAACAGGGTACAAGTGTCATTTTCTAGCTCTTCCCCCAGTGGAACTGCCTACATCTTTGTGAGCTGGTGGGAGATGTATAGTGACTGCACACCAGCACAGAACTGAAGCATAAGAACTTGCAAGATGGTTCTCTTTAATGTAAACAAATAGGCAGTCTAGATAAACAGGTAAGCAACTGAATTGCAACAGTCTTAACTGAGAAAAGAAATGCATTCCAAGGACAAAGGAGATAACCATTCTGAATTATAAACAGCTCTCATATATTCCATCAAGGCCAAAAGCAGCACACAGATGTGAAGTAATGCATAAAATTTATGTAAAACTTCAGACCCAGTCCATGAACCTGGTCATCTCACCAGAGAAGAAGATCAGGTTTGTCAGGCAGGACCTGCCTTTCTTATTTCCATGCTGACTGGGTCTGAGCACCCACTTCTGCCATGCATGCCATGTGATGGCTTAACCTGATCCGCTGCTAGACCTTCCCTGGCCCTAAGGCCAGACTGACAGGTCTGTAACTCCAGTGCTCCTCCTTCCCACCCTTCCTGTATGAACATTATCACATTTGCCAGCCTCCAGTCAAATGGGACCTCCCAGATAGCCAGGACTGCTGAAAAATTACTCTGAGCAGCTTGGCAAGCATTGCCACAACTCCTGGATAGAACCCACCTAGTCCAACAGATCTGTGGGTATACAGATGAATAATTGGTAGGTTGCTAACCACTTTTCCTGGCCTCATTCTGCTTCCTGCCTCCCTGCTTAGCCACAGGACATCTTTGTCCTTCTTCGAAAGGTCATAAACTCTTTTTCTTCCAGAGTTGCAGAAAAAACTCTGTTCAGCCAGGATGGGCTCTCTGCACTGGCTCATCTCTCAGCACACAGGGACAGTGTGTTTCTGTGCCTACATCTTATTCATACAATCTTATGTTGTGTTGAGGGACATGGTTTAGTGGGAGCTATTGGGAATAGGTGAACAGTTGGACTGGATGATCTTTTAGGTCTTTTCCAACCTTGGTGTTTCTATGATTCTGTAATAGTGCTCAACCTTTCTGGACCCTCTGCCCCTTAGAACTGCCTCTCAAGGAACTGTCAACCGTACCTCCATGGGCCAAAATCTGCCCTACAAAAATCCACAGTATCATATCACATGCAACTTTATATCTTGATTTCTAATATTACTCATATCAAGCTGCATATTGTGTTTCTTCAGATGCTGAGATATTGAGCTTAAGACTTCCTCTGGAGTTTGCAATCAAATACACATAAGATCATTCAGCAGAAAATATTATGTACTGTAGCATTTAACTGAATTATAGCAGTCCTACAGCCATCATTATGGAATTACTCCATGCTTGATCAGAAAGCCTCTCTCTCTGCCTCCTGCCCTCCAAACACCAGGACTCTGCTCTATTTTCAGAGCTGGGTATCTTCCAGCCACTAGATGTTGCTCTGGTTAGAGGAAACAGAACACTCAGAACCATGAAAAAGAACTCAGTGACCACTGCAAGGCAAAAAACCTATGGCTGAAGTATTTAATTTTCTACTCTGCTCTTTTCTTTGCAAAACAACTCGGGTATTTCTTTTTTGTGTGCAATTTCTTTGTTGTTTTATTTTATTATTTCTAGACTAGTTCACCCAGGTCTAGACAAAAAAAAAAATGAAACTCTTCATATTTTCAAGTCTGAGATGTCACAGATCTTTTATGAGCTAATAAGAATGGCAGCATAAAACTTGATTTTGTTCCTAATTTTTTCCTCATTTATATTACAGCAAGTAAAAATATATCGAAGCCCTTCATCTTTACATTGAATTCTCAGATTTTAAGGGTCTTAACATTGTAAGCACTGAGATTATTTTTACAAAATAATTTTCTTGATCAAGTTTCTGGAATTATTTAACTACTGAGGTAGTTTAAAATGGAGTTAGCAAGAGTTTTTTTATATAAACTCAATGAAGTCCTAACAACATGATTCCAGCTTTTTCATTTTCTCATGACAAATTGTTCCTTGATTGACTTCAGTATATAAAAAGAATCATTTCCTAGTTTAATCAGAAGATTTAAGAAGCCTACAGAAAAAAAGAAGACATTAAATAATTGACAAAGAGGAAGCAAAGAGGAAGTAATGTAACAATTAGTTCTGGGGTAAAAAAAAGCCTAACCTTCAACTCAAAATGACATACAAATCTCTTCCTGATACGGAAAAGAAAGAATGAATTCTCATTTTTAAAGAGAAATCTTCATAAATGCATCCTGTTAAGCTCCACAGTCAACAATTTAAAAAAGAGGATTGGGGTTTCCTCGCATGCAATTATCAGCATTCCAGTCTGAAAAGCAAGCTCTGGATTTGGCACTGGGAGCAATACCAGCTGTCTCAATAATCACCTCAGAGAAAGCATTTACTTCTTCATAAATAAAATGCAAATATACTTTATAAAAGGTAAAATAGGTTAAAAAAAAAAAAAACAGGAACAAGCCATTTTATTTATGAATGCTTGTAATATCCTATCTCCATGCTTTCCTGGGTTCAGGAGTCTTTTGTTTGTTTAGAGAACAAAGTTCAACCACTGCAGTTTTGAATTACTGCCCATAACCTAATCTGAAACCCAAATGGAGATGCAGTGGTGTGAACATACATACGTACACATACATCTGTAATCATAAGTACATAAAGTCACATATTCACTGACAGAGCTAGATGTATATATCACATATATCAGTATAGAAGTAACATTTATCTGAACTAACTAGTAGATAAGTATTCTGCATTCAGAGTAAATATTCCTTAGGGCTCAGATTTCATTTTACTATGAATTTACCTTGTAAATTTACATTTACTGTGTGGGAAAACAGAATACATCATGTGAAATTTTCCATTAGTATTCGGGTAATAACACTCTGAATTCAGATCATAACTCATGGCTACTTGCCCGAAATCTACTGTAATTTGTACAAAATTGAATAACACAGACCTTGACTGAAGTGATACTTTGTGGGACTGGGCACTGAGAATGGAATTGCGCCTGCAAGAAATCAAGAAATAATGTTATGACCTAAACCGAATCAACAGTAAAGCAAACAGATAAAACAAAGAACACACCAATAAATAAATCACCTAACATATAAATGAATAGTTTGGGTGCTAATATATTATTCCAGTATTTTCTTACTAGCTGTAACCTTCCCTTGCATTTTTCATGGGAATTGAAATGCAAATATTTTATACATTATCTAAATGCAACCCTACTTTTTAACCATTCCAGGAGAACAAAGATGTAAATTTAGCAACTTTGTCTGCTGTTACCATGTCTAAAAGTATATACGTTTTTGGCTCCAAGAGACCTTTGCATATCACTAGTTTATTTTAAGACTACATTTTGGGAGCAGAAGAAAATGTCAGATTGTAAACAGCCAAAAACCAAGAGCAAGGACAAATAACAGCAAGAGGAGGAATATTAAATGAGGACACTAAGTCTTTTTTGCATAGAAACTGCATACAATACCCTTCTTACTACTGTAGAGAATTAAGTAGAGCGCATTATAGAAAATAAAAGTTATTCACTTGAAACACACAAAATGGAGACTCTTCCTTTTTATAAAGCTGGACAAACAAACAAACTATGGACAAACTATGACTGGGAGCTAAATTCTACCCCAACATTATAGGTATAGTAATTCCACATCTATGTAGCAGATGATAAAATATCAATTTTGGGGCTAGCTTTGAGGCTAGCATGTGTGATACCTGACTAAAGACTAAGCAACAACAAAAACAGGCAATCTGGTACCCAAATCTTAGCTAGGCCACCAAAAATTTTTATTTTGCCAGTTTGGAGCCTCCCAGAATGAATGACTGGGGGAGCACAAGCCTCTAACGCTCATAGACTCAAGTTTAGGTTGGATATCAAGAAAAACTTCTCCCCAGGGAGGTGGTTGAGTCACCACCCCTGATCGTGTTTAAAATCCATTTAGATGTGGTGCTCAGAGACAAAATTCAGGTGACCTTTCACTAAAACATTTCACGTATATCAGTACAATTTGCAACTGCTGGTAAACTGAATTCCCATTAAAGGTTTTATTGAATCTAATACAGCAGTAATCTGGTAGCAGAGACACAGTTTTACATCAGGAAGTCATAGTTAAATACAGGAGAATCCCTATATATGTTTTCAGATTATGAACTACCTGTTTTTAATCTCCTAAAAAAAAAAAAACAAAAAACAACAGACAAGATTCAAGTATTTCAGTATAACGAGGGCAGCTGCATCACACTGTCACCTAAATACCGACTGCCTGCCATTCTTGAGTAAGGTAGAAGCAGCAGCATTACACACCTATACTTCCTCTGCACAACCTTCCAAAAGGAAAATGATTCAGTGGTCAGACAAATTTCTTCTAAGATAGCTTTGTCCACCAGATATGCATGAGAACATAAGCTAGAAGACTATGAATCTCTTTCCAGCTAATTTGGCTATTGATACCTTTTTTTTTCAGTCACCCCAGAATCAAACCTTTGACTTGTACTGCGAGAGAAGCTGAGGCAGGTTGTGTTACATACACTTAATCAAGGACAGCAAATAATTTCTAGTTACATTGTTACCATGCTTTTGTCTCATTTCAAGCTTCTAAAACCAACTTACATTTAGTAATGCCTGAATATCTATCTGATATGCAACAGAGGTATAACGTGTCTCTCTAACTCACATTTGATTGATGTTGCCAAGCCTGTGGGAATAAGAACCATATGGCTGTGGATGCAGACAGCTCTATTACTTGATTTACCCCTATTCATTATGTTCAAGTGGCAGCTCCACAGCTCCATGCCATTTGGAGAAGAAAACTGGAAAGAGATGCCTGGGACGCCTTCAAGTGCTTGCTTTTCCTAGCCTCAGCATTCAGTCTGCAAAGGAGTCCTCTGAGAGATCTGTTTTTTTCTTGCATCCACGCAGATTTAAGTTTATTTAGGAGCAAATGAATAAAAACAAAATGAGCATGTCAAAGTCCTGCTAGGAAAAAACCCTTAATGTCCTGGCTCCTTCACCAAAGCACATGATGTGGATTTTGACATTTAATCTCAGAACTCCAGAAAGACAGCCTCCTTATGTATTTCTTGTGTTCCACCTCCAAAACTTCATACTTCCTTTATTTGAAGGAGTTCATTCTACCCTGAGTGTTTGACAAAGCCATGTACCTGCTTTCAGGATCCTCATCCAAAACAAAAACAACAAAATAATGTCCACAAATGTGGTCTAGAGCTTTTGTCATGAAAGCCAAGAAAAACCTCATCCATTCCCATGACTTGTCTTGTGCTCAACAGTAATTTTTTCTTCCCATTCACCATCTACTGCAATGGGAGGTTTATGAGAGATTTTTATTTATTTTAATAGGTTTTAAGGGTTTCCTTTTTATTGTTCTTTTTCTACTTTTAAATGAAAGAACTTGATGAAGAAAAAGTAACAACCAACAGCCAGAATAACTGCAGAAAGTCTTCCGCAATGACAGATTGTAACTCAGGTCTCACCTTGTTTATCCATATTTCCCAGTGCCTACAAACAAGCATGAGTACAGAAAAAAGTAAGGAAAAGGCAGAAGTCTTCTTCTGTTCTTTTTTCGTTCTGTTTTGGTCTTGGGGTTTTGTTTTAAATAGTAATATTAGTGACAGCCATAAGGCAAGGCATTCCATCTCATCCTAGGTGGCTCAGACTAGAAGTTACATCTTAAGATACAGCCTTCCTATTTAATAACCTAACAAATTAGGTGTTTCTACACCTGGGAATCACAAATACTATTTTTTATGTTCCATGGAATTAAAAAAATTATAATTAAAAAAAAACTTGCACTTCACTGGCAAAACAAAAAGGTCAGGCAAAGAGGAAGGTTATTTTCAGACTCTTCCTTGATAAGCATACAAGCACATATATAGAACCCATGTTCATCACTCTTAGGTAAAAAAAAAAAGTATAAAATCCAGATTCTCAGCAGTTTAACTTCAAGGAGCAATACTTACACAAATACTTGGCCCTTATTCAAGAAGTAAGATCAGAGAATCTCTATGCACTGCACACTATTACAAGATGAATTCTTACAATCACTTGTCTCACTAAAGCACAACGCATTTCAGATGAATTAATGATGTGATGACATAACTCAAAATATACTGGCCGACCCTGAAAGGAAGGGTCAATTCTGCACCCAAGAATGTTGACCTCAGTTCAAATCAAATTACATATTATGAGCTAGCTCTCTTGTTAAAATTATTTGGTTTTGAAATCTTCTGACCTCTGTAAAGTTGCTACATATCTCAGGAACCTGCCTACCTTCAGGCAGCAGCAGGAGGATCATCTGGAAAAGGTAGAAACAATAAAAAGGCAAACAATTTAGAGGAGCTGATTCCCCAATCTCCCTTTTTCTATTAAGGAGGTGCAATAAGGAGTAGCCTGAGGATAGTTTCAAACAATACAAACCCACATCACTGTTGCCTATAGAATGGCTTGGTTACTGTTTTCAGTCTCACAAAGATAGTTCAAATCTGCCTACGCTATCCTCACCAATCATCCCTACTGGCAGAAAAGTCACCTAATGCACAGCTCTGTATGTTTTTGGATCTAATCTAAACATTCAGCTTTGAAATCCTACACAAAAGTGGAAAACATTAGAATACTACCAGGGAGCTGTATTTCAAACTTAAGTGTGTTGATATTACAAATAGTCAAGCAAGATCTCTTGATCTTAACAATTTATTCTTTTATCTCTTTCCCTTAGCCTATATAACAAGCCATATTAAGTCAGGATTCTGCTTATGGGATTATTGGAAGGCAAAGCTCTCCTTACTGCTAAGATATTTGGTAGAATCTAGTTTGAGAAAACAAGCATTCCACTACACAGTGCTTCATTTTCAAAGGAGCCTTATGAAATAATGAGACATCTCTTTCCATACTCTATTCTCCAGCACTAGGTAATCAGTAAATACTCTACAGACAAGTAGAGCAGAGCTTCTTTGTGATAAAGCCAAGATCCAAAATGCATAAGTTCAAATTCTAAGGACTTCCCTGCATCAATGTTCTACAGCATAAATTTTCAGCCTAGACATTTAGAATATGATACAGAGGTTTATAAAGGTTTAAATCTTCCTTTCTTTTCACAATACAGCTGGAAAATGATAGACACAGACAAAGAAGAATGTGGTGAGAGACTAGCAGAGAAAACTCAGAAAATACAGAAAAAAATAGGAAAGAAATCTGTAAAATAGACTGCAAAAGAACAAGAGTTCTATTTGCAAGAACTATGATTTTGAGGAGTATCAAATAAAAAGTAGCGAATCAGTAGCAGTGTTGGAGATGGTACAGCTGTTGAGTTGGACACCTGCACTACAAGTGTCTGGAGCCGTGGAAGTAAAAAAGAGAAAAAACAACAGGTTCTGAGGACGCATCTTGGTAAGAAACAGCACTGTTTACTTAAATCCCTATGATCTTGATAAAAAAAGTAGCAATATGAACTAACTGCTAAAAGAACATTCCTTCATAAAGCAGATCACGAGACTCCAGTGGCTGAGATCCTGGGCAACATTATCTTCAAGGCATTCACCAAATTATTAGTTCAAAGATCCCTCCTTCCTCTTCACTGCTGGATTGCCCAAGAACACCTTGCTTAGGCATCTTTCAGAAACATGACCATGCAAGTCCTCTTTGATACTTCCAGGATTATGAACTATTGGAAGATAACACTCGTAAGATTATTTTTTTTAAAGCTTGATGAAGCAAAAATATCTCAACTGTACTAAAGTTCATTGCCTACACTGCAAAGCACAACAGTTGCTTGTAAACTCATTAGAGTTCCTACACTATCTCCTATCTCAGTGTATGAGATAACAGAACAACAACAGAATTTCCATTTGCAAATCTGACAGGGAAAATCATAGGAGAAAGTGAATATGCATTTGTAAGCAGTGTTACAAACCAAAATAAATCAGTTAGATCACAGCGTGTGAAAAGAATGAACTCACCATGCCCTCCCTCCCTGCTTCTAAAACAACTGGTTGGCTTTTGAAAATACTGTAAGCTTCAGCTAGAATACAAATAGTCAAATTCACTTTCTTCTTCTGTGGAAAATTGTGTCAAATGCATTGAGCTTTGCCTATGCAGTGCACTGCTAAAAACAACTGTACCATCCACACCAATTATTTTTCTTCAAGACGTTAACATCTTGACCACCAAATAAAGATATATGCTGAAAGCCTGCATGAACATAGCTGAATGCTTCTCCTGTTTCTATTTGAGGCATGGTGAATGATACCATATCAAGATGGGAGAGAAAATGTTTCTATTTTTTTTTCCTGATGTTACTTTGTAACTTTAAAATACAGTAACACTGAAAAATATTTCAAACACTACTTTAAGAAGTAAACTCACTGCACTGTACTGGCTTCATGATTTATAATCACAACAAAACCATACAATAAAGAAAAACAAAGGCACAGAACAACAAAAAAACACACCACATGTTTCTCCAGGACGTAGACGATCGCAGCACTCCCTAGGAGGTCCACAATCAGTGCAGCTGTACAACTAACGCTCCTGCAATTTGCTTGCAAGTGCAGCTGGACTAACCTGCAGCTATAGAAATTTACAATATCTGCAACAGCCACCTGGAATCACTAATCTCCATGGAAAATCTTCATCCTTCAGTAGCTGGACTGGTGTGAAGCTGTTCCAGAACAAGTAGAACAAAGAAGTGGCTTAACTCTCTCCTTAAAACAGGTTCCAGATCAGGCTTAACCAAAAAGCCACAACCTGGGAAAAAGCAGTCTCCTAGAAAAAGCTGTAAAGACTTACTGGCTTTAATTTAATATGAATATGCTTTTCATCTACATAGGCTGCCACTTTTACTAAGGACTCCTGAAACCTAAATATCCTAAATAGTTCACTTGGAATACTGCAACTTCTTGCAGACAAGATGCTTATTTTCAGCTCAGAAAGTAGAATTTGAAAAAAAGCACTGGAACTTTAGAGTATTACTGGATCACATTCATATTCATTTATTCCTACAACAGTAGATCAAATCTCTCCAAAGGATGCACATTATTGTATTATTGCCAAATCTCTAGCTAGATTATTTTAACTGATGCAGTAACTCAATAACAAATGTTACTAGAACAGTAGTATTTGATAGCCTTATTTCTCATTCTCAGCTAATATGTGGTAACTGAAATCCAAACTTTTCTTTTCAAGGAAAGCTTGAAATTGTTAACAGCTATTATTCTGTTAATTGAAGTCAGATGACCTGAAATTAAGAAAATACATCACTCAGCCAGAATTGTCACTGCAGCAAATACTTGTGGAAAATACCCAAGCAGCATTACTGTTTACCAATAAAAAGTCAGTCCCAACTTCCAGCCACTCAAAACTGACACTTCCAAGGTCCTCATAGGAATTAAAGTAGCATGGTCAGAAATGGAGAACTCGTTTCTTAGTGAAATAACAGAACATTACTTAAAGACCTAGCAGGATTTAAAATTTACAACTACCATTACCTACAGAGCTCTTTTCCCCAGTGCACTCAATGTAACAGCAGCAATTTTTTTTTTTTTTTTTTTTGCACAAGGTTTTTTTTATCCTTTCACTGGAATGCTTGACATCAAGTGTCAGTAAGTCTCATACAGATTCCAAATCAAAATTTATTATTACTTGTATTTTTTGCTTATACTGCTTTATTTTTTCTTCCTCAGCTTTGTATCTCCTGGAATTGTTTAGCAATTACTTTCTCTATTGTGTTCCCTTTCCTCATCTTAGCCTTTCTCAGAATGTTCAGTTATAAACCCATTGTGCTAGTACTACTGGCACTCACACTATTACATTTTGGCCTGAATATTATAATTCAAACATGCCTGTAGCAAATAAAATAATGCTATGCATGTGTCTTTATACAGGCAGTAAAACAAAACAAAACACACCAATTCCTTTGCAACTGAAAGGAGAAAGTTAATTTACAAGATTGCTGAGAACATAAAACATAATTTCATCCCTTTCAGACTAGAACAATTCCTATTTCTAAGTGCAAAAATGTATTAATTTAACTTTTTAACTCCTTAACAGGAGAATTTACTGTGAGATTTGTGGGTCTGACTATTAAATGCGTTTGAAACAAGAATTCTGTGAATTAAGCTTTCATCTTCTAAATACCTTCTCTACCTCTTGAGATTTCTTCCTTTAAAGTTACACTGATAGAACTATTTATAAAAGCCATGGAAGATGCATTAAAAAGTTTAAAAAGCTCTTGCAATAAACACTGTCACTTAGATGTAAAAATGAAACAAATTTACATCTTCTTACAATTGTTTTGAGTGGAATCTTTGGTATTTTTCTTTCCATTATGATGGCACTGAAGGGGATGTTACATAAATAAACAAGAATACTTGATTTATTATGAACTCACATGGCAGATCATACTCTGTGTCTTTGTCTTTGGGCAAGACTAGAACAATAAAATAACTAAAGTGAGATATTATATATGTGAGATAGTAAGATATAAAGTGAAATCTTTTTGCACCTTTTGAAGTTGTTCAAGCTGGAAAGAACACTGAATAAACTGAAGAAGATAAAATGCTTAAGTCTCAGAAGCTGTGATTTTCCCATACAGGTAGATGAGATCCAATAAAAAGTCTGAAGTGTGTATAAATGGTTTTTATTGCAAAAATACCTTAATCAGAGGAAGCCACACTTTCATACGCCAAAAAACCAAGGTGGAAAACTGACAAATGCTATCTGTAAGACTTGTCATGTAGCCAACAATGGCAATGCCAACACCAACTACATTTGATTTTACTTCCTAGGCTACGCACCAATCTCCCTCAAATTAGAACACAGGAAAATTGAAGGGCTATGATTTTTTCCACAATAGATTGTGCCATTTGAAGAACAATAGGAAATAGCACCTACCTGAATAAAGCACTGGCTTTACAGGACTAATCCCTGCCAGTTTTTCAGTGACTATCATTTCACATGCAATGAACAAATTAAAACTGAAATAACTGCACCATGCATAGGCTTCTGTTCATGCTCAGTGAACATGAGCTCTATGAAAGTTAATCATATATTAAACAGAAGTGAAAGGAAAGTTTTATGTGGAATTTAGACACATTTTGACATTTCTCACTTAATAACAGTGAAGAGTTTCAGACAAAATCCAAGTATCTGTCAAGAGGTCCAACACTTATTTGCTGAGAACAAAATAGGTAACTGTTTAGGATTCACTCAAGTGGGTTAAATAAAACAAAGTGCATTTACTTCAAATTGCGGTACTTTCAAACCTTCACATACTCCTTAAGTCTTCTGTCAGACTAATAGTGGCACAGCCAGTTGCAAAAGCTCCTGTTGCAAAGCTAAGAAACATAAGCTTGGAACTCGTTGTATGAGAAGGTAACGTTTCCAGAAGTGTTCCTTAAGTATGGTTAACAAATTTAACACAGTCAATACATAATTCCTCAGAATTATCAGTGCCATCCATTCTAACTAAAAATCAGCAACTTGGGATTTGCTCAAGTTAAACAGCAGCTGCTTACAGCAACACTGAGAACACATACTTGCTTTGTTTGTTTGAAAACAAAACTTCTTCCTAACTACTCTTCATGCAATGCCTGCATTTCCCACAGGCACAGTATGCTTTAGCACTTCATTAGATGGACAACATTGAGCTTATTTAAAAACAGGCAAGCAGTGTCACAGCTCATTTGCTCTGATGCAATTGTCAGAAGGTAGTTACAGCCTGCATGCCCAACCACAGGGAACGTTTGGCATAAAAAGACACAGCAGGAACCATGTTTTTTAATATAACAAAACAATGGTTTGGCAGAGGGAGGTTTTCATGCTACAGGCAAATGGTAACCTACTCCCCCTGTTGTTCCTAGCAAAGCATTAGCACTGAAATTTAGATGTGACACTCAAACCATTTGGGGAGTTTTAATGAAGTCGGAGCCACCCAAGTTGTTTCTTTTTGACTAGCAGAATCTTCCTGCATGAAATGGTACTAACTTAAATGAACCCCAGCAGTGCTAACAATTGTCCTGAGCTATTTCAAGTTCCTCAACAAATCCACAAGGTAGCAGTACTCAGCAGAGACTCACAAAACAATAGTCCAGTCACAATGCAAACATTTAAATTTGAAATGTCAATACTGTCAATCAGATCTGTAACTGCACCTATAGTTTTCCTGTTTCACACCACTCTTCCCTGCTTTCACTACACAACTGACAAAATCAAGAAATAGAACCACATACCTGAAGAGTCCTTACACTCTAGAATTATTAAGTATATAACAATACGACATGAATATGAAATATTTGAGCCTTGATGCTTCACTGAGACGCAGTAGGTTCACTGGAAGCTCAATTCCATCAATTTGATGGCAGAACTGACAGAATCCTGACAGAGGATTTATCCAGCTTTATCCAGGAATTGTAGTACTTGGGAAGATGCATGATGCACCTTCTTCAGGAAGGCATACACATGTAGTCTGCCTCCAGATAAGGGTCTCTGAAATCTGCTGCAATCAGCTAACAAGTATGCCCAAAATAATAAGCCTATTAGCATGCTATTGACAATGTCTTAATGAAACTAAGATGACACCACATTCACCAACCACCTCCATGGTTACTGGAGCTACCAATTAGGAAACTAATAGTGTTTAGGAAGAATCTCATGAATCAAACAATAAGATTTTCAGGTTTTTAGTTCTTTTCTGGACCACAAGCAGAATCACTGCCTCAAACATCACAGGAAATCTCTCTCTAGGAGAGTAAACAGGATTTTCTTGTCCGCTTGTAAGGCAATTAGGTTAAGTGGGGAAAAATGCTTTTATGTAAAATCATATCCAGTTACACATCTGTCATCTGTGACAAAGTATATTAGTCAGTCACTTCCAGGGTATCACATGATTGAGCACTTCCTCCTCAACTTTTAGTGTTCTCAAAATATCAGCCAACATTACCTACAGGCACACGAGACAATCTGAAGAAGAAAAGGGTATGCGACTTTTGCTGCACTGCTCTTTTTTTATGCTTTACATTCATTGGGATAGTCACATCTCTAACTAGAATTAATGCACACCCCCAAACACATTTAACAGACCTTCACAGAAGCCAACAATACTGACATTTACTTTACCATTTCTGCATTTAAGGTCATCTTCAATAATATATCAATACAAGTCTCACACACTGATTAAATTCAGAAATTAATTCAAGCTTTTGAATTCACATCGAACTTCTTCATAAAGTTTGACACTGTATACAGTATTTGCTTTATCACAGGAAATAATTTCTCTATTTCTGCTTCATTTTACTGATAAGACAGAAAAAAAATATTAACATGACTCGAAAGAGCAAATAACACAAAGCAAACTGAGATTCTGGCATGAACACCAACACCCTGCAAATTTGAGCTGATGCTCCAAAGTCCTCCATGTAGTTTCTCTCAACCTATTAAAATATCTGAATGAAGTGCTACACAATTGGAGTGCAAATGCCCAATGAGAATAAGGAAAGTTCTGACAGTTGCCTTTTTCTCGATTCAGAGTTGTTTCCTATGAGAGTTTTCAGAGATTAAGGAGTTTGTACATCTATAGAAAGTTACACGGTTCTGGCTTTCCAAAAACAAAAGAGAACTCTGAAGAAAAGGTTGTTATTTTAATAACCAGTGTCCAAAGCAATTGTGTCATAGCAGCTGGTGCTTAAGTTGCTAGAACAGTCATTAACATGTAAGAAGTTTCTTGCTTATGAAATCTATTATAATAAAGGAACTTTAAATCTGTCCATTAGTAACAAGAGATTTAAAACAAACTTCATAAAGAGAGTTCTCCTAGAATTTGTCTGATATGGCTTCTGTAAACAGAAGTTCTTGATAACGGGTTCTGATAACTGCTGTTTCAACCTGCCTAGGTGATTGATTTGAGTTAATCAGGAACTTAAGCACTCATATGAAGCATATCCTAAGGAACTGACACACAGCAGTGCTTGATAACTCAAAGGTATTACCCACAGACCTTCCAAAACTTCTTCCAAAATAAGCCTCCACTTACCATGTGCTGCTGTACTAAACAGATCTGGGGATTGCATTCGGTCATAGCATATAGCCTTCAAAGATTTAGAAAATCCTTGAGGTTTTTTTTTTTTTTTGAGGCAAGGGAGAAGGGTGAGGGGGATGTATGATTATGTACAAGTGCAAACTGGGTTCCTATGTATGTATAATGAAAATTGACTCCTTGTTAGTATATTAATATTTATCCGTCTACATTAAAGCCATCCGGATACAATTCTTCAAAACGTGCTGCAGAAACATCCTTGTTGTCTATGTTTTTAGAAGCGCTCACAGTAATCTAGTAGTAAAAAGTTAAAATAATCAAGAGAAGAGGTGCATATGTAGGATACAAATCTCCATGTTTCTCTGCTCTTTGAACTACTTTGTCATCTTCACAGATCTGTGAGTAAGTGACTAAGATGGGATGACAGGAGAAGAGAAAACAACAGCAACAAAATGACCAAGAGCATTGAAACAGCAAAATAGTGGGGGAAGCTGCAAGGATTTTGAATACATTTAACAAGACTCCAAGGATTAAGAAGATAAAGATTTAAGGATACACAGTGTATAAATAAATTTTCACACCATGCTTGAATTCACTTAAGTGCTCCAATATAGAACAGCAACACTGCAATATCTTAAATATTCTCTTTTCTCAGGAACTTTTCTGACTATTGCTTAAAAATCACCCTTTAAACACAGTGAACTTGCAATAAGTTCATTGGGTTTTCCTTTCAGTAGTGCCTGAAAACTACTTTGCATTTATGCAGCTAACAAGCTAAATGTACAAACTGAGCATTTAATTGAGAAACAAACAGTGGAGATGTTTGTCTGCCCTACTATACATTGACAGACAGAAAAATTTCCTCCATTTCCTAATATGATTTAGAATCTACTACAGATTTACTTTGAAATATCTATTTCACATCCTTAACATATTTTGTACAATATACAGAAATACTACACAGTAAACTGAAGCATCAAATTCCTTTGCAAAGATAGAGATAGCTTTCAACCTCATGAAATATATATTTCTTGATATTTTAAATCTTTTGCAGGTTTACCTTGAAATATCTCTCACGTCCTTCATGTCCTTTTGTACAAGGCACAGAAATACTACACAGTAAGCTGAAACAACAAATTCCTTTGCAAAGATAGCTTTCAACTTCATGGAATATATATTTTTGCACTGTCTCTCACATTTTTTCCCCAAACTGTTCGATGTGTATGTGAGTTTCTTAGTACTGCAATGAGCATGAAATGTATGTTCAGAAGGGAGAAATGTGAAGAATTACAAGAGCTTAGTGAACAGTATAAAAATATAGCTGCAGGCAAGATTTTGCACAGAAGCACCAGTGATAATCTCCTAAAAGGAAACAAAAGAAGATTTAATAATACTGTGAAAACAGTTTTTAGATTAGATGTTTTAAAAAAAAAAAAAAAAAAAAAGACAAAAAAAGACTGAAACCTTACAAAATGCAGAAAGGTAACAAATCCCTGAGGTCGTACATTGTAACACAGACATAGAAACTGTCAGCATCACGGGATGAAACGAGAGTCAATAGAATGGCTGGGTTGGAAGGGACCTCAAGGATCATCAAGTTCCAACCCCCCTGCTGCAGACAGGGGTGCCAGTTGCTGGACCAAGTACCAGAAGAGATGGGCCAGGGCCTCATTCAACCTGGCCTTAAACACCTCTAATGATGGTGCCATCCACAAGCTCTTGAGCAGTCTCCAGCACCTCACCACTCAGTAAAAAGCTCCCCCTGGCATTCGACTTCCCTTCCTTTAGTTTAAAACCATATTCCTCATCCTATCACTATTTACCCATATAAAACGCTGATTTCCCTCATGTTTGTGAGCTCCCTTTAAATACTTGAAAGGCCATAGTAAGTTCTCCTAACAACCTTCTCTTCTCTAGGCTGAGTAAGCCCAGTTTCCTCAGCCTGTCATCAGAGGGGCTCCAGCCCTTGGCCCATCTTTGTGGCCCTCCTCTGGACCCTATTCAAAAGCTCCACATCCTGCCCATGCTGGGGACTCCAGATTTGGATGCAGTACTCCACCTGGGGTCTCACAGGGTCAGAACAGAAGGTGACAATCACCATTCTCACCCTGCTGTTCATTCCTCTTCTGATAAAACCTAGGACACCATTGGCCTTCTGGGTTGCAAGCATATACTGCTGATTCACAAAATTTTTCTTCAACCAGGACCTTTAAGCCCTTCTCAGCAGGGCTACTCTCAATGAGTTCTTCTCCCGGTTTATATGCATGCCTGGGATTACTTTGACCCAAGTGCGAAGCCTTGCACTTTGCTATGTTGAACTTCATTAGGTTCACAAGGGCCCAGCCTTCAAGTTCATCAAGGTCCCCTTGGATGGTATCCCTCCCTTCTCCTTTATCAACCACACCACCCATCCTTGCATCATCAGCAAACTTGCTGAGTGTGCACTCATCATCCCATCATCTATATCATTGACAAAGATGTTGTAACAGCTATGAATCTGTAATGCAATTAGATGACAGGTTAATTGAGGTGTATCATGTATATATACGTTTCATTGATAGTTTGAAGTTCTGAGAAATAGCCATCTAATCCACAAGGCCAGATAAAAGAAAAATACCAAGGTTCTCAAAATTAGAAGAAAGCAGATTAATCAAGATCCTGAAGTTTCCAACACAGATTTTCTTCACTGCCATCGCCATTACCACCCCTGCCTGAAAATCTCCTGACAGTTTACAGACGAAACTCTGATAGTTCATACATTACACTGGGCAAATTTATATTGTCAGCAAGAACCGTAGCAAAGTAAACTTATTCCATGTCTAAAATGCATATTGTAGGAGCCTGTCACATCCCCAGCTGGCATACGGAAACCACAACATCGAGTGTCTTTAGACTTTTGTTCTGAATGTCAAAACTTCAGTGACTGAGTTTTCACAATTGTCTTGTCAGCAGACTGCTGATGGATTATGTTTTAGTCCTGTTCCACAAAGTAAGAAGAGGGACTGCTTTATTGAATTTGCAGTTACTCAGTATTCATTCTCTAGTTATTCCTTCCAGTTTCCTTCCCTGCTTGTTTTTTCTATCTACTCTACAATTAGGTATCTGAAAAATAGAGCTTTTATAAACAGCAGAAATCAGAGACAGCACTATGTTTATTTGCCGAAGTGAAACGGTAAGAATAAAAAACAAGTCTCAAACTGACAGATAAATCAAAATTGAGACAACGTTCCAGCAATCCCATGTTTTGCTCGCAATTTTTCATTATGACAAAAGTTACAAGAAGAAACATTTACTGCCTTTAGAGTAAGGGAAAATTAAAACTAAACTTCATCCACAGACATTTCTAATGTAGAACTCCAATCTCTTGGAATCATCCACATTGGAGGAACTTTTTGCACACCATCTAAGCCCAAATTCCTGCTCAAAACAGGATAACCACCAAATTCTGACCAGGTTGCTTAGGGCTTAGTTTAACATTAGATTTGAAGACTTCCCAAGGCAAAGACTCCCCCATCTCCTCTAGAAAATGCAATCCAACTTCCCTCAGTCTCCAACCTCCCCCAAAACGCAACTCAGCCATTAGCTTCTCAGTGACATCAGCCAGTTCTCTCAGCCTTCTACGATGCAACCCTATGATGGATCTTACAGGTCTGTCAAGAATTTAAAATTAAGACTAAAGTTCTAGTAAAGTGCTTTTAAGTTCATATTTCTAATAAAACATTGGCTTTAAAGATTAAATTTGTTGTTAATATCTGTACTTAGAGATAGTGCCTAAAGGCTGCAATGGTAAATGGAACATCTTTTATAACTGTAACTGAAACAACAGCACAGAATTGAGAGCCCTAAGGATTGTCCCCAGCTCAGTCAAAAATAAAATGGAAAATTATGAAGTATAATAGATACTGAGAAGTATTGGCAATGATCCACACACACTGCGGCAAGAATACTACAACTAATTACAGCCTAATGATGGTCAAGAGATTTCAGTACAGCACTTCAAATGTTACCAGTCTAATAAGGCTGGATGCAGCCTCGGTAGCCCAAGAGTCCTTAAAATAGCTCATATTCTGACATTACTCTTATGAAGTAGGATCCTGTATTTCATCCACCAAATGGACAAAAAGCAATAATCGTATCTGCTTACTTTACAATATATTCATTTCAGAGTGAAACTGGCCATGAAAAGTTCAGTTTTTCCACTTTTATCAAAGCAAAAAAGATTTAACAGAAAAATAAGTTCTTGCGGTTCTCACTTAAGTACAAAATATTCTTATCTATGCAGAATAAGATTTTTGTTCAAATTCTGTAAGTGACTTCATTATTCTGCCTTCTTACTGTCAGTTCTCATTATTCTAATTAAGAAATTAAGTTAACAGCACCTTCAAAGAAAGGAAATACTGCAAACTAATGTGAAGAATGAATCTTTAGACACCAGGAACTACAGTAAAGTAGCACAGAACGTATTAACTCAAACGGATGGCATGAAGACAATTTTGACATATAATCCAACATAGCATAAACTAGATGACCACTGTGGGACCAAGAAATTACAGTTCCACGTGCTTGTTATGCCAAATCAGAGATTATCATCAAGTTTGTCAAATAACTTATAATAACTTATTACCTAAGAAGTAGGACATCACGATTCTTCAGAAAGGTGGAGAACCTACCAAAGAAGTTAAAACAAAATTAGCTCAACACCTGCTATGCCGCAAAGAACACACCGTCGACATTTTTATAAATCAGTGCTGTCAGAAGATTGTATTAAATGAAATAAAGCATTAACAAAATAGGCATTGTGGGTCAGCATTACATAAACTCAGAGGGGCAAATCACTAAAATCAGTCCCTAAAACATCCAGGAGTCATGGATGGTGATAAACTGTGGTCAGCTGTTCATACATTAAAGCATTTTGTACGTAACCATCAATTACTTCACCACAATAGGGATTCCTATCCAGATCTATTTGGCAACAAGGAGCGTTGAAAATAAAATTTCCTTTATCATTAAGTTAGCCTTAAAATGGCAATAGCAATGAAACTGGAGTTAATTACCCAATTCTTATAAGTCCTAGTAAAGAAATCTAAGCAGATAATCCTAAAACACTCAAAATAGAAAACATTGTAGACAACTATTTTTCTCTAAAAGATATAAGTAGGTGACAGAATTACAAAGTCTGATCTGAGAACAGCAGATGGGAAACTGGCATTTTTTAAATAAGAACATTTTAGAGAAAGTGCTAAATGGAAGCAGCAGCTCACCAACAGGACATGCAAACAAAACCCAGTGAAGTGATAGTCTGGCCTGGAAAGTGCAAATCGCAGTCAATTTGTCACATCTGAGTACCACAAGCTGAATAGGCAACAGGCTTTGATACTTCCTGCTTCTTATCCTTCCCTTTTCCCCTCTCCTAGAACACTGACTGAGCTCAATTCTTAGCTAAAATATTTCAAAAGTCTTAAAACTAAGTTCTTGCTCAAGGGAAGTCCAGATCAAAAATGCACATTCAGTTCTCCACTGAGTGAAGTTGGAAAGAAACCAGAAATTTCATAAGAAAATCCATCTTAGCAAATTTATGTTGTGCCATCTCCTGTATGGAGACGTAAATGGTCATAAATAGGGACTACTTACACAACACTAATTAGAATTAAGGTAGAATGTTCTTCTTGATCAATACCTTCATTCAACTCAAATTAACCTAATCAATGAAGAGATGAACACACGCATTATAAACAAAATTAATCTTAGTGTCTTAAGATTAAATCTTAATCATCTCTGAATAGACCAACTCATAGCATTTGCATTCATTCCAACTGAACAGTTTGATGTAAATAAGACTTGAGATCATGTAATTTTATTATCTCATTTTGTCTGGAAATATTCTTTTAGAATTAGTACGCTGACCAAAAAAAAGGCATGCCTATGTTAATAGTTAAACTTTGAACAGTACCTTTGTCCCATCTTTCTGTGACTTCTCAAAGTACACAGGTCTCTCTGGAAGTAATACTTCCTATTTACTCCCACGGAAACTAAGAAGAGCACAACAACACTACTTGACAGAGCAAATTCTCAGCTACAAAACACTTTTTCAGCATAGTTACCACCATTGTCCAGGTATCTTCACCATCTATGAACAATAGCCTGCATGCCGCACTTGTAAAAGTCTGCATGATAATCTGAAACATTGCTGTCACCACTGCTGAAACACACCACTTACCACCTCACGGTTACTGTTTGGTATCCCTATGTTCAGCACTAATGAGTGCCAGTGGGTGCAGTTTTTCCCACAGGGACGAATTCAATTCCATACCTTTGCTTTATATACACATCCATGTCAGACATTTTGTCAGACTGCCCCTTTGCCACCATCAGTTGCATGGTGATGGAACACAGGTGGGAAGGTTCAACCACCACTGCCATATCACAACACCCAACTCTGATATCATGGGCCAACATAATAAAATAGGAGGCTTTACTTTTGGTTCAGTATTCGTATCTACAATTTATTTCACATTCCAGCTACTCTGACCTAATAGGGCACCTATGTTGCCACCAGCAAATTTAGTCATTTCAATTCATTTACTGGTACTTTGCAATTTCTTAATTATGTTCCTTTTTCTGCTTTTTAAGCTCCCTTGTACTAGATTTGATGTGTGTATTTAAAAACAAAACCAAACTCGATACACAACTCTCATCCAAGCACTATAAATAGCAGATACACAAACTCTATACAGAAGACAGAATTAACAGTCTTGATGTCAAGAGCTACACAATGACCTGCATGGCACAACTCATCTATTTCAACAGTCACGTTGTGATTTTGAGTCCTAAACTATAGACTAACATAACAGGAATAGCACTACATGGACTGAAATATATAATAGCCATAAAGATGTTGATGACTCACTACAACACTCTCAGACATTGTAATTTAGCTGTATTTATACAAAGTAACTAAAAAAAAAAATCTGTCTCCAGCAACACATGAAAGCCTGTGAAAACCACTCAACTAACAACAGCTAGCTTAAAAGCATGCAGCTACACATCAGAATTATTTTCCAAAACATTCACCTACGATATTAACACAGGACTACAAAGGTAATACACAAAGACATGCTCAGACATACTGCAGGAATACTGAAGAATGGACAAACTTCTGATAAATTTGCTTTAGCTTTATAAATCTAGTCATAATCCAAACACCCAGTATTTGATGCCCTGACAAACCAGGAAGTGCACAAACTGACAAACAAAGCAGACAACAATTAAGAATTTCTGATAATGTGTAATTCATTAAATATAATTATAATAGTAGGTAAAACCTCTCATTTAAGTATTTATTACAACTGTTAATCCCACACGGCATGAACGGATGTCCTAGATCAGCATTCATTTACTTCTGCTTTAAGATTTCTTTACATTCACAAGTCTTGCCACAGGGCAAAGAATCAGACATGGAGTGACTACTGATCAGCAACGCGGCAGAGCAGATACATATCAAATCACAGAGACTCTTAGGCACTGGATGCTGATCAGAGCCTGCCAAGCCTGAAGTCACTTCTCCGTTGCATTTTGAATACTTCTCTGATCAGGAAGCGCTGGCAATTTGTTGAGTTACCTTTTATTGAGGAACTGTCAAGACTGCTATTTAAAACCATAACTTTCTTTGTCATCATGTCCCTTCCCATCTTACCTGCTCTCAAGATGAATGACTAATAGACAAGGGTCACAAAATGCAATAAACAGCTAGATTTAAAAAAGACGACAAGATCATGGTTTGGGAAAATGAGTATATGAAAATATTAAGACTAAAACTTTTCTCTTTTCTCATCAGCAGCCTCTCAGTGCAATACAAAGCATCCTTCCAGAACAGTGCTTAGAACACACTACAAGAAATGGTCTTCACACAGGCTTGAACCTGTGCTTGAAATAGCTCTTGCAATCAGACACAAGACAGTGTCATCCAGCATTCGTGATGGCAAACCAGTAGTAGAGCAAAACAGGCAAGTATGCAGAAATAGCTAAAAAATTAAAACAGATTATCAAGAATCACCCAGCGTATATTCAACTAATTTCTTCCGTGGAGTCAGATTTCTTCTCGTGATACAATAAAGAACAAGATAATACAGATCCCTTCAGTAATAATCCAAGTGAGCTCAGACATTCATTACAGACCAAAAGCATCAAGGATATTATAAGATGCTGTTTGCTTTCTTTATTTGCATGGAACTTGAACTGCTATGTACCCATTTCAATTTAAACGAGAGTCCTAGTGAATTTAAATTCCCCTGATTCAACTTAATTGGAAGTATACTGACAGCAAGTATCTATTCTAACAAACAAAAGAAAAAAACCACAACACTGCCTTATTGATTCCTTCATATCAGCTCCTCAGGCCCCAAGGATCATGCAGATAATAGACAGAACACCCAAGCATCACATAATGATGAGAATAAATGAATGAAGTAGTTACTACGTCCAAAAGGAAGTTATCAAGCTTGCAGCTCATTCAAATTTGCTGTTATGAATTCCCTGTGTACGTTTCATATTTCATTAAATACACGGGCTTAGAAAATGACCTAACGTGAGGAGAACATACGTCTCTCCAGTGAGCTAAGTGTGAAATGACAAACTGCCCCAGTGCTGACACAAAATAAACATTCAGCATCCATCAATCCATAAATTTGTCAAGAGCTAATGTAAGAGCTGTGAATAAGAGCTTTACAAAGACTAACAAGAACTTCAGAAATAGTCCTTTTTTCTTCAACAGTCAGTATTGCACTACATCACATGGAAAGAAACATGACTGTCTTCGCAGATAAACAAAGCACCACAGGTCATAATTCCACTTGTAAGATATTGAGCAATAAATTTTCATTGAAATGAATAGGAACGCCTGCATGAAAGACTCATATGAACATTAGCAAAGGTCATTTATCTATAGTTCTGTGACAAAGAGAGTGTTTGTTGAGGAATAATCATAGCAGCCAATGCCAACCATATCAAAAGATCTTGGCCTTTTCCTGAGCTACCAAATCTGCTAATTACTATGAGTAAGTCAAAATGAATAAGAGTACTATGTTATAGAACACTGTTATGAACCTGCTGTTCATAAAAAAAAAAAACAAAAAAAAAAATCTTCTTGTTCTGAAACCTCTGCACCAATTTCAATCTGCACTGCATAACTAAAATTGTAGCCAGCAGGACCAGGGTAAGTTTCTCATCTTGAAAGAGAGCAACCAACAGAAACCCAGGCACTGAACATCACCAAGGAATCCCATGCCTGTGCCTTCAAGCCAAGGTAATTTGCAAATGAATCCTCGGTCCTATGTAATGGAAAGGAATTTCTAACAATTCTTCTACCACGCCTCTCTACAGCTGCCTAAATGGTTTATTTTTCTTCATCAGTTTCAAAGTCTACCAGAATTAATGTGAAATTGTAGAAGTCCAGTAAAACTCTGTAAGGAAGACACCAAGTCTGCACCTAAATACTGGCCTGATGTGAGCTGTGAATATGAAAAACAATGAAGGAATTTTATAGCAACAAAGAGCGTGAATACAGCAGAAAGTAAAGGATTGTTGCCAGAGAAACAGAGATAAGCAAGGACAGCGTTGCTATAGCAACTCTGTGTCTTCCTATTCAGTGCACTGGGTGATAATGAAGTGGCAAAACAGCAGTTTCTCTATCTGCCTGCCCCCTGGAAGTGGGCAGAACCCCAAATTTGATTATTTGACGATTAGAGGACATCTAATTAGGAGGTTTACAGGTTTTTTGACATCACAGTGTTAGATCCTGGTTCCTGCGTGGGAGTCCAAAGAGAGACACATTCACTCCAAAATAAAAGAACAGTCCCCTCTATCCCTCAGGAACAGAACGTTCTGAAAGAATCAGGAAAGTCAAGGAAAAGATAGAAATACAGTCCATCACAGAGATGTGTGCCTCTCAGGGATCATTAGGACACAGCTGATCAGCCAGCTGCACAAGTATAATAAAGGATAAAATAAACCAGGTTGGAAGTCCTGCCAAATTCATGCTTATTTCTTAAGTTTCTACATTTTCCAAGGATAGTGGTGTCTTTTCAAACCACCTAATCACATCGTGCAGAATGCTTTAAAGACACTTTTAGCTTCAATTGCTGCTTTTTTGTTGTTTTTCTAAGCCTTGTATGGTATTTTGTGCTTGATGAACTCGACACCCTCAATTGCATGTCAGGAGGAAATACACGGAACATAATGGGTAATAAAATAAACAGAAAACCAAAACTGACTCAGGCTTGGAGGAACAAGAAAACACTTAGATGACAACCCCCATATTAGCACCTCAAGCAATAGACACATCTCCAGCTAGGGGGACTTATAATGTCTGTATCACAGGAATGAAGAAACTGTCCTTTCAAAGTTCCCACCTTTACATAGAACAGCCCAATTATTCAAAGAAAGTCACAGATTTCATCAGCTAAAGGATGCACAGCATACACAATTTCCATGGGAAACGACGATAAATATAACTTCCTCTGCAATCCCTCATGCACTTCAGGATTTTACTAGCTTGTGAAAAGAGGAGAAGAGGTAAGGAGAAAGCTTTTCCCTGGGACTAAGAGGCAGAAGAGAAAGGGTACAAATAGAGTGAGATTTCATGAACACAACTCACCTACAAATAGCATCTCTCCTCAAGATATTGCCTTCATACAGTTCTGAATATTATACAACGTGCAAAATAATAGCGATCTCAAAAATCAAAGTGGAATTTATGGTCTCTACTAAATTCCCATGAAATCATAGGGAGTCTCAGTTTTATCGACAGAGTGGTGAGGGCTGTAAACAGTTTCTTCATTTGTTAAGCAGGTGACGTATGGAACAACTGAGAAAAGATGAGGCTTGGCATTCCCCACCTGCAAGCCATCTATATCTAATTATTACAACACTAATTAGAATCATTATCAAGCGAAATCGAAGCAACAAAACCCTGACTCTTACAGTATGCTTTGCTGTTTTAGGGGAAGAATAAAACAAAGGCCATTTCCAATGCAGTTCAAACGAATTAGTTTCAGTTACCTCTCAAACACCTGGCATTTGCTGATAAAGTAATGTTTGTCTTTGCACCACAGCATCTTGGATTTTTTATGGAAATAAGCTATGCAGGCCATATGGAAACAAATTACAAGATATGGCATTTTTTATTATTTCTTAAAGCAGTTCAGATATTTACCTTCTGAACAGACTCACACCTAAAAGCTCTGTGATGCACCCCTCTGCACAGGTACTGAGTTCAGTACACCAGTTATCTCCATCAGAATCACAGAATTTAGACTGGAGAAGACCCTTGGAATAGATCATCAAGTGCAATCATCAACATAACACTTTCAAGTCTACCACTAAACCATGTCCCTAAGGACCACCACCCACTCCTCAAACACCTCCAAACATTACCAGAATATCATACACCATTTTTCTTGCACTCAGCACACACACACTACAGTATATTTCCTTTCTATTCCAAAGAAATCTTGCTTTATGATAGGATATCATTTCATGTTTATTAGCTCTTAGAGAAGCAGCAGGTCAGTTGATCCTTATTCACATTCTCCAATACAAAACTGTTCAGTAGTTCTATGAACAAGAGTGTACCCAGATGGGATGATGCCACACCATTCCAATAACCAGACCCATGCTGACATACACAAAGATCTCACTTGAAAGCAAAATAACAAAAAACTGACAAAAACACACCAACGTTACTTTGTCTTTTCCTAGAATCAGAACTAAACTGCACTTTCTAAAAAAGCTGAAAGAAAAAGCAAAGAGAAAATTACTCCGTTATTCACATACTTACTAGTGCCCTACACTCCTATTTCTCAACATTCACTTGCATCATGAGGAATCACTCTAGAATTAGTTAAGTCTGCCCAATTAGGGAAAATAATTTGCCACGAGAATGCTATAGAGACAATCCAGAGAAATGCAGACCTGCAAGAAAATTCTTAAAATTCAGCTATAAATCAAGTTCTAAGGAAGATAAAAACAGGAATATTCACATTGTGATTTCTGATGGCACCCCTGTTATTCTCAGAAGGCCATCTATCAATGCAATCACTGGAGAACTGCAGGAAAAAAAAGTGGAGTTTGGTGAAGTGATAAATCAGAACTAGAATAAAAGATTAAATAGTCACACTGCAAATATAGTATTAAAAACTCTTTAATGAAAGTTAGGCATCACCAAGCATAAAACCCATTCAGGACAACTTTCAGACAGAACAGTATAGTTTTTAATGCATGTTTCACATAGGATGTTATTTTGGGTTGCATCATTCTTGTTCACAAAGAAAAGAATAAAAGAAAAACAAAAACCCATTGGTCCTAGATTTATGAACTGCAGCAAGTCCAATGTCTACACAACCTCTACCTGTGAAAAGCAGCAGGTTTTATTGACAGCAAAGCTGTTTATATAGTCATAAAACTTGTCCTTATAACATCCAGTATAGCTTACTTAGATAACATAAGAAGGCATTTTAAACCTTTCCTTTAGTTCAAAGATCTTTTCCAATAACTACAGCCCAACAGAGTAGCAAGGACTTGCTTTTTCTTACCATGGCTTTAAGGAACTGTGAACTGTTAAGGCTCTGTGATAGGACAACATGTCTGTGTGCTTTCCATATTAATGGCATCACTACAGCCTTCACCTCTCCTCCTTCAGAGCAATCTACCTCATGTATGAAATCATGAGAGAAGTGAATGTACATCAAGATCACATGATGAATACATGCGCAGTCAAAACGTTCTCACTGAAGAAATCTCATCAGGCATAGCTTCAGTGCAAAATATATGGCTCCAGAGATGACAGCCTATACTGTGTAAACAACTCAAATTTGATCCAAATTCCACCAAAGATATTGACATCAGCAACTAAGTTACCTGATGAAAAAACACTGTTTTTCCATGCTGTTGCTGCCCATCAAGCAAGGCAGCTGTGAAAATCTTTCAGAAAATTTCCAAAAGGAAAATCAAGGAAAACTAGAAAGAAACTACATACACCTGCACAGATTCTTGGAAGGGCTACATCCTCCAGACATCCTAGAAATTCTCTCTCAGAAGACAGAAAACACTGAGCTTGTTTTAAGGATACTGTGAATCAATTCTGATCACTACCAAGAAACACACAGATTCGTCTTTGCTCATCCCATTTACATGAATCGAAGAGCTCAGGCAGAGGACAGAGTTCTATGCTGATAAGACACCATACACTACTCCAAAAATATGTAGAATGATAACATCCAAGGGTAATACCTTGAAATACTGAGGGTTAAGTGAACTATTTAACATAACCTGAACCATCACCAGCATGTATTCTGGTGTATAATTATTTAAGTCTGACAATCACCTTTCAACCACGTCCTTTTAAAAACATGATGCCATTAACTTGTTAACCCTCCTCAGAAGACTACTGAAGCTGGAATTATGAAAAGTTTCAGGTTAAAGAATTATGCAAGAATTACACAAGAAAGCAGATGGATATATATCTGATAAAGAAATAGCATCTAGAATAAGAAATTAAGAAAATGATGATAAGCTAATTTGGAAACTCCATCAAACCCCTACAGCACGCACAACCAGCTGGATTGACCTGTATTGCTTTTATATTGTAATGAAGATGAAATAAACATGCTGCTTAATTTAATGCACTCTGCAAACAAGCCTAATTTAATATTACTGAAAGAGTAAACATGCTTCTTCCCCCTGAAAAAGCCCTCAGCTGCACAGTGTAGCTCTGCACAATGTCAGGAGAACATGCACATAGAAAGAAACGTCCTTAAAGACAAAATAACTATGCTGCACATTGCCTTTTTAGACACTTACCTTTTATCAAAAATTATCAAAGATTTTTTTCTGCATATCAACTGCACAACAAGTTGAGTTTTAAATGGTCACTTATCACTGGAATCAATAGTTCTCTTAAATACCATTGTCACATTAAGAACTTTCCTGGAGTCATGCTTGTAAGAACATTTCTCCAAGACTTTAGGTTTACGTACCATTTGTTAATGATTATACATATTAGAAGAAAATTTTATAAAAACCTCTTAAAAGACTCTGCATGTTTTGACATTTTTAAACGAGCATGCATTATGAGTAGGGCTTACATTCTTCTATACTGCTTTGTATGCAGTCTGTGTTTGAAAATACTAATTCTAACCGTCCAGGCTCCAATTCAGCAGCTTTTTCTTTTTTTAAAGATTTCTAGCCACATGAGTGTACCTAATGGAACAGAAAAAAAGCCAGCCTAAAAGTTGGTGGAGTTTTTTTTGTTTAAGTTTTCTTTGTTTTGGTGCTGTTTTTCTTTTTAAGGAAACAACATTCTTCTCTAAGATAACATCATTATATTTTTTTTAAATTAATTTTAACTTCACTGATGTATACCTCAATATGCCAAGCCATTTTATTGCTATAGCTCATGTTATTTACTAAGGATTTATCCACTCTAAGATAGTCAGAAAGAGCCTGGCCTCATCACCTAAAAAGCTGGTACCACGACATTTATAACTCTTGCTAAGATGCCCGCTCAGATATCCTCATTAAACATGTTATTCCTTTAGCTGCCTCTTCAAATCCTCCAGCAATAAGGGCTGCAAATTAAAAAGCAGTTGCAACAAACTGATTTGAAGGTCTGCTTCCACACACACACAAAAAAGAAATGACAAAGATGCAAACATTAAATGTATTACATTTGAAGCACTTTACCACGAAAGGATAAAAACTAACCAATAAGAATGCCAGTTTTCATACATCAAATAAACAGCTCAATGAAATTGCAGTCTACTATTACTGATAAAATACAATTTGCATTAAATTCTTATCCACTAAATATACACTAGCCATGAACTTTTTAAAATGTAATCAACATTTTACACTACAACAACAGAGCTCAGATGCTTTCTTTGTTCATCTTTCCAACTTCGATTTTTTAATGCCTTAAAGAACCTTGAATGAGACAACTGTAAGTTATGTTAAATGTCCTTTTCCTCAGTATTTCTATCTGCCTAATCTATCCAGTTGTTGCTATAGATGTAAAAGTAGCAGCGAGCAAGCTTAACTACAAAAGTTGTACTCAAAGAAACAAGAAACTTGATAATTAATGTTGCAGCTTTCTGTTTATTCAGATAAGATTAGATACCAGATCTCAGAGCCTGCAAAATTGTCTGAACACTCATAGAGCATCACAAGACTCAACAAGAGTCTGAACATCCTCAGCCTGCATTCTTCATTCTCTCAGCTGTACTTAAATTGTACCAACAGCAGATGCAAACACAACGTGAAGATTTCTTCTTCCAAAATAGCTCTCTAACAACTTAAAAGTCTCAATCTAAAATGAGTTTCTAGGTTCCATCTAGCACCTTATTCTCAAAGATACAATCTCAAACTTGAACACACGCTATCTGTGAGTACAACAGTTCTGAATTAACATGCAGTTTAACTGCAATAACATTATTAGAAATGTTCCAGATGAACAGTAATTTGGTAACTTGGAGATGGGGGGGGTTGTATATGTTCAAATACACCACAAAATACATGAAGTGGGTGGGTTTCTGTAGGTTTTGGTTGTTGTTTTTTTTTGTCTGTTTTCTTTTTAGTCACAATGCATTTTTTCACATATTAAAATAGACACAGAATTTTATTCACCTTCACTATTAGGTGAAGGTGACCTTAGCCACCCCAACTGCCAATGAGAAAGACATCAATATTTACAAGTGAAAGAATCAGTTCAAGCACACGTGACACAAAATAGGTGACACTTGCTTAAAATAACTGTCTTTAAGTTTCATTGAAGGGTTAAATGTGCCATTCACGGGCTCTAGAGAAAATATCAAGTTCAAAATACCCAACTAACAAGAGAATTACTGTACTGAATTCAACAATAAAAATAACCTGAAGAAAGATACTGTTCCTCTCAAGACTACCTGGTAATAGAAACTATCTTGCTAATACACTCAAAAGAGCTGAGATCAATCTGATGAACTGATTTACATCTGCCTAACAACTGCAACATAATTCATCCAAAGCAGCAGCAGGAAAGAGATAGTCTTGAAATAAGTTTGGAAAGAGGGGTGGTATGAAAATACAGGAGAAATAAAAGAGTTGATATCAAAATAAAGAGGGAGGGGAAAATAGTCAGTATTTCATTTCTCACATTCTATTTGTCCATACTTCTCTTAATAAAACCTGACATCCCATGAGTAACAGAGAAGCTGCTTTTATTCTCAGAATCAAGAGTAAGAAGAAAAGCAGCAGTGCGGTACTGTGAGCAAGAGCTTCTCCATCAAAGCTATTTTCCATCCAGGGAAACTGACAGCTAATGGAGGTTTCTGGAAGATTACACAGTTCACATCAGATACTAACAATTGTATCTATCATTAAGCACAGCAGACACATCAGATGTTTTCAAATGTACTCCATCCAACACTTGCTTTCAAAATATCAAATGTCACATTTTTTCACTCTGCCATTCAGAAAATCAGTCTCAAACACAATAAAAGCACATTTCCACCTTTTTTTCCAGAAGTTCAAAAGCAGTTTCATACTTTCATCATGTTTTCCTCTAGGTTAAAAATCTCTCCAAATCTACATCAGAAAAATAACTGTAACACTGCTTTTGCAGTTACCAATTACAAGTATTCCAAATTGCATTTGTGTATATGACAGTTCATCATGATGACAAAGAGCTACTGAAAAAAACATATCAAGATATTAATGAATTATTTCATGAATAAAGAACATATTTTCCTCTTCCTTTATTCCCTCAAACACAAACCAGACAAAATCTAGGATCAGGAACTCTGCTAAAAGTAACACTTTGAAGTATTAACAACCTGACACCCCAAACTAACCTGTGGGTGACTTAACTGAGGCATGCTTGCCAGCAGCATCAGAGACAAGAACGTACTGGCTATACAAATGTAACTTGTTCTTAAAAACACACTGCTAACACTGGTGCAGCAAGCACTCCTTAGAATAGGTTAGTTGCTCAAAGATAAACATTCAGAAGCCTGGAAAAGAACAAACACGAAATCTCCTTAGTTTGCTTACAATTTGTGGAAGTATCTTGTATAAATGCATTCCTCAAAAATGATTAAATTCCTACATAAATTAAAATGATAAATGCAAAATGAATATTACTTTGAGGTTCATTTCTTGATATCAAAATACTCCCCCACACTACATTTCTTTAAAATAATTGCCGGTATCACTAAGCAAACAAAGGCACGGCATTCCAAAGCACCGCTTTCTGCAGCAGGTGTCTAAGGTCCCAGCACCTCACCCCTCCCCATAGACCTAACAGCTGCAGTTTCTTTCTTTCTTCTTTAGATAACAGAGTCATTACATTTTTTAAAATCAATCAATTACTTGAGATAACAGAGTTGGCTTCTATTATATCGGCCATAGAGGATTAAAAGCAGTCTTTACCATGCAGTAGGTAACAATTTTATTTTTTGTTTTCAGCAAATAACAATACATCAACATTACAGTTCTCCCCCCTTTTATTTCTACGGGTAACAATTTTCCCTTTGTACTTATATTCAGCAATGCTTTCTTACGAGCCACTTTGTCATGCTGACAAGTATGTCCCCTCCCCTAATGAAAAGATGTGCAATCTGTTGTTCATCCAATCCATTCTGTTTCCAGCAATGACAAAGTACCTACTTTATGTCACATTCCACTGCATGACTAGCAAAAACATACCATTTTAGCTGTACATTTGTATTCTTAGAAGCCTTAAATTAGCACAGTTTTTAATATAACAATAATCCTATTAACATAATTCCCCTGCTTTGGAATGATAACATGCTCAAACAAATTTAAATGGTTTAAATTATAGACTATGTAAACCATTAAAACTATTAAAGACACCACGCTAACTGATCCTTGATCCAAAATTACAGCACACTAGAGTCACCCTTACTGTGGTTTGAATGCAGACCCAAATAACCTGATACAATTATTTCCAATTTGCTGTCTTCCACTACTTTGCAACCTTCATACTATTACCACAATAATTAATTTTATGCATATGACAACTGAAATTAGAGAACCACAGAGACACTTTTGATTAAGATGTGTTCTAGACACTTACCATCAAGTTTAACAATTGCAGCATAGTAACAAAATCCTCAGGAACAATAATAATTGATTCAGAGAAAAGTTAGACTAATGAAAACTACTGATATTGATATTTAACTTAAATGAAACACTTTCAGTTGGGCACTTATGCCCTTTAAACATTTTAGGTTCTTACCTACGAACTTCTAACAAACAAACAAACACAAACATTAGCTCTTTCTCTGAAGAAACGGATCATGCAAATAGCATTCCACCACTTCTTCCTTTCAGTTTGCATCTTTAATTACTGTGAGACATAAGCCAGACACACCTATTTCCTCCTTAAACAACAACTTTCTTTACAACACGAAGACATAGCACGGGTCCCGCACCCCCCACAGAGCTGACGGCCATTGCCTGGGGCCTTATGAGCCGTTCCCGGCCCCGCCTGCCTCCAGCTGCCCCTCTTCACCTCATCAGCACCCACCTGACTTCCCTATGCTCCGGGCACCTTCTTAACCGACCAGTGGGGGAGATCTTCTCAGGAAAGGTGTGGTTTATCATTCTCTTCTAGGTTGTGAGTTCCTGAAGAAGCTAACTAGGCTGCCTCAAGTTGCTTAGTTGGTTCTACACCCTTACTCGGCGGTTACTGAGACAAAGCGCTTTCTTCTCTAACGTGGTTTCCCGAGGCAATCTGAGACGGTATTGCTGTTCTGAAAAAGGGACTAGAGAGGGGAAAAAATAAAAAATAAAAAAGGAGGGGAGCCTTCAATATCTCGGGATTGTCACAGTGCTCTGATGGGAGCGGGTGTGGATGTGAGTGCAGCTCGGCCGCCTCGGCTCTCTCATCCTTTGAGGAGCGTTCGGAATGGCGGCGGCTCCTTGCGGCGGGAGCGGGCATGAAGGCGGCTTCCCGTTTCAGGCAGGAGTGGTGCCTGCCGCCGCGTATTGTAAAGCCCTGATGAAGAGGGCAGTTGGAAATGTCAGTACTCTTCAGCTTAGCTGGAGCACCGTCAGTTTTGTAGGCGTTTTCCTCGGGTTTCTCGAAGCCGCGGGTCTCGCGGCGCGTGGCAGCGGGCGCGTGCCCTGCTGCTCCTCCGACTTTCCCGCCCACCTCGAGCAGAACCCAGCACCGGTGTTGCAGGGTCTTGTCTGCTAGACTGTTCTTCTATCGTGTTTCTCTTAAAACAAGCACAGTACTCGTTCTGGTGGCGTTTTAGCTTCGTGTTGCTCGACAAAGTGGGCAGTAGTTACGGTTTGGTTGGAGATTGGAGTTCCGTAGCACTGTGATGGGTGTCTGCTCGCCCAGCTGAAGAGCCGAGCTTGGGCGGTGCAGCCTGAAAGAAGTGCCTCCTAAGGTCCTCATACACCAGTGCTGTTCTTTCGCGTGCCTGATGCTGCTCAGAGTTGGTTTTGTAGCTAACCAGTTATGTGCGTACGGGGCTCATAATACCATGTATGGCATTTCACTTTTATCGATGATATGTTGCTTTTTTTTTTTTCTTTGTTTAAGATATGTGAACGTGTTAAAATATCAGTGGTTGGTTTACATAAGGTATTATAAAGAAAGTTGTGGAATCTAGTTGTAATACTTTAGCTGCAAGAAAAGTTACTTCTGCAAGGGAAAGAGTGAGCCTTTTTTGCTTTGCAGTAACTACTGATTCACTTGGTTGTTAAATGATTCTAATAACATACTCTCCTGAGTAGGTAAAAATCTTGATTTTTGCCCTTTTTTCAAGTTAAGCAAAAGTTCTGTGCTGATAGTCATAATATTGATAAAAAGTAACATAAAAAGTAAATTTGAAGGTTTTATTATTTGTATGTTGTTTTAAATAAAACCACATTAACGTACTTTTCATGTGTTTATCATTACCAGTATACTGATTCATTTGCAGCACTGGAGTAGCACAGTGCACTGACCTTATCATGGCATCTTACCTCGCAGTTGTGCAAACAGAGCTGTACTGTCTATGTTAGCACTGCTGGCAAGTCCAGGAGACACCTGCTCAGCTGGATGACTTCTGAAAGACTGCTCCAACACCCTTGACTTGTCATGTTGTGGTTGGCAAACATGTCACTTTCCTTCTGAGCTGAATTATGGCTAGATGTTGTCTATAATAATTTGAGAAGTTTTATGCTTAATAGCTAGTGATCAGTGCATGCATATACTGCCCATGACGGTTGTCTTGGGAGAGGATAAGAGAAAGGCACGGAGTCCGCAAGCCCTTGCACATCCTCATTTGTCTAAATCCAGCAGGTTCTGCAAGAGGGCTGGAATTTAACTGAAGAATATTGTGGCAAGCACTGATGAGATGGGAAGGCACAACAGTCATGGGAAGGTCAATGGTAGCTGCTTAAGGTAACTTAGGTAGCACAGTTTTTATGTCCTTTCAAGTGAGTTTGTGTGGGAGAGAGAGACCTTCATTTTAGAAGTTATTGCTTCTTAAAGTAAATGATTTCTTCTGGAGGTTTGGTTTTCTTTGCTTGTTTCTTTCCCATTACAGGAAGTTCAAGAAGCTTTAGAAAATCCAGGGTAGAATAACCATTATGGAAGATACGTTCCTCCAATTGTATTTTCTGTGACTTATTCATACTGTGTAGACAAATGCACAGAATATTGTAGCTTTTATTCTTAAATAGTTGTCATAGTAATCTCTGAGGAAGTGGATTAATACTAAGAGAGTGAAGTAAACAAGTGAAGATAGAGAATCTGGAACTGTTAAACTAACTTTCTCAATAAATAGCGGAAAAAGTCTAATTCCCTTACATAAGAATACTACTTTGCTTCAACTAGTGCCTTCAACTCAGATGAAATAAATGTGGGCTGTGGCAATGTTTGAAACAAGCATATATCTTGATTAATTGATGAGAAGATGCAAACCTTGAGGAAGAGCGTTCTTCAAAGCAAATAGCTTTTCATTCTCTAGTATTAGTAATTTATTTCTTTGGCCAGCATAATTTCAAAGAAAAAAAAAAAAAAAAAAAGTGTTTTCTCTTTCATTTGCAGGTTCTTAACTTTTACTTGCAATTTGATTTATTCTTACCTACTTGCTGTTCTGGGCTCCTTATCTTCTGTACTGTCCTTTTTGTGTGTGTGTGGAATCTTGTATTTTAAAAAGGTGTAAAGCTTTTTCTGACAATTTTTGGATGAATGCTTCTATGCAGAGGGGAATTGAACGAGACTCAAAGAGCAGGTTCTGAATTTGTTTTTTGCTTAGGTGAGCAGTTGTAGTAGTAGAAAGTGCTATTGGCTCTCTAGGCTAGATAATGGAAGAACACTTCTGAATTTGCTAAACTTCAAATATCTAATTCATTTGAGGAGGACCTCATTATGTTTTCCCAGGGTGATTCAAGTCATTTGGATAAAAAGTATGCCTGCTGTGCTTTAGATTATGTTGGAGGAACTCTTCAATTGAGAAAGAGGTTTTAAATTCAAGACCTACTACTCGGAGTCTGTGATGCATGTCTCAACTTAAGATAACAAAACCAACTTTTTCCAGGCAAATTCCATTTAAATAATCAGCAATTCAAAGTTGAGAATATTATTGCAGGCTGGAAAGTCAGTATAATTCTCATGTCAAGTATTTGTGAATGTTTACAGAAAAATAATTTAGAATTATTTGATGGTGCATGCCACATAGCCTAGGAAGTATTAATCTATATAAAATCCTGTAATGATATTGCAAAGAGACTGATTGAAATACTTTAGACTTTTTTTTTCTCTGTAGAAGAGATCTTGTTTGGTAGTCAGATGATATATAAATAATATAGCAATTGTTGATGAAATCTTTAAAGGGAAGCATGAATATTCTCTAGAACATACAGATAAAGAATAAGTTTTAGTGTCAGTGCACAGAAGTACGTTCTGATGCATTTGCTTACATGTAAACAGTTTATTTTTTTCCCCTTAAGCTGTCTTAGTAGAGTAATAGCCTTTAGAATTAAGCATAGAAACGGCCTGAAAAGAAAGCAGTAAAATTGGGTCTGCAGAATGTGGATTCTGTCACCACTGCTGGAATGTGCTTCCACCCACTGCACCACTGTGCTCACACCACTGTTTGGTCTCCATACAGATTCAGCAAGTGTCAGTGAATGTCTGTGGGTGTGAGCTTTTCATCACGGAGGAATTCAGTGAGATACCTTTGCTTCCAGCACACTTTGATGTCAGATGCCATTTTGTCAGACTGCTGCCATCTGTTGCACATCAACAAAACGCAATGGAATATTGGTGAGAAAGTTCAGCTTTTACTGCCATACCACCACCATTCACTTCTGAAATTGTGGGCCAACATAATAAAACAGGAAGCTGCTGCCAATGTAGAATGAATAGCTCAGATAATGCATAATGCATAATAAAAACAAAGAAAATAGAATTCTAGGAAGAGTTGTAGTGGCTGCAGAATCATTGTGTAGAACATAGCAAATTAGTAACGTTTTTTGAAGGTTACAGTGGCTGTGTTTCAGATCTATTCACAGCACTTGTTCCATTTTCTGGGAATATTTTTTTCTTTCTCCAGCATAGGGTGCTTATTCAATTCCTCTTATTATCATTGTTCTCATCTGTATTTCTGTGATGAACATTAGTTTTTACAATACCTGCAAGTGTTTGACTTAGGGAATCAAAGAAGAGCTCTAGGTAGAAAATGAGCTTTAGGCACGATGAAAGCACTGAAGTTAAAGAAGAGATCTGATGAAGTTTGATGTGCAGCTCAAAGCTCTGCCTCTATACATGTCCAAAACTGCTTTTGGCATTACGGGCCTCCTGGTGCTTATCTCGCTTCCAAGCTTGATAAGTATCATTATAGTGGCCATTTCCCTGCCTCAATCTAACGCGTATGATCAGTAAGTGCTACAGAGCACACTGAAGTCATGCCAACAGGAGTGAGGCTATGCACAAAACCCAGAAGTATTCTTAATACAAAATCCCACTGCTGTTTCTGATTAAGTCACAGCGTTTGTCTAAAGAGCAAAAAATCAGACCTCTTCTGTCAGTCGAGTTTTAAAATCTCATTTTTTGTTTAATGTTTCAGATTGCTCTGAACAGGATAGAGCGATCTTTTTTATTTAAAAGCACCAAGATGTCTCTGCAATATGATAATGATGAGAACTTGATAAAAGTTTTTTTTTTTTAATAACACAGAAAATGATAGATAAAATAGATAAAACTTTTTCAAAATCCAATTGCTACAGCATATACGTGGAGAGAAAAACCTTTTTTACAAGGTAATAACAGAACTAGAAAATGCTTCTCCAGGCCAGAGCTGCATGACAGCTCCCAAGAAAGAGTGGAAGCAACCCAAAGCTGATTTTGAATGTGAGATACCCTCTCATTGACTCCAAAGTTTACTAATACTCATGGTATGTATAAAGTAATTCAGATACCATACTATTGCTAGTAGTGCAATAGCTGAAGTGGTATGTCAAGATCTCAGTAAGTAATGCTTCTGTGCATAGTGTAATTTTTAACTGTGTAATGCAATCCAGTGTAATTTTAAATTACCTTGTTTGCCACACAAGCTAAGTGATTACAAAATAATGCTATTAGGAATAAAAAAGTAAAATTGTGTAGGAAATGTTCCCTTTCTGGATATTAGCTTATATCATTTAAGCACTTCTGCGATATAATTTGTATTGGTTTTGTGACCTTTAGCTTTTCTGTCATGCATTTAAACTCTATTCATAATAGTATAATGATGGTGTGCTATCCCTGAGCACCTCAGTGAGTTGAACATTTTTGTGAACAATGACTGCCAGAAAGCACGGGATGACTATGGAGAAAAATGACTCTAGGAAAAGTTCCAAAAGTTCCTATTGCATCTATTAGAGGGAGGTAAAAGCTTGCCTTTGCTGTATAGTTTTGCCGTGCATTTCTATTTTCTATCAGTAGCACTCTTTCAATGGGAAGCAGTGTGTATCTGAACCAGTCTTTACTGGTCATTCTGCTGCAATGTACTTCTATGGAGTTGTTTGGGATGTTGCCAAAAATGTAAGAATTCTTTACTGCTTTTATAGACTATGGTAACACAATACTCAAAACAACACAGTTGATGAAACTAAATACATGTGGTGATCTGGATAATAGAAGTCTGAATCACTGTTGGAAATGGTAGGTCTAAAATAACTTTTATTGTCTTATTATTTTTTCCCCTCAGTGACATTTGTTTAATTGGCATTAAAGGTTTAGCAAGTAGTATTCTGTCATTCCAACTATTCTTTCCTGGTTTAAACTGGAGGCCAAGCTCAGCTGGTAGATTGGATTTTTGGGCTTGAAATTTTTCCCCTTTCTATTGCCACTGCCATACAAATAATCTTGTTTGATTTGTTTATTCTATGCTGTTTTCTGATACTCTGTCATGAAAAGAAGTACTAGTGCAAAGTACGAGTCAAAGATTTGTGCTTTCGTGTCATAAAGAGCAAATGAGTTCTGACAACATCTGGAAGTGGTATGCCAAGAACAGCTAAGCTACCAGGCAGAGATGCCAGGTGCACTTTCCTGTCTCATATCACCATGGATTTCTTGATGGGTCCCTGATTGTTGTATCTTATGGGTTGATATCAGAATATCTTTAAGAACTAAGCATTGTAACATCTATGTTCAGCAGATCTGAGTGTTGAACAGTCACTGTGATCTGCTGATACATTCTACTCAATGAATCTATTTGTTTTGTGCCTTTTTAGATACGCAAGGGGAGTTTTGGAGAACACTGCCAAGCAAAAACTTATCAAGGCTTTCCATATAAAGAGGAGCCCAAAAGAGTAAGATGAAATATTGCTATATGATACATTGAGGATGACAGAGTTTTATGGTTCATATCAAGAATAAGAAAAATATAACAGCAACTAAACATAAAAAGCTGATCTCAGATGACTGGCTGCAGTTTTAAATGAAACATACTGAGACATATCAGTGCAAAAGAATAGATGGATGGCAAGGCCGTTAAACTTCTATCGTGAATACGAAGTTGAATTAAGTACTGTTCCTCAGTTTGAGTCCTACAAAATGTTCTATGTTGATACATTCAGAATGTCAAACATTTTCAAATAATATTTGGGTAAATGTATCTCAAAATTGTGGAGAAAGAACACTTGCAATTTTTTAATGTAATAGTATGCTTGCAAGTTTCTTCATCTTCAAAATGCTACATTCTCCTTCAGTTTCTACCCATGTTTTTCTTTTTACTTTGTGGTATCTGACTTTCATTACTATTCTTTTTTAACTTGTTTCCTATTAAAGTGTTTGCTTTTATTTGATGTATTTCTTAATTGTTCATGAAGATTCTCCTGAGCAATTATGTCACACTATATACTTCCAAGGAAGAGGTTTAGCACACAGCATAAGCCAGTGTTCTCCCCTTTCTCTTCTCTTCCTTTGGCTGCTACATTTTATCAGTCTTTCTGGCAGTTTCTCAGTTGGACAATCCAAACAAATAGGGCTGGGTCATTGCTACAAGAGCATACTGTGTTTGTGTGCATGCACACATTTGCAGGCTTCACTTCATTGTGACTTCTCTGCTGCATACTAGGCCTAATTTAGACATGATGGGGAATACTGGACTCTTTCCTGAATCAGTAGCTACAGGTTTGGTTTTTGTTTTTGTTTTTTTTTTTGCTGGACCATTGCATTAAATTGATGTTCAGAGAACTGCAAATGCTGTGACCTAAATCATGATAAAAATAGGGAACAGCACAGTAGAACAGAGTAAGATAGGGAATAAGCTGTTAAGTTGCTTACTGAATCTTCTGGAACATCATGATTTTGGAGGAGACATCAGAAATTATCTAAGTAGCTCTGGCTGTTGGTTGTCAGGAAGAGTAGTACAGCCTCCTACTTGGATTAATTCTACCATTCATCATCAGGCTCTAATTCATGTCATGAAATCAGCAGAAATTTGCCTATGAGTATCTTGAAGAAACAAACCTAATGAAGAAACTCAGATGAAGCCAATTAAGTATTTTCTTTGATAGTTTTTCTTTGCCTTAAGTACTGAAAAATAAACCGATGTAAAAAGCATTTTGTATCACTTCAGTGTAAGAAAACTACTTTTAGGGATTTCACAGATGTCAACTCAGGTTCTGTCAAGTCAGTTTGGGTTGTGTCAGTCCCACTCTGTTTCATAACAGGACATGAGCAATGCAAGGTGACATTATGTTGCAGATGGGGAATAATATCTAAGGCTTCCTCAAACTTACAGCAGAATACATGCCATTTTTTCACAAAGCAGATGGATTCAGCAGAGAAGGCTTTTAAACAGAAACAGCTCTGCTGATGTCCTTAGAACTGTTTTCCTGATTTTTTTTATTTTTTATTTTTTTCTGTTTATTTGTCTTTAAGGTAATCCTGTCAGTAAACACAGTACAGATAGGAATAGATTTTTAAACCAAACTAAACTGCTACAGTTACCTGAAATGCTGTAGTAAACAGGTAATTACACTTTTTCCTTTTGTTACACAATAATGTATCCTCCCAAGTGGAACAGCTTTATCAGATGATATACCTGAGGATGATGTGGCTGTAGCATTTTTTTCAAGTCACTTCTAAAAATTTCCTTGCATATTCGTATTTTTTCCCTTCATTTTTCTATTTCAACTTTTACCTCATTAGTTTAAAATAAATTTTAAAAAATATCTAGGAATCCTTATGAGTGCTTAGAGAATTCTGAAGTGTTTTTACCTTTTTATGCTAAGGTTTCATTTTCTTTGCAAGGTGTTTTTAAACTGTCTAAGAAATGCAGCCATACAAACAACTCAGTTGCTCATTTACTCTTTGTCCCTTCATATCTTTATTCTTTTGTTTATGTGTGCACACCATTAGCTGGCCATAGTCTATTACATGCATTACATGTTCCTAGTTCTTGTTCAGAGATTATTCTTGTATCCTTAATGTAATCTATATATATATTTTTTTCCATTGTCTTTTTGTTCATAATTCTGTATCTACTGAGACACAAACAACTTTATTTTTTCTCTAGAGTCACCCCGTAGTTACTGCATGTACTCTAGAATAACATAATTAAGATCTAACGTAGGTTATAGGTTTTCATTGCTACTGTTTGTGAACTGTGGTTTAGCTAAATATGGTATATAATGCACTGAAATAATTCTTTGTGAGCGTGAGAGATTCTCATTTTATGCAGTTGGTTTTCTAATCAACACAGAGCCGCTTCATATGTATTACTTGATTTGGATGTTCTGCAAGGAATACCGCTTAAGTTTCCTATACTTCTGGATGTTATCAGGAGTTTACCTTGGGAGGGAGCATGAGAGCTTATAATTCCAAAGCACCTGCTTTTTCTTGCCCTGTCACTCTGTGCACATACAGGTATGTACTGAGAAAGGAGCATCCAGAAGGCAGATCTGTGTAAGAACTGGTGAGAAGGAAAAGAATGACAAGTGAATGTATTGGATGGATCCAGTGAAGTATGATTTGAATGGGACAGGATAGGCTTTTTCTCATTCTGTTTCTTCTTTGAACATCTAATTGATCCCTCTGATTCTCCTTTAAGAGGAATTCTTTCCCAGAGCTGCAAGGCCAGTCTCCTTTCAAGGTTAATTGCAAATGTGGTGAGAGACAGACTAGCTTGGGGCAGCTCCAGTGATACTGTAATTAGTCTCAGAAGGAAGGCAGAAGGGCAACTGCCAGGAAGAGTGTACCCAAACTATATTGTGCTCAAAGGTCTGTGTCATAGGGGAGATTTTGGCCATACTGCAAATGTGGCACCTGTATTGTCAGAGAAAGCAGGAGTGTGTGTGTGTGCTGCTATGTGGGGTGGCCATGGCTGCCCACTTCTTCCTGTGTTTTCTTTCTCCATGAGTGTCTGGCGGCTCGGGGCTTTGCTGTGATTGCATCATAGTGTGAAGCATTTTTGAAAATAAATTATGTCAATGTAAGCCTGTTTACAGTGTGTCTCAAATCGGCTTGGGAGTAGTGATTGCTTCAGAAAATGTTTGCTCTTTGTGTTTTAAAAAAAAAAAAGTAATTGGAGTGTTGGGGTTTAATTTGCAGTGCAACAGGTGCTGCAGTTCTGGGCCGTTTTCAATCTCTGCCATCACTGTTGGGCAAACTGACATGGTTCAGTGCTGCAGCACATTGTTTTCTCTTTTGCTTTAATCTGTGTTGCTCTTCTTAATCAAGCTGCAGTTTCCAGATTGTTTTCTGCTATGTTTATCAGTTTTGAAATTCAATATTTAGTCTATGGGAGGTCAAACAACATGTATACAGACTTGAAATATTAAAATCTCTTACTGTGTTTTCAAAACATTGATCCAGGAATTCTTCAGGAATTCTCTCTCATCTTTCCAAGCTCAAAAATTATCTACTTAAATGACAATGAAAAATGACTATGTAATAAAAATACAATGTGCTGTCAGCATGCAGTGCATTGTTTATCTTGTGCCATTTTTCCTAAATTATATTGGTCTCCACCCCCCTTTTTTCCGTTTTTGAGCACTAATCTATTTTTCTGGTATTGAGTCTTCATTTGATTTTTATCAACCATATGTAACAAATAGCATGGAGAGAATAGGAGTTTAATAGAAGGAGGTTTTTGCTATAGTTTTTCTTCTGAAAGCCAAAAATAACTTGAGTAAGTGGATGGTAGTCCCTGTTCATAGGTTTATCTCTGTGTTCCTTTGGTTCTGGGTGGTAGGTTTTTACCTCACTTATATTTTCTCACAATATGTATCTGTTCAACCACTAATAAAAGTATTACTGTAATTCTGTTTTTTGTGCCAATACCTGCTGCTATCTCAACTATTACTTCCTCTATAATGATGTGAAAGCTGATGCGTTTCACATAACTTTGTTTTTATGAGCTCATTTTCCCGCATAGAAGAATGGCTAAGTGGGTAGCCAAAGAGCTTATTCAAGCTAAATATTCCCATGGTTAACTGGTGTTGGTGAGGACAGGTACCACGTCTGCTCAGTGTGATGTCTGTCAGTGGTGAAAACAAAAATTAGAATTTGTTTACACCTTTTATCTGGTTATCACTATGCATCTCTCATGCATAAAATGGTTTTTTTCTGATTTCCCCAAAATGCAAAATTAGTTAAGTATGAAGCATAACAGCTTAAATATTATTTGTAGATTTTTCTGAAGACTTATATTGGATGCCTGACTGCATTCAGCAGAAGGCAGAAAAAGTAACTAATGAGATTTTGATTGTAAAACTGCACTATCGGCTGTCAATGGAATTGACTGAGATATATATAAAAAAATAAATTAGAATTTCTTGTACATTAAAATTAATGTAGAAATGTCAAAAAGCAAATTTGAGAAGGAAAAACAGGAAATGCAAATAAAAATCCTGAAGGCAAATTTTATCACTAAACTTGATAGAACAGATGTTAAAGTATATGCAGCATTTGCTCAAATAACCTGTATTAATGTCTTAATGGCCTCAGCATCTCATTCAAGACAAGATATTGTAAGATAATGAGGGAAAAAAAAGACATGACCTGAAATTGGTGTACTTTCATTGGGAGTTAGGTTCAATTGTGTTGGTCTGAAAAATTCATTTCACAGCTTTAATGATTTTTTTCATTGTTCCAGGGCACAGTGTGTTTGGGGGTTTTGCTCTTATTTTTGGAAGCTGTAAGGTTATTAAACTAAGACAGTTTCTCTATTGATGTTGTACTTTCTGCTTCCAAGTGTTGGCAGTTGGCCATCCAGTTTGCAAAATCTGGGAACAAATATAAAGCTTTTGGAAGTGTTGTGTTTTTAAACATGGTTATGTTATAACAGATATTTGAGGATGCTTGCATGTGAGTTAGAAAGGGAGGAGCTTACCAAAGGCACGTGTCAATACTGAATGGACTCCAATTCCTCAAATATCTTGGATGAGGAAAATCTTTTCAGTATAATTGCACCTCATCTGCTTTATCTAACACATACCAGTACTTAATGTCATCTTCACAAAATAGTCACCACTGAAACTTGAAAGAAAATGGAAACCTACAAGTCAAGAATAACTGCAGTATTTTTAAGTACAGAATATGTCAGATCTGATGGTAAAGATAAATTTGTTGTTCCAATGACAATATTTAACTAAAACAGGGAATGTTCCAATTGCCTCAGTTTAGGAAATATAAGGGTAGAAGCTCCAGGAGAGGCCAGTTGGGCTTGAGAAAGAGGTCTGACTTCTATGGACTGTGAGTTACTATGTGAGTGGAGAAGAAATTATGGTGGCTTTCTGTTTGATTTGGATGGAATCATACTCTTATCTTGAAACACATTCTGAGCATTCTACCTTCTAATTCACAAGGGAAGCATACTCTATTTTTGAATTTTCTAGATGTTTGAATAGGGACACAGAAGGCAAGTGGATTGAGTAAAGCCTTAAAGAATTACCCTGAAAGGGAGTATGGTATCTAAGCATCCTAGCTTCACGCTGTGCTGTTTGCCCCAGAATTCTATTTCTGTGTGCCAAAAAGCACTCTCAAAGCCTCCAGAAGAGACTGTGGAGGTTATAGAAGGTACTGCACAAACTATATATGGTTATATAGAGAGATAGATGCATATGAATTACCACAGAGTGATTCACTGAAGCATGGGTGAAGCATGTTTGTAATGTAGTTTTTACAATTTACATATTAGAATATGAACCTATTGGGCTGTTGGCATTTTCCTGCTTCTGCAAGTTCTGAGGGGCAGCTCCTAAGAAGTCACGCATCTCTTGCGGTTCAGATGAGAACTGGAATAAGAAAATGTCCAGTTACAAATTGACTTGTTTAATTGGAAGGGCTTTTCTTTTGCTGCATCTTAAAATATATATATATATGAGAACAGGATGCCATTGTTCAACAACTAATCAGAAATACATTCGCTCTTTCTTGGATAATATTTCTTAATGGCTGTTAAAGTTGTCCTCTTCATACATGGCTTATGACTTTTAGTCTAAAATGCTGCATTGTGTGGAAACAATAATAAAATGACTGTTAAAGGCACTTAAATAGTTCTTCCCTGCTTAGGCACTGAAAGAAGAACGCATGCTGTCAGGACAATTTTTGGAAGTAGTAGAAACCCATTTCATTGCTAGGATATGTTGCCTTGAAGAAAAGCCATTTGAATCCACATGCAGCATGTTTAGTAAATAAATGCAGTTGCTGGCTAGCTTTACCTTTCCTCCTGTATTATGGAATATGAAAAATTTTCTCTGGAAGTACAAGTAAACAAGCAAATTTTTCATGACTAAAGTTTTAAATTCCCTCCATTTATCTAACTGATGTTTATTACTACAGCATGTCATGACAGATAAATTACCTTATATGTTCCTAGGTATCGCCAGCAATCTATAATCATAAGCTTTATAGTGACAGCAAGCTGGTAACATAGTGTGTGACAGGATTATACAGGGAAACGTATCTAGGTTACAGAAATAAATTCTGCTTCCCCAGAATAGCCTGATGCTGTTTCAGTCTTCGTTTAACTTCAGTAGTTCCTGTCTGGAGTCATTGACAACTTCCACATTAATATCTTACTTGTATTTAAACCTTGCTGTGCAGACTTGTAATGAATATGTATGCATGTCCCTCTCCCTCTGGACACCAGAAAACTGCAGTAAACTATAAGGAAATACTTGAAAATTTATTAATTATGTTAGAATAATTTTGGTAGCATGTTACATATATTCTTCCTCTTTATGTGGCCTTTCAGAAAGGAAAGAAGAGATGGATATTCCCTGGTTATACTGCATGGACTGGAAAAGAAAATGCAACTGCTATTGAAGCTGTCATATTCCCCTGGGAAACAGACCTTTCCCACAGTCCTCTAGGTCTTTTCTCCTCCTGCCAATACTTGCTGACTCTCATTAACCACGAGTGTAGGGAAAGTCATTTGGAGGGGAACCTCAGCAGTCCTTATTCTCTAAAAACAAATCATGTTTGAGCCTTTTTGTTACCACAGAAATAGGATTTCACGCTTCCCTGCTCCCTTCCTAATTATTATATGCAATGAGTCAGCTTTTCTAATTCCGTTTTTGTGGTTGCCTTTAAAGTATGAGAGGCAGGAGGATTTGTTTCATTTGCCTGATGGAAGTTGTTCTGATTTCAGGTTGCTTGTCATTCCTAGTAGGAAGATTTAGTACTGTTGGATAGCACAGCTTCTGCTCAGAATTTGGTCAGAAGCTATTAGAGAACAATCGCCCAGAAGTGTGCCCAAGGACTGGCTTTGCATTAGTAAATGCTAAAAGAAGCCAATTACATCTGGAGCTTTGAAAAAGGGGACAAATTTAAAATATAGTCTGGCACCCATCCTAATGCTGAGATCCCAGAGGAGAAGTTAACAAGAAGCAGGACTTGTTTGTGTGTGTGTTAGCTTTTCTCTGTTCCTCCTCTTTCCACAGTGGACGCATGCTCTGGAGAACTGTTTGTGCAAGGAGGTGGGAAGGAGGTGAACTATCCCAGTCCATTTCATGGCTCGATCTAACAGTTTTTTAAAAAAGCTTGTTTTGCATTAATATTTAGTTACTTTTCTGTTACACAAATCTAGCGTAACTTCTAAATCTAATTTGCGTCTTAATTTAGTATGAGGCGTTCAGTCAATAAATATGCATGTTGTGCTAATCACTTCAAAATCAGTTCTGGCAGTCAGTCTACCATGTGCTCTCTAGGGCTGTTTATGCTGCCTGTTTGCCCACCATGTAACTTTGATTTTTGCTATTTCCCAACTGAAAAAGTACGCAACATTTTATTGGGGTAGTGTTCAATGCCCTAATTATGGATTATTATGCCACAGAAAACATAAACATAATTCTTATCCCAAAGAGCCCGAAATTTGAAGTGTAAGACAAGCAAATAAAATGAAAACAGACAGACCAGGGAATTCAAAGAAATGAGATTATATTCATTAACTTGCTGCCAGCCTAATTGTAGTCAGCTTGTGAAAAAGCGATAACACAATCTAAGGGGCAGATTAACAAATTAATCTCTACAGAAACATTCTGAGTATGCAGCCTTCTATGTGTGACAGTCCCAGTAAACGCCTGAGAGCTGGATGAGTGCTTTTGCTAGACTTCTGTATCTCAGCCGTGTCTGCATTTTGCCAATATTTAAGTGAACCCTCTTCAATATGTCGTTCTCATAACAAGTCCAAAGCAAAGATGATGCCCACTCTGAGTCTGAATGGTGGGAAAGGGAAGAGGCTTGAAAATAACAAGTTTACCTAATTTTCAACACAAAAATGGCAGTCAGTCATATTTGCAGGGGAAATTACCTTTAAATAACAGCCATCGTTGGGTCAAAGAGTGTGTTTAGTGGAATTCTCACAAAGTGCCTCAGGGTAGAAAATGCAGGAGGGGCAATTACTCCAAGTCTTCCTAACTTTAAGTAATTAAAAAAAAAAAAAATCTGAAACCACTAGTATGAGCACACAATTTATGTAGTGTGGAGGAAATTGGTGTAAGAGTTTAAGACTGATCACTTATTTAGAGAGTTTATTAGACCCATGGGTTTGGCAGCCTACCAGATGTGGGCTTTAAATTTCTGAATTTCAAATTTTAGGTCACAATGGAGTTAGCAGCTCTCCTGTCATGAAGCATCTGACAAGCTCATCAGCTCTTTTCAGTGCAATTAGTAAGTGGCATATCTATAAGGTAAAATCCAGTGTAGTTTGAAATGAATTTCAGAATAATTTAGCAAATATCTCCTGGACAACTTTGCAGCATTTGTTACTCTCTGAGAAAATAGTGTCTGAGTAGAAAAACACAAACTCTCCTTCCTTGCATTAGTCATGTTTTTTGTCTGCTTAGGCATTGGTACTGAAAGAATAAAGAGGTGTTTTAAATGAAACTTCCCTGTGCACATAAAAACAAATAGTAGCTAACAAAGCTGGTAATGAATTTACCTTTGCGAGTACAGCTCCTCTTTGAGATTTTCATTCTCCTTTGTCTTCAGAAGTTAACTGCTAGCAGCCATTTTTTTTGCTTACTTAATATAGTGAAGTAATTAATAGGAGTATTTCCAATGAGTCATGTAGGCATAGGAATTAAAAGTCTTCTTCATTACATGCTGGCAGTACATTGCTTACTTTGCGTTTCATTTGATTGTTTGAATCTTGTCCTTGCTTTCATATCCAATGTTGTTTGTTTAAGAAAATGATCTAGCTTTATTCAGAATTTGTCACAGAGCATTGTATTCTGGGGTCACCAGAAGTGGGCAAGGTGTACCATGTATCGCTTGCCTAAAAGCCAATTTCCTTTCTCTGTAGTGGCTTTGCTTTGTTGGTGTTTGTGTGTTTTTCCCAGAAAGAAGGCTAGCTTTTTTTTTTTTTTTTTTTTTGTGGTTGCAAAATCATCTATACAACTTGAAACCATTTTTCCTGTATATATTACCATTTTTCTCCTTCTCTTAGTCTTCCTGACCTAAAACAAAATGGGAAAATGTTTGCTATATTTATTCTCTTTCATAACTTTCATTTTAGCAATGTTGCAAATGTAGCTGGGCTTTCAACCTGAGAGTTTCAAGATTTCTAACACATCCACTGTCACCAGGTCTTTTGGGAGAGAGGGTGATTTCTTTTTTTTAACTATAATACTCGCTTCAAAATTTCTAATGCTTGTATCCATGGAAACTGGATAATGGGGGAATGCCAGACAGCTGCAGTTGCTCAGACTTTTCTCCTCTAAATTTTTATCTAGGTCTGTCAGTACAAAACTTCACAGGCCATTTCCTAGTCTGCAGCATTGCAGATTGGATCAAACTGCATTTGAGCTTTTCTCTGAAAGACACACCGAGTCTTTTAATGTAATTTTGTTTTTCTAACTCCTTGTAGAGTGTTATTTAACAAACTACACGTTTAAGCTAACAGCCTCAAACAGATAATTGTATGAGCATTTTAACAGCTGGACTGCACAAGGTTGAGACTTGCATAGGATCACAGATGTCAGTTGCAACCCTGAGAGAAGAAAATGAGTAATGCCTAGGGAATTGTTTGCTGTTATTCACACAGAAGCTGATGGAAACTTGACCATTGGTATTATGAGAACAGCATCAAGAATTGAACTGAATACATTTGAAAATCCTCTAGAAATAATTCTCACTTGCTGGCAGTATGCATTTTTAATAAAGCCAGCTTAGTAATGCAGTAATGTTTGTGTCTTGATTGCAACTTCGTGTCAGGCTTTTTAATGAAAATTTGAACTCTTGAGTTCAAAGTATTATCATCTTACACATACATTAAAGGGCAGTTAGTGTACTAAAACTTTTATGTAAAAGCCTTAATCCCACTAATAATTTAATACAGATTTAATGTAGATTTTTATTCAAGAGTAGTCGCAATTAAATCTGTTACTGATCTTACATTTACTGTGTGTGTTAAGGACTGCATAGACAGGATCTGAAATGGAGGTCTGCAGTGCAAACCACATGTACAGTCCTTGAGATATGTAGGCTCAAAAGACCAAGCTTTCTGAGGTTTGTGTTACTGTTTTTATTTGACTCTTTGGCCAAAGTGGCTGACTTGAGTGAAAATTTGGAACATGTTTGCTCTGTCTTGAAATGTGGCAGTTGTCAGTGAGGCAATATGGAGCGGTTTCTTTATCTACAAGGCTGTTTTTCTGAAGTCTAAAATTGATTTTAAATCTCCCTGTAAGGAGCTCTGAATAAAACAGATGCATGGCCTTAACCAGATCCCTGACTGGGATGCAAATGAAATGTACTGCATCTTCCCAATGAAATGAATGCAGGAATTATCTTTCTAAGATTGTACTGGAATTCAAAGCACTGATTCTAGAATTATACAGCTCTTAAATATACATTATAATTTCCTATATAGTAAATGCAGTACTTAAGAAAAATAGATGAAAGACTCCTTTATACATATTTTATATGTGAACTGCATGAGCATTCTGAATTTGGTGATGTCTTTGCAAGATGGGGGCTTGAGTTAACTCAGCCTAGAAGTTAATGCTAAAAAGAGCCACTGTCATCTTCTGCCAGCTTAAGACTTTCTTTACATGCAGTACATGAGATCAATATGGGATCCCTAGACACGCTAAGAGGGTGATACAGTGTTCAGGCTAGCTATGTCTGGCATTCTTCAGCCCATCCTGAGATACCGTACTGCAATGCAAAGATGTGAGAAGGGGCAGCAGTCAGCTAATGTGAAAATGGGATCTTTGAAGACAAATGCTGACTGTGTGGGATTTTCTATCCGCAATGTCATGAGAAGATTTGGTGAGGAAAAATGCAACTGAAGATAGAGATAATTTTTAGGATAGACTAGGTGAGTGCTTTTGCCAGTCCAGGTGAGCAAAGCTTGGGTCATTTAGTGGTTGGCGCTAATCTGATGCTCAGGCATTTATACTTTATCTGTGCCTATCCCTGTTCTGTCTGTGCCAAATGCTTTGAGATCTGACTTAAGTGATATGTATGAAATTCGCAAGCTTTTACTCATGCACGTTTGAAACTGAGATATCTAAAAATTGGTTTAAGAACATGGAGCAATGTGGATCAGGTGATTTTCTTTGTCTGTTTTTCAGTTAATTCCATGTTACTTTCAGGCTTCCTTTCAGTCTCTGAACACTGCTATTAAACACTTAGCAGTTATGCTCTTGTCAGTGAAGGCATAGCTGATTTCATTTCTAAGCAATGAGAATGAGCTGATTTGTCCTCCATCTCATCTCTTAGATGAAATATTAAAATGTAGAATTCTCACATAAATGGAACAACAAAATATTTTTGAATTTTGACTTATTGAAGCTGGGTACAAAACAGGATTCCAGCATAGTAGGCTTTCTAGATGCAAACTAAATAATAATGTATATATTAATAATGTATATATACTAGAAGGGATACCTGGCATGCCAGCTATAAATATTTACCTATGCTTTTGCCATTTTTAGGCAGGTTACATTAATTTTAACAAACTGCTTCTGTCTTTTAAGGCTCTTCTACTTCTACTTGCAAACAGCACTGCAGGTAGGGTAGTGATGGTGTACTGCGTATGTGAGGGGATGTCAGTTTGCCACACAGCACTTTGTAAATGGCTCTCAACATCTGTTATTTATATTCAGTGATATGCAAGGTATTTTTTCATGAGTTCTGAAATAAAAGCGTTTAAAGCAAATTAGAAGATCAACTACGGTAGAAGACTTGAAAATGTAATCAGACAATACTTCAGCTTGCAATGGGATGTGTAACCTAAAGGCTTCAAGATACAAAATGAGTTCTTACAAGTACACTATTAATCTGATCTCCAAGGTAAGAAATACTCCAGTACTGGGGGACAGATAATAAGAAAAAAAAATGAATTCATGAAAAGTAAATACATTTTGTCACCTGAGGCTTGACCCAAAGCTCATGTGAACTCATGCAATTGATATGGAAGCTGGTAGACAGGATCTGAAAACCCGCATTGTAAAGAAAGCTGAGACTTACAAGAGTTAGCAAGCTTTCTCCTTTAGTCTTGACTAATGCCATAAAAAGACAGGGAAGTCAAAATGCTAAGTCAGAATAAGAAGCAAGTTTCAGAAACCAATTTCAAACAAATACTACGATATGTTTTTACATTCTGATACCTCTTACTATCAATTTTTTTGTAAGTATAGTTTTCTGAGATTAAGTCTCACAAGGATGTATTTGAACGTTCAAAGAAAAATTTGCAACAAGCTTTGTCACTCTGTGCTACAATATATAGTTCCAATATTTGTTTACACAAGCCATGAAAAAATTAAGTACCTTTTTTGCCTAAGCTCTGTAGCTATCGGCTGAGTCCGTGCTCTGCTCATAACACCTGCTATAGCAAGGCATATAATCTTCTGACCTGAGCTGAGTGACTGCTAACTTCTGAAGAAGCTATGCCATAGCTTCAAACTGGAATGTAAAGTGTACTTGATTATTTTAGCAATCTTCTTTCAGATTTTCTAGATCTGCTCCAAATATCTTTTCTGTGCTGTGTTTTTTTTTTTCCTTTGGGCTTTAGGGCATGCTGGAACAGAATTCATCCTGGAAATAACACCAGAAGTATAATAGTGTTACATTCGTTAAAGGAGCTATAAAAGTGTTTCAACTCTGTGAAGAATATGTGCAATGGGGGCTGAAGGCTTATGTCACAGTGAGTAAAATCACATAGAAGATGCTATTCTGTTTCTACATTTGGCAACTGTTAACGTTTGCCTTGCATTAGTGTTTGGAGGTGAAACAGCGCATCATGAATAGCATTAAAAATGCTTTTGAGGAAATAAATAGGTGGAAAATGACTAATTATCCACATAGTCTCACGATCTCTCAAAGAGAATGCCAGAAATAGGGGACTTGTGTAAAATAGCATGTTTTGGAAAACATTCTAAGATGCATACTTACTACCTATGTAATCACTGATCTGGGGCCAGCTGTAGCTTTGCATGTAGTACTGAAAACAACAAAAACCAAGCTCAGCAGGTGGGAGATTGTTGTACCCAATTAACTCCTCAAACAGTTCTGAAATTAAATAAAAAGTTGAAGATCTGATAAATTGCTGTTACACAACATTAAATGTATCAACACAGCACTCTCTATCCAGCAATCACTAAGAGTGTTTCTGCTGCCTTCTCCTTGACTTCCCCAACCACTGATAAATGTATTCCAGCAGCATAGCAGAAGGTTGCCACTAAAGTCAATGGGACTGTGTATGTAACTCCACAGTATTTTTATTATTTTTTTTACAGGCATTTGATATTTTAACTTTTATCAAAATAAAGCATTTAGCATACAGTATTTTCACACATTTTGGAGACAGAAAAATTTATTTTGAAGTCCTTCATGCACTGATAGCTCACTTAGAGTTTTTGTCACTGATGTTCATTTTAAATAGGTTTCCTTGCTTTCTTAAAAAAAAAAAAAGCTACAAAACAATGTTCTCTTACTATCATGTGTTTCCCTTTATGCAGATATTAAACAATTAGGAAAGTAGTCGTGTTTATTGCCGGAGATTAAAAAAGAGTTATTCAGATGCAGTGAAGCTTGTGTATCAAGTAATCAAGTTGAAAATTAAAATCCAAACAACAAAGCGTGAATTGTGAATGGAAAAGATAATTTTTATCCAAAAATATAAATTATTTGTAATTTATTTACCTCCATTTTGTGTGTAGAATCAGGAAAAAACAGTAAATCATGGTTTTATATTGTTGCAGTTTGTTATGCCTTGATTAATTACATTATTTTGTGAATTGCATTCAGAATTTACAATAAACTTCTTTGTAATTATAAATAGAGGTATAAAAGCAGAATCTTACATTATATTTCTCAAAGATACCAGCTATGGTAAATGCACAATTTAAGATCACAGGTACAATGCCTTTCAACTTAGCCAAATATCATGTGCTTTGAGTGTGCTTTCATGCTGCATAGTTGAGAAATGAAAAATAAGGAGCACTTTGTGTCTCTAATGGCACTTCTTTCAGCAAAGGACGGGATGTATCTGTGTTACTAACCAGGGTTACTTTTCAAAATAGTACTTTAATGCATGCCTGAAAACGTTTAACAGTGAATAAAGCAACAATTACTACATTGTGCTTGAAGCTTTAGCTAATAGTACAAGGATCATCATTGCTTGTTTTCACATCTCCTTCTAGCAATAAACTGATCACAGCCTTACTCAAGTAGCTGCATGTTCCCTTTTTTCCAACTGGATGAGTGTTGTAGAATGCAGTCATGTCATCCTGCAGGACAGGGAAAAGACACTTCTGTGAAATGCTGATTATGAAAAGAAGAAACAGCTAGAATATGAATATGCAAGAAATGCGAATGAGTTATACACTCTGAAGCTATAGCATACTTGTAATCAATTTTCAGAAAACTATTTTTACATTCAATCTGAACATGTGGAGAGGGATTTATAAAACATACTGCATATATTTATTTACTGAGTTTTTCAGTGCTGGACAGATAGTGCCTTTCTCATATTTTTAAAAATATAATAGATGACAGAACTCTCTTATAGCATGCAGACAGATGATTACTATGTGGCAACAGTGTGCTACCACAATACCATTATGATCCAGGTCCTTTGGTGTACACAGAGATACAGGCTTTAGATTTATTGAAAAATAAGTAAAATCTAAGAGGCAAATTAGGGTCAGGGGTAGCACATGAATTCAATCAGATAAGATAGCAAATAGATCTGCTTCCATAAACACCTGTTTGGCTCAGTTAATGATGTTAAAACAGCTGTTTATTAAAACAGCCAATACATAATTTAAAAATAAAGGTTCATTTCTAATTCAGGAAATGTGACTTCCCAATTACTTTATTAAATAGCTGAGATTGTGGTGACAATATTAGACCTTCCACAGTTTTAGGGTATGTTTGAAATTACTGGAGTAAACACCTGTGACACTTACTACATGTTAAAATGGAAAAACGTTCAACATGTTTGCAAATCAGCGTGATGGAAGAACATCATTCAGACAAAATCAGAATCTTAAAACTTCAGAGAAAATAGCATATGATCCTCAACTAATTCATCCCTAAAGAGAGTAACTGAGCAACAGGAACTGCTTTTGCATATCAGTGTTACAAATCAATAGAACTTTCCAGTCGATGACACCTTTGAATACACTGTGCATAACAGTGCCAGACTGAGCAAGTACAGCCATCCCCAGTAGCAGGGGTGCTTTCCCACTACTTTTACTCATTTCATTCTTCAACCTGTCAAATCAACCTGTCTTTATTATAGGATTTCAGAGCTTTGAAGCATCAATACTTGCAGTGAGAATATTCAAAGGTCCTTAGAGCTTAAAACCTCTAAGGTTTCTCCTTTAATACCATCAATATTTCTTTTGTCACTGCCTTTCTTCATATCTGTGCACATAAGATTCTAGGTTCATGCTTGCTGAGCATTAGGTTTTTATTTTTTACAAGTTTCTCTTATTCTTAACTCTTTTCTGTTCTAGTTTTGTCCTGCAGGTAACTCTTTCCTCTTGTAATGAATATCCTGTTTCAGCTTCACCCACTTCAGAGCTGTGATCCCCTTACCACATGGATTTGAATTTGCAACTCAAAGTGCATGTTTTACCTCTGCTTTTGGCAAATTTATGCTGCGTTATCACATACACAGAATTAATAATTTCAGCTAACTGGAGGTAGAATAGTAAATTGTTTTACTTACTGGGTGTTCATCTCCCTTTGGCCTGTTGTGATCTTTCTGAAAGTCATGAAATGCTTCTTGTACCACTTTGTCCAAGTCTACTTTGTCTTGGAACTCTAGCTCTGGATTTCTCTCCAAAATAACAGATATAACCATCAGCAACTATAAGGCAGAAAAAGACTTAAATTTAATTTGTTAAAGTTCAGGTTCTATAAGCATTGTAAACAAACACATTTGTTTCAAGATGGAAGCAACTTAATAGTAGCACAAGTAATAGCCCACAAATAAGAATTACTGACTATGGAAGAAAAAATCATTGAAAAAGCAGGCTTTCATAAAAGATTACTATTTCAGGTGGCTTCTAGTTAAAGACAAAACATAAATGACTGACATCAACATCTAACTTCAGGAAGCAGGGAAGTTATTTTCCAGATTATTCATTTCAGGGAGCAACCACAAATAATAGTGGCTCAAGCAGCAGAAGAAATGAAAAGCAGCACATATTGAACCTTAGCATTTGATGTACAATCATACATGGTATAATTGCACTACAAGCAAATTCATAAAAAGCAAAGCCAACAGATGTAAAATGCATTAAGTTCAAGGGAATTTACATTCCCTGTAGCTCAAAGGTTTAAATAGGAAGATGAACATGCTGAGTGACTTGCAGAAGTGGGCAGCAGAATCTAGAGTAACCATCTTTTGTTTGATAACTGTGTTATCTTTTAGCCAAAAGTGGACATATTCCAGCGAGCACCACGACCAGCAGCTGTTAACCTGAACTGAGATGGATTTAAATTATTTTACTGTGCAAAAAAACTCACAGGCACCAGAGATGTAGACTTGGGAACTGACAATGAACACAGCTGACAGCACAGGTGTCAGTTACCAAAGGTACATATGCTCATGATCTGTCCAAAAACTATCCAGTATTAGCTGTACTGGTAAGAAAAGGAGTTAAAAGAAGCCTTTTGCTTCACATAGGAGATTTTTGCTGGCACACAGAGAGACTGAAAGTTGAGTCAGTAACAAAGGGCAACCTACTAGGCAGCCTCAGCAGTATGGGAAGAAAAATCTATCATAGTGCAAGCTGATGTTTTAGAGCAAGTTTTTTCCTAGACCTGAGAACTTGGTGGGAAAAGGTATGGATTAAGGGCTTAATGGAATTAGATATCTCAATAGCTTTTGTACCCTCTGACCTACATGGATTGGCATTATTATTAATATTTATTTCCCTATTTGCTAAGAAAGAAAAACATCACAGGCTTAGTGTATGCTGAGCATGCTGGCAGCAACTTTTTAAATCACAAAACAATCCATGGAAAAAGCACTGAAATATAAATAATTGTATTTAAAATGCTATTTCTATGAATATTTGAGCATTTAATTTATTTATTTTTTTTTAATTTGTAACAAACTCATGCACATCACAAAGTTTCTTTTGTTATTAAGACACAGACCTCTACAATGATTTGCCTGTATTCTGGCTGGTCAATATTTTGCAGCATATCTTCAACTAGGAGGGAAAAATTCATTTCGTACATCGTCATATCTGATAAGGTTGGTTGCTGAAAAATAACAAATACTTGTATTGAATGAAGATCATCTGCATTAAAGCACTCCTCCACACCCCTCAATATAGGCTGTTTGCTTGTTGAATAAATAATACACAGCCATCAAAAAGGAAGCATATTTTAGAGTCCATGGCAGCACAGCTCTGGAAAGGGTTTTTAGTCTTATGATCCTACAGATGTATTTTAAAGTAACTGACTTCCATTCTATTCTAATTGTATTTTACCCAGTGAAGTGTATTATGTATGGCAACATACAATTAAATATTAGCAATAAAATAGTTCTCCATTAATAGTAAGGTAGAGCAGAAATAATTGAACACCTCAACATGCTTTACCTGTGGTAAAAAACTCCCTGCTACTATTAAACCATTTGGAGTTCTCTCCAAGATTTGCCACACCCTGTCATAGAACCCAGCAGGAGTTCGATTGAGAGAACCATCGATTTGCCGTCGGTTAAGCCAGCCTCTGTGGACAAAGGAAATCATTAACTGCAGGTAATAAAAGCTTCTCATTCAGAATGAGGACGTATTCTGTGGTGTAAACCATAACATAAGCAGTGATAGCTAATGCCTTCTCATGATGCACATGCAGCACACGTTGTGCTTCTTGAAAAGTTGTGCTCTAAAGAGGGAATAAAATCCACTTAGTGAAGAACTGCAAAAGTTAGTGTTATTATATGTCAAAAACTAGAAATTTAAGTCTATGGGAGGACTTCTGACTGAAGCCTTACTAATACTGCTAAGTGGAAGTACTGTAATTATAGCTTGTTTTCTTGCACACTAATGCACTTGGATGGGGAACAAGTTAGAGCTTGGAGAAAAGATTACAAGTTTCAGGAAGCAGAACCTCTTAAGCATTGTAGAAAAAAAAACATAATGCAAGAAGCTAGAAGAAAAGGCACTGAACAGCATACATGCTATTCTTACAAGTTACTTAAGTAGGCGGTATTGAGTAATTTTGGCTCCTGTCCCTTAATGAGGGCATCAAGGAATATAATGCTTCACAGTACTACCACAGTGTATACATAATTACTAGTAGGTAAGGCTTCCAAAAGGATAGAGGTGAAAAAGGAAGCTGTAATGTGAAAGGAGCAATTGTAGAACTTGGTTACAGCTGAGAAAATGAAAAGGTGCATCTTTGCTACCTCTCTAAATAAATCACTACTGAACGTCCATGCTTTACTATGCCTCTTAAATGGGCAGGTATTTCAGAAACACAAATTACTGGAACAGTTTAGTATGAATGAGAACAGGTGCCACAAATCCACGCATCTCATTACCTCCCCTGCTGCTGTGGCTGAAGAATATCCAACAAAAGCTGCTTCACTTCACTAGGGGACATCTGGTACAAGTCCTTGGCTGGCATATCCCCTGCACGGAATTTCAGTTCATACTTCATGGCATGGATAATCCATCTGAAGTGAAGGGAGGAAAGCATTCCTTAATTAAATGTGATGTTTCAAAGGAGGAAAATTTAGTCTGGTAGAATACCTCAAGAAAATCCCAAGTGATCCTGCTATTATTATTTCACAAGGACATTAAAATAGCATCAAACACACACTGCTGTTTGTACTGTGATGTGGAATTGTTCATTTGTTTGCAGTATGATATAAACTGAAAGCAAAAATGAATAATTTTTACAAATGGGTTGCAAGGCATACTTCTGAAACGATTTCACCACATACATAAAGACAAAAATTTACTTAACTTTTGATGTTGAAATGCCTACTGAGAAGCGTGCTCCTGACAGTATGTGTGTTTTGCTGGTGCTTTTAAGAAAAAGCTCAATAATTTTACATTTAAAAAGATTTCAAGGCTTCTTAATAGCTTTAGCCTTTGAAATTCCTTTTTCCTGTCCATCACACTTCATTCTTTTGCTATTCCCTTTTAAAAAAAAGATTTGATTAAATAAAAACATGAAAATTGTAAAGATTTTTCAGCCCTAGGGACTAGGAAGGCAGGAGTTGGCAAATTATTAAAGGGAAAAAGATGATTTTAATTCCACAAATAAAAATAATGCTGCAGATTCCAATACAATATAAAAGACAAAATAATATTTATGAAACAGGATAACTGAATGTGGACCTCATTCACTTACCCTTCACACTGTTTCAGTTCAAGTAGCTATTACAATCAAAAGGGAAGAGAAACATATCTAGTTTTTCTTCAAGTAGTCCATCATCTAACACCTCATCAAGTCTAGGATATGTCAAAGAGCTGTTTACTCTCCATCAGAGAAAATGTGAAATATTCCTAAAAGGTTTACCTTGTCACAGTATAGCCACATTTGGCAGGCATTTTATTACTTTGCCTAGAAAGGAAATAATTGTTTCTCTAAGTCAGGTCATGGTCTTTTGGACTGAAGGATTCTTACTAGTTTCATTGGCTTCTGAGATGTCAGGCCAACTAATGCAATCTTGCTTTTCATCTGTAGTTTCTAAGACTATTCATTGAAGATACAAGGTACAGCATAATATGAGGCTTCACGGGCATGCTAGATTATCCAGAACATACATTTTATTTACTTTACTGTGTGAATAAGCATCTTGCTCTTGTTACTAAGATTAAAAGCAAAACCGCTTTGAATTGATTCATTTTTTCCTGTCAGTTCAACTGTATCTTTGTGCAAGTTGTTCACTGCACTCTTCTGTTTGCAGTGGCCTATGTGACACAGCAGTGTGAAAAGTGGGCCTCTTACTGAACTCTTCTCAAATAAGGGTGGGTAGAAGTCAGTTGATTAGAAGGTTTTACAGTAATAGGACTGTCAGGAACTTGATATATTTCAACATGAAACACTGAAAACAAATCAATAACAAGACTCTAAATCAAATCATTATCAAACTGGAATGTTCCTTCTGTGAGAAGGTTAAATTTTGCTCACTGAAGTGGGTGATAACACTGGAATAAAAAAAAAATTGAATCTCCAGAATTAACCTTGGAAGGAAAAAAAAACTGTAAAAAGGATAAGCTGCAGCTGATGAGAAAGGGGAAGAAGATTAACGTGGATTTGTAAAGGCTACAGAAGAGTATGTAAGTGCAAAAGAACAGATATACTTAAATGTAAAAAAAGTGATTCAGTTTTCAGTTTCATAGTGACCCAAAAGTAATACTAAATTAGAATCAGGAATCTTATATACTAGAAAATAAGATGCGAGTATACAACTTCAGTGCTGAAATGCTACGTTTTCCCTATCAAAAGTATGGTAAATTCTAATCTTAAAACATTTTCAATAATTCTGTAAATCTCAGTCACTAGGACCTGCTGTCTTCAAAGAAGTGCTTATTCAAATGCATGTCTGTTCCTAACTGTGAACAAAACAGTTACTGTAGATAGCAGTGCAAATACAGATATCACAGAATATGATAACATTCAACCTTAAGCTATTTGTAGGCCACACTATCAAAGAATTAAATAGAAAAATCCAGGCTGTCAATGATCTTTCCCACTTCAACCAGGTTTGGAGTTCCTAAGCTCTGTATAGTTAACCTTGGTAAGCAGTCAGTAAGTATTTTGCCTATCCGTAGTAAGGATAGCATCACATTAGAGGCTCAATCGTTACACATTAAGTGTTTTTGCGTAGAGAACTGCTCTTGAACAATGTCTTCTTTCTGCCAGCCATCAGATACACCATCTAGGTGCCTCAGAATGTCCTAGGAAATTCTTTACTGGTATGTGCATTTGAACAACAGAAAACTTTTGTTACCTTAAGTTCCTATTACAGTCAGTGCTAGAGAAGAACAAGCTTTCTTTTTAGGTAGACTGTAGTCCCGCAACAAATATTTTAAGTGCCTTGAAACCAAGGTACCAAGGGATTTGTTTCTCGTGGTTACTGGACTCTTAAGATTGATTTAGTCAAAACTGTATTACAAGCTCACTATATTACGTGCTCAGCACTTATTGGAAACATACATAGGTACTTGCTTGAGTGAGCCAGAAGCTGTGAGAGAAAGGCTTCACTGCCTCAAGGCTGTTAGGTAAGTCAGGAAGAATGTTCTGGCTTTTGGATGCTAGCAGGACTCGGTGGCCCAGTGAGAGTACAATTCCTGGAGCCCCTTCGCCAACCAGAAACCCCACTACAGTATTTATGGTTTTGAAGCCCTAACCTGATCATTATCAAGCATTTAAAAATACCACAGTTTACTGTATTAGCTTATAGGAAAGCTTCAAATGAGGTATTACACAGACTGCCACTCCTCCACTTTACACTGTTCACTGGCAAATTTGAGAGCAGTTTTTTGTGAATTCAGTTCTGGCACACTAATTCAAAGCAGGCTTCTTAGAAATGTAAAGCTGAAGCATATAAATTTTGCTGCATCATCTCATATAAATCTTTTTTTTCAGTGTAGCAACAATCTGTGTCGAAGCACATATGTTTACTTGCCATGTTAGCAGTAAGTGCAGTAGATACTGTACTGACCCAATCCGTATCTTCAGCATGCCACTGAAAAGCTCTGGTGAATTCGAGATGATCCAGCCGATATGTATGACAAGTTCCTGCTGAACTACAGCTTCTCTTTCATCTTGTAACTGACATTTTTCATAGATGATGTTCTTAATGACTGCTGGGGATAAGGGATTAGAAATAACTTCTTCCTCATGGCCAAAAGCTCCAAGTGTCACCTACGGTATATTGAAAACAGTTCAGAAGAACGGTTATTCTGAAAGGAATAAAAGCACCACAGAAGCAATTTAGAAACTAAACTTCATGAATTCTGCTTTTTACAGTACAAAAATAATTCAACGTCAATACCTGACAATTGTTAATACTATTAGCTGGATAATATTAAATAACAAAATTTAATAAAGACCAAAGAAAATATGGAGAATGTCTGTCCAAAATAAAACTTAAGTGCAAGTCTGCTGCTATGGCTTCAGAATCAGGCATATAATCAAGACTGTACAGCAGGCTTAGATATTCTTTCATTTCTGATATCCCAGCTCCACAGCTGTCACATAAAGCTAGGAACTTAATTATGAACTTTGTTTTGTTATTTCTGTGAGCATTCTAAAAGCTACAGCCTTCATAATAAGAAACTATTATGTTGCTGTACTGGACTGTATAACTGCACACACCCTCCAAAAAATCTTTCTATTTATTGTCAGTGAAACACACAGTATCACTATTTTTTCTCATACAATAAGGATCATCATTAAAAAGGACTTAATTAAGACAAGTTTGGTTAAAAACTTGAAAATAAACAGCTGTAAATCATTCTTCATGCAACAAACAAAAACAAACAAAAAACATGGCATTCCTCTATAGCTACAGAGCACTAGAAGCACATAACACAGAATGGCCATCAACATGGAATACAATAAGGACAAATCTGTTACCATAGCATTCCACTTAGGTAAATGTATGCATATTTTATGATAAAAATAAATAATATTCAACTACTGTTATTTGGAGATTGCTCTTATAAACTAAGTTAAAATTCCTGTACTAGCAAATAAAAAGTCCTCCTCAGGGAGGGAAGAAACACTGATGATTAAAATCTATTTGGAGCAGAAACCTGAAATCCTGAAAGACTTTCTCAGCTATCACTCCTTGTGACAAATTAATTGACTCAAGCGCAATGACAAAGAGAGCGATGCTGTAGGCCACAACATTCTTTACTTTAAAAAATCATTTTTACTGATTGATTCCATCTTCTTTTGTGAAATAAAAGAGCATATATAAGCAAACAAAGGAGTGTATGGGAACTACTGAGTCACGGCCTGAACCTCTGATTGATCACCTGAGGTGAGCCATGAGTCAGCCAGAGGAGCACAGCTGAAGGCAATTCACTGTGCTGCCGGAAGGGGTGGAGCCAGGCTGCACCCCTCCTGGACCTATTGAAGAGCTGGCTACCAGAGGGGAAGGATCTCTTCTGGAGATCCCCTCTATTGGTATTTTGTGGTGAGCCCAGCCAAAGGGTAAGCCTCCCATTTTATTCTCTTTTGTTATCATTGTCCGCTTTGCCTAACTCTCTTGATTATATTGTAACATCTTGATATCCATTGATTATATAGGAGCTATGCAAATCACACCTTATCCAGACATCAAACTGCCTTTTCAAGACCATTCTATCACTACATGAAAAGAAATTTATTAGCCCATAGTAGATGCAAGTATTAAATATATCTTCACTGATTTTTTTTTTTTCTATAGATAGTGTATTTTAAAACTATTGGTTACTTTTAAAAGAAGCATTAGCAAATGTCAAAATGAAAGCAGCCATTCCTCTATTTTCTGTTATCACCCCTTAATACATTTCTGAAAAGTATCGGCTTACCTGTTTACCCTGAACTAAAACATTAGTAATAGATGGTGCAAGGCTGTCCACTAGTTTACCTAAAAGACTTGCTGCGAAGCGCACAACAGACCTGAGGGCAGAAAACAGAGCAATCCCACTACATATCAAAAGCTAGTTTAATGAATTCATGTATAGTTTTGAAGTCTGGCACAGCGTTCAGAGATCTCAAAATCAACTGAATACATACATTATTTACAATGTGGAATTCAGATCAGATTTTTATATTTATCTTATCTGGATTTTCATCTCTTAGTCGAGATACAGGTTAATGGATCAAAAATGAATTAGTTAGAACTCATTAACCTACCTACAAACACCACAGAAAGCTTGTTCTTTTCTCTGCATCATCTTCAGAACAGACAACAGATGCTTACATGTGACACGTTACTCATTTTGCAAGATAACCTCGGTAACTTTTAAGGCCACTTAACAATAATTTTGCAGGAGAAAGAACACATAACATCAAGGCTTGGTTTTGTCTTCCACAGTCAGTCAGGTAATATCTCACATGGAAAGAAGACTTGTGTAAACCACTTGGTTTAAAAACTGGCTTGTTTAGAGACGTTTCTTTCATATATCCAGTTTAAAGATATTTCTATTTCCAATTATAATTTCCTGACAAAATACAAATTTAGAAGACACATATTTAAGGTTTTCTGGTGCAGGCTTTGAGGTTGCTAAGACTCATTCACTCTGATGAATAAGTCTTAACATTCCACAGCGTTAGTATTAAATTCAAACAGTTGATGTTGATTCCTGCAAGAACTGCTATGCACTTATCAAGAGACCACGAGCAAAGCATTTCTGAAATGCATTAGCTGACAATATCAAAACGCACATAAGCCAAAAAAATCTCACGGAGTTCTGTTTCAGACTTCTGGGCACTTTACCTGTTTCCCATGTACCAGTAAAGTAGTAATATGTGGGGTTATAGAAGAAGAAAATTTCTGTGCAAATGCAGCACTGTAGCGCAACACCAACCTATACGTATGTCAAATGGCAACCATGGGAGAGAAACAAAAAACAGTTTACGTATTTTGTTTCTAGAAATACTTCTGGTTTTTATTCTTAAAAAAAATATGACCGAGGTATTTTGATTCTATCTTATTATTGGCGAAGGCCCATTTAACTGCAGGAACAAACTAAAATGAAAAGCACTTTAAATTTAAAGACTCATCCCGTTAGGAGTAGTCACAGAGAGGGAGAACGTAATTCAGGACAGGCTCAGCTCATGTCTTCAATTTCTCAAGCTTCCAGGCAAAGTAATTAATAAACAACATGTGAACCACCAGTCCAGTCGCTGGGACCTTCTGAAGTTATCATGACAAAGTCAAGCTCAAAGTAAATTGTTTCAAACTGCACGTGCAAACTGCACGTGCACAAATATAAACTGAATTATATTTGATCACTAGCCTTGCGACAGAAAGCTATTGGTATTATTTTGCCACACTCTGTAAGAAATAAGAATATTAATATTCTTATTTTTTCTCATTGTTTGAATTTAACTACAAATGTATGTCTACATTGGTTCTCATAAAAAAAAGTAGCTTAGTATTGTTTACTTTAAAAGATAATGGCAAGAAAGTACTCTTTTTTTTTTTTAAAGTGTTACAGACAAGATCTTCAGTCGCAGTGAAGCAGTACAATTTTGTCAGAAAAGTTGTCCTTTTTTACTCTCCTCTAAGTGCATAAAGAACCACTTTTAGTCATAGTAAGCATATTAGGAAAAAAAAAGCGTAAACCAGAAGGAATATGGTTATCTATATACAAACCAGAGCTTCTTGCTGCCAGCTCGTCTATAGATTCTTTCAATATGTTCAGCAACAGTACCTGTGTTATAAACACATTTATTCAAGTTACAAAACAACAAAATAACAGCAAAAACAAAAGAGACATGTAAAAGATGCATTTTCTCATTTAATATAAGGTAATATTGCTGAGATCCACTAATTCTGAATTAGCTCTAGTAAAGCACTTACCTATTGTGATTAACATCTAAAACTTAAGAGTTTAATCCTCTGTTATTCAGTTGTTCTACAAGAGGCAAAAGCCAACTTCAGTTTGATTTCCTGCCCCTGCTCTAGAGAGACTTAGCAGCACCTACTGTTCAGATATCTTAAGAGATCAAGGTGATGATAAAGTACCTCCTCATCAAACTGCAGATTCTACTTTGGATGTGGGATAGAATAGACACTCTTGATGCTCTCTTGCTACTCAGTTGAGATAAAAGCAACAGGCAAGTCTTGTGCTTGACAGCATGGTTCATTCAAGCGATGTTATGTTTGGATACAGGTTGCCATTGCTGATATGCAAGACAGGAGTTCTTTTCAACTTTGTACATAAACAAGACATCACCTGATTCATCATCTTGGACGTGAGGTTTTCAATTGATATGAAGCCAGATATGAAAGATTTTTTTGCACTGTTTTATGGTTCCATCCTGAATAACTACTGAAAGGTACAAAAGCCCTACAAAAGCGATACCAAAGCTACACTGTGAGCTAGCATTGGTTATCTAAGTGCATCACAGTGCTCACCTAGTGAAGCAAACTATCACCTTTGCAAAGTACAGAGGATATTTGACACACAGACACAACATTAAATTACTGCATACTACTCTCCCTCTCCAAGTTGATTTTCTGTATGCCACAAATCATTTAAATAAGCACTATGCATTAATGTTGTAGAAACGTGACCTAAAAAATATAAAGTAAGACATAAAATCAAAGCAGACAGCCCAGAATATGGAGAAGACATGAAGTATAGGTGGATGTTACATTCATAAGAACAACAGATACCATTCTTTTGCCAGCCCACGGTTGATCACAGCGCATTGACTTGGTATACTGACATCTCAGCTGTGCAGGAATCAAGTGTTAAACATACCATTATTTATGCTTCATTTAGCTTCTAGATTCTAAGTTTTCAGATGGAATGCCAGTGATTCTCATGCAAGACACTTAGTGGTGAACAGTATGTTCATCTATAGCAATACTACTGGAATTTGATTCTCAAAATCATAGCTCATGTCTATCAGCAGGAATATCTAAGATCCTTCAGCTTTTATTTTCAGATTTATTCATTATCAACTGTGATTATTTAATGTCAGTAATAGTTTCTTCTATTCTCCTGCTGTACAAGGACAGGAACTTTTAGCCAGTGACTCAGCCTGTTTAATGCAAGGTACATATTAAAAAGTTTATCACCATCTACAGCTTCATACTGGATGGTACAAAATGTCTAACCAAATTGGTCCTAAACAGTCCTAGGCCAGTGATCAAATGTGGTTATGCTGGTTGCTTACAGAGTGTAGGAAGTTTACCTCAAGTTGTTCTCAGAGCAAGGAAGAAAGGACAAAACCTACTAAGGGCTGAAGAATACAGAGATTCTCCAAGTCCAAAAATACACGCAGTGGTGACGAAAGCCTTCTTTAGAGGCTGCATGTGCTCCAGTTCTGACCATGACTTTAAACTGACACTGTATTTCAGTAATGCACTGTGAAGTGTCCAACGGATTTTATTCCATCTTACATTGTTTTCCATGACATTCTTAATCGAGTAGAGCTGATATGAATTATGAAGAGGGGATCTACAACATGGAGTGGTAAGTTATACTGATTCTGGAGTACTCAAAAGAATATTATTTATTCATAGTGTTCCTCTTTTTCTGAGAAGTGCTCATATATACCAAAGTAGCTAATAAAAAGTCTGGGGGAAGAAGGGGAGCGGGAAAACAAACAAACAAACAAAAACTGTGCAGCCAAAAGCCACAGGTCCAAGTATCTTATTCTGAATTAATTTACACAAACATAAAGCTTGTGAGCTAATACAAAGCCATAAGATAAAATTTAAGTAGAATGAATCTTTCAGATATACTGAATTAGCACCTCGGGACCTAAAACTAAAATGAAAACAAATATGCAAATTTGTCTTTAGTTTCAGTTTTATATCCAAGGTCAAATCCTCCATTTCTATATATACATATTTGTTCAGATTTAGAAACAGAGCAACTGCAATCTACAAGAGGTCATATATTTAGCAGCTCATTCCTCACCACACTACGATTTTGCATGTCACATTTAATGCTGAAATTGCTTTAGTTGCAAGGAAGATGGCTACACAACTGCATGTATTCATGGCCCTTATTCATGTTCATTACAACTAAACATACAGCTGCTTCCAGAAATATTCAGAATACTCACATGAAAAAGCTCTTACCTTCCTTGGTGATGAAATCCGGTCCTTCTCTTTTAAGCAATATGCTCAAAAGCAGCGCTTGACTTGCTAGACAACTGCAGTCCTTAAAAAACAGCAACCACATAAGCACAAGTAGCCTTCACATTTTCAGCAAAGCAAAATCAGAACAATTAAAAAAAAATTAAGCGAAAAGGCCTTGTTGTTATTGAAGATGTGTATATACATTACTAAAATTTTATTTGTAAAAGAACCTGACCACAAATGTTTAATATCATTTTCACTGCTGCTTGCAGAGACTTCTCCTTGGTTCAAATTTAGATGAAATAAGTTGGCTTCAGAAGTGTTACCCAATTTTCTACTCATGGATCCTGCCATTTACAGCTGAAATACTTATAATGTCTTTGGGAACCGTGAGGAATATTTTGTGTATTCCTGTTGAACCTGGATCTAGAAATGATCAACACCAGTTTCCTTCTAGATATGGGAAAAATACTAGACAGGAACTTTCCCTTGATAACATTAGGAAATGACCAGTTTATCATAGTGAGTATCAACTGAAATCTTTTGAGCATTAGTCTGGAAATAAAATATTTATTCATAAGATGCTTGAGTAATTGAAGATTTGGATAGCTATGAAAAATGAAAGCCAACAGTTAGAGCACAACAAGCCAGAAAGTTCTGATGAGTATGAAGAGGCACGTCACACATTTTATGTTACTAGCCGTATTATTAGCACTAAACCATAGCACTAATCGTGTTGATCTATATGGGTCACTTAAAAATAGCACCAGTAGATAATATCTCATTCCATGACTGTGAAGTTGCACTGTGTTTTTACCAAGACTTCTTACATCAAGTTTCTGCAGAATCTCATACGTTGACTTGTTTTTCCAGTCATTAATATTTATGTCTGGTTGCTGCTCAAGTTCAGAAGCTTTTGGAGTACTGGACTGTCTCTTGACTTTTGAATGTTTTGGAAGATCCAGCTCCTCCAAACTCTTAAATACAGGAGCCCTACAAAACAAGAATTTCATTTCTTCACATTTCAGAAAACATTTTAATTATCAAAATACTTCTTCATTAGTATTTGCAAATAGCCTTACTCTTCTGCTTCAGTAATTCTTAGGAAGTCAAGTTGCTCCACAACTGCTCCAGATACTAATGTCTGAAATTAAAAAATGATAGTTAAAATTTGAAAAGATGCAGAAATGTACATGAATATATAGTGGTTTGCTGCATTCTCAATATGTTGCTGCTGGAAAATATGTTGCTATTGAAAATAGTATATCTACAGTTCCAAATATCCTTACACTTCCACAACATTTCTCTTTTTTGTTAAAATCACACAACTGCAGAAGTCTCTTAGGGCTGCTTTCTTTTTTGCTGGGGTTCTTCTGTTCCTTTGCCTGCAATGTAGAATTTAACCAGTGCCCACTCCACCATCCCCAAATACTACCTGATGAAATATCTGACATCAAGGTCTCACACTCAAAGTTCAGCTACTGCAAACCTGAAAATGAGTGTTTAATTTATCTGATATAGCCCTTACAGTTATAATTCACTCCAAATTCGTATAAATTTCACATCTATATTGTTCCACAGGAAGCATTATACTACAGCATCTTTTATTTTGATTATTCTCTTTAAACAAAATTGACCGTGCTGCGAATGTTTAAATTTCCTTTTTAATTGTACACCAGTCTGCAGTAAGATACCAATCTGCAAAGCTGCAAGACAATTGAAAATAAAATAAAAACTTGTCTTCCATTGTTAACATTATCATTCTTTCCCTGCTTGAACACATCGTGATGATGGAAACAGACAGTAAAGGTGAAAAGTGACAAAAGCCAGAAAACTGATAAGGGTACACATTTTCCACTGAAATCACATTTTGTGTATTTTACAAGAAAAAAAGACCATTCATCCAATTTAAGACACATTCTATGTAAATGCACTGAGACATTATCTAAATGAAGCAGGTAAGTACAATCCACAAAGACTTTTTGTATCATTTGTTGGAATAGTTTAAAAAAAAAAACAAAAAACAAAACACTATGAGTTAGACAAATCCCAACTCCTACTTCATAATGAACAAAGAGTGTTTCCAAAATGTGACAGCTGTACATTTGTACTGTCAGAGTACTGTAGGACTTTTTATTTTTAAATACGTTTCATTCAGAACTCTTATACCAAATATATGACTGTAAGAAAGTTAAATTATAGCACTGTTACGTTAATGATTCTCTCAGTAGCAAATCCCTTGGAAGTGATTTCTGCATAATTCTACTCACTGTGTCCATCTACAAAAGTTACAAGCCCTTCACTTCTGGAATATTAGCTGCCATTAACCAAATCTGGCTTCACTTTGCCCTCAAATGTGACTGTACTGTAATTTTGGGTTACAGTACAGTTATACACAAATGCATGAGAACTGAAGCAGTGACAATGACAAATGAAAATCATGAGGGTAGAAAATGCCTGTGGTGGGCCTGTTGTCAAAAGAATAATCCAAATAACTACAGGACAACAGCTAAAGTTAGGCTAACAGCAATCCTTTCTCCTCTCTCCTATGCAATTCCTTCTGCTAGCTCTGGCACATGCCTGACACACAGACTACATATGGCTACCTCTAAGCACCTGCAGCAAGGCATTAGAGCTCTTAACTGCACCCTAGTTATTTTTCATGGTAAATCTTTAGGTAAAAAATTTAAGGGAAGTCACAGTACAAAGTTAACATCATATCTTACACAGTCTTGGTTTTTTTTCCAGTTACATTAAAGCAAAAAATTTCATCCTAGTTTTTCCATTATTATTCTTAATGGATAAAAAAAAAAAAATAAGCAGAAGCCAATAACTGCCATCATCATCTTAAATATTTTAAAACTACTAGTTATCTAAATTGATTAAGTATGCAAGGGGAAATGATGACTGTAGCAGTGAAGTGCTCAATATAAGGACACATTATGGAGGTTGAGAAATTTCTTGTCTGGTAATATGTCAGTTTAATCAAATGCAAAGCAGGACGGTCACTGCAGTTACAGTTAAGAATACAAAAACTAGAAAAATGCACATGGACAATCATGGCATTTGCTATTGGATAAGTAAATGCTAACAGGAAACTACATGACCTACAAGTAACCAGTTAGAAACACACAAATATTTGAAAGATAGCAAAGGTACTTTATGCCATTTGAGCTCCGAATATTTAATTTACAAATGACTCAGCTGTTCCTCAGATTCATGGCTTTCCAAGGTACAAGAAATCTTATCTCTGTCTTTGGTCTTGTCATCCTTCTTACGAAAAGAGGTATTATTTACTGGCTACAAGCATATATAAGTACCTAAAATAGAACCTGACTCAGTAATGTTCACATTTTAATGAAGTAATGTTCCTCTTTAAGATTAATGCAAACAGAAAAGATGTTTAAAAAATAGACCTTTATTCTTCTAAAAATTTTAATATATGTGAAACACCTTCTTCCTGTTGACTACCTAATCAAAAACCTGCATTTTTGACATGATGGCTTTTCCAGGTATTTTCAGAAGATTTCTGAACATAAAAACTTCTCCTCCCTTCTGCGAATCCGCTGCAAAGATTATTGCTTTTTGAAGTCTCATCAGAACAAGCTAAAGTAAGCCCATGTTTCTTCTGAGATAAAAGAAAAACTGTACCAGATGTCCTCGCTCTTGACTTCTTAATTTTCATCATAGAATCCTTTGAGTTGGAAGGGATCATTAAAGGTCATCTAGTATGTGATTTTATGACACCAAGTATGTAATTTTATGATACCAAGTAAAATATTTGTAAGTCACACGGAAAACAGAAGTAATAATGCATGTACCAGTACTAGGAGAGAAGAGCACACCATTCAGGAAAAGCAGCATACCTGTACTCTGTCAACATGAACTTTCACTCCTCCAACAATTCCCTTTTTAAAGGCTGCTAGCATATCTAATATTGGATTGAATCTGCTCCCTCTGAAATTTAAACAGAACATCATTAATCTTGTAGCTAGGAAAGAACTACACTGCAAATGATGCTTTTATCTTTCTCTACCTTATATTGTCTTCACGGATAAGTACAACGAACAGTGGACGACCATGCATTTTCCAATACTGCCTGATGAACTGCAGTGCATTCTAGGTAAGAAATACATGTTAGTCACCAAACAATACAGCAGCACAATGTACAGGAATACTAAAAATAAGCTAAATACTACAAGAGCTATCTTAAAGTAACAGCATTGAAAACCCCAAGAAATTGTAAAAACTTTAGCTAATAATGAAACCACTAATAGTTTCAGATTTCTCCAAAGACAATATGTTATTTCAAGTATTCAGATTCTCTGAAAATACTGCTAGCACATACAGACTGAATTGATGGGCCAACTGGTATGTACTGAACTACTTGTAATGACCTAGGAAGTCATGGAAGGAAGTCAATTTTTAATAGTTGCACTAAGTCTGGTAATATTTCTCCCAGATGAGGCTTTCATATTTCCCTTAAGCAGAACAGTCTCATTCCTTCCTGCAGCCAAGAACATCTGTTTTCCCAAAGAAACTGAAGGTAGTTTGCTTGCTGTGCTAAGCCTATCCCAATCACTTTCAGTTTGTTGGTTTTTTGTTAGATACAGATACTCATTAGAATTCGTATTCAGCTGACAGAATATTCACCTTAATAATCTAAAAAACTGTATTATTTTTACATTAGAAAAATACACATTATAGAGCATTCACCTTTCAGACTTGCATTTTATCAAACTTCACTTTTTATTCTCCTAGACTCTTATTTTTGTCAGTTTCTCAAAGGAAGAATTACAGATAGATCTGACTTACCTTAATGTCATCAATCAACATCATAACATCCTGAGACATGTAGAAATCACTTAGATCAAAAATAATTGAGTAGCAAACTACAGTCTTTCCCAGTATTCGATAAATCTATAGGGAGATAAAGCTTCAGTTAATCTTTTTTTTAAAACTGTTCAAACATTAAAATAGCTGAAATGAAAAAAAAAAAACTAGGTTAAAACTATCAAGGAAATAGTTAATATAGAACAGCTGAACTTAAAAAACCTATAAATTAAAAATAAAACCTATAAATCTAATTCCAAGCACATAGATTTTTGTAAACTGGCTCATGTCAACAATAGCTCTGTTTTGGCCAACTACTACTTGAAATGCATGTTTAGGAAACCTGACAGTTTAATAGCAAGACAGCATGCATCTTCCTAACAGCAAAATATGTTACAAATATTTAAAAAAGTAAATATGAGCATAAAAGAAAATAACACTTAAATTATATTTATAACATTTTAGAGATTAATGCAATGTTTATCTGAAATACACATTAATAACGATATTATAAAAATATAAGTATTTCACAACCTTTGATGTTCCAAGGCATCCTACAGGCCTGTCTGGTCTTCCAGATAATCCTAGCTTGTCATTGATTCCTAACTGGAAGTAGGCCTGTGAGAAATAAACATGAAAACTTAAGGAAACCTCATTACAAGACTTACTTATGCTCATACAGGAAGTTGTGGGCACTCTACTGAGAGCAAGATCCATGAAATACGGTCTCTTCTTTCTTTTTTTAAACAACTCAAACATGTGGGAGGGACTCCTCTTGAAAGCACCATAGTCCTCCCTATCTATACTTTTTCAAAATTCAGCAACAACTTAATCATATTGTTTTTCTCATATATAAAATCTGTAGTATTTTTTAGTTCTTCAAATTTTTCTGTAATGCTTTTCTTACGTGGATATAAAACAGTAATAAAGGAGCTATACAAAGATTTTAATTCTAATTTTAGTAAGGGCGTGCAAAGTTAATGCATCAACAACAAACACAAGAGCAAGTTACCCCATTTTCATTGCTTGATTGCTTGAGTCTTATGAAATTATATACGCCTAATATTAACTCAAATAATATAATTTTCTAAGACTTGCATATTAAAAGAATAATCTTATTTTCTTACAATACAGCAAAATAAACCATAAAAATGCAATTACCTGTAGACAAAGCAATATTAATGTGTCAGTTAAACCAAACTGAAAGCTGTATTTTTTTTTCTTAGATGCCTTTATACGTAAAACCCATTATTACCAAAACTTATTTCTCCTTATGATTTCATAAACCAAAATTCCAAACATTTTTCTAAGCTCAATCTTCTTTATAAGAAGATAATTAAAAAAAAAAAAAATGTAAGTGAAGATTTGAATAAACGTTACACTCAGTAGCTTTTCATTGCTGTCAGCTTGGGGCCTTCCTGATACTGCCTATGTTAGTACATAAACATCAAGTGGTATTAAAAAAAACCAATAAGCAAAACTTCCTACATTACACATTCATTCAGACTGGGTATGAATATAGTTATTCCTGTTATCCCAATTGAATGTCACTACTCAAATGGGAACGGAATGGAAACATCAAGCATAAAAAGCTTTAAATAACCCATCTGTGGAAAACAAAATCAAAAGAACGTTAAACCTTTTCTTGTGGTACAGAATGGAGACTAGAAGAATGGTAAGACACAATGCCATAAAGACACAGCCTTTTCTGGAAGCTCATGAGAACAAGGAATTGCATCAGGTTATCTAATATTTTCATGACACGCTTTCCGAAAGTAAATTCTGGCAAGGTAGATTTACCTTCCCACCATGAGAATGAAGAAAACGGCACACTGACAGAATTCTCATCAGCTTTTGAAAATGAAAACACAGCAGCTGTCATAAATAGGAATGTAATTGATAGTAAGAAGACTAAAACATAATTTAAGTCTCATTTTTTTCTAAGGGAGACCAAAGAAATGAAGAATGACACAGAGCGAACATACACACATGTATGTATATATAAATGTATGTGTGTGTGTACTTTTATGTAGTGAGTTTATATGTACTTATATGTAGTACATTTATGGGATATCTGTTGAACAAGAATTTCAGGACAAATCAGTCAGAAAAAATCAATTCTGAGAAATACTGTCAAGAAAACAAGCAAGCAAAAATAGATTGAGAAATGAACAAGGCTGAATATAAACAAGGATATTTCTTTCCTCTGTGAATACTTTCAGATGGTAGCGGCAGCCGTTGTTTGGGATAATCATTTTTCTGAATAAGCTGGTAAAGTTTTGGTACATCAATCAGCAACATATTTCAGGCAAGCCTGGAGAAGTATTTTCTCTGGTTTTGGTTTTGCTCTTCCCTGAGTCCTACAAGCTTCCAATACCGATAATGGCATCAGTCACACAATCCTGACTTCAGAGGGAGAAACTTGTGTAGCTACAATTGTGAAACTAACCACTAACATCTTCAGGACTGGGATACTACACACAGGGATTACGCTATCCCCAAACATTTGGAATTTATCAGGCTTGTTTGAGACTATTTTTGTCATGCAAAGTTCAGCAAGAACTTCATGTACCTGGTCCACAACCAAACTTCATGTGGTGAAGTATAAATACATCAAGAGCATATCTGTGATTCTCTGTGATTCTTGATCACCTTACTTGTCTGACAGCTTCCTGCAGCTTGTTAAGGGCTATTTATGTACAGATGGGACCCTTTTCAAGGTTGTTTTGTTGTTGTTTTTTTTTTTCTCCCAAAAGGACCAGTTGTAACAGAGATCAAGTATTAAATATACCCAGTAATCATATGGATTTCCATAGGGGACTTTTGATGTGCTTATCTATAATTGCTAATCAAAGCACTTATCATTCACAGCAGCATTTGTCTTCTTGCTTTGAACATACTTCTAGGACAAATAGCAGTAGATGGCTTGAGGCTCTCACTCAGCATAGTCAAAAGCACCGTATCTAAAATACTACAAAGGACTGAACAAAGAGAGGCCACAGTAATGCTAAGAGAAGGCTGGAATAGACCTGTAGGCCTGTAGATGCTGCTCATTTTTTACTACTGGCTTCACATGGCAATGACATCTGCTGGAATAAATGCATCTGACCTGGCATCATCAGCTCAGAATGGAAAAGAACTGAATGGTCCAAGCCCGTGGAAGTGAAAGGACATGATACTCAAATATAGGACTACATGCCTGTATAGAAAAAGAAAAAGCTGGAGCTTCTGAACATCTCCTTCCCCCCGTTAACTTTCATCCACAGATCTTTGAACATGCTGAATTAAACGGGTATATTCAATGAAAGGCACTTGCAGGAGAAACACCATTTTTAGAGGCACTGTCAAATTATATGATGGTTTATGCCTGCTGCCTTAAATCCATTTCTTTCACCATTGCACGTTTGTTTCTGTTTGTCCATTGGGTTTTCTCTCAGTCCTCTGCACTATTAATATTTTATTCTTTTTTTTTCCTAAATGGCTCAGGTGAACATCTGGGCTTCTCTGCAGGCTCTAACTGACCAGTGTTGGAATATATTGCAAATGAACTAGATGAACTTAAAAAGGCAGATAACAAGCCTAAGAAAATAAAATTCTAGCAGCTTGATATAAATTTGTTTTGTTTAAAAAGATAGATAGGTAGATTGATAATTTTCAGTGCAGACTCCTTACCTTGACAAGTTCCTTCTGAGCCCATATCTGAATTGGTTCCACCTGCTGGGGGGTCTGTGTTTGGATTCCATATGTGTTCAGAAAAACTTGTAGGCTACAAACAAAACAACAAATTTAATCAAGAATTAGTCTTTGCTTCAGCAGTTATCTTGGAGACATGAGCGGCAGTATGAAGTTCAGCATACTTCCCTGAATACCTTTAGCAAATTTAGCCTTCTGAACTTCTTTACTATCCACATTCTTAATACAAGTACCTACCGTTGACTTTCTGCTATCAGGGCCACATGAACTACCAGATCATTTTCCAGAGGTCCCTAGGATATAATGAAACACTGCTTATTAGCATTATTGCTAACAAGAAAAACATCTATTTAAACAGTTCATGCACATGACAGACATTCATTGTCTGGGTTGCTTTTCCCTACAGTGTAAATAAAATGAAAGAAAAAGTCTTATAAATCTCAACACGCATTTTGAAGAATTCATTATAAACAAGCTTCAGGTATCCATTTCTACTGTTTAATTAAAAAAATAAAATAAAAAACTGAGGTAGGAAAAATATTTTGCTTTATACAAAAAATTTAGACATTATACAATCAATATATTTTCAAGTGATATGACATGATATTTTGATAGACAGTTTTGTTAAGAGTGAAGTTTGGGTGTGGGTAACTGATAATATCCAATTCAGAGTAATGATTTGACTTCACAAAGCTGCTAAGAGTTATATTGTATACATAAAATATATTATTAGATGAATATAAAATATAAAAGATATTTAACATGAGATAATAGTATTTCCTTATGCGGTTAATAACAAAGATACTTCATTTTTGAAAACTGTACTGTTATTTTATATCAGTAAGTCATGCAAACCATCAACTCAATGTTCTGGGATCTTGAAACGGCAACTGACTTTTCAATGGCAACACACATAAGTAGCTAAAAAGTCGACATCTCTGAGATATTCCCTGTTCATGTCTTCTGTGGAGTCGGATGGCTGCAAAAATCTAAAAGAGCACACACTTTGATACCATAGATGTTGGGGTTTTTCTGCCTGCTGTTGTCTAGAAACTAGCAGAACATGAATGAAATAAATAAATACATCCTCCATTCATTGATTAAATAAAAATACAGCATTTTCTAGGCAGGTTGATGGATAGATTTCTAAAAACACCGGTGTTTCTGCCACAGTGTGATGGAAGATGTGCACAAAGAGACCAGAAATCAGTAGTTCAAGTTCCTCGTTCCTCCTCAAAATCATGCAATCCATCTTTTAGACACATAGCAAGAAAACACAAACCAGTTCCCCACCATAATCAGTTTCATACCTTTTCTCAAACTAATGGCAACAACTCAGTGACAAAATGAGACATCTCCCTCCAAGACAGCCTGAGATCTAACTTGGGAGCTGTCTTCATGTTGAGGTTCAGCTTAGGTATTACTGCATCTCAAAGCCAAACTCAGTCACACTATTAATCAGCTGAACACAAATCTACATATTCCAAATCTCCTTTGAGGCACGCCCTGCTTTGATACCAGTGCTAATGCCTCTCAGATACAGATGTATTCCATGACATGGTTCATTTATAGCAGCCAGTAAGTGGTGGTTCTGCCATGGGCCATAACTAAGCAAATGCATCTGCTGCACACCTGGCACATCACCAAATCTGGTTATAAGGTGCTATTCTTAAATAAAAGCAAACATTTTTTACTGACTAAGCAAAGGTGGTTTGTAACACAGTAAACAGTCAGACAGCAGTGAATTTCTTCTCAGAATTAGACTTACACACGTTTTTATTGTTTCCTCCTTGTTCTAATTCCATCATGCCAAAACCTGAGATTTAAAGGAACGTATCTTGAAGTATAAGCCTAGATAGAAAGCCTCAGAGCTATGTTCAGATTTATGATGCCTGATTCTTTAAATCTCATTCAAATCTATTTATTTTGTGTTGGGTTTCATGGACTGATGAGCTCAAAATCATTTATCAGCATCTATTGAAGTTGTCTTCTCTAGAAGACATGCAGCTTCCATCATTTTTATTTGGGAAGACATGGCTGCATGGAATTGGTAGACTGAAAAATCTAACTGAAATTATTGTAAAACTACAAAAGTGCTGTAATGTTAAATGAAAAGTTACTTTTGTTGTCATTTAACACGTACAGGCCTGAAGGATCACAAGCAATTTGTGGCCTGGATAAGCACAGATAAACTAACAGTCAAACTACTCATGAAAGCATCACCCTTTTCATTAACAATAACTATACATAGCATTCATTAAATATTAAAAAAAAAAAAAAAAAAAAGTGGAAAAGCAGACTCCTAAGTATTCCACTAGATAAATCTCATTGCTGTTGAAAGTTCCATTTTTATGTGTTCTGTTTGACTTCTGTCTCCTAACCCCAGCTACGCCGCAGTTCACACAACATCAATCACCCTCTCCCCAAGACACTGCCACAGACCCCCTCCACCCTGGGTTCACCCTTCTGCCTTGCATTTCCTTGTTGGGTAGTGCAGAGCAGGATCTGTTTCAGCTGCGTTCTGCACGCTGTGCAAATGATAAATAGACCCCGGTGTTTTCAGAAGACAAAAAAAAAAATGACAGATTAGTTTTCCTCCTCTCCAAAAAAGTCATAGTTGTAACAAGGTTAAAAACAAGGCAGGTTGAAGTGCTGTTCCTGGCACTAGAAGAGAAAGCAGCTCAGTATTGGTCTTCTGCTGCACTCTCGCTGGACAGATGCTATCACTATATGCCTTTTGCACATATTCCCAGGAAATCTCACAAATCTGAACAAAATCAATCAGTTCTGAACATGCATGAAAGTGGCACAGTATTCAAAGGAAACTCAAATTCAAGAACACTGGTTGAAATGGTACGTACTGGGCTTTCTAAGCATATGGAGCAAGAAGAGGAATCTAGAAATAGAATGTAACAAATTTGTAATTAAGCCAAATAATCCACCTTGCTGCTAATAAACTACAACTGAAACAAAACACATCTGCTTCAGAAAGCCTCTAAATGCTGCCTAACAGTTTACGGTCAATGCTACTAACACCCCAGACCTTTCTTAATGAGATACAATATGGACATATGTGCGTCTTAAATTCCAAAGCAACATTTAACCATTTTAGAACTGTTTTAACTATGGTAGGCAGCTGTACCAGTACACTGGAAGGCAAGAATGTGCTCATAAACAGCATTACAAAGTGGATCATCCAACATGATACATCTCTTTAAGCCATCAAAAGTAGACAAGCTGCAATCCTAAACTGGATAATTTACATAGCTGGAAAATCCTAAAATGGCCCAGTCTACACATACTTCATCTTTTTATTTCCTTTTTACATGTTATCTAGTTCTCTGAAAACAGAAGAAATAAGCAGTCTATCATTTCCAGTAGCATAAGTGAAGCCTTCACAAATCATTAAGACTACCATGCAAAACATTACAAGATTATGGTCACTGCACAGAGGACAATAATTTCATTAATTAATTGCAAATCTACACATGCATTTCAAGTTAACCTACAAGATAAATTAGTTTTACTTGGACAATTTAGTATCATTATAACCTTTCATTGAATACAAAAAAGACAGCAATAAATCAGCTTTCATATGCTCCAGGAAAACATAACAAAACCAGAAAGTCCCTACCCCAATTAATGACATTTCTTGTATGTTATTGTAACTTTTCAGACTCTCATATACACTAAATTCTCCACAAGAGAACCCAACTGAAACTGTTATAAATGCCTCTGGATATGGAGATCCTAAAAATGTTTTTCTAATAACTGAATGCAGTTTTTAAGAGAAATCCCAGTGAAAGAGAGTACCCTTCATTATCTTCTTTCAAGAAAGTAAACGAAGCATGGATAATTCCACTTTTTTTTTTTTTTTTTTTTTTTTTTAAATCTGTGAGAGATATTTAACATGAAACTAAGCATTACAAAGCAAATTACACATGCAAATGAAAACCTGATTGCCACAACATTTTGAGTGTTCTGGAACAAAATCTAGAAGTAGCAAGAAGAATCTTCCTTAGAACATACCAAGACCTCTCATTAAAATCAGATAACTAATTCTTGGGGGTATTACAGTAGGAGATAAAACATTTCCTTCTAATAGCAGACTAGGCATTTCAGTACTAGTGATAACACATGAGACTGTCCTCTTTTCATCAGAAATTGAAAGCAGAGCAATGTGTTCACAGCTGTAATTATACTGATGGTTGAGGTATTAATTCTCCTTTCCAAACTACCTCTGTGGTCCTTCCAATAAACCCTATTTCTGTATGCCTGTTTTTCTATACGGTGCTAAAAGTTTATATGCAGCAAATCTTCCAGTATTGCCTCTTTAGCACAGTAAAACCCTTGTTGACACAAGGATTTAACAGAATTTTGCTTACAGATCCCCATGTCAGTAGTTTGTGTTTATTGTGCTTCACAGATAGGTTGTGCTATCTGATCAGCATCCAGATTTCCTCACTGTGTATTACTGATTCCATAAAGACAGCACATTAGCCTATTAAATACAGCATTGTTAGCTTAGTGTCTTCTGAAGCAAGTTCAGAAAAGCAAATTAAGAAGCAGCTTGTGTTTGGCCCAAATTACTACCCAGCTGAAATGGACAGAAGCATTCCTTTAGCACGCTGACGATGAACTTTTCTGCTATGCATTCAATAAAGATAAGTAATATTGAAGTATACAAAGTTATACACTAAGCATAAAAGCCCTAGAAATGAAAACACTAATTCGTTTAAGGATAAAATGTTTCTAACATATTAACAGCTGGTAAAAAATAAACTGGTTTCATTTATTGGATTTTTTTATTGCATGTTTGTACTAAACAAATAGAAATAAAATACATTTCAGAGTAAATTCAAACTGAATTTCAAATTCAGAATAATCACTGCATACCCTCAGTATCATTACTTACTTTCTTTCATTTTCTTGTTTAGAGCTAATAGCTACAGCACCGTCACATTAATGACCACATATTCCTGTATAATAAGCCTGAGCAGTGATTGTAAAAACTGCAAAACCTTAGCAGTGGTTAAAATGCTGCTGGCATATCAGTGCTGCCAGTATTCAAAAGGCCACACTGAAACACAGGATACCAGAATGTGGCACCTAAGATTTCTTTTCTGACTAGAGTTAAGATGGATGGTGAACAGAGAAATTTGAAGGGGTGACACTAAGAAATCCAAATTAATTGGAAAGAACAGAAAAAGCAGGTTCCATCTCACATTCTTCCTGGCACATCTTACAACTCAAAGGAAACATACCTAACAGTAGCTACTTAAACAGATATTTAACTCACCATTTCAGTTGTATCACTTAATGATGATTATTTTTCAGAAAAATACTGTAATGCTAAGCTTATGCTTACCTGATTGGAAAATCTCATACTAACGTTCCGCTGCTCTTGTGGAGGGACATAACGTCCAATAGGGTCAATATCCTTAGGACTCACCAATTTGTCAGCTGAAAGTCAATGATAATAAGGAGGCACATAATCAAGGAAGCACACAAACATTTTATGTAGTCATTTCTGCTGCTACACTCTTTGTTTTAGATCAGTGATATATGCATCAAAAGGACAATTTGCAAAATTATATCAATTTTGAAACTAATGACTCAAGAATCATTCTTGCTACAGCTAATTATGATATTGTAGTATTTAAAAACAACACTTCCACAAAAATGATTAAGAAGATTATACAGACATCAGATTCCACAACAAGCAAAAGTCACGAAAAAGCTCTCAAGCCACAACTGTGGAATTATTCTAGAACTCCAAGTTCTACAGTTAGGTACAAAAAAATGTGTTTAGTTTTGTTAGTAAAAAGACAGCCGACCTATCTAAAGGCAATCAGAAGACTTGAGTCCTGAGAGGGACACTAGTATTGGATATCTCTCAGTACAATATCCCAAGTAGAAAAACAAACAAAAAATAGACAACACCAACCCTAAACTCTCATTATTTTAAGCTTTCTGTAGAAAGGAGATTAAGTACTCCAATGAAGGTAAGCATATTTTTTCTGAATACTGCACCACATAGTTAATTAAGACAGCAATTTATAAACTCAAAATATGCCCTGGCTCAGGCCTATGAGCTGAAGAGCCATTGCAGTGCAAAGACAACGCAGGGCAGGCACTCCAGCAGGACAGCTCTGTGAACACACCAGGAAGGGCCTGGCACTGCTGGGAGCTGTGCCAGCAGCAACCCTCAGCCCTGAGCTGGGCGAGCAAGATGCTGGGAGCCTCAGCCTTCCGCTGGGAGACTGCAGCTTGGCTCTTGCCAGGAACAGACCTGGCTCCTCTGCTCTGTACTGCTCCTGCAGAGTCACAGTCTGTGTCCAGGTGGTTGCATTTTAAAAAAGCAAAAACTGGATTATAGAAAAATTACGAAGAAACATGTGGAGTTTATTAGCATGCTAGCACACGAGTTACCAAAGCACACTTGAAAGGAAACAATCATCCAAAACTACGCATGCAATCGGACTTCTTGTGCTGGTTAAAGGTATGAAGGTTAAATTATTTGCAGTGCTAGTGATGCAATAAAATCAATTAACCAAATGATGGTGAAGTGACGGCCTCTGCCTCACAGTCCTGAAAGGCAAGGGCTGTTCCTAGAATTTTTGCTCCATCTCCACTGTTTTTTACTTTGATTTGCACTGCTCAGAAATTTAAATATATGGTCAAAATCATTTCTTATTGAAGACAGGATAACAATAGAATATTATGAGGTTTAACCTAATTTTCAGTATTGATGCTGTTATTTTAAAGAAGATGCTAAGTGTATATTCATCATTGTCAGAAATACAAGTTTACTGGAATGCAATTTGGTCTGTACTCTAAAAGAAATGCCCCTAAAAACACATACCTTACCTCTAGGAAGCACTGAATCCATAAAAAGAAAGTAAAAATTGTAATAAGAAGTGAAGGAAAGGTAATACATAGCCACTCAGCTGCGTGCATTTTCAATTGCTGAAAACAGCTGAACACCTCACGTCCAGGTATTACTTTCCCTTACTCTAAAATGAAGGCCCTATTTGAAAGCTACACACATGCTCACCTACAGAAGAGAAGCAAGGAGGCTGAGCAAATACAAATTAATTGGAGCCCGGAGGCAACCCGATTTCTGAAATGGATGGTGAAATGGGGAACAAGTAAAACTGAAGTGTTTGGAGTCAGGTTTCCAATTAATAAGTATCAACTAACAAGCAAAGTAACTCGCACACAGACTTTCATCAAGGACAAAGTTTCCACACAGAAAAGAGTGCACCAATTGTAAACTGAGTAAATGGAGTCACTGATATCTGATAGCAATCACAGGCAAAGACACCTAGCTTTGTGAAAAAAAAAAATCCAACATATATTTTCAATGAGTTTGAGGAAATAAAGAAAATAATATTTGGAAAGGAGAGAGAGAGAGAGAGAGAGAGAGAGCAAGAAGTATTGAATATGGTGGAGATGAAATTCAAAAAGCAACAAAGGAAACAGCTGTTAGGACAACTACAAAAAAAGCAATGCAAGAAAGCTCAGCAGAGGGAAAAATTGATATGAAGCAAAAGATTACAACAGTCAACAGCACAGTCAAAGAGCATTGTGCAAACAATAAACAAGGTATTTCACCAGCATTTTTAGGTGTATACTAATACAGATATTAGTATAAGATTAATATTAGCAGAATTACTACAGACTTTTAAGGGTTATTTGGCTAATATAGAGAGGTAAGAGGAAAACTTATTTTGTTAAAGATGAAGTTGCTTGCATTTTGTTTATAGTGCTGGCTGCAATTAATCTGGAAGTTCTAAGGATACAAGCAGAGTTCTGTCCCCCATCTTGAATTTTTCAACTCCCCTTCGATCCTCCTACGCACTTCGCAGAAAAAAAAGTTTACAGAACTCGGTCCAGTGATTGCCAGCGAAATGCTAGGCATGTTCAACTGAAGTAATACATCTTTCTCCAAAAAGACGTATTAAAATTGCGTTCTGGACTAAGAACTGTTTTTGCATTAGTCCTTGAGCCCTCTCAAGTGAGACCAAGAGTTCATTTGTACAAAAATTCACCACAGTGACCTTCAGTGGTTTTCAAAATGCAGTGTCAAGTGATCTTCTAGTTTGCTTTAAGTGAAGGATAAAAATAATATACAGTGAAGAAAACACTGGTACTTTAATCTGAGACTGTAACCATTCAAAATTTAAACATGTTTTGTTTAAAGCAATAAATAATTCGAACTAAATGCTTAGGCGCACATATAAACATCATTATTTGGTACAACTTGTATAGAAATAGTTATGCCACGATAAGATACATAAACTAACATATTTTTAGGACCCAAGGGAAATGCATGGAGCTGAGTCAGGAAAGGTTGCTGCTAGTAAAAGGTTTTTCATCAGGGGGTGGTCAGCAGCAGAACAGGCTGCTCAGGGCAGTGAACACAGCCCAAAGCTGCCAGAGTTTAGAGAGAGTTTGGATAATGCTCTCAGATACAGGGTTTGAGTTTTGGGTGGTCCTGTGTGAAGCCAGGAGCTGAACTCGATGGTCTTTGTGGGTCCCTTCCAACTTGGAATATTTTATAATTCTATAGTTGTGTATGTCCACACAGAAGCAAGGAAATAAGAAAAAAGGTAAGAAAAATAAATAATTGAGAAACCTATCTTGTTAAAAAGATTTTTGATGTTCTATAATATAATCCAGCAAACGTCACAGCATGCTACATGCAGCATAAAAATTCAACATGAAGAATAAGAAGCAATTTCGGCCTACCAAACACATGCCAAAGCAGATGACATACATGCTATCCACACTGCCCAGAGTCTATTGAAAACTCAAGCCAGCATGTTCAATCAGATTGAAAAAAAAAAAAACCATTAACAAATAAATATCCTTCACTTACAACAAATCAAAACCTGATAGAATTTCTTCAGCATCTTACCTAGGAGTTTTGCAATGATATAAACTGCTTGTCCCCACAAGAAAAACCTTCCATCGCGTCCATTGTTACTAGGAAATCGTTTCTGACTGCCAGAGTTCTTCTTTTCCAGTTCAACAAAATCAGCTGGCACATAGTAATATTTGGGTACAACAGGACATCCTACGAAGTTTTAGAATAAAAACATTTAGTAAATGAATTCCATTTTCATTATTATTTGATTGTATTTCCCTAATACAGCTCAAGTGTTACCGTGATAGCTATTTGACTGAGCAGAAAGATTGTTGTCACTCATTTTCTCTCACACCTCAGAGGTAAATTACTTTATTTTTCACCAAACACTGCCACACAACTACTTCCCAGAACACACATTCCATCTCTATTGCACAAAATTTTTTCACAGAAACCAAAATGCACGACGGATAAGAATCCAGAACCAACAGAAATGAAATCCACATTAAAATGAAACGCCTGAGATTTTCTCCTTACATTTAACAGCCATCTTAGTACAAGACAACTATTCGAAATTAAAACGACTAGAAGTAGTCAAATATTAAATAAAAACTATAATTTTCTGCAAGTGCACAATACAAAGTTTAAAACAGCAGCTTGATTTTGGAATGAAATAAAAGAAAGTAACTTCTTCATTTGAAACTAGCATATCTTGTAACTATATTTACATCACAGGTATTATGATCTACTCGTACGATTATCTACTTCGCTTTCAAACATTTTTGGGTGAACAGAATAAGGAATTTAGAAACAATTACAAGTGACTGACTAACATAAAAGCAATCACAGTAATGTGATTACTGCAAAAATAAGTTTCAACTTAGTATTGCTTTAATTTGGAAAGTATTTAGATAAAGAACAGGTGATAAAATTAAGCTGCAGTTTCTGACTATTTGCATACACTAAAACCAATAATTGCTGGCAAGAAGCTGAGAAAAACTGAGAAGTGAAAGTAATTTATTAGAGGTAGAATATTCAAATAAGTGAAGCAACAAAGGACACATAGAAATTTTAAGACGAAGCATTGACAATGACATTCTATGATAAGAACCACTAAACTAATTTAGAATCCATGCAACTTCATACACTAATTAATCAGAAAAAAGCAAATATCAGTAAAATCAAGAAGTTTTCTATATATTGAATATAGAATCACAGAATTGTTAAGGTTGGAGAAGACCTGTAAGATCAAAATACTGTGCTTGTGTAACAGTACAACAGATGTCAAGAACAGGTGAGTGAAGACACTGAGTTTTAAAACCAGACTGTCAGAATACTGAAGCTTATTTTGCTTTCTGACTATTTTTGCTCCCAGTCAAACTTGTGGTCTTTTCCATTTTTGAAAATGAATTTTGGATGGATTTGCCTGTAGGCCGTCAAAAAACTGGTTGCCACTTCCATGAAAATTCTGAAGCGTACACTTCAAGAGAATTTTTATTAATTTTAAAATGTCACCAGTTTCACCGCTCTAAGCTAGGAAGTATTCCCTGTGCATACACTAAATTATTTGTTACGTTTTAGAAAGTTGTGTCAACAAATTATTCAAGTAATTCCCAACTGTACCCAGATGGAACACTGAAAATACGTGACTGTGAGTAGTTAGAATGTTCACGCAGCTTCAAGGTGAACTTCATAAAAAATTCAAACATAGGGAAATGACGAAGGAATGACTTCATACAGTGTAAATCTTATCTCTATTTCTGTATCATTTTTACAGTATCAATTTTTTTTTTTATTTTCACACTTTTATGATGCCATTTGTCTACGTGGAATAGAGTATTTTAATACTTGTGTTTTACAAGAAACATAATTCTGACTGCAATACTCAGTAATGTCAGTAATTTTATGATAAAAGGAAAAATAAAACAAAACAGTGATTTGAAAGAACAATTGTCAAATAATACCTTCAGATGTATGCTGAAGCACAGGATCCAGAAGATCCTGATATTCTTTAACTTGTGCAAGATTTCCTCTAAAAACTCCTATAAAACAAACACAAATAAAAATAAAGGAAAACAGTAATTCATTAACGGAAGAAATAACTTCTGTGAACTTAACGTTTGCAGAAGAAAAATACAGTGTTTATTTTTCAGCGGCGCAGTGCCAACACACCAAATAGTTCATGAAAAAGTAGAAGATAAACTCTAACTGCATATTTACTGTTCCAGCTAATTACTGCAGAGATCATGAATCAGCCATTGTTTTATTAACTTAAACTGAAATCATTGTCAAGTTGCAGCACATAGCAGAGCTCTGAACTTACATAGGACATAAAGGGGAGTGGAACACAGACACCCTGCCCACCTAGCTCTAATTAACTTCCTTAATTAATGAAGAAAGATGAAGCAGAGCTTGAGTGCCAGGCTGGTTCTAAATAATCAGAACAGAGTTTCAAGCTTATCTAAAAATGAGTTGCCTAAAACTCTCAAGAAATAAGAACAAATGAAATTTGAAGAAGTAAATTGAAAAACTCCCCTCAGAAGATTGCTGGAAGGAATCTTCACCTTGATAAGTTACACAGATATCATATCTTAATATGACAGAGGTTCAGAACAGCTGACATGCCTTGAGATGTTAAATATAATGGTCAACTCTTTATGATGATGCCTCTGGGGAGGAAATGATAACTTAGGGAATATTAGCATCTTAAATATTTTTCTAGTCCAACTTAATTATCTCAAAATTAGTCTGATGAATATTATTACAAGTGTTCAGTTCATCCCCAGTCCTTACATGAAAAGTTGTATCAAAAATAGCATATACATTTCTGTTCAGAGAAAAAGTGGATAAACTTGACAAATCATACAGGTTTTTTTTATAAACTGAAACACCTTGAAACATATAAAGGGAAATAAGTCAAGTGTAATATTTTCACAGTCAATCTTTCACTCCTGTGCATGTCATTTCTTCCCACGGTTTTCCTTTTCATTTACCACACTCTTCCATACTATTGAAAGCAGCCGTATTGTTTCCCTCCTTAACTCATCCTATACCATAATCCTCCAGATTCAAATAGACATGTAAAAAAGCTTTCAAAACTGCTGTTCAAATACATATTAGCCAAAAAACAATCAGACTGGTTTATTTAGTTCAATCTTTCCCCACAGCTGTGGATGCATATCTACTATCTACAGAATCCTAAATGATCTCCTTTTAAGAAAAATACCAAAGGGAAATCAGTAGTACAGCAGTCTTTTTGTATTCACAGAAGTGTGAATTTGGAAAGGCAGAGATAAGATAAAGGAAAACCACCAGCAATTAACTGAGTCACTGAAAATAAACATGCCAGAACACCTTATTATAAGAGTTCTGTTATTTCAACAATTTAAGTCGCTCTGCCTGCGCTTCAAATTTTACATGAAAGAAGCTTCTGGATTTGGATACACACGCACAAACTCCACTAACACTTGTTGTATTTGATGAAATTGTGATACAGGGATAAAAACTAAATAAAAAAATTAAAGAACAGTATTTGCAAGGTATTCACTTTGTAATTTTTCCTTACGAAACAAAATAAAACCCCTTTGCTACCTTTAGGTACAGATAACAATATTTTTTGTTCTACTTAAAAATGCAAGAGAGCAGCATGAAGTGACAATGCCTTTCTCCTGGGTTTTAAGCTTCACAGCTTTTGAAAAATGTGACATATTCCTTCAGAAAAAAAATCAGTTGTGCAACCTTACTACATGTTCAAATAAAACATCTGAAGCTATGGGTAAGCACACATACACCCAGCAGGTAGCCTCTCACCATCTTCACATGAAAACTATTTCACACACCAAAGGGAATAAACAGAAGCTAGAAAACCCAGCCAGATTTTCACCCATTCACAAGGCTGAAAACAAATGATGGCTTTATGATGGCTGTAATCTGTACTCAGTTGCTTATTTGGACATTCCTTCCATGTGAGTTCTAGCTTCCATCCTGAAATCATCCTGTGGATGTTTCTGCTATATCTCTTAACTACAAGACAAGGTCTGTTGGCAGTTGTATTTTTTTTAATATATCTTTTTTTTTTCAACCTAACTGGCTATATGTAAAATGGCCAGGAAGCACAGGCATTTAAAAAAAAAAATAAAAAATCTAGCTGTATTCCAAAACCAGAGTTCACATGACAAATAACAAAATATGGGTGGTTTGGTTTTTAGGTTTCTGATGTTTTGGCTTGAGGGGTATTTTTTTTTAGAGTATTCTTTTTGTTGTTTGTGTTTTTTAACCTATAAGGGTTAAAAATCTCAGTGAGATATTTAGTGTCACTTCTTACAATTCACTCATGCAGGGCAAAAATATGATTTTATATCTTCTGTCCAAGGGCTTATCTCTGTAATGCCTCTATAGAATAGGAAAATAAAGCCATACTTACCATCAATTATCATGAAAATAAAAAACAGAGGGAATTCACATTCAATGCCATCAAAAAGCTAAAAAGAAGAAAAATCAATCAGATATTTCACCAATTTGGTTTAACAAAATGTACTTCCATGTTTCATGCAACCATTGCAAAGCAACAAGAGACAAAAGTGAATGTCAAAGCATTTTAGGATACCAGCTCTTCATTTAGCTTACAGTCTCTAAATTATACAGGCACTTTAGGTGCCTCAAGCCGAATATTTATATCATTTATGTTTCATTTTCCACTAAGAAACTATTGGTGAGTAAAATATTAAATTTTAATTTAGATACCTTTTACTGATAAACGCTGTGGTCAAAAGCAAAATTGTTTTCTATACACTCAGACTGTAGTCAGCTGTGAAATTAAATAAAATGATAAATAACTTCCTTATTTGTTATGTGAAATCATCTGTATGCTAAATGTAAATGGAAGCACATTCATTACAAAACAAATCAACAGCTAACTTGCTGACTTGGCAGTCTCTCAAAACCACACATGCCAAATTACAAAATGCATCTCTTTCATTTGAAGCAATTTGGAATCTCAGATTGCAAATACTAAAAGGGATGTCTGTTTGGCTTTATTTTTTTAAGCACGGCCTAAATATTTTAGAAAACCTAGGTTTGGTATCAGTTACTTCTTTACCTTAATTTCTGCTGGTTTATAATAGCGGCGTGTTTTGTCCTCTAGTGCAGTTCTGTAACCATCTCTCAGAAATCTTTTGAATCCATATTTTCCTTTTAATTTTCTAATAATTTTATCTAGTGTTTGACTGAACAAAACCTCATCATCCAAAGCAAATGCAGGATAACTGATACAGGGCAGAAGAGCTGCATCGGTATTCTGCAAGAGAGGAGAAAAAAACATATTATAAATTCAACTAAATCTCCAACATTTATTGGATGCACAAAGTCTGTTTAAATTACTCAGTAAAGCATACATTTGAAACATAATCTTTACCAAAATCATAATACCAATATTGGGATAACATGCAAAATAAGACCTCTAAAAATGTTTAAGAATAAACTAGAAACCCAGTATTCACATATATGATTTAAAAGACAACTCTTGACTCAAAATATGACCTACTTTACAGTTCATCATCTGCAGGTGTAAGTGAATACATTGTAAAACTCCAAGTTTCTAGAAACAAATAAACATCCTCCAAGTTATTCTTGGAGGAAACAACAACACTGTTGCATACTATGCTCAAAGAGAATCACAAGAAGTTGACTGTGATTACTGAATCATTGCTGAAAAGGTTTTCCATAAATTTCCTCCAAGTGATGTAACAATAGGCTTGTCTGATTTCATTTCATGAAAAACATTTAAATGACATTGCTCAAGGAACACGTGCAACTACTGTGAATTAAAAACACACCAAAATTACTACCTAGGATATCACCACTACAAGTAAGCTTACAGAAGTACAAGAAGTTAGTTTTAAGTTCTAATTCTTACAGAATCACAGAATGGTTTGGGTTGGAAGGGACCTTAAAGATCATCTAGCTCCTCCCTAACACCATGGGCAGGGACCTCTTTCACTAGGTTAACCAAACCGAGATTTTCTTGTTCCTTTCTGCTGATACATCTAAGACCATTTAAAATACTGCATTTTCAACAGTATCACTGACGGGAAGCCATAATGGGGTGGTGGTGAGGAGGATATGAAGATTATATAGTACAAATAACTTATGAAATTGGTTCTCTTGGCATATATCAAGTCTCTAACAAATAATAAACAGCAAAGGAGATCTAGAAAAGCATACAAAATTATCTGACTGTACCTTTTGATTATACAGTATTGTAACTCTGCCATAATTCTTCTACATACTGAGTAAACCATTAATGATGAAGATTAATAGTCTGTTTCATGAACAAAAATGCTATTAAATCACAGAATGAAAAAGTAGAACACCACTGCTCTTCATTTTTAGTTTTTTTTAATTAATCTATACTTATGTTACTTAGATTTACTCACTGATGAAACATTTACTTGTAGCTGTAGTTTATAATAACAAAAAAATCCTCCATATTCTGCAATTTATGAGAATTAAATCTTAAAGGCCTTTTTTCCTCAACAAAAGAACAAACAAAAGCTAAAAGTTTCTTTTAGCTGCTTCAAAAATGCAGGCAGCAAATTTATAATGGAAACTCAGATACCAGGATAAAAACAAAACAATAAGCAAGACTACAACCCTAAATAACATGCTGCAGACCGTCATTGTTTCATTTTGAAATTATTTAGGAAGCTACCAACTGGCTAACATTCTAACCTCAACATACTTAAAGACTGCCATCACAATTCCACTTCAGCAAGGTACTGCATAACAGTCCTGTTTAACAAGCACATATTTAACAACTTAACAAATTCCCATCTTTATTAAGCAGAAGAAAACAGTCATTGTAAAATGAAAAGTTACATTCATATCCGTTTATTTTCTCTCCATACTGTTGAGATTTTATTGTTCATTTTTTCTATTTACTTACATGAGACCTTGACTCTCGGGGCAGCAATGAATACAGAGTCTGTCTATTACGGTTATGGGCATCGAAATCCACAAATATAACAGACCAGGAACAGCCCTGTAAATGCAAATTTGTTTAAAGAGAAGCGAAGAAAGGTTGGCATATCCTGGTGAAACTAACTAGCTCTTTGTTCTACCAATGGTAGTACTCTGGTAGCTGGCAATTTTAATCAGGAAATGAACAATATATATTTAAAATATTTTGAGAAAAGAACTTGAAATTCTAAACAAAATTAGCTGTCTTTGTCCACTACTGATTATGAAATGTGTCATGTATCATTATGACACTCAAGTCATAATGTCTTCCATTACTTTTTGATCAGCAATGGCTGTACTGAGGTAAAACAAAAAAGTAGTTTTCCCTCCCTGTGATTGTGGAAATGTTCCAAGTGGAGATGTTGAATATTTCATTGAATATGCTAGAATACAAATAATTGGATATTTACTTGAGGTATCACTTTGGAAAAGGACTTTGGTAGCAAATAAACATGATTTGCCTTTTGGTTGTTCTGTTGCACTTCATTACTTTTAAGCACAAGCTCACTTTGCAGAAAAATAAAAAATGTGGCAAAAATAAAAAAAGCATGTGAAGAACAAAAGTGTTCATGTCTTTATATTGGATGGCACAACCTAAATAAAACATGCATTTAGACTATAGAAAAGACTATTTTCTAGATTTTTTTATTGGGATTTTAAAAGAAGCAAGACTGTCTCCAAGACTTGGTTTCTAATCAAATTTCAATAAGAAAATTACCTCAAATTTTAATCATGCATTTAAGGAGTCCATTTCAGCCACCTTACTACACAATTATGTGTAACTAAGCTAACACACAGTTTGATGCATAAGCCTATTTTACACAAAAGAACATATGTGTAAGAGGATTAGTTCTTTACATACTCATTTTCATTGCAGATACAGTGAAAGGATGCATGCACCATCTCTAAGACATTCTCAAGCCATTCCTCTAAGCAGTGCCCAGTTTTGTCAGTGCTACCAGAAGGAGAGGGAGGGAGGGAGTAAGAGCGTTTTTGCCATAGCAGTGACCAAAATCTGGACTTGTAACAAAACTTTCATGGATTTCTATCAAAAAATAACTAAACTAAGCGAAGAAGCAAGTCAGAACGTTAATTTTCTGAGGTTATGTAAGCTGAAAGACAGTCAGTTCACACTGCCTCCTAAATATAAAGAATCATGCCCACTTTAACAGTTCTTCCATACCAACCAGTTACGACAATACAATAATTTTGGGATGTGGCTACAGTCATTGCACAATTAAGAGTAATTAAAGAACTCCTACGCTAGAATAATACATATAGTACATAAACTACTTCATCTAGATTTATAAATATTGTTTCAGATATGCACAATAGACTGGGAATAAAATTTAAGAAATTTAGCATAGGATATTGAAGTGAACTAATGAGAAACTAAACAAAGAGACAATTTATCTGTTACATTAAAAATAAATGTGTAAAACATCTTTTGCTGATGAAGCAGTTAGGCTTATACCTTGACTGTATTCTTAAAATTCTCACTTTCTATGAAACAGCATAAATTCTAGTATAATGAAGACAAAAATGAATACCATTATAAAAGCATGAGCTCCTCTTTACATTAAAGTATGTAAAATTCTGAGCACATTAAAAGCCAATTCTTTGTTCTTTATTGTACCTAGCACCTAAAAATTACACCAAGAGATGAATTAGAATTATTTGAGTATAAATTAAACAGTGCATTTCTACATTAAAAAATAATTTCGATCTGTTACAGAAATACTTTGTTTTTATTTACCGCTTCTATAATTTTGGTATTTTGGGAGAGAAAAAAAAACAACAGAATAATTCAATGTGATTATCTACCAGTAAGTGAACATCGAGTCTTCTCTGAATACAACCACAAATGCACAGGGAAACTTCCCTGTCCTGAGATACACAAACGTACAACATACATGCACATATGAAAGACGGATACAGTAACACGCATTTATATTTATTAGGTTCCACAGCATGAGTGGAAAAATCTGCATGGAAAAGCTGAACAGCCTGTTGTTCCCAGTGATGATTTATGCAGGTTGTACTACTGTAGATGCAGATGCAAACAAGTCCCTCCTGAGGAGCTCAGCAGGATTTCTCAAAGCTATTGAAACACAGCTGGAGCTAAGCACAAAGGCAGACTGCTGCTGACTGAAGGTCAAAATGGTTTCTGCTTATGCAAAATATCTTTGGAATAAATTTGCAGAGCATTTAAACTGGTTTTGCTTCAGCAATTTATTCATCCATTTTAGAATTTAGTAAAATATTTGAAAAAAAACAAGCAGCCACATTTACTGGTGCTTGAAATTGCTGGGAAAGTAAAAGTTGCAGATAAATGTTGCTACTGTTATACTGACAATGTATATATATCATGTCTGATCACTACTTAAGATCCTTATTAGCTCCTAGTTCTTAATGTGTAAAATCAGCTTTTAGGAAAAGAAAACCAACACCAAAACACATGAATGGACATCTTAAAAAAAAAAAATTATAGCAGGTGCCACAAAGCATGTAAGCATCAGAAATGCTCATTTAGAAGAATCACTTCTTTTATGCCACAAAAGAAGACAAAAGAATCTGACAATAATAGGTGCTACAGCTTTTCATCAACACATGATTTAAAACACAACACTTTTCATCTCAGGCATTAGAATAGCTCTAAAAATTCCTAGTCAAAACAGGCTTCTTTATTTGTGCATTTATTTCTGTGACTGTGCTATTAAGAAAGTAATTTCTGACTGCTACAAGAAAAGCTTGTGCAACTGACTTTTTTTTTCAGATTTTCAAGAAAAAGGAAAAATTTTAAAAACCCTCAATTTTATTACCTGATTTCCAAAGAGATTGAAACCATTAATTGCTTCCAAAGCTGCTTTTGCCAATCCCACAGAGCTGAGGAGAAATAAACAAACAAATTAATAGAGCAAATTATGCATATTGTAATTCAAGTCCAGGCTAATTTAATATGCTTGACAGTTTTCAGAGCTATCATTTTTTCTTGATTTAAATTGTGTGCTTCATCTCTCTTTTAATAAATTGATGATGAAGTAAGGCTCGAGTTATTTCATGGCTTTTTTGAAAACTACTTTTCAGCATCTTTCTTCATCATCAAATGCCAGAGACCATCTGGAAAACCTCTTCTGCTCTCACTTTGCTACTGGACATCTGGCATCACGTATTTCAAGACCTCGTTAACAACGTACCAACAGAACATTTACCTAATCACAATTTTCAATTCAGGTGTCAGGCATTAAGCTTGTAACATTTAAAATAACTTTTCAATATAATAACTCGTTGATCTGGATTCACAAAAGGAGGAACATCTGATTCCAAATGTACCATGAGGATTGACTAACCATGACTCGTGACAAGTAAATCCATAATAACAATTCATGATAACTTCTGAGCATATAGGCTTTTAAACAGGTTTCAAAGGAAAAATACCACTGCATGATCTTTTTCAGGGACTAAGGTAAGGCTTCTAGTTTTCTGATTTCTGTCTTTTCTAAGGTTGAGTGTGACATTAGTCTTTTTTCAAGTGTCAGGGCCCTCTGTAGATGAGTGCGATTTCTCATGCATTATCAAGAAGAACTTTGCAATCATAGCTTGCATTTGTCCCAGATGCACATTTGGAGCAGAGAAACCTGAAATTAACCTGAAGAAATTATACTTTCAGTTTGCTAAATGCATTAGTAAATTCACCTAAACAAAACATCATTTGTAATTCTCTGTATCTCGAATTATGCACTCAGTAAAATACTTGAGGATAAACTCTAGGGATCTAGAGCAACCTACTCTAGGGAACCTGCTTTAGCAGGGGGGTTGGACAAGATGATCTCCAGAGGACCCATCCAAACCCTGTAAAACACTAAAATTTGCATAGTCTTAGCAATTGCTAACGAAAATGCATCTTACAGAAACATCTTCAAAGAACCTTACACATCTTTAATCCTCCTCCCATTCACAATTTCCCACTTCCATCCAAAAAGTTTGCAGTTGATTTGGAACATCAAACACTACCAGCAATGTTAAAAAAAAAACACACAAGGAATAACAACACTATAGCAACTCTACAGCAAAACAACACCTATACTAGTACACTAGAGATGTGCAAGAACATGTTTTTTGGATTTGGAATGTGGGAATACTGCACTTTGGCAACTTCATTATTCCCACAGTCAAACTGGGGGATGCAAAGACATTTTGCAGATGCCTGGAGAGCTGCTTGATCAGATGGTTATAGGACAAATTAATTTTTCAGAAGTTCAGCCATATGGGAAGGGGACTACACTACAATAAAAGCTGTTAAAAATCTTGTCTCTGAATCAGTAAAAGACATCAATTTACACACATCAGTGAAGACCTGAGTTCACAGAGTGCTTTGCTATTTATCTTATTATTATCTTTATTTATACTATTTGCTATTTATTTGCTATTTACTATTAGAAGTGTTTTGAAATGTATTTAAATAGAATATTAAGACTGTCTAAAGACATAAAACATATACATCTTGTGACAAATGCCACAATTTGCAATCATTATCCACAGGCTTTGTATTACATAATAGCTTCTTTAAAAAGAATGTCACTTTCAATTAAATATGAGAATTAACTTCTAATTCTGAACACAAATACAGGTTCTGTGAGTTTCTAAGTCCAGAAGTCAAGCATTCACAACACTGAAATTTAAGTGATTCATTCTTAACTCACAACCACTGAGGAAACATAAATACCACGCATGGTCAGCCTCAATACTTTCTAATCACTACTTGAATTATGTTCTCAGAGATTGCTTAGTAGATATGCCACAGAAATAGCACAAAGAAAGCATAAAGAATATTTTACCATAGCCAGGAGTTTCCTCCGCAATACCTAATTACATCTTTTTACATCTACTGATCTTCCATATTTTTATGTTTTTGAGACCTTTATTGACCAGAAAAAAATTGTCTGCTGGTTCCCTACATTAAAGCAGAGTACAAACATGCACACTAGGAAAGACAAATAGGGGCTATATCTATTTCGGATGATCAAAGTTTACTTCTTAAAAAAAAATCTCTGTACTTCCTTTCGTGCCAGCTCAGTGATCTGTTAGATTGGCCTATCAATCTCATAAAGCTTCTCCCTCAGAAAAACTGACCTACAAATGCCAGTCTAGATTAAGACAAAACAACATGCCCACTTCCATCTGGCTAGAAAATGTCTCTCCAGTTTTCCCCTCAAGGTACTTCACATATTGAATAATCAGGAAGCTACAAACAGTACAAGATGTAGGAGTTTCAGAGTTCCTTTTGCTAATTTGTATGAGATGAGATGGGGAAGGAGATACATAATTCTCCAGATGAAGACTTCTGCAGTCTGGATAATTTAATAGACACAAGAGGGGTAAAAAACAACGAGCGAATAGAACAAATTATATAACTACAATATATACTCCAATATCTTGGAGTATTCAGTTCTCATACCGGTACTACAGCTTTATAAAGGTCCTGAAAAAACATACCCAATTAATTGTTCTACTGCAGTGGCATCACTATATTTGCAGTTAGAAACATACATCTGTATTGAACTAATAAAAATTAATTAGAAATGAGGAACATGGATTCATATGGCAACACCTTTAAACGCTGAAAAAAAGATGCTTTATTTTCAAGCCCATGATAACTATGACAATCAACAACAGGTACAGTCACTTTTATAATTGATAGAAGCTCAAAAAAAAAAAATCAAGAAAACAGTATTCATGCTACAAAAAACAGATATACAGTAAATGGGCAATTCCTCTAGAATCAAGTGGATCATTCTAATATTAAAATTTTAACATTAAAACAGTAAGAACATGCTTGGTATTATATGGGATGGGGTAAGGATACAGTTACTTCTACAGTCTGAAGAACATTCTTTTGGAAATAAACTGTGCACTAACCTATACTTCACAGTGTACAGTGACTTCCTCCCAACATGGCAGAGATGAGAAAACCTAAACCCATGATTCAATACATACTTAAATCAGCGAATTCCTAGGCACTTTTGTGAATTTGATCTACTGCACGTGGCCTGTACATAATTTTCAGAATGACACACATGCAGCTGCACATAATTATTGTAATTTGAATACTCAAACAGCTAAGTATCTATGTGATTAATTCAGTATGCACATGATGATGAAATTATACTTCACATTTTTCCAAAATACATCTTGGTCTTCAGAGAACATTAATTTAGTCACTTTTCATGAACCTTTACCTTCATTTCCTATCCATTTCCTGAAAAGGTGCCAACAGTTATTTTGTATTGTTTGTTTTTGTTTCTTTGGTTTTTTATTGCTTAACTCATTACATCAATTCTTTTTTATTCATAGCACATTCACTTCTTTTATCTGAAAGCACTACATCCTCCCATTTACCTTGAATGTAGCTCTGGGCAGCCATTGTTGTATTTGCTTCCTCTTTCCCAGACACCAAAGTCAGGTACACGATAGGCTCTTTCCACACAGAACACAAGATTTTGAATGAAGGAAACCTATGAGGGGAAAGAAAAAAAAAAAAGGCTCAAAAAAACTCAAGCGTATTTTTTGTTGTTCATTTTCTCAGAAAGACAGATTTGCTTCTATCCAAAATTTCTTTCAAAGTTTTGATGCTCCCAAGTTCAGATATTCTCTGTAAAAATGGTTTTCAGTCACTGAACATTAAAATCTGTCTCCAATCTGGTGGCAATGTGATTTATGTGGAAGCCCCTACAGAGCCAGGGACAAAAATGATTTCATATTCAAGACACGTATTTGAAGAGCTCCAAAAAGGTGGCAGTTTGATCTTTTAAATCAGATTTCTCCTAAAAATAACTTCAGAGAGCAAGATAAATTAAATCCTTCAAAATGAGGGCACAAATCTTTATGCTACTCCTTAACTCATATGATATGCTGAAAGTTCTACTAAATTAGCTGTAGATAATAATATATATTTATGCAAATTCAAACACACTCCTTTAATAACAAAAATAAAACTGGAACCAATTTATTCTAATTAAAATCCCTTCTTGGATCAACATGTTTCAACTGAATATACAGGTTACACAACTATAGCTGGGGACTCACTTAAGCAGACACTTTTTCCTCATTTACGCTATTAAAAGAGACAAACATCTGAATTGTAGAAACACTGAAATGTTGAAAGGCACTGGCTCCCAGTTTTAAGTAACCTGCACATCTGTTTTGTCTTTTTCTCTATTATTTTCTTTAAATCTTAAAATGTTACTACTTTATGCACTCTTTATGCTAATACCAATCCCCCAGTGATATATAACATTCCAAACTTCCTTGCCTCTATGTATCGTATCACTGCTAAAACAGTGGGATGCTTATAAGTAATTATTTACACACAAGTCTTTTCATAGCTACTACTTTCAAGGAAACAGACTATCTCAGTCTTATGCCCAGTAATGTTCTTTCCAACAATTTAGCATTTGGCTGTATTAAAATGACTTTTGTTTGAATTAAGCTAGAACACTCAGTGACTCAGTGTGGGGCTTCTCTTATTAGTGTCATTAAGCATCACTATAAAACCTTGCTGATAACTTTCCACCAGTGATACTGCTCAGAACTTCAGAGAAAAATGGTTAGTTAGATATGTTATGAGACTAACTAGGAGCTTCCAAATAGCAGATTTACGGAAAAGGAAGGAGCAGGTAACTAAAGGGGAAGAAAACATTTCCAAATGAAACCTTCATAGAACAATTATTCTTATCATGGATATGTACATCTTATAACCAAGTCAGTGCTAAAACACTTACAGAAGTTATGGATTGCATATTAAGCTTATTTATCCATAAGTCAAGTATGTGAACAGCAAGGTGTAATAAAGAATATGAATGAAGCATCGAAGAATGCAAATACTGTTATTTTTTATACATAGGTGTTTCAATCAAGTTCACTCACTGGCACAGTCACATGCTGCTCTCTTTGCTATGGATGCAAAAATGAGACTGAATTAATTTTTCAACTACAAACAGATGCAACTAGAGGATAACTCATTGATAGCTGCAGTGCCTGACAACAAGCAGCCTAGTATACAATGATTTCCTCATAAGCCAAGAGTTCTGTGTATAAACATATCCATGCAGACAGCCTGCCAAAAATCCACCATCTGTCAGCACCTTCCACGATGCTAGCACTGGCTCAAAACCCACTCTAGGAAAAGAAAGACTAAATAACATCATGCAATTCACAGCAGAAGAAAAAAAAAAAAATTGAACACAGATTTCAAAGTAAATGCATATGCACTATTTAATCTACAAAAGATATTATGGCAATTCGTGAAATCTTAACTGTTCTTTTAAATACCAAAGTAAGCAATGAACGAGTGCTCAAAGAAAAACATTTCTGTAAAGCAATGGCTGAAGTACACCACTGTACACCACTGACTGCAACTCCTTGAAATTGCTATGTAGGAAGAATTGACAGGCACATACAGTGCCCATCGCAGTACTCTTCCATTCCGTTGTTACTTTCTTCATCATTCTCAAAAATAATAGGATTAAACAATTAAGAAAACAGCATTGTGTTCTAAGGTTTGGTCAGTTCTATTCTGTTGTGTCCTCAGGACTTACTTTAAATATTATGTTGAAAAACAGCATAAACCAAGTAGGCAAAAACATAGATACTAATTCCTAGAAAAGAACCTCAGCTAGAAATAACAACTTTGAGCAAAGAGGAATCTGATAAGGTTCAACAAGAGCAAGTTCAGAGTCCTGCACCATGGGAGGAATGACCACATGCATCAGTACAGGTTAGGAGCTGACCTGCTGGAAAGGAGCTCTGCGGAGAAGGGCCCGGGTATGTGTAACAAGGTGACTGTGAGCCAGCAGTGTGTCCCTGCAGCCAAGAAGGCCAATTATATCCTGAGGTGCATTAAAAAGAGTGTGGCCAGTAGGTCAAAGGAGGTCATCCTTCCTCTCTACTCTGCCCTGATGAGGCCACACCTAGAGTACTGTGCCCAGCTCTTCGCTCCTTAGCTCAAGCATAAAACTTCTGGAGAGCATCCAGTGGAGGGATACAAAGATGACTGGGGCCTGAAGCAACTCCCTTATGAGGAAAGGCTGAGGGACTGTTCAGCCTGGAGAAGTGAAGACTGAAGGAGGATCTCATTAATGCTTATAAATATCTAATCAGTGAGTGTCAAAACAATGAGGCCAGGTTATTTTTGGTGGTGCCCAGAGACAGGAACAAGAAGCAATGGAAACAAATTGGAACACAGGAAGTTCCATAAAAATATGATAATAAACTTCTTTACTTTGAGAATGACAGAGCACTGGAACAGGCTGCAAAGGAAGGCTGTGGAGTCTCCTCTGGAGATATTCAAAACCCACCTGGACACTTTCCTGCTCAACCTACTGTAGGGAAACTACTTTAGCAGGGGGCTGAATGAGATAACCTCCAGAGGTCCCTTCCAACCCTCATGAGTCTGTGATTCCATTTCTTCTTTAAACAGTTCTGAAGACTTTGCTAATAAAGTATGTTGGCAAACAGCAGTAAGCTGTAGAACCATTAAAAATTATTATCTCTCTACTGTAATTTGAGCTGAAAGGTGGAGATAGCTCTTACTCTGCTGGACCATTAAATGTGAGTGACAGGTAACATCTTTCATTCTCCTGTTCAGCAGAAAGTAGATCTAAAAGCCACTGCTACTTAACTCAAGTAATTTTTGTTAATTTGATTTTGTCCCACCTACTGGTGAGTCCAAATTCTCCAAATGCAAGGAATCATATGCAGCATAACAGTTCCTTCATGATCAAAGTTTTTTAGCTTTTCAACACTTGTTAGGTAGTATTTGATAGTTTCAAACATACAACCCTTCCTTTATTTCTACTTTTTTCAGTAATCACTGCTGCCCATCGTTATCCTGATCATTGCCTACTACTCTGCCAACATCTGTTTATGCATGTATTTTATGAGAATGGTGATGCCCTGTTAACATAAAGATGCTATTTCACTGACAAGCGGGAAGTCATTGATTACATTCATGCAGTGCACCAGCAAAATAATATTCATTCAGAAAAAAATGGAACAGAAAAAGGTGGGTTTTTTTTGTGTTCAATAAAGAACTTGAAAATCTAGAAGATAATTTATAAGTTTTATCCACAGGAAAATTTTCATGCACTAGAACTGACAATGAACTTCCTATTCCATGTTAATTATTCTCAAAAAGTTCAATTATGGAACATGAGATCCCATGAATCCAACCTTTTAAAGACAGCATCACTTTTCCAATGAATTATTCAAACATTTCAGAGGGCTGCAGCACCTCTCCTATGAAGAAAATCTGAGATAACTGAGCTTGTTCAGTCTTGTGAAGAGAAGGCTCCAGGGAGATCTCACAGAAGCCTTCCAGTACTTGAAAAGAGCTTAGAAGCAAGAGGGAGATCGACTTTTTCCATTTTCTGATAGTGATAGGACAAGAGTGAATGGTTTTAAACTAAAAGAAGGGAGATTTAGATTAGATATTATGTGGATTTTTTTTTACTCAGAGGTTGGTGAGGCATTGGCATGGACTGCCCAGAAAAGCTGTGGGTGCCTCATCCCTGGAGGCGTTCAAAGCTAGGTCTAACCAGGCTCTGGGCAGCCTGATCCGGTGAATGGCAGCCCTGACCACAGTACAGGGGTGGAACTAAATTAAGGTCCTTTGCAGCCCAAACCATTATATGATTCTATGAAAAATACCTTACTTGTGTATTTGCTTTTCTAGCTGTTAGTCATTGTTGGAGCCACATGTTCTCTGAAAGAACACATAGGACAGAATGTTTACAGAAGATTAATGATCAGAAACCGTCCTAAGCTCTTCCATGCAAATTTCACAATTGCTTCAAAGTTACTCAGCAATCTTATCTTACTTTCATTAAGCTGAGTCTTCCAACTCACCACGGAATTCTGACTTTCAAAGAGACAGGCACGCTGAAGATATATGTAAAATTATTCATGAGTGGCAATAAATATAATTTCCATTCTTCTTATACATTACCATTGCCCAAGAAAACTTAACTGGGTGGGGTTTTTTGTTCGTTTGTTTTTATGTTTTTGGGTTTTAAAAACAAAACAAAACAAACAAAAAAACAAAACAAAAAAAAAACACCAAAAAACCACAAGCCAAAAGAGACAAACGTGCAGTTTAGGTGATTTCTTTTTATGTTGTAAAGAAAAGGTATCTGCAATAGGTGTGAAAACTTATTTCAATTTTGGAAAAAGAAGCAATAAAAGGAAGACATTTCCTTTTCAAACATTAAAATATATATTTATATCTAAGAACTATTCAGTCAGGTAGCCTAAGCCTGAACTGATACTATATCACAACTGTAACTTCTACAGGTAATAAAAGAGTTTTGTTGTTGTTGTTGTTGTTTTTTAATTAAATGCTGGGAGCAGTGCATTCTGAGGACTTAGATAGCCATAGTTCCATGATTTTTAATTCATGAATGCAGAGATTTTCTTCTTCTGGGCTTCTTTTGATACATTTTCACACAGATTACTAGAGTAGATCCCAACCAAACACAGACATCCTGACATTGAAGTGAAGAATATCCACTGAAAGGAGACAGTAGACAATGCTCTTATTTTCTGAAGATTTTGTAATTAAATGAAAATGTCTAGAAGATAATATAATTTACATGTAAAGCTAAATAAACGAGTAATTATATACTCTGTTTCCTCACAGATATAAGAGCAACTGTGAAAAAATAATACAAAGCTATCACATGATCTAAGGTTGTCATGAGAGAGGAGGTAAGTTGCATCTCTTAGTTTCATCTAAAGAGAAGTCATTTATGAACATTTATGTTATAGAAATTTAATTTAATGAGGACCAATAAAAACAGAAAATATCTACAGTTTATTTCCAGAACAACTACTTCAGAGTTGGCAATGACAAGTTAAAGCATGCTATAAGATCAGAAATCATTTTGTACCTCATCTGTGTTGTAGATAATCTGCAGCCCCGAAGAGATCATCTCAACCAAGTAGAGAAGAAATAATGACACAGCATTTATCTGAAGTAATTAAAGATAGAACAGAAACAATAATTATGTTTACTGGAGTCAAACAAAAATTTAAATGCAAACTCACTAATAAAGATGGCACTGGTACAACACAGGATTAGTTTTGGTTCTTCAAAAATATTATCCTAATATATTCATTATCCTATATAAATTGATGTGATAACAATAAAAAAAGTGAAACAACTAAATTATTTATATTGTAAAAAATAAAATACTTTTTACTGTGGAATAATGCTTTGACTGATAGGAAGTCATATCAGTCATAAGTTGCTCAAGTTTACATATGTGGCAATTCACCAAAGGCAAGAAACGTATCAAACAGAACACACAGCACATCTGAAAAACAGGTCACTTTATCCATAACTGGATCTTTAGCATTATCACAGGACAGAAGTATAACTGTAACATTCACAATCTGATGACCTTTATGTAAAACTTTTGTTTTGTTGCAATACATGACACTTACTCTTAACAATAATTACCTTCAATAGCCGTACTGGACGAGCATTATGTTTGTTTACCATGAATCAAAGTAAGAGTCTATCAATGACTCAAAGTAAGACTGCTTTTATTACACAGAACTACAACAAAGTTGAGAACCTGTAAATCTTCCATACGGAAGTGTACCTTACTTCAGTGAGATATAAAAACACAACTTGAGTATATGAAATTTTGAGTAACTATCCAGAATATAAATTGAATTCTCATCATAAATCAATCAGATTAATAATATCTTTCAGATTCTATAAGCTCCAAAAGATTTAAAGACCACTAACTTCAGTTTCTTAATACAATCTGAGAAGCATCAAGTACAGCAACATTGGCTGGCCAGCTACTTAGCATACTCCTTTCTTTCCCACAGTTACCCTCTGACTGCTAGAGATCTCCAGATGACAGAAGGAAATGTGCATTCATATAAAATTGAGAATTAGAACCATTACACAATGCTTCCCAGGTCCCAAAACTGTTGTTTCCTGCTACAGATAAAAAAAAAAAAAAACCAAAAATGCCAGATATGTCAAAATGCCAACTTAGGGTAACTCCCAAATTCATTCTTCTCAGAACTTAAGTTTTCTGAACCCAATACCTCTACTATATTTTGGTGATGTTGGCAACAGGAAATTAAATAATTATCAACTTACTGTCACTTGAGAATAATTTCAGTAGCGGTTTCTGACTTAAGAATACATAGGTTTATGGGAACACAAAAGGACATAGTTAAGAATGCAAAAAGGGGTCTGAAGGTAAGAAGAAAAAAAGTAAATCAACGCTTCAGAAAATTGAAGACAACTGCACAATGAATAGAGCAGTTAGACAGTGAATCTGAGTAGAAACCACTGCACAAAATAATAAGCAACAAATCTGTAACTAGACAAAGCAGTTGACAGTATCCATTAAATCTTTGCTATGAATGAAAATTGCTCAGACTTATGGACAATTAAACTGGGAATGTTAAAATAAAAATTAAGAATTCAATGCAAAAATCACACTAAATTTTTCATTTTCCTGACTATTACAAATATTTTAATATTTAATATTTTAATAAAGGATTACTTACTGACAGCTGTCATTTGGTCTCAAAAAGCAGTCTCATTAAAAGGAAACAACCATTCACCTCCAAACTCCCACAGGTATTTCACTACCTTGTGACCAAAATATACCACTGACCTATATTTGAAAACAGTCTGTCCATGAAAAGATGCAGAAAGAAATTCAATGTTACAATGGTAACACATCTAACTCAAATCTAAACAAATTCGGAGATGCTCCATCATGAAGGAATTGAGAGTATCATTATTAAAGGTCATCTAGACTTTCATTTACACATGTGCACACACGCTTTACCTGAAGATGACCATATTCATTATGGGAGAAGACTTCATCTCCAGTATGTGCGTTGAAAACAGAATGAAGACATGCAGAGGGTTTGGGGTCCTGCTTAAACTGCTGAACCTAAAAGTGAATTAAGACCATAAACATAAAAACAAAGTCAATGATTTCTGTCTGCTTGACAACTGCAAATTCACTATACATATAACTCAGGTGTTTCGAAATTTACTTATATGTGCATCAAGCTATGTGAACTTAGAAATTACAATCCCAATATATATCAGAACCTACATTATACATAAAGTCGACATATAGTGGAACAAAATTTTTCTAATTTATTTTGTTTTAATAGAAAAATTATCTTATAGGAAACTCCAGATGCTTATTTATCTTTATTTTCAGGTCAAACACCTCACTGTAAAAGGGCTGAAACTTTACTAGAAAACATGCTGAAGTATGTCATGTCTACTTTGAAGTCACAGAACTGAAATGTGCTTACAAGATACTGTCTCATAAGCTTCCAGGTGATTCATCAGCTCTCCTTAGGCAATGTATCATGCATTCCATACTCTCCCATACGTGGGGGCGACTCCTCTTCCTCACTTGTCTTTCCTAAAATGCCTGTATCCATCCATCACGCGGATGGATACACAGTTACATGAGCTATCCCACTATGCTTCTGCGATTCCACTGAGATCACAGCCCAAGACCTACACACTCTTATCACTGTTCCTGTTCCTTCCCCACAGTGCAGTGAATGGGCACTTCTGGGAGACATCCAAGCACACTTATTTCCCATTAAGGGCATGAAAGCTTTCCCCTCCATAACGCTGTCCCAAAGGTACCTCCTTATTCACATACATACACTTGGAGCCATTCCACTTGAGCTGATTGCTACATGCCTTCTCTTTACAGCATCTGGGCCCTTTACCTGCCTACCATCACTGACCACTTCCTCACTTGACTGCAAAGAACTTTCTCTCTCCCTTAAGACTTTGGTATAAAGCTGCTCTTGCTGGAGGTCGAGAGTCCAAAACTTACATTGGGAATAACAATTAGCATTTTTATGAAACATAATCCATACAACTGAATAACTCCCGTTGTACCATTTTATGATATTATGCCTCTTAAACTAAAAATAATTTAAAAATAAGTTTATTTGGTGTATGAATGGTGAGATTCTTAGGGAGCATCTGAAAAGCACTGCTGACAGTTCAAAAAGATGACAAAGCTCACAGACGAAAAATAGTACCCCAGATCATAACAACTACAACTCACGGGCACTATCACTGGACCTCAGAATTAGCCACTCAGGTAGTAATTAACTACTGCATTCCTTTTCTAATACAAGAGATTAACAATAAAGGAGTGCAATAAGAACTACAATGGTCTTACAATTAGTTTTGCTTCCTGTCTGGAATGTCAGAGTATAAGATAAGAAAGGCATAGAAAAGAAATCTTCCCAGAGAATGAAGGTAATGAAAGAATATCCTTCTCTGTACTTCCTCAAGGCATGCTACGCAGCAGTTCTTTCAATTACTCTAACCAGCACGGACAGCAGCTAGATCCTGTTTCATGACATTTTCCATGCTGACCCGACCTTTATGGAACATACCTTTCCACCAGAAAAAAATACACAGCATACAGTGTAGGGCCCAGTAGAATAAGTGATATCGTATGGAGTTATCATGTCTAGTGAGGGAGCATATTCAATGCATTTCAGCTTATAAGTCAAGTTCATTAGCAATAAAAGACAACATCTGCAATTTCTCTTACAAGTAGCATAACGTATAGAGTCTTAGTCACACCTCACCATTTGGGTATATATAGCTCATGATATTAAAAACTACCATTCCTTAGAATGAGGTCAGCACATACAAAGCCCCTCAGATAAAATCAAATTTGAATTATGTCTGTCAGGTAACTGAGATAGCTTATTACTACACAGCAGGAAAAGGAAACCTTTTACAGTAATGAAAGTGAAAAATGACAACCAGTACATCAACAATTTGACTGCTGTGTTAATTTAATACTTATTAATCATAAATGCATTTATCATCCTCAAAACAAACTGCTCCATGTAAAAGAGAAAAGTAACAGCTTGAATGTAACAGGATCAATTTAGGTCAAGATTACTTAACGATCTGAGACTACAAGGAAAATGGAAAAAATATGTCAGCATAAGTGCCGCTGGTAACATGGCTGATTTCTTACTATTATTACCACTACTGGCACATGCCTACAGATTTTACATTCCAGTTCGTGTACTTATAAGCAATGTGAACTTCACAGTAACGTGAAAATGACTTATAACAACAGTTTAAACTCAGTGACATGCAACTTAAAATAATCACACAGAATACATATATTTAACTATCTGTAGCATTACTGCTAAGCTAATTACGCAAAATTAAACCACTACATCTAAATTTTGACAAGGAGAAGCCTTGTATGCTGACAAGAGGATTACAGGCTGAATATATACATACACAAATTGTAACTGCATTATAACATAAATAAATTACTATTTCCTCGTTCACTTTGGATTACTGCCCTTCTGAATTTACAGCATTACATCAAATAAGACTGCTGAAGAAAGCTGCCCAAATAATCCTAATGATCATGTATGTAACGGAAAAAATGCAATAACAAAGTTAACAGTCCAAAGAACATCTCTAACCTTAGCTAAATGAAATTCTGTACCTTTTCACTCAAGAAATCAAAAGGCATTAAACAAAAAATCCCACAGTACAAGCAACCTAATGTTTAAATGAGGTAAATAACTACAAAATGAACCCCAAGAGGTTTCAAATATGCCTTGCTGTTCAATCCCTTTGCAAAATTCTTGTTTCTTTTGTTTCCTAGAACAATGCAAACCTGGCAAAAAAGAAGCAGCTGTTCTTTACTGGACCACACAGTAATATTACATTTTCCTTTTGAATTTTATCTATATTTACGAGTTAGCATTTACAGCTTAATTAATCCCTTAGAATTAAGTGAGTGCTTCCGTCCACACCACAGTATTTTACCTTATCGGCCTGACGCATGTAGCAGTAGAGAATTCCTCTCATACACTTTATAGCAGAATGCTCCAGTTCATGAGTTCTTCCCTTGTCATCATCAATACGCCTGGTTAAGAGAGATAACTCATAAAACAAATTGGAAATGCATTAAGAAAATAAAAGGCACATTAGTGCTTTGGAAAATTAAGTACTTAATTAACGCTGTCTGGTGCCTTCACCCATATCAACATACTTATAGCCCTACCCATCCTTTTGTCACTAAAGAAAAATTAAAATCTGTATTTTTAGGTTATGTTGCAACTTCCACAAACATTCCTATTTCAAAAAGGCACAAAGGAAAGAAAACACCTTGAAGTTATTATAACATTTCAAGCCAGTGTTCTTTGAGAAATCCAAAACGTAAAAGGACTTTCAATTCTGCAACGCATCTGCCATTCATAACTTAGCACTTATCATGTTAAACTACTATGCATGCAAGTTCTGAAAGTTACCTACACAATGTCCAGAAATGTGCCAAAACACCTCAGTTATTTGACACCATGAAATAAAATAATACTGGCAATTGTTACATCACTGAAGAGACACTAAAAACAACACCAACCTCAAACTATTTTAACAAGAAAGGCACTGTGGGTAAACAAGCCTGATGATTGTGTTCACCGGTTAGCCTTCCCCAGCTCTTGATTTCTGACAGTTTCTCATAGTGAAAATTAGGTTTTCTCACATACTATATTTCAGAAAGCATTTCTCTGATTCAAATATGCAAAGTACCATAATTTGCATACTGATATTTCTCTGCCCATTTTATGCATAGGAATCATATCTTTTCCCATCATCAGGAACACAACAGCAGCTTACGCTGAAGTTTTGCTACCTATGCTGAAAATTTGAAAGTTAGAGGTAACGTAAAAAATCGCGCATATCCAACATGCTACTTAAATGATAATCCTAGATATAAAATATGTACTTCCTTTCAATTACGAAGCTCACATCAGAGGGTATAGGGGAAACAACAAATTAAAACATAACAAAACAAACAGGGCAACTTTTTGTTCAGCAGTAAGATTTATTCTCTATATTACTATAAATCCAAAGAGCAGTAAAAAGCACAAAAGGCTCTCAAGTCCTCATGTAACAACTTACATTTTTCTTCTTTTATTCACAGCAGCAGCACTTGTTTTCATAACAGGTTCTTAGGAGTTTAGCTTTTATTGAACACTACCAGTAGCATGAGTCAAGCAGAGATTTTGGTTTGGTACTCCATGCAGAATGCCACGTAAGCCTTGTATCTTGGCCCATTTTGGATTTTAGCCATACACTTAATTTCAGTCATCAACTTTTGCCCATCAAAGGAAATTCACAGTGCAGCAGTGATGCCCAGGGCCTTGTTCCAAGCGTAAATGGAAGTAAAATAAATGATTTGTCCTGCTACTTTTCCCTTCCTTCAAACTGCAACACATTTTATTTATTATCTTCTCTGATTCCAAAAATTGGGAATTCAAGCCCAAATAACTCAAGCAATGCTATGCCATGTTTCTTTCCACAAAGCCCTTTCAGCTGCTTAAAATTCAGAACCACCACTTCTGCCCCTTTTATTCTTCCTTCTCAAATTTTCCTGGTTTTTTTTTTTTTTTCCATTTACAAATGCTTTTATTTCACCCAAAGAAAGAGTAATTGAAAGAAAGATGCAAAGATTTCAATATAATGGAAATGAATAACAATTATGCTTTCTGAATATTAATTGCCTCATTTTTGGCCTTTTCAAAAGTAAACACAGACTCGAACTTACAAAGATTTACGTCTTCTGTTTCAAAAAGCTTTATTCTGAAACAACATTTCCTAGGACACAATTTTTAACAAATGTTTTTTTCACATTAATGTCTCAGGTATAGAATCTCAAGTAGCAAACAGAGACAAAAAAAGAAACTCAAAACCTTTTTTCCTGCTAAGTAGATCAGGTTTACTACAACAGTAGCAGCTCATACTATTTCTGGCACTACTTCAGTAAAATATACCAGAATTTTGTTAAAGAGCATGATTATTACCTCACCATTACATGGTAACTAAAAGAGAAAAAAAGGAAATTACTCAATATTTGCACACTATCATCTTTGTTCCAAACACTACATTTGAGCTGCCTATATATGCTTGAGAGGTTGAGGAAGCAAGGTTAGAGACGATGAACACTTCCTTAACGTTCAGGTAGAATTGATGATACAACTCTCCCATTAAGACAAATCACGTTATTCATTTCCAGAACCTTTTAATAAGTAACTGCAATGTTAACTGTGAAGCCCTTTGTATTTTATGGTGCCTTCACTCCTGCATATCCTCCACTTCCTCAACAAATGTAACAAGTTATTCTTATGATTTACATCTTGTTTTGTAGTCCCCAATCCTGGAGGTGCTCAAGATCACGTTGGATGGGGCCCTGTGCAGCCTGATATGGAAGGTGGAAGACTATTCATGGCAGGGGAGTTAGAACTGGATGGGCTTTAAAGGCCCCTTCCAACCCAAGCCATTCTATGATAATCTTTTAAAATATTCCCAGTGTACTGCACAACCAAAAGTAATATGGCAGAGATGTTAACTTAGAAGTTATTCACCTGTAAGCAAGGGCTAATGCCCAGGAGCACGCAGCACAGTAAAGATTGTCATGTACTTTTGCCTTTTGGTTATCTCCATATGTCTTTGTAGGAAACAGACCTGTGGTTGGGCTTTGATGAAGCAATAGTGTGGCCTTAACTGGAAAAAAGGAAAAAGAAATAATAGTGTTAACAATGATGTTCCTTCCAGTTTCTGCATGTGAATAGATCAAGATGGGATAAGTTACAGCAAGCAAAATGTAAAGTTCAGGAGAGACACAAAAACCTTTTTTATGCTGCTTGGACAGTCAGATTCTAACTTCTTACAGAAAAAAATAAAAAATAATCATCTAATAATCTATGACTGTTTCTATAGCAAAAACCACTCTGTACAGAATCTCTCCAACAAAATTCTCTCCCTGACTAGCACACAATAATAAGCTACCATTTTATCACTGTTACATCCTAAAGAATCCTAATTCACTCTTACAGCTGGGACTGGATTTTCAATATGAATTCTTTGTTTTCAACAAAAAGTACAATTCTGGCCAACCAGTTTTGCTCCTTTCAAACTCCAAGAAGAAATTTAGGAAACTATCCCCAGCAGGAATAAAGTAGCAGTGATAATTGGCATGTAAACATCAACTCCAATTCATACCTGGGGTTAGCTGAAGCACTTAAAGATATGAGCAGATTACTTAAATCCCCTCCTCATCTCAGACTATCAGATGATACTCAGAACTTATTTTACTGTTTGGCAAATGCAGATGATAATTTTGATAAATCAAGACTTGTAAATACTGTTCAAGTAATGCATGAAATACATGTATTATACCATCATGGCAAACATATGAGAAATTGTAATGACAGAACCCTTTGCTTTTCAGAAAGCAGAAATCCTTATTAGAAATTGCATATACCACTTCAACATAAAGCTGCTTACTGTTATAATCTTAATTGTAAAAACTTTCACAAGTTGCAGAGAAAATCTGTCAAGGTAGGAATAACTCTTAATCAATTTTTTACTTACCAATTCTGTAGTAATGATCTAATTTATCCCACAAACTTTCCCCCTCAGCTTTAGGAAGGTTAATACTTTTAAGTGGCTCATAAATTGAACCTAAAAAAAGAAAAGAAAAAAAATCAGATAAAAATTAGTTACATAATTTCTATTACTAAACTACAATATGATTTTTCATGTTAATTAAGCAAAGGCCCAATTCATCTAATTTCAATTGAAACAGAAAATAAGTCATTTCTATAATTTCACAGAACCTAAGATTTCCATCTACATTCTTTCTTCAGTACCTGTCCACACAAACTCTGTGTCCAAGTGGATCCCCAATGCCTCTTATATTTAACTGGAGCAAATGCTACACAAACATATATTTAATTGTTAGAGACAGCATATTAAATGTCAAGAGTTTCCTAAGAACCTTAATTTCTTAGATCTCTCTTTGCAGTGTCTCATACATAGACTACTCCCTGTTTGTACCTGACAACGTAGTGGAAGGATAAATTTCTTAAAAATTGCTGAGGTAAACCATTTCCAGCTTCTAAAGTTAAGAGTGACATAACCTTCCATAAATCACTGTGGCTTTATTCAGTGTTCTAGATGGCAAGAACTCCCACAGAGTCATTTGTAACAGGAAGAATGACAATTTCCCCCTTCCGGACTGCACGCTGCCTTTCTGAAAAGCTCAGAGAACGGACTGCCTAGGAAGCCCAGGCAGCCAAGCAGCTCTGGCAGGATGCAGTAGAATACTCCTACTCACATTGCTTCTTTTGCACTCCCAGCACATATCCAACTGTTAGGCAAAGAGAATGTCCAGATACAGGACTCTCAATCGAACCAAATAAATGTGTGGAGTGGTGACAGAGGCTTTATTAATTAAATCCTGCAGTGAGGAGACTGGGAAATGTTTCTGGTTTCCCTGCTGCTCATTAGTAATCACTTTTGCTTTGGAATAGCAGCACTTAGAAAAAATTCCTTTTCTCCCAGCAAAAAACACCACCTCAGCTTGAACAGAGTCCTGTGTGTCTGTCGCACTGGGTTCTCTGGTAATGTCTAACCACACAGTGGAGCTTCCACTGCCACCTTGCCTTTCCTCATTGGGAGAGATAAGTTGCAAGGAACATGGGAAAGGGCCTGAGGGGGAAGCACATAAGACTCACTTGTTTAATTGCCTAAAATAATTTAAAAGACATGAAGTTGCCCTGTAATACGAAAAACAAAACAAAACAAAAACAACTTACATCACAGTTCTTGTACCTTCTGTTTAAAAAAAAAAAAAAAACATTCTGAACTTTTTTTTTTTTCCAAAGCAATATTAATTGGAATTTCTGTGCTTTAGTAGATTCATGACCTATTCCTATTCTAATTCAGTTGTTGAGCAAAAGCACACAATGTTAACCTGCAGTAACAGTATTTTTACAAGGTGACACAGTCAAAATAGGACAGTCTGCATAGGAAAAATCTTTAGTCAGCCACTTCTTTGCATATAAAGTAGCAAGTTTCAGCAACATTTACTTACTAGATTTTCAAAGGCAAAAAAAATAATTCTTATACTTGTTAACTCTGCAACACACCTATGGCACTGCACACCTATGGTGCACTCTACGCATGAAGCAGGTTCAGAACGCCTGCTTCCTGCAGATCGCTAAGGCCAGCACTGCGCTATGTGAGCATTCACAGGCACACATACACAAACACACAAGGTTTAAATTCTTGTTGTAATTTACATACTTACCAGACAATCTGTGACCATCTGTGGCCAACAGAAAAACAAAGAGTTATCATGAACAAAAAGCATATGCTTGGCTTCTATTTCATAGAATGAAGACTTCAACTTTGGACAGAAAGACCAAACATAATAAAATGCATGCAAAAGTTAAAGCATCAGGACCCACAAACTATATTCTTCCACACATATCAAACTTTACCAGAAGAAATAAATGAAACAGTCAGAATTGACTGTTGATGATACAAAAAGATGAAGGGTGAAGTGGATCAGAGATCAAGAAAATAAGAAAAAGTGTTTATCATTTAAAGAGTACACATATGAGAAATTGTTTAAATGACCACTCAGAACTGAGCTCTTCCTTTCACTTACATACCTACCATAAAGACATAGAATCATTAAAGTTGGAAAAGACCACCAAGCTCATCTAGTTCAACCATCGACCCACCAGCACCATGCCTACTAACCATGTCCCTCAGTGCCTCTTCACTCTTCTCTTGAAAACCTCCAGAGAAACACAGAACCACGTTCTGTTTGCACGTCCAGAGCATTGTGGTAAATTATGTCTCGTTAGTACCACAATCAAATTGAAAGCAACAAACAGGCAGAACCAACAAGAAGCAAGGTGCCCTAGGTGGATTTATAGTGAGACCAACACCCACTGGAAGCTGCTAGCAAGTATTTATAGAACAGTTGGAGAAAAAAAAAAAGGCTGTCTTACTCTTTTCCAGAATCTATTTGACAGTTCATTTCAGCAAGACATGAACATACTACATACAGCTATTTTCAATTACATATTTAACACAGGTTTTTAAAACTGGAAAAAAAACGTGACAGCAAGACTTGAAGACTCTAAAGCACTGAAACTGAATGACATATGCAATCCTGTTCTCAGCACTGAGACTGAAGGAATGACACATGCAATTGAGCTCTCTGCTTGCACGTCAGCATTCAGAATAAGGACAGTAATTTCAACGACTATTTTTGATAAATATCTCATTTCATTACAATCATACATTGGGAATTTCATTCAAGGTAAATAAGTGGTATGAAGGAATATGAAAAGCATCTTGTTGACTTAACACAACAACCCTGTACAAAATTTGAATATATGGTAGATGGCATTTTGTTCCCACAAGAATCACAGAAATGAAGTATGCCTACTGTTTCCCTAAATCAGAAGCAGATTGCTGCAAGTCAGTAACTACTTGAAAATGACAAAGAACCTTAACAGATAGGAAATTAGAGCTGCTTCCTGCATAAAGACATTCAATGGCTGTTAAAAGGACACTCAAAATCCTTAGCCCAACTCCAATTCGCTATTTTTCTTCATAGTGCACTAAATACACTACATCCATTCTTTGATTGGAAAATGGGAAAATAAATCCTCCTTTATTTCAGAAGTCGTTCCTATCACTTACAAGTTCCAAAGTTTCATCATTCTTCAAGCTGAAGAATTACTAAAGAGGAGTTATTTCCTTCCAAAGGATTAGAAAACAGGAAAAGATCTGGAACAGCACAGTAACTGATAGAAGAGACATCAATTACTAATGAAGACCTACAGTAATATTTCTACAAGATTAAGAATTTCTACAAGACATGGGAACTATACAAAAACATTGACTAGCACATGAAACTCAAACGTACAACAATTTCAGGAAAAATCAACAATTTATTCATCTCTTTTGCTTTGGTTTTGTTCTAGTTATGTACAAGCTTAGCATTAATTGCTCTTCAGGGAAGAGCTGTGAACTGCCGATATATTTAGACTGAAAAGATATACACAGCATTTCAAAATCCTCTTCCCAAATTCTCACCCACACACCTCTGAACCTGGTCTACAGTTTAAAATTTGCCTATTTTAAGAATGGATTGATGGCTCAACTTTTACAATGTACATAATTAAACCCAACAAGCAACTCCCTGAAGTTTAACCACATGTGAATGGAAGCAACATGGCAAGAATTTTACTTCTAAGATTTCATCTGCCAGAAAAACACAAGTCAATGTACACTTGGATAACAAATATCAGAACACAACAAACAAAAAAGCATGAAAACACCAAACTTCCTTCTAGGTTTGATTTATGGCATGAGAATCAAAAGTGACTGCAATCCTTTAATGCAACACTCGTTCTGGATGTAATGCAACACTTGAGCTGTGGGCAAGTTCTGGATCTCAGATCACAGCAATATTACTGCCTGATATTAGTACTGGTAATAACATCTTCACATTACAGTACTTGGGACCAAGAGGATTTTATTTCTTCACGTAGTGAAGCTTAAGAATAATTCTGCATTATCAACAAATCATATCCTCCAATGTTCTTTTCATCCCCATCCTCTCTCCTGAGCTGAGGGTACTGAAGAGAAATCCTAGAAGTAGTACTTCAATAGTTATCCGCCAGGAAATACACCTGATTTAAAGCTCCAATTCATGGAGTTGGGCAAGGCAAGATGGGAAAATAACTTTCAGAAGCAAGAAACAGGTTTATCTTCCATTAGAAGGAAAATTCATTTCTCGTATTTACATATCTGAAATGAATAATTCCACAAACTTTAAACATAAATACTGTAGTTCTGGTGCTCATACAGTTCATACAGGAGCAAACTGTGAGCTGACCCTCCTCTGAGCAAGAAACCAGAACAGCAGAACTCCTGACATCCCTTCCAAACTGAGCAGCTCTGCACTTCAGTGAAAGTACCATAAGAAATCCCTAGAGGTAAAAAACTAAAAAGAAAATAGAGAAAAGGTATTAAGGTGTAAAGGTACTCCTGTGCCTGAACAAAAATTACAAGTAAACACAAGAGATGAAGCATTATTGAGACTGAGCAACTGCAGCACAGGTACAAATGAGTAAAACTTTGTTTAATTTGAATGTTTTAAAGTGACAAAACTCATCAATTACTATTTGTCAATAAAAATCTTATGTTTAACAGTGCAGTTAACTGTAAAGAATTTGAACTAATTTAGAATTTCATGGAAAGAGAAATAAATATGTCCTTTCTCTATTCCTAATTATCTGAAGTAATCTCTTGTTTGTCCATTATAATTAATGGACAAAATCCTTATTTCAGAATTTTAAACAAAAAAGCCACTGAAGACCACAAATAAAACACTGCCTGCTACACCAGCTCACAGGAGCTTCACATAGCTAAAATACACCAAAATGCCACCACCTGCCACACAAACCCTGTAAATGCTACAGGCAAGGTGAGAAGCTCTTCTGGATATTCAAGGTAATCATCATTTCTCAGCCTGAGAACTCAAAGCATTGCCTCCTAAAACTACTGAAATCATTTATTTTGTATCTTAACTAGCAATGGAAATATGAAAGAGCAATAAGATAATTAGCAAAGAGCTTTTTTTTTTTATTAATTAAAATATCAAAATTCCAGGTCTGTTGGTGTTGAAAGGGGAAATGCCATGGGCAGGGCAAAGTGCCAGCTGAAATCCTCTTATCTGATAACTCTCACTTACACTGTACTACTGATGTGTTTCAGCACAGTCTAAACAAGAGTCCTTCAGAGGGTTTTCCCAGATTGGCTTCTTCACATATACTGACACATTTGTTCCTGTCAAACACTTTTCAAAATATATTAAGCTAAAAATTGTAATAGTCTCAATTGTTTCATGCGCTCATGAGCTTACACCTAAAGAGAAGCTGTGCCATGGGGCTTTATTTTGCTACCACTTAACTTCCAAAAGTCAATCTTTAGAACCAGTACTGACTTATAGGAAATTTCACTCCTTCCCTCTAAAGAAGTCCTGTTGCTTTCCTTGTAAGAAATTAAACCTTAACACCATTATTTGCACACTTTTCACATAACCACCATCTTAAAAATTCAGTTCAGAGACTGTTATCCTTACAAGAACACACACACACAAAAGAACACCAAAACCAAGGAGGAAGAGCTGAGCAGTAGATTTCAATTTCCAGAGTTTTTAAGTTACACAGTTTAAAAAAGCTGCAAACACAAAACACTGCATGAAACACAAAGCAATTATTTTTTGTTGGGTTTGACAGCCACAAATAAAAACACAGAACTGCACACTTACCAAATTTTAAAAAAGCATGCGCAGATGAGGTTCTGTCATCATCCAAACTGGCCATTTCAAATTGGTGCAGCTAATCACAAACGTCTCAGGCTAAGCTACAGCAATTTTCAAAACTGTTTAGTAAATGTTAAAGGCAACCAGCATTAAATTAAGTGAAAGCAATGTTAGTGGAATTATTAAAATGACAGACTGTTCAGAGCACAAAGGGTAGTACCATTTTGTTATATTTTATGCTTTCCCTCTTCCACTGTACAAATCATTTTTATTTTTCCTCCAATAAAACTTAACTAAGTAAAATGGCACAGGCTACACAAACTCCATCTTTTGGACATTCCACAGAAAATTTTTTTGTTTCATACAAAAACTGCTACTAAAATCCATAGATGATGAATAAGATCTATATTAAATATCTCAGGATTGTATAAAAACGATTAATTAATACATATAAAAGCGTAAAGCAAAACTAAGTGCAGAGCTAAAATTCTGCTTATGCATAGTGTTGCCTTTATCTACATGGAATTTACATTGGGATGCTCCTTTCAGTCATACATTGCTTATTGTACTGAATGTCTGTAACCTGATGTAGAACTGCCAGTTGGAAGGTACATTAAGAAAACACCACTTGAAGCCAACATGACAAGTTGTTCCAAATCCTTAAAGCAGCTTATGCTCTTTACATTAGCTACAGTTTCAGAGGTTGCAGGCTAGACAGTTTGCTGAACACCATTACAATCTGCTTCTGTTAATTATCAGTAGCAACAAATGATACAACACTTAATCACTTTGGGAAGAAAAAAATCTCAGTAAAGCTTGTTTCTACTGGCCAAAATGTAATTCAGGTTTTAATATACATAAGCATTATCTCCTACAGGACTGGGTCTTCAATGATACCTTTCTCCCAGTTGTGAAGCGTGAAGCACTCATGCATTTAACACACATGAGCCCTAACAGATAGATAGGTTCCATACTTATTTACCTTACTCCCAGCACCACATTAAAAATAGAAGCAGTGCTGTTAGTAAACTGGGACTCAGCATAGATTTCACTCAACTCAGGGCAGGCTGGGGGCACTGCAGCCGCTCCCCATGACAATAACAGCCACAGTCCTTCTGACTGCCAGAAATTAAGCGTGAGAGCTTTTAAGCTACATACATTTCTGAACAGTTATAAAAAATGTAGGAGTAAATTTGAGGAACAAGAACATGACTTTTATTCTTAGGTTAGAATGTTACCTGAACTAGAACATAGAAAATTTAACTTCAGAACCAACTCATTTATCAGAAAGATGTTTATACTAAAATCAAGTTTATTTATTCAGTAAATAAATTTATTCCGATTCTAAGTGACAAAACCTCTGAACAGGAAAAGAAGCAACTGAACTCCAATAACAGCCTATCACTACAGCAGAAGAGACTTTCATACACGTTTAATTAAAAAGCAGAAGGTAGCAGCAAAGAAAATGTCAAGCATTTAAAATCAGCCAAATGCCTACAGCAGCAGAGCCCATTGTGCACAGGGTCCCCCAGCCAGCACACAGCCCTCAGAGTGACTCAGGGTTCACACACTCAAGCACACAGGACCCAGGCTTTATCTTGTGCTCTATGGCTATGTTCACAAATCAGTTTGCAGACAGCAGCACTGTGTAATCTGTATTGGCTGTCACATAACGATTCATCCCATGGGCATCCTTTAATAACGGTAGCTTGAAGATCAGTACTATGCATAAGTAGAATATGTAAGTCCCATCCATGCCAGCATTCTGTAATCGGTCCCTTTGCTGTGAGCACTCCTGAAGGCCCACCTTCCTCCCCCGCTGTCTGACCCTCATTACCACAACACAAACCCAAAAATCCTGTTTGAGCTCCGAAAGAGTGCTTAACAAACACAGAAGCACCAGGGATGCTTTGGGAAACTGTTTCCAGAACAGCACTGCCGGGTGAGGCCCTCCTAGTCCTGCATTTAGAAACAAAAACTAAACCAAAAACAGCAGGGGTTCGGAAGCCCAGGGCCCCACAGCGCACCTCATCCTGCCAGCCCGTGGGCTGAGGCAGAATCCAGCTGCCTGCGCTCCAAGTTCTGCACGAGGAATTCTCACGTTAAAATCAACAAAGCTTTACCCTAGGGACACCGAGCAAAAACCGGGACTTCATTTTTTAAGCCTTCGCCTGCCAAACCGCCGAACAGCACCACAGCACTACCCTCAGAAGCAGCTTCCCCCAACGCCGTGCCGTCCAGCACCCGGCCGCCTCCGTCCCTCCGAGGGCCCGTAGGCTCAAGCGGCCGAAATTCGGGGCTCGCGACCCCGTGTGAGGGTGGAAGCGGCTCCGCGCCCGGTGAGGGGCGGCTGCAGAGCGGCCCGGCCAAGCGGGGCTCCCGAGGCTTGGGGCACGCGCCGGCAACAGGTGCGCGGCGGGACGGAGCGGCTCGGGGCGGCCGGGCCCGCGCTGAGTGACGCGCGAAGCTGTGGGAGAAGAACGGCCGAGGAAAGGAGACGGCAGCGAGGCGAAGGAGAGCGGGCTGCGCGAGAGAGAAGAGAGCGGGGCGAGGGCGGTTAGTGCGGGGGAGAGGCGCCGGCGAGGAGGGGGCGCGGAGCCGTCCCGGGACGGAGCCGAGCGGTCAGACCTGAACGCTTGGTGCGAGCCCGCAGCTCCAGCATCTTCCAGCTGACGTCGGCCATATGGGCCGCCGCCGCGGCCACCGCCGCCATCCCGACGAGCCGCCTCCGCTCCCGCCGCTCCGCTCAAACCGGGACGCCACCGTCCCCTCAGCGCCGCGGCGGCGATCTCCGCCCGGTTACCACTACCAGCCGTAAGCCCCGTCGCGGCGCCGTCGCAAAGCCGCCGGGTCAGCGGCGCCGGGCACGCCCCGAGCTGCCGTAAAGTGTGGCGGGCGGAGCGGCGGGAGCCGGAGCGGCGCGGCGCAGCATGGCGGGGTGCCGCCTCGCGCCGGGGCTGGCGCTGCTGGCGCTGCTCGCCCTGGCGGGGCGCGGCGCCGCGCTGCAGAACGTCACGGCGCAGCTGTTCGGCGCCGAGGCCTACGGCACGCCGGCGGCCTTCGGAGACTTCAACTCGGACAAGCAGACGGACCTGTTCGTGCTGCGCGGCGGTGAGCGCGAGGCGGGGCCGGGCCGGAGTGGGGCCGTGCCTGGTGCGGGGCTACGCGCTCCCGCTGCGGGTCGGGCCGTGTGAGCGCCGGGCTGTGCCTGGCAGCTGCTGTCCGTGCCCGCGTCGTCGCTGGGGTCGCGCTGGAGAGAGAGCGGTGAATAGGGAATGCTTCTCCAGGGTAACGCTGTTGGTTGTGTTACCTCCGAGGTGCTTCCGGTGTGGTAAATGGTGTTTGCGATACGGCACGGCTGCGGTTAGAAGTTGGCCTTAAAACTGGGGTAAAGCCCTCATCCTACGGAGGTGATGGCCGCAGTGTGAGATTTGTTCCTACGGCCTGTTTTCTCGTGCTGTCGTGATGTTTTGGGATGCAGAGGTACAGAACGCTTCACTCTTGAACGTAGGACGGTCACACGTCAGCTTGCTTTGAGTGCAGTTGTGGTGCTGGGCCGAGTGAAGACTCATGTAGAAATAAGGCTGTCGGCTCCCTCGGTCCGTGCCCAGCTGAAGGGAGGGCCCAAATCACTGCACACCTGTGATCAGCGCTGCCTGGAAACACTCAGGCAGGTGGGAAAGCCCACACCTGTTATTTGTTTAATCTACCTTCCGCTTATGTTTGATGCCTCTGCCAATGCAGGGCAATGTAGAGTTGTTCCCTTGGTACATTTCAGTGGAGAGTTTTGGAAACTTCACTGGTATCCTTGCTCAGATTTTCAGATAGTGAATTTCACAGCTGCTTAGTTGTTGTTTTTCCTTTAACCTCTTGTATACGCTTTCTCCTTTCTTCTGTACTCTTTGAGGACAAGCAGTCAACACCAAGGATGTGTGGGCCGCAGGTTGATGTAGAGGTATCTCAATTATAGGTTGTCCTCTGATAATTCCCAGTAGTCTGTTTGTTTTCACTGCTAATGAACACTGAGCCAAACTTTAGATAAATCTGTTCTTAGTGGCTGTAAAAAGTCATTTAGCAAAGCGTAATTAACTTGGAACATAATGTGTGTAAAGATGCATCTGCTTCAGTGCTGTTATTTTACCACCTACATGAGAAAAGTCCATGGTGTGTGAATGGGAACTGTTAAGTTGTGGTCTGAACCAGTGACTGAGCACCTGGTGAAGGGCTGTAGCCAGCCCTGGAGCACAGGTGGAAGCAATTCACCTGTGCAACTGGAAGTGATGGACTCAGTCTCCACCCCTCACTAATCTTGTTTAAGAGCTGGCTGTCACAAGGGACGCATCTCCACTTAGAGATTATCTCTTCTAGAGTGTGTAGTGAGCCCTGACCCTTAGAAAGGTGTGAGCGATTTCTTCTTTATTACTGGATTGTGACCTTTGCTTTTCTTGAGTGATCCATAACTGGTTTAAAGCAGCTGTATCTGCTATTCCTATTGTTACAGCATGAAATGAATATTAGGAGTTTCAGCAGTTGACCTGCATCTTTATTATCAGACACTCCACTAGCCAGCAGGCTTCTTTCTCTCGTGTGCCAGCCTCATTCATCTGTGAATGTATCATGCAACCCTGGCTGTATTAGCTTGCCAGATGGGACTGTGCTGGTTGCCTCTATTTGGAAGGGGTTTGTTTTCATTTACTCATTTGTTGGCATCTTCTCCTTTGCAAACACATTTATGGCAGCTATCCTTTTGTTTCATACCTAGGAAGTTTTTATTCTGCCCTTTCACAGCTTTGATCTTTGCTGCTGAATTATGCCCTTGAAATATGCTCTAGTAGTTCCAGTTTAGAGCTATAGGATTATTTTCGTGTAGGTATCCTAGTTCTTATATGTTGGGATGCTACAGGTGAGCTTATTAGAGAATTAAGGAATTAAATATAATAAAAGATGAGTAAGGACATTGTGTTTTTTTTCTTTTAATTCTGAGCTGTGATTTTATACTTGTAAAAGTATAAGGACTGCTTACAAAGTAATGTCTCCAAGTTTAATGTGTCAGCCCACAATGTCGGAGGTGGATGTGGTTGGTGTGGCAGTAGATGTAATGGGGTATTGGCAGGAGGACTTAACGTTTTGTTGCTGTGTAACAGATGGCAGCAGAAGGGCAATCTAACAGAATGCCATCTGACATTGAAGTGCAGTTGAAGCAACTGAAAGTCTGTGGCTTGTGTTATTGCAAATGAAGTTCTGCTGGGGGTCAGGTTACTTCTCTGGGTTTCTTAACCTGCTTTTGTGGGGAGAGTAGGCAAAAAATCCTGCTGTGTCAGAGACAATGTTACAATAATTCGTTCAAGTTTATTTTTTTGTATATAACTGATGCCTAATATTTTTCCTCAGGTAGTATTTGCTAATTCAGTATAGGAAGTTTAAAACAATATGATAGCAGTAGCAAAGAGAAAGGTTTAATGCCAAGCCCCAAAGGACAGTCTTGAATTAGCATTCCTCTGATGCTAGTAAATGATGTCAATGATACAATTAAGTTTTTAGTATTATACTGAAGAAGTATTTCTTTTGCTTCCTTTCTAATGAGGAAGAAGTGGTTGTATTTTTGATTCTGTGAGGAATTCCATTTGTAGAGTAACTCCTTAAGCATTGTTTTTTATATAAGCCATTTATGATCCTTATCTATGAAGTTTATACGTTGCCTTATTTGCTTTGCAGGAAATGAATTGATTATCTTTTTGGCAGACCAAAAGGAACCTTACTTTAAGCCCCGTGTTAAGTTACCGATGAAGTAAGTGTTGGTATTGAATGGTGAAACAATTCACCATTCAGTCTATTTTTTTTTTTTTTCCTTTTTAAGGGGAGGGATGGGAAGTGCATCTTCACAGTCAGTCAGGACTAGAACCTTTGTGGTTCGGCTTGTGCTTAGGTGAGCTCTTTGAGCAAGAGGTTTTTTCAGTAATTTCTGGTACCCTTTTGTTTTCCTTTTTTAATTTTGTGGTTCATGTGGCATAAAATCTGGAAACAAGTTTTGTCATGCATGTAACTAAGTAGTAGATGTGAGTTCCCACCCCCTTACACAATTTGTGTGCTTTGATTTTGCTTTGTATTTGTATTTGGTTTTTATGTACACATTAGTCCTATTATTTGCATTTGAGGCCTTTTAAAATTTGTTTTTAATTCTAGATCTCTAGGTGTTATCATAACCAGTGTAGTTCCAGGAGACTATGATGGTGACTCACAAATGGATGTCCTCCTGACTACCCGCACACAAAATCATGGCAAAGATGAACTTTCAGTGTTCATTTTCTGGGGACACAACCAAACATTAGGTGAGTCCTGAGACTTATTAACAACATTTTTGGATTTCTTAATAACTCCAAGTATTTTCAGAAAGTTGTGCCATGTTACATTTATGCTTAAAGTAATGATTAGCAGCTGTGTAGCTTCATACCCATGTAGTATTTTGCTATTAAACACTATTTAGTAATTAATGTAAGAAAACAAAACTATGATAAGAAAACAATGCTTTTATATCATGCAACATGTATAACCAAACAATATTACAGATTGATAGTAACTGACTATCTAAAGGATGACTTGTTGCAGCTTCCCCATTACACATGTCAGTTTCACAAGGATTATCCCTAAAGACTACCATATTTGATTATAGAATGTGCTAAGAACTTAGTGTACACTTGAGAGCTTAAATTTTCAAAATGTCATACCTAAACTGACCCACATTAATATAACTCTCATATTGCTGTTAAAACCAGATTCGTTAAAGACAGATTGACTCTGAAATAGGTTTTGGGGAAGAAGTTGTGAAGTCTCTGTCACTGGAAGCTTTCAAGAACCTTAGACAGTCATCTTTCAGCTGTGTTCTAGGTATCTAGCAGTGGTCTGATTGTATTTTAGAGTCATAGACTATGTGACTACTTGAAGTCTTTATTTTCTGTTGAGCTTGCTAGAAAAGCTGTTTGGGAAGAGTTTACACTTGAAAGAAGGACCGAAAAGCCACAGAAAATCATCTTAAGTGTACAAAACATATTGGAAAATACTATTATGAACAATTACATTATAAAATAGTCATGGATGATGCAAATGATGGGTGGCATTAGAGGCTGTTGGTTCTGGCTTTATCCAGAGAAGCATTGAGCAGCGCAGGAAACTGCACTGGATCGAGTGTTGAGAGAAGAATGTAGTTGTAGTGTTAGGAAGAATGTGAAGGATTTAGGTGAACTTGTGCTGTCTTGTGACTAAACAAACTCTGGGAGAGGCACAAGTGGAGCTTAGAAAGGAGTCAGAGGCTGCTATGCAGTGAGGCTACTGGAAAGGTGTACTGGTGCTTACCTGAATAATGGAAGTATGACAAATCAAGAGCAGGATAATGTGGAGACTGGAGTTAAGACAAAAAGTACAGGGAGACAGGGGAACTGGAATGATGTGGCAAAGAGCTGGGATTAGAAGTGAAAGTCAAGTCTTAGAGGTGATTAAGACTTAAAATCCTCATTTCCCATTTAAACCGTCTAGCTCTAATGTTAATTTCAGATGTGCGGTGGATCTTGTTAGCAATGTGTTTTATAGTAATAAAATGTTAAGCAGAAGTCCTGTGTGCAGTGATAAATTTGGAGTATCTTCATCCCAGCTAGTTCAGATTTCATATGAGAATGGTTTTTCATGAAATAAATTTCATTGAGATCTGTTTGTTTATTGAAAGTTTCAGTGTGGAGAGAAGCAGCTTCAGCATTTGAGCTAGTACTTACCTGTCCAAAATTAAAAGCTTAAATTTATCTTTTATCTCCGGGAGCATTTTGTTTTGTATCTTATATATTTTTTTCTTATCAAAAAGTTAATAACTCTAATAGAAAAAGGATTATATTTGCTAAATGTTACTGCCATAACGTATCCGTAACTTAATAGAATGAATATTTCCTGTTTTCAGATCTTAACCATAAAACTATGATAAATAAGACTTTTCATGATGAGCCTCTAGTAATGGAGTAAGTATCACCTACCTTTTAATTAAAATGTTTTGTACTAATGACTAATAGCAACTTAATAGGTATGTTTTAACACTAAAATTTAAAAGCTGCTCTTCTCAAGAAGAGGATGGCTTGTCGTTTGTCAAGTGACCTAATAAAAGATGACAAAACAGATATGTAAAAATGGTTGATATAATATATGTGTGTATATAAATACATATCAGCCTGGCCACAGCAATTAAATAAACTTTGATATTTCTTAATTTCAGTGCTCAGTGTTGTATGCAAAAAAAAAAAAAAAAAAAAAAAAAAGACATTTATTTGTAGTGAATTTCAAAGGAAAAAACCACAACCACCTTACTGGCTTATCCCAGTGTGAAAATATTTGTTCCTCAGCTTGAATAAAGAATATGTGGAAAATCTAGCAGGAGGGTCAGGCAGCAGGTACTTATTGGGGAGAAGCAAGTTTCTGCTCTTTCTGTACTTCTACATCTTGTAAGCAATGTATATTTGTATATTGTATTTTCGGTTTATATTGATGCCTTATTTACAATGTCAAATAAGATGCATTTAGTTGGTTATGCTGCTGAGACCTGAGATCATCTTCCAGTGGCAATGAAATTCAAACCTTGTTCACGAAACTCCTGTTCGTGTGAGTGTATAGTTATACAAGAACTATATATGTATCTGGAAATTGGAGAATCCTTGTTTTGGGAAGAGTGGCATGGGTAAGAGACTTGAGTGAGAAGTTTTTGATCAGTTCTGCCTTCTTATATTTGAAGAAGTTTTTAAGGAAAATAACTAGAAATATTTTTTTCTTGTTAAGTAACATGAAGTGACTTATACAACTAGGAAGTCAAATGCATGGCATGGTTTAAAGTACTCAGTGGCCTTTGCATTACTGCTGGCAGCTCAGAGAAGAGCCTCCACAGCTGAAAATTATTAACTGCCTGTTGGGAAAATGCTAAGTAAATACAGGATAGTAAAGAATGGTCAGTTTTCACTCCTGGAATGAGTTAAAGTAATACTGACGCTGTTTTTCACTTTCAGCTTTAACGGTGATTTGATTCCTGATGTCTTTGGTGTCACAGGTGATTCAGATAAGCCACAGATACTGATAGGCGGGTAAGCTAAGTGTTTATTAGTGTGAATTTCAGTAACTTGTGAGTCCTCTTCTATTTAGAGACACAAGACTGGAGCTGTGTGCACTCGAGTCTTCTTTCCACGTGTATATATGAACATTTTATTACAGCACCTAATTGTGTTAGGCTATTTATTAAGAAAACATTTGGTATGCTTCATGGGTTTCTTAAAAAGATTTTTGCAAAAGGCAGTAACGATACAAGATTGCATGCCAGTGATGTTCTCTGTATTGCATTTTCTGCTTTAAGGAGTACTTAAGGCCATTTTGCAGCACTCAAGTGTTGTCAGGAGTTTTGTGTGATGGAGTTGCAGTGGAAGGAGCTAAGTTTTTGATTGAAGTTTCTGCTAGCCCTGGGATTTCTAGTATGGGACTAGCTAGCAGCTGCTGGGATAAAAAGAGGTTTAATGGGGAATCTCAACGACTGGTAAGGAATATGAAAAAGAGTATTTTTAACTCTTAAGAATGCTCTAAGATTTAACAATTTTGCTGTTAATCTCTAAAATTAAACAATAACATTTGACAATGAATTACTGGGGGGGAAAAATCCAGGACTATGCTTGTTTATTCTTACAGGGTTGGACCTTCAAAGATTTTAATCCTAGCTTGATATTTTGCAGCTTTTAAGTGGAACTGGATAATGTCTTGAATGCTGTTTAGTAATGCTAACATAGAAACTTGCAGCTCCCTGTGTTGCATAAGAAATGCAGGTGTTGATGTAGCCACTCATTCAAGTTCCTGTACAATCAATATTAGTTTGTTCTAAAAGAAAGCGTTAGGAATTCTTTGTGTTCCCATGTGGTTTTCTTGAGCTATTGTTTTAAGAGGTCTGTTAACACAGGAGAAAGCAATCAGATGATTGCTCTGTCTCTATGGCAACTATACATCAGCTTCTATTGTGCATTTCCATGGCCCCTAAGAAATGTTTTTGGTTTATTTTCCACCATCATCAAGTATTACCTTGCCAAGTGTATTTAACAAGTCTATACCTGTTGCTGATTACTGGTGATTTTCATTTCCTTAGAAGTGATTTGGAAGTAACGTAAGGCAAGTAGCATTTAAATTGTAGTTGAAAACTATATACCCTTCTTGGCAATGTGGTTTTTGTTCATTAATCCTAAGTTGAATTTCATTGTGTTTTTTTTAGCAGATGGCTCATGGAACAGAACTTTCACTTTTATGACACCTTCTGAAAATAACAGTAGATATTGAAAAATTCAAGTTTTGGAAGAAAGGAAAATAGGGGTCATGTTTCTTTTTTTTTTATTTTTTTTTTGAAATCTTTTTACTAGTAAATTGATAGAAATGAGCTGACTGAGGTCAAAATAAAACTGAGCTGTACGTAACTACATGTCTTACATGGGGGAAAAAGCTTTATTTCATTGCTCAGAAAAACATTTTTCCACATCAAATTTAAAAACATTTTAAATTATAGTAGAGCTGCTTAACTTTCTTGGCTTACTAACTTCAAAAACAAGTACCTCAGAAGAACTAGAAAATACTTCATTATTTCTGTAAGGGGGCAGGAGATGGTTTTAGTTTGATTGTGCTTTTCTTTGTTATTTTTCTAGTTTATTTTTTATTCTAAACTTTCAGGAAAAGACAAGAAATTGTATCACCTCCTTGGGAAATGACATCATTAGCATATAGTCTATCCTGTGTGGCAGGCATGAGCTTATTTCAGCAGCATGTGATTGTGTCCATTTCTTTCATCTGTTGGTTCAAAGGACATTTCTTAAGTACTAATAGTAAAACTGCAGGAGGAAAAGGGAAGGGGAATGAAGTTTTTCAGGATTTCTAGTGGTGGAATCCAGGCTGTTTCACTTTGTGCATAATGATGCTTTTCTGTACGAATGAACTTATTTTAGAAAGTTAGTATAATCCAACTGAAGCCTTTCCTCTGTGGATCATCTTTTAGAAAACATTTCAAGCAGTTACTTACTACTCATTTAGTGTATTGTAAGCTAAGTTGTAATGTTCATTTAATGGTAAAAGAACGCAATTGATGTTCAGTTTTGTTGTGTTTGTTGTTTTTTTTTTAAAGGTGTATTTATCATGGTTAAGTCTGTCAGCACTGCTGAAATGCGCTGCTTTTCCTTCTTGCCTTGTAGGAACTTATCGCGGCACGCTGCACTGGACACCCAGAGTAGAATGTATGTGCCACACTCTCATGCGTTTATAGACTTAAATAATGACTTCACAGCTGGTAAGTCATAAAAGTGCTAAATACTTTCCTAAGATTATTTATCACTTTAATTTGTTAAGTTATTGAATTATTAATATACAGGTTAAATATTAATTTATAAATTATTAACTTATTTATCACAGTATTATATATTGTATGTATCTTTCTAACATTTGGGGCGTTTTCATTGACAGTTGTTCTAGAATGCTCTGTGCAGTAACTATGACCTTGCTATTTGTGATTTTTAATCAATACCTACACTTCAAATAATGTTGTTTTTTAAATAAAAAATACCAGAATGAATAATTTTCTGTTTTATAATTTAATGAATAATAATGCTTGTTCTCAATAATTGTTTGCCATCAGAACATCTTCCTCTTAGAGATGTTTCTCTGCTATTCAGAGTTTGCAACTCTGTCACTGCTTACTGCACTTCCTCCTTTTTCATTTTGAAAGTAGTTCATTCAGAGACGTGTTTTCAACACTGGACTTAACTCATGATTTCTTTCTTAGAGAGGTCAATGTGATTTCGTTCTGTTTTGCTATAGTTTATTCTAGCACTGAGAAAACCACATGTGAGACTTATTCTATTACAACCTGAACATTCCTATAAGCTATTTATAACTCAGTATACACAAAAAATACTGGAGACGATTTTGTTGTGGTAGATAAAAAAAATGTATTCTTGTTTTGTGGTGATTGACGGTTTGATGGTGATTTTGTTTTGTTTAATGTTCGTTTAGGTCAAATATGTAATGCATCTTAGCCTTCAATTAACAGATCTATTTATCACTTCTGTGGTTCATATCTCAAAGCATATTTAAACACCTTGATAAACTTCATTTACTTTCTTAAAACACTAAATGGGTTTTGAACTGCTTTCTCTTTTGTTAGTTGTGCTTTATAGATCAATTCACGTATGGTAGTTTGGGTAGGAGAGATGATTTTTTTTTCCCCTTTTTAGTATTATGGGAGTGAGAGAGGAAAGAATTCATAAACTTAATTAATATGCTTTTCATTTTTAGGGATTAAGTTAATTACTTCAGTGCTTAGTCAAACTGTAATACTCATTTCTGGCACACTGCTGCATGAAGCTGTCAAGTGGAAATTCCAACTGGAAAATTAGGTATATGGTTGCTTACTGTAATCAGTGTCATGTCAATAACCAGTGCTAAGGCACTTAGCTATATACACCCTTTGGAATTTTGTCTGGGCAGCGAAGAGGTTCATTCCAAGTAATTTTTTAAAGATGAGTATGTGGGCATATAAGTTCACAGGTACATAAAGGTAGGAACTCCTAAGTTATTCCTATGGATCAGTCACAGTTAGAAGAGTTTTGGCAAGTGTACTCAGAGCTATCTATGACAGCCAAGTTAGCCTACAAAATGTCAAGAAAGTTCCAGTTAGTGCTGATGATACATGGAAAATTTATCCATTCAATACAAATAGATGGCAGTATCTGTATGGGGAGTACTGGGAGCTGTTATTTTCGTATCTGGATATGTGAATAGAAGCTTCTGGGAAATCTCCCCACTCAAAGACACAGATTTTTCTTTCCTTCTAGCAGCACAAATACAAATCCTCAGGCTGGAATCTATGGACCAAAACAGCCTGTAAACTGTTGACAGTTATGTTAGAGCAATCTAAGGAAAACTTTAAGAAAAATAATTCATTCTGAGAAAAAAATATGGAAAAAATATTGCTATTAAATTATTTTCTTTGAAGTAACTGTTTGTTAGTAATATGGGAAGCTGCTTTCGCTAGCCCTATGAAAGCTAGATCAGCAGTCAGCAAAGCATACGTTGCAGAAAAATAATACTTTATCAGTGATATTTGATATTTCATGGCTGACGTGTTATTGCAGGACTGCCTGCTGCCAAAACAAAAAGCTGCCTGGTCCTGACTGTACATTTATGGCAGTTTGCTCTCATCTGCTCTAGTAACTGTATGAGGGAGAGGGTGTGGAACATGATTCATTTTCACTTGAGTTATTAAGTTGATGCAAGTTATCACGGAGCTTCAGGGTTACCAGAGCTAGTGTAAGCACAGAGAGAAAATAGACTCCTCTTTCTAGTAGCAGCAGATGTACATAGTTTGCCTATAGTCAAGCATGGAATTGCACCTCAAGACTCATTGTTCCTCTTTAAAAAAAAAAAAATATACTTGTTTAGTATCCTCACAGTGTCATCTTTAATTTGTGCTAGGCTGTAGAGAGTTTGGCAGATGACTCATGGAAGTAATGATGAAAGTAGTTCAGCTCTGATGTGGTTTTGTTTACTTTTTGTTTTGCGTTTAGTTAAAAACAAACAAACAAAACAACCACCAACCCATATGTAACTGCATACCTGGTACTGGCAATACTGGGATTCCAAATGCCTTCTGCCAAACAGTGCCAAAATAATGTGCTGATAGTGCTGAAGTGTGCACACAACCACCCTGTGCCCCTGCGCAGTGAGGGTAGACTTCACAGGGCAGTTCCTTGTTTCTCCTATTTGTTTAGCTCTGTCAGCGTAGCTGGGGCAGCACAGCCTTACGGCACCAGGCAACATTCTTGCTGTGTTATTTCTCAGTGCAATCTGTTATTTGTTGGTTGATCGAGGTAGAGCTAGTGAAAATGAGAGAATTCTTGTAATTATCATAACATGCACTGCCATTCTTGATTAGGAACAAAATTTGTTAAGGATAGGTTTTGGTCCATGTTAAAATCCTATTAATTACAAGGGAGGAATTGATGAGGATGCAGAAGTTTAGTCTGCATGCTGAAGTCCAAAAGACTTAATACTATTACAGCATTCAGTACTGCTGTGGTGCTTTTTAACTGAAAAAATCAAGTCTTTACTTGTGACAGTGCCACTGTTTATGATTATGAAGATAAAAGCCATTCAGAATGCCCAGTGTTCACTATTTATTTTTTAAGACATTTTTCTAATGTTCTGAAATGTTTTGGGGGCTTTGTATTGTACAACAGATGCAGCCAATTCAGTGGTTTTCATGCTAGGCTATTTTTGGTAACTTCATTACTATAAAAAGCTTAGGAGATTTAAAGCGTGCTTTATGTTAAAAATAATAGTAATAATAAAATCAAAAATCCTCTCTGAGCTGAGAATCCTTTCTGCTATTTTATTGTCTAATCCATTTTCAACCTGCCAAGATATAAACACTCAAAACAGATTTTAATTGGCACATTTCTCCTGCTCTGGGTGAAACAAAGTCAAATCGTTCTGATTTCATTATATGAGAGCATGTTCATGAAGATGTTTTTAATCCCTAACAATGCTTCATGAAAGGCTAACTTTGTAAGGATTTTACAAATCCAAAAATCCACTAACCAGAACAAAGATAATGCTAATCTTTCTTGGTGAGATTTAAACTATGTTGTTTCAGATAGTAATGCTGCTGCTGTTTTTCAATTAAACCATCATTGTTCTATTTTTATAATTTTTAATTCAGTAAGTAAATTTAACTTGGGCTAGGAATATTAAATAATCCATGTAGAAATATGCAGTATAATTTTTTTTCCCGAAGGGTTTGTTTGTGCTTTGTGGATAAGAAAAAGATACAAATTTTTTAAGCATCCTCTTCATGCGTACTAAGTGTGTGCTTCTCCAGGGAAGAGTATCTAGTTCACAGAATGGCTGCATTTGGACAGGGTGTCTGAATCACACAGAATCACAGAAACAACAAGGTTGGAAAAGACCTACAAGATCATCCAGTCCAACCATCCTTCTGTCAACAATAGTTTTCACTAAACCATAGCCCTCAACACAGAATCTGGAGACTGGAGACTGTCTAGTTCAACCTGCCCAACGCAGGATTAGAGCAGGTTGTTTGGGGTTATGTCCAGTTGTCTTTTGAATGTCTCCAAGGACAGAAGCTCTGCAACCTCCCTGGGCAATGTTTTCTAGCGTTTAACTACTCTGACAACAGAAGAAGAGTTACATTTAAGTAGAAGTAGTTTGAAATAGTTAAGTGGAATTTCTTGTATTTCAGTTTGTACCTATTGTCTTTCATTCTGTTAACTAGGTGCCAACCAGAGAAGAATCTGGCTTTGCCAGACCTTGTCTCTACGTATGCACATATGTTATCAAAAAGCAATTTAATTTTAAATATTGTATCTTAATGTTTTTAAAACAGTACAAGAAGTTGTATAGTATATAATGTAGTGCTCATTTTCAACTCATAGTTACACTTCATAATACCTCAACCTTAATAAAGTCACGCGCTTCAATAGTGCAGTGTGCCTTACTGAAGTGGTACAAAAGAAATGTATGGCCTTTGAAAAATGTTCTACTTGTTTAAAAACAACACTGAAATTAACATTGAACTTGAGATAAGAATAGTGAAAATTTGTGCCCTTTGCTCGGTTTATCAGTATGTGCATTTCAGTGATGTAGCTGAATCTTTCTTCAGCAGTTCATTAAAGAGTTTCATAATTTAGTGAAAAAATAAAATGTAACTGGGTAAAAAACACTAATTTAACTGTGCATCCACATACAAAGTTTGATCATTTTTCAAGAATGAAAGTATATTTCGAAGTGTGATGGTGGTGTTTTTCACCTCGGAATTTAAATTTCAAGGTCTTAATGACTTCAGTGTAGAGCAAATGATAAGTACATGTAATTGCAGGGTTTTATGGTTCTAGACATATGAGACACTGGCTGTATTTTAAAATGTTGTATTCATTTGCTTTTTCCCAGCTTTATTGCAGAACCCATTTTTTATTTGTGAAGGATCTGAACTTTCAGCCCAGACATTTGAGGTCAAATTGCATCTTACATCTATGTCATATTTTCCACATGCCCTGAAATAGACTGAAAGATGAGAAAAATGTGGTGACCTTTGTTAGAATGGGGTTACTGGGTGTCTAGGAGTACATAATCACAGTTATTAGCTAGTTTAAGAACATAATCTTGAAGTTAATAACAATAGGCTTGTCTGGACAGATTAAGGTGTGTTTTATAGAGCAGGACTGCGTAAATGAGCATTTGCAAAGGACACTCCATGAGTAAGAGACCTGTCTTAAAAATGTCATATCCTCAGACTGGAAGGTAGACATCACATAATGTAAGTGTTTAACTCTTACAGCTTCCTGTAAGATAAAAAGTAACTTCCTTTTGCATTAATCCTCTCAGTTCAAAGTTGATAGGAACTCAGTGTTTCTCAGAAATGTGAATCAGACGTGTTACTCAAGAGATGGAGGTAGTACTGTTTCACTGAGTAAACAGTGTTCCCAAAATGGTCATCATACTGAAAACTTTACAGTTGAAGTACGTAAAATCAGAGATAGAAGTATTATAGCTGGGAACTGAGGCTCAGAAGAGTAAAAAGCACTTGATGAAGGACATCCAGAACTGCTGTATAGCTGGGTACTGATTAGAAAGCATCTATTTCAAACTAGATAACAGAAAGATATTTTGGTTTTGCCATTTTTTTTAATCAGTCAGCAATTTCAGATGAATAACTTGCACCAAGCAAAGGCTTAAATTAAGCAATTGAGCATAGATACTAGATAAATACTGATTAAACCGTCTTAATGTGAGCTCTCACGGGTAAAGCCAGTGCTGTCTCTGAAGACAAAATTTTTAGGATAGTATTATTTAGCTTTGTGTGTTTTTTCTTTTTTTTTTTTTAACTTGATGGTTGCTAATTCAAACTTACTGAACATTAGATGTTCAGTTAGGGTTATTGGTTTCTTTCTTTCTAAGCCAAAGTATTTAAGTACTGTTACAAAAGTATTCCTGATGAACCTGTATTTACAGTAACTGTTAAGCTTACAAGTCTTCTATTAAGAAATAGGCCATATCTCTGCAAATATTTAAAAACAAAAAAAGTTCAAATCTGTGAGGAAAAACTACCTTGGACTCTTAATCATACTGTAGCTTCTATCATGGTGATAGATGTATCATTGAGTGCTATGAAAGATATCTAATGTACTAAATATTTTGTGCCTTATTTGGTTCTGTGATTCAAAAGTTTGGAAATAGTGCTTTTGCAGCCTGTCTTGTGTTGAGCACCAGCACATGGTGTGCATAATTGCACATTTCTGGAACTGTTTTGAGATAGTGAAGGAAAAATAATAAATTTGATGTTGGGAAGAGTAAAGTGGAAACAGTCATTAGTCAGAAACAGCTTGCTATAAGCTAATTGCCAGTCTCTTTACTGGTTTCTGAAGGTTAATTTTCTTACATTATTTTGCTTTAGGAATCTAGAAACCTCATGTTCCAGAACATTTACAATGTGTTTTCACTTTGATTCCTATTTATTTTAAGCACATACGTGTAGACAGCTTTCTTCTTGGAAAAACATTAATTCAGTTCTGAAGTCATTTTTCTGTGTAATCAGTGAAATCTTGATTCTGAAGGTACTGTAAACCTTGATGTCGCATTCTTATTCAGTTAGATATTTTTTGGTGAGTTGCATCTTGATAGAAGGTAGTAACCCCTCTGCGTATTATTTATCATTAAAGCTTATTTTATGCAGTAGATGTGTGCTTATTTTCTATCAAAACAACTAGGCTCATTATGTTTGTGAACAAATTATCTAGCCTTTTAAAGCTTAGCTCAAATGACATTTTAAAAATGTGCAGTGTGTATATTTTTGTGTATATACAGGAATGTGTGCACACTGTCTTTGTTTGAAGTCCTATCTTCGTTTGAAGTCTTTTCAACAGACGTTCTATAGAAGCTTTGTGGGTTTTATGTTTATTTTAAAAAATATTTTTACTATTTAAAAATTACCTCTTTGAATTTCCCGTGTGATGTGGCCTTCTGTTACCTCTTATTTCTCTTGGTATTGAGCACTGGTAGGAACATGGGCAGTTCCTGCTACCTTTTTTAAGACAAAACCAGAGTTGGTTAAATAACTAACTACGTGTTCTTTTTATGCTGCTGCAATTGGTCTGTCTTTGCCATTACTACTTTAATTATATTGATGGGGTAAGCTATAAATAATAAGAAGTAAGGATCTCTATAGAGAAGAGACAGCTATTTTTTCTTGTTTTGGCTGATCTTTCTAAAAGATTCCCACCACCTTTGCTACCTGTTTAATTAAAATTACCATAATGCATTTTCTTTTTCAAATTTGTAATTATATACTGATGTATTGATATATTAATGTTTTGCTATGGGAATCAGTAACTTCATAGAGGTGAGAAGTAAACTGGTTCTGCCCAATCAGCATTTAGTTGATGAAGCATTGAACGCAAAAATAGATTTGGAAAATACTCTTAGCACTGAAAGTGGTTATCTTATATTTCTTGAAACAATATTGTTGGCTTCATAATGAGAATAAACACGTCTGAGATGTCTGAGAACTTGCATTTCAAGTACTAAAACCCATAGGAATAGTCCCTCGTGGTCTGCGTATTCAAATGCATATCTGTTCAGCATACAATTACTTTAAGACTTGGTGAAAGAGGGAATAGCTGTATTTTGTTTAGACCTTAGACTTTGGGGGAATTTAATGATTTTTAATACAGTTGTCACTTAACCATCCTGTCAGTGCTTGAATTTTAGTTCAGCACGTTGTTTATATTTACCAATATGCACAACCAGACATACCCACAAGTAACTTCCAGTTTAATGTTGTGCATGTTAGAAGTACACACAGACAACCACGTTCTTCAACATAAATCTTTTGAGGCACATTTGGCATGTACGCATGTTTTTTCTATCTGGTTGATATCTTATTTTGTAAGGAGGAGGCTCGGACTTGATGCATTTTGATAGTGTTTAAAAAAATATGAGCTTTTCCTCTTTATTAACCTGAGTTCTGAAGCAAATGTGAAATGAAACTGTAATTTAAGAATATAGCTTATGCCTTGGCGGTTTCTGAAGATAACTGTAGTTGCTGAAGGTTTTAATTTTGCTATAAAGCCCTCTGACATTAAACAGAAAGGTCAAATCAGTTATTAGTGAAATGAACACTCCATCTATAAATAGTATTGTTTTTTATAACTCTTAAAAGTGAACAGAAATAACAAGCTTAATTAAAAGTGAACTTGAAGCAGATTCTGTATAGACTGCCTTTGTTGCAATTTCCTAGTAGTGCTAATAAGTAAAAGTAATATTTGGAAGTAGGTTTTGTAATACTGTTTGCTTCAGTAAGATTATCTGAATTATTCCAGTTGGGCTGAAGTCTTCTAAGCTGTCTGTCTACCTCTGTGCTGAACTTGTTCCAACCTTAGTTATGCTTGCTTGGCCTCTTTTACCAACTGAAACTGGTTTAGTACTTGGTAAATTAAGGCAGATTTTCCTAGTACTTGACCTAGTACTTGTCTTGAAACATCCTTCCTGAGAGACAGTGTGGTCATTTTGCTTTTGTTGTTTTAATTAAAAACCTACATAAAATTTAGCCAGCTTGAAACATGTTTTGGAAATATCAGCTGCTTTTTTTTAATTTTGTCTTCCTCCTCCTAACCTGCTGTTACTGAGATCTAAAGCATCCATGTGTAGTGAAAATTGTTAGGGATTAATGAAGCTTTTCCTTCCATGCAGTCAAAATTTAAAAAAAAAAAAAAAAAAAAAAGGTAGACATTGTAGGAATAGTAGAAATGCTTTCATGTTCAAGGAGTTTAAATCCTGTTCTGCATTTTTAATGTATCTTATGTGTGGAATTCCATGTTGTGCCAGTTCTAATGTGCTGTAATTGAATGCTGGATGCTCAGCATGTGATTTCTACTGGGCGTCCTTATTTTAAGTCGTCTGAAACCCTGTAGCAAGAATGCTGTACTTCTGGTGCCCCCAAATGGGTGATCAAAACTGTTAGTAGTTGTATGAGGTCTTATGAGATGTACTACACAAAAAAATTGTCAGCCATGGTTCTAACTCAAGTTATGCATGCTTGATGTTGAAGTTATTTCACTGTATGCAGACGTACGTGTTGTGGCCTTGGCATCAATACAAGGTAGATCTGAAATCACTAAAGCTGATGCTTTCTAATTGTATAAGTTTTACTGATCTTCCTCGTGAGGTTTTTCATTCATAACTGGGCTGTATTTTGATACAATGCCAAAACTAGCTGATCCCATCAAATAAAGGTGGGTGGAACCACAGTCATTCCTATGTAATGCGCTTGTAGTTCATTAATGCTTATTAAATTGAAGTATTACTGACTTTTGTCACCAAGTCACTTGTTAGGGAAAGTGAGGCTGTGAATAGAATGCTAGTAGCTGTGTGTCACAGCCTCTGCCAGATGTCTTCTGTATTATATGTTTGCTTACATTGGTTTTCAGTCTCATGGATCTAAAATGGCAGGTAGCCTCCTCGATTCTTTAACTTAGTGGTAGATTGTTCACTTCCATTTATGAATTTTCTTCTTACTTACATTGTTCTTGTTAACAACTCCCTGGGGGTAAATGAAAAGTAACAAAACATACTTAATGCAAACACACTTCTCTTTGTATGTGTTTAAGAGAAACGCTTCCTCTCTGATGAGAATGCTTTTCTTACTTCTAGCCATTCAGTTACACTGCAGGCATTAAATTTTGGGAGACGTCCTTGAATCTATTGTGAGTGTCTCCCACCATCCCAGTGACCAAAGACTTGACTCATCTTTCTTATGTCATGAAATAAGCACAGCAGAACTCCTCCTGCAGACCTAGTGTAGTGGTCCATCCAATGATCCCTGTGCTCTTTCTCTGGCAGTAACTCCTACTGATGGCCAGACTGATTTTCCTTTTTTGATTCTGTGGTCCATTTTCATTGTATATGTCCAGTATCTACAACTGTCAGAGTGTTAAAGATAAATCCATGCCTATTCTGTTTAGTATCCGTTTATGTACCGATGATTTAATGAAATTATCCAGAGTAACGTTGTTGTATATGGCAAATAATATAGTAAATAATGAGCTAGAGTTTATTTTATTTTATAACCTTGGGTTGTAAATATCTGGTATTGCACTGCTGTTGGGTTTGTTAGCAGTTGAACAGAGTGGTCCAGCACACCATACTTGATCTGTGTTTTTTCAGCTTATAGATACGTGTGTGCAGATAGTTTTGTTTTCTTCAGCTGAAGTAGCTACCACAGCTGCCTCCCAAAGGCAATGTGGCAGCATGTCTTTAAACAAGTGACATTTCCCTGGCTTTTGTAATATGAAATACATTCCTTGTAGGAAGGAGGTGTTCAATTTTCTTGACTTTGCCAGAAGCAGAACAGAATTGTTGCGGTTTTCAAGATGATTAGTGTATTAAAATACAAAAAGTATAGAAATGAACTGTGTATGCTGTCATGCCAATCAAGTACTTAACATACATATCCTATCACGTTTATTTGTTCCATGTTTTTTCCTGCAGCCTTCATATAGTAAAGAAGGTAACAATGATAGACCAAGGAAAGTAATAGCAACGGTTGTAAAATACACCTGCTGTGGACGCTTCTCCTTTAGAAAGGAGGTGCTTGCATATTGCTTGCTATGGTTATATGGGAAAATATACTTACAGATATTAAATAGATACGCTTATTGAAGAAGGAACCATTAAGAAATAGTTCTTGTTCCTAAGCACCAAAAGCATACGTGATAAAGTCAGAATCTTAGAATAGGTTAGGTCTGAAGTAACCTTTGGAAATTGTGTGATCTAAAAGACTGCACTGGGAAGAGTTTGTTTTTTCTAAGGCTTGGTTTCTTATAGACATTTGCAATTCCAAACTATTCAAGTTTGTATCTTGTTATTTGGGGTGTCTCAGTTGCATTGTTTGAGGTATTTTTACACTGCCATTGCAGCAAATGCTTTTATGCTTGCTTTGAAATCTGTTATTCTTGTTCTAAATGGAAGACTTCTTTCAAATATTTAAGCCCTAATTTTCTTTGGTGCCCAAGAAATTATTCCCAAAAATAGGCATGAGAATTTGAGATATGTAGTTTCTAAGCAGGCTTAAAGACAAAATGACAATTTGCATTAACATACCGAGTTGGTTCAGCTGGTTCTAGAACTACAGGTGATGTTGCTGTAGTGTTGTTAGCTTGCCTTAAGGGATATCTCAGCTTGTTTCTTTAACTTTGGAGCAGTGTGGCACTAGCTCATCTGCTATTTATGGAAGATGATCTGCAATCCTTATCTGCCTTCGTGTTTTTACCAGCACACTGTAATATGGCAGTAAGCTTGAAGCTGCCTTGGTGCCTTGATTCCTCTAGCTGTATATAGCGTTACAAGCCTCAGGTTAGCGGAAAGGAGGGACAGAGGAATATATCAAAGAGGAAAAAAAGGGCAAAAGTAATTTAATTGCTGAATATAGATGCTGTTCTGAGGGCTTTCTTTAGAGAGGGGAGGAAAGTTCGGTGTGAAATGGACATGTTGCTGAGTTTAATCATCGTAATGCTAATGTAGCAGGTGATATTCAGTACCTGGTTTGTACTGTGGCTGAAAGCTTTAAATCTGTGAACACCTCTATTTTCTTAGCCTAGTAAACATTTTAGACATCTTGAATTATTGCCTTTGTACTAGCTCTTTCTAGTTTGACTTAGATTTAGTGTCGTGATTTATTCCTCCTACGCTGCAGATCGCTAAATGCATTCCTTGTATTTATTACAGTATGACATACCAGCCACTGTGCTGTTCTCTCCAGTTCCCCCCACCTTTTGTTGTTTATCTGAAAGCAACTTTTGAGTCTGATCCTCACATCTAAGATTTTATATACCTATTCTTCCTTGTCTTTCTATATTGTTTCCATTCCCTTTGCAGTTACACTTCTGAGTATTTCTATATACTTACTATGAAATCAGATTAAGGAGAGGGAAGGGCAACAAGGAGACAAATATAATCTGTTTCTGACTGAAAACTGAGGGGAAAAACTGGTTCTTTTAAAGCATAAAGGAAATCTACCTCAAACTACTTTTTTTTTTTGCATATTTTTATAGATAAAAAGTTTGCATCAAGTAGATGCAAACGTGTTAGAGTATGCACGGGTACTCTGTTACAAGTAATTCACTCATGTTTGAATGAGCTGGTAGTGGCTGCTGCTGCAGATCATGATAAGTGTGCGGCTTACTTGGCTGTCCTTTTTGTCCAGTCACTGCTGAGTGCTTAACTTCCTGACACTTGTTTTAATCTGTCTGGGCTAAACAATATGGAATTGACATGGCCATTAAGCTCTCTGAGGAGCAGTAACTGATGCATTTATTCTGTGAAGCACAAATGAAAATGAGATATATTTCTACTTATGAATAGTTTAATTCATACTAATGTTTATGTAACTTCCCATTAATATGTTAAGAGCGTTCATTTCTCTTTTCTATTTTTCTTCTAATTTAAGGATACTGCAGGTGCTACAATATTTACCCATTGAAGGAAATATTTTTTTTGACTGGGAAGTTGACATAGCATACTGCTCTGGCATAGGCTTTTACAGTAAGAATGAAACTCCATATAAATTAAGTGAAACCCCATTACATGTTGAATTAATTGAGATAATGCTGTTTCACTTTTGCTATTCTTACTTTGAACAAATTTTGTTTTAACCTTGGATGATGTAAGGAGCTGAGGACTTCATAGTACTTGTAGCATAACTCACATCTGCCTTTGTATTTGTACTTTTTTCCTCCCCAGAAGTGTAACTGTGTTGTGTTTATTTAACCAAGCAGTTGTTCAGAGCTGGGCTTTCAGCATAATACCACTAGCTGAATTTTGACTTGTGTTAGCAGTTGTGTCGTTTTGTCTAATTCTGGAATAGAGTCACAAAACATGTAAGCATGGCATTTTCAGTGGGAATGCTGTGTTCATGCTCCCCAGGATCTCTCCTAGTGCAGAGGATTGGGCAGGGAGAGGATTGGCTTGGCATATAAATGTGAGAGGTCAGATCTGTGAGATGTGAAACTGAGTCAGAGATGTTTTGGGAAAACAGGTACAGTGCCAGTCAGAGTTCCTGCTAATGATTAACCAACCGATTCTATTTTTTTAATCAAATACTGTTCATATGCTGTATATTTAAATAGAACATGGAAAGACCTGTTGTCATAACCTGTATATGGTATAGCTCATAATGAATTGCAAATTACAGTACTGGTTACAGCGCAGGCATACTACTGCTATGTAGAATATTTATTTGAAACTAAAAAACTCTGTAAAAAGATGTAAAAGCTCCAATTTTTCCATATTTTCCTCTCTCCTTGTCCCCCACCTATTCAAAGCCCCCCAAATGTATTATTTGAGTATTTTTATGGTTTAGATCCATGTTAATGAACAGTGTTGAACAGACCTCCTTCTACATACACAGTTATCACAGAATTGTAGGGACTGGACGGGACCTCCAGAGATCGAGTCCAACCCCCCCTGCCAGAGCAGGTTCCTGCACCAAGTAGGTGTCCAGGCAGGTCTTGAACATCTCCAGAGAAGGAGACTCCACCACCTCCCTGGGCAGCCTGTTCCAGTGCTCCGTCACCTCACTGTAAAGAAGATCTTGCGCACATTTGTGCAGAACTTCCTATGCTGCAGAATGTACATTTGGAACTTATAAATGCTCTCTGTCTTCGGACTGTTTTCATGACTTCTGACTCTCTTGAAGAAATGCTTAAGCAGCAATAAAATTCATTCCAATGCAGCACATTATCATGATAAGCCTTTTTATGTGAGTGCTCTAAAGGAAATTGCCATTTCGCATATTGAGGAGAATAAAATTAAACAGTACAGCTTTCACAGTACAGGAAAGGGAAGAAGGAACCTGTAAGCAAAATCTTTCATTTTATTTCATGTGGGGTTTTGGTGGTGGTTTGTGTTTGGGTGTTTATTTTTTTTGGGGGGTGGTGTTGTTGTTTTGTTTGGAGGTTTTTTGTTTGTGCCATCTGAAGCTCCTTGTACAGCTGTCCACCTGCTTATTCAGTAAAACCTGAGGGTATGGTGTTATCTTTTAAATGCTTTAAATTCATCTTTTTCTACTCAGAGTAATCATTGTCTCCCATCTCTGATAGTATTATTTTTAACCGGAGAGAAAAGAAGGACAGTAGAAGAGAAAACAAGTGCTTAAACCGAAAGGATGGTTTTCTTAAAATCAATTGTATGCTACACTTCATCCTTTTTTTTCTTTTGACATCTTTAATACACCTCTTTGTTTCCCTTCTCTTGAATGAGTTCTACTTTAAGCAGACATGATCAGATAAATCCTCTAAAGCACTCTTTCACACTGTTGTAATATTTAAGAGAATTTAAGTGTATGTGAAGCCTGAAACATCTTTTTTTCTTCTGCTGTCAAGAGTGTAGATATTGCTTAACTTAATGGATCCAAAATAAAAAGATGATGGGTTTTTATTTTAATTCTGACTTACTAAAAATGCAGTGATGCATACTACTTTGTTTGAAACCTGTCTCTATCTTTATTCTTAAGAAATGTTCTTCAGTTAATGTGAAATATTTTATTTCTCTTGTTTTTATTCTCAGACTTATTCCTTACTACCTCAAATCCTGACATTCAGTTTGAGACTTGGATAAATAAGGTAAGAGAGAAGACTGAAGTAACCATGATACTCAAATGCAGAAGCATCAAACAAAACCGTAAAAGGCTGTCTGATGTTCCTGGTTTGAGGAACAAATCACTCAAGATCTTTTACTCAGCACAAGTTTCTCTGTGGGTTTTTCAATAGGACTACAAAGGAAAGCAGACTACTTTCAGACGCTCAGCAGGAGCCCTGCTGTGTCATCAGCTGTTGTAGGAAGTTACTAGCACTTAGCACAGTGCTTTCTGATGAAGTGGCCGATCAGATTTTTTTGTTCTTGTTGTCTCAAAGATTTAATCTCTATAAGCAAGCTTTCTTAGAACTGTGACCAGATTATGGGTGAGATTTTGTGGGACAGAGGTTCAGAATCTCACTTGTAACCATTAGAATACGTACACAGGTTGCAACTGGAAAAATTGCAAGTCCTACATTAACCAGATATCACCAATGTAATTCAAGGTTGGGCAGGAACAGATCAAGTAATTATTTATTTATTTTTATGTACTCCGTTGTTAACGACAACAAATAACATTAATTGATTTGAAACTGGGTGCATCCCTTATGCTAAGTATGTTCTCGAAAAGGACTATTGACAGCAATATCAGCATCTATGCATCAAAAAAATATCTTTTGTTATTACAGAAAATGCTTACTGTGTTGCTTATTGTCTAAGGAGTGAATCTTTTGAGGCCATATGTACCTGAAAACGTATCCATTGTATCACAGTGAATCAGTGTAAAATTGGGAATGTGGTGCCGTCACGTGTCAACACGGCCATCTTCAGCCCGCTGCTGACGTGGAACTATGAAAAGCTCATCTGCCAGAAATTATCCAAATACTGACTTTGGCATAAGTAATGAAAGCTGTACTGAGAAACATTTTTAAAGCAGTGGATTACTTTTATTTTTAGATCTTTTAATTCTTAAAATCTAATACTTGTATTTTATACAAGCAGTGTTACTATTGGATTTCCATGGGATTCCTTGAAGGATTAGAACTGAAAAAAATCTCCTTTTCCAAACAGTGCATTTTTTCTGTAGCTACGATGTTTCTTATCTATATAAACTATTCTTTTTTTGCATGTTTGTTTGTTTTTTGTTCAAAAATGAAGCTTTGTCACTTGATCTGCAATTCACTTTCTCCTTCGTCTTGTTTGATAGGATGGGAACTTCTCTAAACCTGAAAAAAGTAAAGCAAAGCCTAGTGGTGCAGTGGTTGTTGGACAGTCTGTATTTGCAGATTTTGGTGAGTGTTATTTTTTAAAAACTACTCATATTCCAAGTGTTTCTTTTTCACAATATAGTTAGCTGTTCTACATCAAAGAATGAAGCTGTTTAAAGTATGTTTAATTCTAAAGTTATTTTCTGGTTTTTTTTTGTTTGTTTGTTTGTTTTTTTTTTTAAGATGTGTGACTGTAGATCCTGAAAATTCTGGGAGTAATTTATGAATAAACACAACTAAATTTGACTTCAGCTATTTTGGTGCATTCTGTGTCATGCATACTTATTTTCTGAGGGCACACTTGTGAATGTGTACTGTGTGTTTCATGCACAATATACAAATATCAAACCAGTTATTACCAGTTATCTTATTTTTGTGATTTTGTGGTTTTATTGTGTTTGTTTTACCTGAACCAGGCAAAACTGCCTACAGTCCATTATGGCCTTTCAATGTGTGCGTTCTGTTGCAGACAGCAGGAAATGTTTATTTTGTAATTCAAAAAATATTACTTTTGTGTGTGCTCTAAACTAAAATAATTGTGACCCAAGAGAAAATAGTTCAGGACTAATTCTGCTGATATTACTGAATATCCATTTTTTTTTTAAAGAATGAATTAATTCCCTATATATCTCATTGTGAGACTGAGCCTATCTTTAAACATAGTCCAGTGTTAACTTTGTTGGATCATTTTGACTTAAATATTGAGAATAAAGAATGACCATTTTTTAAATTCAAAGTCAGACTGCATTAGCCTAAGTTTCCAGTTCTTTCTCTCTGCTCCTACTTCCAAGTATTCAGAAAAATTCTAGAAAATTTCCAAAAAAAAAAAACCCTGTTTCCTGACATTCATCTGGAAAACATTTCTGCTGGTTAGCATTTCTTAGTCCTTTCTACAGCAGCTGTGAATGAGTTTACATATCACTAGTAAGTAAAGGTAAAACTTTAGCAGTGCTTTAGGTTCTTCTGTGAAATTCTTACCATGTTTTGTGAAATCTTTTATTGTTTATCTACAAATACAAGCACTTAAGTATAAATACTACATCTTTTGCAATTCAAAGTACTTGTAAATACGTTGAATTTTTTGTAACTATTTTTCAAGTTCATGTTCTGATAAATGTTTTAATACATGTTTAGTATATAGTGGATATTTTTTTTATGACACTGTGTAAGGCAATCTTTATGTAGGATATATTCATCTCTGCGTTGGGTAGCTAATAAGTCCAAATGTTTACATAGAAATTTACCATAATGAGATCTTAAAAAATCCTGAGGCATCTTTGCAAAGAGGAGTATAACTGGTCAGAGTTCAAAACTATGATTTTAAAGAATGGAGTGAAGTGGTGCACGCTGACAGAACAGTGCAGTGCGCTGTCTGGGTTTGGTGCAGCCAGGGCTGTGGAAGATGGCCGGTGTGCAGCAGCAGGGAGCTGCCATTGGTTTGGAGCTCCATCACAATTTGTAGAATGTTCTGCTCAGCCAATTGTCATCGAACTTACAGCTGGAGCAACAACATGAGACAACAGGAGAACAAAATTTCTAGTAAAAATATAGTGAGGGAGAAGGCGTGTGAGGACTTGAGAAACACGCAGAAATAAATGCAGAGGGACAGTGAGTCTGGCAGAGAGAACAAAGGTAGGTAATAATCCGTATCATCTATGGAAGGAGATGCTGACTTTTTTGGACCTGGTTATTCTGGGAGATCTCAATAATTTCAGCTGCAATAGAGAACTCTCACCCACCCACATCCTGCAGCATGTCTTCCTCAGCATTCGCATTACCATCTTTATCTTTGCAGATGAATTCACGTCACACAAATCCATCCAGTGTGAAAGGGGAAACTTCTGATGTTGTTTCTTTTTTCCACCATCTCTTCAAAGGTGGAACATATTTGGCCGGATCTCTTGCTACACAGGTTTTTCATGAAACTTTTAGAAATGCTGTTCATTAGACATCAGTGCATTTCTTGGCTGGTATGAGCTGATGTTCTCAAAATCATTAGAGGAGACATGCTTTTTTTTTTTTTTTTTGAAGGATTAGCCTTGGGTCATTTGTAGGTCACTTCTACGCTCTCTTTTTTTTCTAGAGCTTTTCATGGCTGAGCACAGGTATGTCTTTCAGTCACTTATAATTAGTGTGTGAAAATGAAGCGTAGAGAAAACTGATGCAAGGTCTCCTATGTTTATGGAGCGCTTAAAGGATAACTGAAATTTAGAAGACATTCTAAACTGGCAGTATATACACAGATACAGAAAAATGAATTTGTCCCGTTCTTTGTCCTCTGTGTTGAAAAATGACTCTGTCATATTCTGTTCAGCTGCAGAAACTGAAAATTTTATGGGAAAAACAATGCAGGTATCTGTTGTCTTTGTTTTGAGATAAAGAGGTCTTTTTAATTGAAACTGCATAGGAAAAACGTGGCTTCTAAGTCAGCTTTATACAGTCTTTGAGAGAAAAGGATGGAAGAAAGTTTGGGGGACTTAGTGGGGTTTTTGAGGGATTTGGGGGGATTTTTTTTTTTTTTTTTTTTTTTTTTTTTGCTAAATGCTTTGTGGACTTTCAAGTAAGGGTTGGTTGTAAGAGGTTTTAGATTGCCCTCTTGGCTTCAGAGAATAATTTGTTTAAGAAGTTTGAATCTCTGTATGTAGAAGATAAGGAAAAATTGTCACCTGTAATTATGTCTGAAGGAATAAACTTGACAGAACCTTAATATGGATTGTGAATGGCTGTATCCCAGCTGGAAACATTTTGACGAATGAAAATAGGTACAAAGAGATTTGTGTTTCCTCATTTCCGTCATTGATGTGCGTGCACTTTCTAAGGATTGTGTTTGAATCAGGCATTAAGGTTGCATGAATCTTCCCATGTCAAGGTGCTGCTGATGCATGCTTTAATTTTCTTGAGGAAAAGGAGTGCTGTAAGTGTGTGCATGTGTATTTTGATCAAGGAACAAAGATTATTCTGACAGTTAAAAAAATACATACAACTATGATTTAGAAATTACTGCTTGAGAACTACTGTGACTTAAATCACAGTTGAATTCATCCTTCTGTTGTAACAGTTGGTAGGAAATTGAATAATGCATCAGTTTTTTTAAAATTCATCTCCCCAGAATTTCTCTAAAACAACAAATAATCATTTTCTTATTGAAGAAATTTGTAGAGAATTCTGAAGTACTAAAATAGTGTGTATAAGTAATGAAGATATAGACATTAAATTCCATGCCTTTCTACGAAGAGCAGTCTGATAGAATTTGAATAATATCCCTACCACCTCCCCAAAAATTCTACCTAAACCTAAATGCCTGTACCTAACTGCAGTTACCCACTTGGCTATGTCTGCACATTTCGAGGTGCTTCAAAAAGCAGGCATTTATTGCCCAAGGTCTGGGTGTAGTGAGCTGAAGTTAAAGGAAACGCCTTATTATGAATAGTTTATCAGACTTGAACATCATCTTTTTTCAGTTTTGTTTCAAAAGTGATGAGAAAACAATTGCCATAAATCAAAAGGAAGTTTAGTTATGATGGTTATGATGGTTTGCAATTTTAAATTGTATTTCGGGGCTCTGTAATAGCACCTGAAAAAAGTTTCACTGGCTAACAAATCAGAATAGCAGAATGAGAAAATGTAAACTTAAAAGGTTGCACTACTTTTTACCTAAGTAGGTTTTGTCAATGTGTATGATGGGCTAAGCAGAACCCACCATTGCTCTCACACCCTGCGCACACTGTGTTCACTATTAAGACTGTTACATTCTCATTCCATATTGCTTTCTGCATTGCCTGCCTCTTCTTCCCTTTTCTCCATGTTTTCTGCATCTCATTGCTTATCTACAGGGCTCACTGTTCCACAGACGTCTCAAAGAATTACTTCTCTGCACTTTCAATTGTTTGGCCACTTCTTACTTAACTGTGTGCACATCAGACTGTAGAGCTACATCCAGTCCAGGCATGAGCTTGGGAGTACTGTTTCATTTGAGCTGCCTGCTTTAGCTTTAATTCCGATTTTCCTGTTTGTGCACTGTTGTACTTCTGCAGCCCCAGGATTGTGATTTACTGATCACATATACATCTTAACAAAGTGTTTTGTTAAAAGGGTGAGCTTGTCTGACATTGTCTGCTTCCAAAATTTTCATTTGATCTTTCCTTTGCAGCTGTAAGTTTGAATCCATTATTTGAAGAAGAAATGGCAGAAAATAAATAAAAGGAGATGTATTTGAGTAAGGTCTTGACTAGTGGCTGATTTGGGATAAACTTTGCTTTTTTAAATTAAGAAAGCAAGTTGAGCAATAGATATTATTTTGATAAATGGAGCTGAAAAAAATAACAATTAGATGTTTGTCCAACCTTAGCACAAAATATTTCTAAAGCACTCAGATACTGAATTTCATTTTTTTCCATGAAAAAAATGTATATTTGCATGTGTCTAAGGTCTACTACACTCCCACATATACTTATTTATAAATATATGCTATATATACTCACTTTAACATTTTCATTTAAAAAATTGACAAATGTAGGTGTGTGAATGTATTTTAATGTAGTGGACCACAGCTTGTCTAAATCAAAACCTCTCAAATAAGTAGCACCCCCTGTTATGTCACAGCAGTGGTTTGTGTATTAATCTGATCAAAGAACAGTGAACGATCAACAAAGTTGTGTTGGCCTTTTTAAAATAAATCAAGAATGCTTTGTGACATCTCTATTACAAATGGTATTGCAGTTGGTTAAGGCGAATAGAGCTGGGCAGTAGAGAATTCTGCACTTATTTGGCAGGCACGTTACTCCAACAAGTAAGTGCTCTTCATTCATTATTACTTTTTCTATTCTTCTCATGTCACTATGGTAATTGCAGTGCAGTGGTTGCTATAGCAAAAATGATTAATCCTCCGTTGCTGTTGTCTGTGTGCTAGCAGAGGCTTTTTATACAATATGCTTGTACTCATTTTAAAGGAAATAAAAATGTTGGAATTCTGTTAAGTAACTACAATTAAAAATTGTTTTCATAATTGTATTTGAAATTTTGGAGAAAAAATGATTTGTTTAAGAAGTGTAAGGATTTTAGTGAAGCATTCTGAAAACTAGACCAATTTTTTTCGAGCAATGAAATGAATGTGAACCGTATCTGGACACACAAACCTGTTATTTTCTTGGTGCACTGAAGATTAATGAAGTGTCTTAAAGAGAATGACCCAAAAGCAATTAGCATAGAACATTATGCTGTTGATACAGTCTAATCATTCATTTTTATCGTGAACTAATTTTATAACTGCTATTGACCTATGGTTGGTTCAGTGGAGATTGATAAATCATCCTTTCTGATATCTGACAGAAGAATTGAAAGGTTTCATTCCTTGGTCATTGATTTTTGCTTGGTTTGGTGCGGAGATAGGGAAAAATTGCTGTTTAATTGTGAAGATCTTTCCAAAAAGTAACTAGATTATATTGTTGATAGTGTCCTTATGAATAAATACCATAATAAATGCATCTCAAACTTTCTCAGGGTTGCATTTAGCCAGCTTTTTATTTGCTTTTTTTTTTTTTTAGTTGCTGCTCAGTTGTCTTTGTGGTCTTCTCTAACTTCTGAAATCATATTATGTGAACTTGCTTTTTGACAAAGCACAGATTGGGATTATTAAAGTTCTACTGAAGTCTTTCAAAGACTTAAATCAATTTTTTCTTGTTTTTAGAATCTAATCATCCAACTAGTAATTATAAAACAGCTTTCTCTGTTTTTCTGCTTACCAAGTAACCAAGTTTTTCATGTGTCTTTCTTGAATGTTAGATGGTAGTAATTGTCATTTTCCTCACAGATGATGATAGCTTGTTACTGCCTGCTCCTTTTATTTAAGCACTATAACAGAGCCTAACCTTTGTTTTTCCTTAAATTGCACCATACAAAACACTTCTTGTTGAGAGATCTTTAGTTTATCGCAGACTTTGATTGTCCTCCAGCCAATATTACCTTAATTGTGCTGATTTTATGCCTGTGGAGTTGCATTACAATTCTCCCGCTTTTACTTTTGTATCTCAACTTTTGTTTAGAATATAAATGTCCTTATGTTTTTCCTTCAGAATGTCAAGTTACATATCAAACAAAATGATGCATTTTGCTAAATGACATCTTTACAAAGTACTTGTCCTTTGAGCACTGTGTTCCTTTAGCCGATAAAAGGACCCTGTAAGATTAAGATGCAGGAAGACAGTACTTATGTGTTTTGAAATACTCTGCAGCTGAGGAAAACTATAATTACTGTGATAAGTGTAGGTGAAAATATGTTTTAAAGAATACTGAGGCACCTTAGATAAGGAAGTTGGTTTTGTAATAGACGTGCTTTAGTTCATCTGAAACAGTGGTACACAGAAGCATCTCACGTTAATTGCTGTTGGTGTTTGTGCACCGTCAACTTCCAGACCATAAACTCCAATCCAAAAAGTCATGGTTTTTCCTCACCTTGACTTGGATACCATACATAATTTTTGTCCACATAGTTACAAATGTAGCTCCAAAGCAGTGCTCGTTTCTGGGGGAAAAAATGTTTCCCAACTTGTGATGTGTTCTTTCACATTTTGCTAGAAATGATGACGTATTTTGGGGGATGAAAAAAATAAGTGTTGCATAATACTATTTTTTGTAAAACGGGCTTGTGCATTAAGAATTAGTTTGCCTTCTTTGCAATAATAAAATTATAGGGGCAGTATGCATGCTGTCTCTGTCTTCATTCCTTGTTGAACAACTCAGCATTGTAGTTTTATTTCACAATATTCGTGGTTAATAGAACAAAATCTCCGTAACCAAAATGTAGTCATATGGGTGCATTTCCTTAAATGGTGTAAACCACCCCCCCGTGCTGCAACCATTTGTTAGCAAGTGAGAGTTTGGTACCACGTGCTTTTTAAATGTGTGTGATGAGATAATTCCAGGCAGTCTAAGTCATAGTCAGTTGTACATTGTGAGACACTTGGAATGAGTAGATTGCAGCACAAACTACAATAGGGATTTCAACACTAATTGCTGTTTAGTGTGCAGGACATCTTGTTTTTAATCTCATATCATATTTTAACTCATTTTCCTTTCCGGTTTGGATTTATTGTATTTTTGAATGTGTGGAAGTCTTTTTGTGCAGTTTACTTATGTTCTGCTTAAATATTTTTCTTTCTATGGAGATCTTAATATGGAAGGATATAGACAAACCTAAAATCAGAATTTTAACATGAAGAATGGTGTTATTAAGATATTTTTTAGTGTTCACAGAACTTTGAATCATCCTTTAGAGTTCCTAGCACCTGTTTTTTGAAGTTGTGATTCATATTTTCTAAAAGCAGCTGACATTGAGTATTTTAATAATGTGTAATTATCTTAGTAATTTATGATAATTATCTCTGTCATGACCATCTATTTGAATGCCTAAAGGAATATAGTGACAAAAGAATTCCAGTCATTTTATTACTTCAGAAGATAAACTTAAGATAATGAGCTTTGAAGCAAAATAAAGTTGGCTTGAATATCAAAGTCAATTATATTGGACGTTAGAAGTCTCGAGTATATTAACCACATCCAGTGCTATGAAGTGCACTGAAATTACAAGTAAGGGTAACTTAGAGATTTCCACCAACTTAAACTGAAATAGTTTAAAATCCATGCGGTTGCCCAAAGGTAGACTAGTAGACCTTGAGACCTGAGTAAAGATTCTCTTCAATCTCTACAAATAAATGTCATGACTGATTGTAACATCTATTTCTCGTGGTTAGTAGGTGTATATCTGTTCCATTCTACTACATATTGCTCTTACAGTATTTCTGTACTACGTTCTGTACATCTTATGAACTATGTGTATATGGTCTGTTTGACCAACGAAGGCGTTTCACTTGCAAGATGAAGTGTAAATCTTATGAGCTACTAGGCCATACAGAAATTGTTTGCACAGTTACCAAGAGAATACATACTTGTGTTTAAACATTAGTAAATCTCTTATGTAACTAGGAAAACTTATCGTACAAGTGTGAACTGAAACTGCGTTCAGTTTTATGTACCCTTGTACCTGAGCTAGTTTGGAAATGTACTGTGTTCATAAAATGTGAGAATAAGCAGTCAAGATCTTCCTAAATGAGGCAGAAGTGAACATTGCTCTGGTGGTGACTAAAGTAAAGTTTACTTGCAGGTTCCTAGAAAGAATTTTGAAAATGGTCGTATTGATTGAAAAATAGTAGGATATGCTACGTGGATATCAGGTTTAGCTAACTGTAGATTACAGTACATTATTGAGTAATGTTATATAAGGTGTTATTTTGCTTTTTGTTGGTGGTGGTGTTTTGTTTTGTTTGTTTTTTTTTTAAGCTGAAACTTGTGTAACTTCATTTTATCTAATGAGCTCATCCAGTCATTGTCACCAATGTCATGCTCATTAGTAAATACAGCAGAGCTTCACACACATTCTTTTCACCTGTGAAAACCTGATCAAGCTGCAGCAAGTGTGCTAATGATGCTCCTTTTCTGTTTCTGGCTTCCTCCTCCTTTGTGGAGGAATTTAAATTCAAGATTACCTTTGAAAGTTGAAGTATGTTTATTTAAATTAAGAGTTAAACCAAGCATGAAGATGAGAAGAGATAGCACTGTGTGTCCAAGGTTAGGTTATTATTACAGTGAGATTGAGCTGTTCTGTGAGCGGCTCCTGGGGTATTTTTGTGTGGTCTTCAAGGTCTGTAGGGTTATGCCAAAACTTGGCATTTTAGCTGGTGCTTCAAGGTGGGAATGACACAAGAATCAATTTATTTTCTTTCAGAACTGGAAAGTCTGCTGTATGCGTTTGTTAGTTTCACACAGTGCCTTTGGAAAGGCTTCAGAAATACGGGACACGTTGAATTTCGAGTTACTACAGACTGGGACAATGCAAAATAGACATATAACACTGGATAATGAAACATTCTGCTTTAGACTTGTGCTTAGGGCTGGTTTTTAGGGAGGAGTTTGTTGTTGGGCTTATTTAACAAAGACTGAGGCAAAAACTGCATTTAAATACAATATTCACCAATACTTTGGGTGGGTTTTATCCTTTGTTTTTTTTATCCAAAATAACTGCTGTAAATGATTAGGAAAACCTAATCTTTTTCAACAATATAATTTTTCTTCAGAAAATTACTTCTGATCAAATAATCTCAATAGTAATGGAAAGATGTGTATACTGTATAAGATATGCGTTAGAAATAAGAACTAGAGAAGAAATGCAAAATTAGTATGACAGACATGAACGCTGGGCTTTCTGTCTCTTGATTGCTACTACTCTATAATACAGTATTTAACTAATTGTTAATTTCTTAAACTATTCTGCTACAACTCAGAAGATATTCTTGTTTCGTTGATATCCTATTTCCAGCTACATTCTCACTGCTTGTGCTTGACTTGCTGCCTTTGAAGTTTAAGATCTGTACTGCCAGCTCTGCAGCATGAATATGTACCTAGCCTCTTTTGTTTTATTTTTGGATGCAAGATATTAATGGTAGTGAAGTTCTTCAGTGAGGAAGATTCATTAACTACTCGTGTGCTCTAAATGTTGCCAGTGTTTGTTGCGAAGTTAGATGTTTTAGTTGTCCCAGCTTTCTTATGCTGTTTTCTTCCTAGTCATTAAGGAGGTTAGAAATAATGGGTACAATTCTCATTCACAGCATTTAAAACATTTATCTTGAATAATGTCCAAATAATACGAATAAATATGTACAAAAAATATAAGAAGTCCAAATTAAAAAAATGATATTTTTGTGTGTTAGTTATATAGCAAATAAAATTTATGTAGCCATACTTTAATCACTCAATATGACAAATAAGCAAATTATTGAAGTCATTTCCACATACAACAGGTACCACATCAAAAGCACTGTTCGTTCTTTAAATGTTTGAAGTGAATAGGAAATACTTTAAAGACTATATGGTTAGGAGCCACTTGAAGAACTTTCAATAGAGGTGCTTTATTTAGGTTCTCCTTTCTGGTATCTGCCTTTGAAGCTGGTGATTTTTTTGTCTCTTAACTGTGAATTTAATCTTCAACATACTAAGCACTTCCAGGTAAAAATTTATGTGGTCCAACCTTATAATTTGTTTTCCCTGTTGCTATATATCTGTTTTCTTCCATTTGCTGGTACTAGTTTTTACCTGGTTACACAGTAAGCAGTTCTAGAGCTATGCCAGCTGATGGGACTGTGTGTTTCAGAGGAGGGAGGAAAGAAAGGAAGTGGTTTTAGACTGTTCAGCATCCTTTAATTGAGCCTCACAAGCTTTATCACTTGAGGGGGAAAAAATAAAAAAGCTTTACTATAAAGCAGTAGTTGTGTAGAGCAATGTAAAATGGCTCTAGAAAAATATATTAATTGAAAACTGTTAATTGTCTTAAGGAATTAGAAGTTTACAATAACGTAAAGTTTGGTTTAAGATTTATACTTGAGATGTACATAGGTTGCTCTTGCAAGTACACTGCGGTATTACTGAACTCTAATTAACCAAGATTATCAGTCACCAACTGAAGGTAAATGTTTGTGATTTAAGTAGAATCAAACATTTTATATTCTCCTCTGCTTCACAGCATAACTTAAAATGAGACTGTCTTTGTGCCTTTGTAACTAACCAAGAGCAAGACGAGTTGATATCTTAAAATTCTTTGTCCTCATGAGTTAATGAAAACAGCCTAATATTACTTCAGGCTGAAACTTCTGTAGAAGTGTGATTAGATGATTGGCTTAATTCAAAGTAATGTTTCACCAAGCACATGCATCTTTACCAAGCATCTCTGCAACTTACATCTTCCCTAGTAAAGGTTTCAGTGTTTCTGTAGTTGATAACCTGCAAATTAGAGTTTATCCCATTTTAAGTTCTAAAAGAGCCTGCTGTCTGTGTAGTATTTTATCCTAGTTCATGTAAGCAAAAACTAAAGCAAGTGACTAGTTTCAGTTATTCTATTTGAATGATGCAGAAGGAGAACAAACCAGCTTTATAAGTTGGTACTGATTTAAGACCTGTCAAATTCACTGCTCGTTATGTTAATTTCTCCGGTCACAGGTAATTTACTTTCCACTCTTTGGATGCTGACGTACTGAATTCCTGCTACCTATTATTCTTAATTGTTTGTGCTGCCGTTAAAATTTGGGAGGGGCTTTACTGTGAGGTAGAATAATTTGAGAGGCAGATGGTAAGTAGAGAACTAGAGAAGGTGACAGTTTGGCTTTATCACTTGGAGGTACTTGGGGATGTTTGATATTTTCTTCACTCTTCCTCCCCGTTTATAGCCCTGTTTTCCAGCTCTCAGCTTCCTTACATAATTAGAGAGAGACCTACAAAGCTTAACTGTACTTAGATGTATATACTAAAAAATGGTTCCACTTGATAGAAATGTAATTTGCATGCTGAGAAAGCAGTAATTATGGTATAGGTAAAGCATGACAAAATATTTAGGTTGTGGTCAGTGGTATATTTGGAAATAATTAGGGATATGTTAACTTCTAAGGGTGATCTAGTTTTTACGTAATCAACTAAGGAGAGTTTGTCAAGCAACTGTACAAAATCCAATTAAAATATTAATACTGTGATGTTCAAAACTTTGTAACGGATACGGGGTGATTTGGAAAGCTGACTTTTCTATTACAGTGGGGTTTTTTTGTATTACGGTTGTTGCTTGTTGGTTTTTCTTATTACATCTTTATAGCCTGGAAAAGCAGATTGTCTATATTTTTCTCTGGGCTGGAGTATAGCATCTCTTTAACAAGTCACATTTGACATATTTGTTTGCAGTTGGGACTTGCAGTGCTAATCTTTAAAGCAGCAATTCTGATTTCTCTCTGGCTGCTTACAATCAGCTGTTCACTGTTCTTACTACTCAGCCCATATGAGGAATATGCGAGGAAAGACTGCAAGGTCAAAATCATATAATGTGAACATAGGAATTTCTCCTGGATCAGAGAATGGGAAATCAATCTGCTTGTTATTATGCACTGTGTCAGAATTCTAGAGGCAACTATATGTTGCTTTTTTAAACATGCAAAAGGTTATCATTCTACTGAAGTTACTGGAAATGAATGTGCCAGAAGAACATTCCTAAAGATCTGTAGTTTACTCAGATTTGCCTAATTCTGAAGGCCTGGAACTTAGTAGCCATTCTGTTGGACAACTTCCCTCTGTTGTTGTTTTTACCTGTTAATATAAATTAATGTATTACATGTGGACTCCAGAGGCTTAGTCTTTCTGACAGTGCAGGAGTTGAAAATGAGTTGAAAAACTATTAGTTTGTACAGTGGGTTTGAGGTGGTAGATCTATAGAAAACATAATCTTCCCCAGAGGGGCTGGGAAAATTACTAAGTATTTGTTCTTCTAAGTATCTTATTTAACATCAGAAATAAAATCTGAAACTTCCTCTCTGCTATGGGTCAATATGAAAATACATGAGCAAAGATGACCTTCAAACAAAGAACCCAAATTAGATGATTGCAATGGCTAAGGATTTTTTAAATTCTCCATTCTATCTTGGTCTGATTTTTCACCTTTAAAAAGAATAAATAATTCCCAGCTGATCATCTGTTGCATGCAGAGTTTCTGAGCTCACAAATACAAGTGGACTTTTTCTGTTCTCTTTGGCAGATGGTGATGGACGAAGTGAACATTTGTTACCAGTATGTGAAGATGTAAACTGTCAAAAAAGTGCCATCTACTTAACTAAGCTAGGAATGGATCAGGTATTGTTACTTTGAAATTGTCAAGGCGAAGGACTATGCTGTGTTTCAAGTTAATGAGAAATAAGAGAAGCACATTTTCTCTTCTGAGTAGTCAAACTTCTTCACCCGCAAAGATACTGTGTAAAAGATTTTTATGTATGTATTTTTTATTTATGAAATTATGGTTTTGGCAGAAAAACTTGCATACCTAGAAAACTATATAATGGATAATTCACAATGGAAAATACCCAAGAAAATTACAGAGACTTCTAGTGAGTCTTTTTCTTGAGTGCAGAACAGTGCAACCTAAGCACCAAAGCTGCTCTAGCGATAGATAAAAATAGATGAAAGTATTCCATTAAGGTTTGGAAATAGAGCTAATTAATTCAAATAAGTGTCTTCATGTCAGTTTAAATTAGAGAGTTATTTCTGTTGTAAAAAAAAAATAATAAAAAAATCATCTAATTGAACCAGCCCACACCTCTTAACCCACAGTTCTACAGCGTCTTTCATAGTTTGTAACAAAGTACATTTCTAAATGGTATCTGAGGATTGCTTTCACTGAGTATCTTCAAGGTTGGGTTTCTAATAAACTAATTCAACTTGGTTTGGGCAAGATTTTTCTTGTTTTGAATGACATAGTCATAAAACTAATTCAGCATATTTTGTTACTATGTATTAATTTATTTTAAAGTTCTGGTTCTATCCTTCCTTATCACTGCTTGTTTATTGTGACATTTAATGAAATAAAATGAAAAGCAGTTAAAACAGTTCCATGATAGCATATGATGTAATAAGTAGAAACATGTAGCAATTGAAAATAGATGTCTGTAGAATCTGTGGTTCTGAGCAGTTATGCCGTGGAGAGGCATGCAGTGGCACGTGAGGCTTTGGAGTTGTTGCTCTGTTAAGATTTTGTTTTGATAGATGTCTGTCAGTCTGCAGCGTATTTACTTCTTGTGCTGTTTTTGGCACAGCTGGATGGTTACTAGAAAGCCAGGCAGATCTAAGAGAATGATTTCAAAGATGAACTTATTTCATATAGGTTTTACATAACGTAATGATTAAATCTTTTAAACTGAGAAATTTTGATTTATATGTTTGCATTTCATTGTAGACTTTACAGTTGTGAAATGGCTTTTTTATGAATCCTGAAGTAAAAAACATGCAAATTTAATATAATCTTAAAAATTTCATTTTGAATTTTGTTTCTTTTAAAATAGTGTTACTGTATGTGGGATCATATAGAAAGTACACGATTACATGCAAATATATTTTAATGCAATGGCTTTGTTGGTCGTTCCATGCAAAGTAAAAACTATATTTTATTTAGTGTTTCTGATTCCAATCTGTTTTTCAAAGTTACAGTACTTCTCAACATCATTGATCTTTTTCATGAGAGTGAAATGATAAGAAGTCACCCCTTGAAAATTTTCTCAGTCTTTTTTCAAATTTATATAATTTTCTTAGATTTTTCAAACCAGCAGCTAACAGTAACTAAATAGGCACACATATTTTGGAAAGCAAGGGTAGAATATGACAAAGTATGTATAATCTCAAGAGTTTCCTGCAGTGGTGTTATGGATCTTCTTAACATCTGAAACGCTATGACTCATGCAGGCAAAAATGCATTATATGCATGTCTTGTTGATCTGTTCCAGGCTTCCAAGCTGTCTGTAATAACTAGAAAGAGTTCAGCTTAATGGACTTTCTAAATAATTCTTGGGGCTTTTCTAATGTGTGTAGCTGTGTGGAATCTCAAGAGACCAGTCCAAGTGAGCAGACAATTGCCACATGGCTGGAATGTTGCTGTGTGCAGGATTGCATAGTGAGGGAGTTTCTCCACAGCAGGAAACAATGCTGTCAGGAATCTCACTCTGGTTCCTGAAATAGCTAAGTTAGGGCTTGGGTGAGAGACATTTAAGATGCTCTTAAGTGCTATTGACATTGCTGGTAGTGATCCTTTAGGATGCCACACTTCCGTTCTTTTGAAGACATTATCAGTTAATTGACCTAGAAAATTCTGGCTTTAAAAATGCACTGAATTTTTCTGTAGAATTGAAATGTTAACTCTTGTACTTCAGTTTCTTACCCATTTGTGAAATTACTTCGATTTTAATTAAGTTAAATTCCTATTTAGCACCTGTGTAGCCCTTTGTGGTAAGTGCAGATAGATTCTGTTTCTTACGAAGGAGAAATTATACTTTGCATTTCCTTTGTACTTTCACAAATTTGATGACGGTACAGTCCTCTCCTAGTTTTGTGGGCTTTTTATGCATGTGTTCTGGAATAATCAAGTACATTGAAAAGATTTCATATTACATTGTACATTTGGTGTCAGAGTTAGGAAATAATCTTTATTGTCTCTTGAAAATTTGCAAACTGCTTCAGAGTCCTGACTCAGCACAGAATTGTCAATTGTTGTAGAGATAGGTATTCTTCATAAATGAAATGGATTTTCTTACCTATCTGTTCTTTTCTGACTTCTTTCACAGTGGATTCCAGTCTTGCAAGACTTCAGAAATAAAGACACGCTTTGGGGCTTTGTAAAAAATCAAACTGATAAAACTACATCAGAAGTTTCATTTCCAATGACTCTTCATATTGGAGATTACAACATGGATGGCTACCCAGATGCCCTTGCTATACTAAAGAACACATCTGGAAGGTAATGACCATTATATAGATGTTAGATCTTCAGTCATACAAATTATTAATTTTAGTGCATCTTGTTCATTTCATGAAGTGAACAACATGTCTGATCTCAGCCCAGGGCAGTACAAAGTGCTATTTTAGGCTTTCCTCCCTGGTCACAGGCCGTCTCTCCTTGTCCTTTCCCATCTTCTGTAAAAGAACACTTGCAATGTTAGCTAGTAACATCAGTCTGCTGAGAGTTCAGGGAAACCCATTCCACGTCATATCCCAGTTTATGTCCTCTGAATGGAGATTGCTGAAATATGTGATTGTGTGCTTTGCTCCTTCTGAGATCCTGATGTTTTAGATGCACCTGTTTGGTTACTGGTCACTTTATATTATCCAATTTCAATCAAAATAGAATCATAGAATCATGTTGTTTTTCTCCTTTGAAAAATTGTTAAGTCACTTGTATAATGGCATTTTGTTTTCTCATGGTGTGCTGTGATGCACAATTGGCAAGGTGGTATATGTAATATTTATTAAAGATACTTGTGTGCAAAGAATCTTTGCCATTCACTTCAGGTAAAGTTTTGATGTTTACAGTGTTTTAGCCTATATATTAAAGGCAAGCTACAAGTACTATTTTCATTTCAGCTTAATTTTTCTTTTGTAGTGAATTTTTCTTGCCTGCATTTTTGTATTGAATTCTTCTTGCCTGCATTTTTTTCTGTTTTTTGTATCAATCTATATCTAACTTTTTTATGAAGTAAGCTCAGTTTTTTTTCCCCCTCTTCTGGGTGCCTCCAGAACAGTTCTTTCACATTTAAACTTCACTACTGAAATGTACCACGATAAAATCGCTTTTTCCCTGATGAATGCATGGTTATTGGATTCCTTGCTGTGTGAATGTCATGTACATTTTTTCTTTTCTTGATTTCATCTTGCTTTCAGGATGTTTAATGAGGCTACTTTCATTACTTTTCCCTGTTGCTGATAGTTTACTTTGCTCCTCCTTATTTGTTTGGATGTTCTGTATAGTTTTTGTCCTCAGTAGGAAATGGCAGTACCTCTCAGCACTGCTGCAGTTTCAATTGATCTGTTCAAATCTCTTAAAGTTTTTTGAGCCATTTTGCCAATTGATCCCTTTTCATGGAAGGCCAAGCAACTTGTTGTTCAAAGATGAAATGTTCTGGTTTTTTAAAACGTTTTCTCGTGTTGCATATGCTTAAGTGATCAGAAGGTAATGGATGCCCCACTGAGAGTAGCTGGGATTTATCTAGTACTTAGTAGATCATCATCGCTCGTGATTTAGCTGAGGCAATAAAATTATCTTGAGCTCATGTAGGATGTGTGTAGAAATCAATTAGGCTTTTTCTTTTTTTATATTAGAGAGGGATATTTGTATTAGCAGGAGGAGTCCATGTTTGTTTCAAAGCACAGTAGAGGAATTTTTTTTTATTATTTTCTGGGGAGGAAAGAGAAAAAGCTGCCATGGCAGAGTATATGAGGATGAGGACCATTTCTGATTCAGTTTTTCAAACTTCAGTTTATTAATGTGTGCTGTCAAAATCTCATACATCCCTGCAATCACTGAAATTAATCAAAACCTACTAGGTCACAGCCAGAAAATGTGTGCCATCAGTGGAATATATACTGCAGTGTTTTAAATCTTAGAGGGAAGGAAAATAAAAGCTTCTAATGTTCCCTATTAACTTTGTCAGTGTACTTGTTCTCCTACTTTGCTTCATTGTTTGCCTTCCAGCCCTTTGTCTTGCTGCAGTCTGGTGTTGCGGCAGGTGTAGTGATCCAAGCTGGGAGACTGCTGTACATTGCGGAGTTAGTGATCCGCATAACTGTTGACCTGAGTTACAAGCATGCCTGTGCTGTTCTGCACATATCACTTGGCTGCAGGACAAACTTAACAGCTAACAGAGAAGCCTGTGGGCAACTCCCACTTGGCACCTGGTGATGGTCCCATTGGCGTGTCCTTGTCTTTACCTTGAAGTGATGTGTGTTTTGTGAACATCGTTTCAGTTGACAGTGGAAATGATGAATAGAATTGTTTACTTTTCAGAAAAATTCTAAAGGAGCTCTGGAGACCATAATGCCAATGAACCTCACTACTGATAGGATATGCACAGTATGCTGTGCCCTGTCCTTCGTTCTGTCTAGTACTGCACAATTTGTGTTTTCCAGCACCTGAAGAGCTCTAAGATTATCCACGCTAGTCACTTTTTCTCTCTCATGTCATCTCCTCTAAAAGGTATTTTAATCAATACCGTATGAAGTCTTAAAATCTTTCTCATTGGGATCTATGATGAATACTTGCACTAGTACATTACCGGGAAAAATCAAGTCTGCCACGGTCGTATTTATTATCTAGCTGTGTGTGTTTTATGAGAGTTGGGTGCAGGTTCATAGTTTCAATTAATTCTAGACATGAAAATAACAGAATCTCACTTTAATGCTTAGAAGAGTAGATAGACAGAATTTAGATCCTTAAGTCAGTATTAATTCAGATCCTCCAGTGGTTGCATAAACATGAGTGACTCACTGACATTTTTGTGTTTGAGCTCCTTGCATACTGACACATGCCTAAAACTGAAGAGCTGTGTGCTTACATTCTTCCTACACAGTGTTGTGATTCAGACACAGAGCAGTGAGCAACAGAGCTCTGCCACTACTTCTGAGCTTTAAGATAACTAGTATAGCTGTTGTTCTGTTTGGGTTTTTTTCAGTTGTTGTTGTTGTGAATGTTGTTTTTCAAATGTGTCAGAGAAGCTGGTGATTCTGTTACTGCCCAGAATCTACATAGACAAAGTTAAACCACTCAGACTGTGAATGTCGTTTTTTTCTCCATAGCCTTTCTTAGTTGGGATTTTGCATCTTCTTTTCAGCATCACTGAAATAATATTAAAAAGTCTACACTAGCAAACTTTAACTTAAGGCCCATAAATCTTGGTTTAGGGTCCGTATTGAGTATGTATCATGATGGTTAGGATATTTCAAAAGGACTTCAAGAGGATTTCAGAAGTACAGAAGTGGAGGGAGGATTAAGTTACCTTTTAATGTTATTGGGCATCTCTCTTCTCTGCCAGGATTATGCTTAGGGCAGGCTAATAATACGTAAATGTTTACATAGTTCATAAGTAATTACTCCTACAAAAGCCCAGGGTGTTGCCTGTCTGACTGCAGTGAATTACTGTGCTACACTTGTCTTTATTTTCTTTGCTTCTGAAATTTCTTATTCAGTTGGGTGTGCCTTAGAAGTTATTTCGAAACTTGACTTCAAAGTTGAATGGCACATTGTTATGCATAAGGACTGAGAGTACTGGCAGGTGATTTGACAGGCTGCACAAAGTAAGGTTCAGAGAGATGAGGAAGTCTGGAAAAAAAAGTAACTAAGGAATAAACTGTATGTTAACACTGTATATTCCCAATATTAATATGAAAGTAACGAAAAGATGTTCTATACCAATTATCAAATATCACTTTCACAGTACCATGAAGTCACTGTTTCTGAGAAACGCAAGCAAATGCTTCCTTTTAAAATGTGTAACTGGGTTATAGAGTAGAGAGAGTTAAACGTGTGGGAACTAAATTAGAAGCTCGTCTTAAATCAGAGCAAGTTAAAATGGAAGCCTTATTTAATTGATTTTAAACACTTCCGAATCAAGCTGTTTATTTCTTTCTCTGAAGCCTTTCATGCTACATCTACAAATCTAATTTCTGTGATTGATTACTGTGATTAAATGATAAAGCATTTTTGTCAACTCTTGACCTCAATCTGTGCTGTAGTTTAGAAAGCCTAGCTTCTAGATGCTAACTGAAGGAAATTAAAAGAGGCAAAAACCATTGTATTCATCTGAAAATATACTGATACATGATGATGGAAGAATATCATTAAAATAATTATGTTATACTTCTGGAAAGTACTTTCAGAACAATTCTTTTAAATGCCTACAAAACAATGAAATAAAGACATCTATTGTAGTTAGGAATAACTTTGGCTTGCTGGCTGTCCTGGTGAGCAAGTTCAGAAAATGATTAATAGCTTCAAATATTCATAGAGCTGCCATAAGACCACAGTGTTTCATCTCCTGCTGTATCCTGTATTTTCAATAAAGGCATGTAATGTTCTTTTGACTTGAGTGAAAACCTCCTCAATAGAATTCCAGTCTGCAGATTTCTCTTTAGGCTACATACGTGAATATTTCTTCCTTCTAGTTATGGCTATACTGGGATGTGTAACAGGTATTTTTATCTGTAGTTCCTGGTTTGTCTCTATTTGCTGTCTTGTCTAAATTTTATTAATTTTTTCACTTCTTGGTTTTAAATTCGTAATGTTGAAAGTATAAGTACTGCATATAAACCTATAAATACTTATCTTTCATTCTGCCACATAATTAGATTAAACATTTTTTAATCATTTGTTTCCAACTTGTTTTAATTAGATACTAATAATTGGCATCTTGAATTGCAAACAGGTAATCTAAGGAATCATTTTTTTAGTGAGGCTTTCATTCAGAGGGAATGCTTTCACTGGTAAATACTGTATCCCCAGTGTGCCATTACTTTATCACAGGCTTCGGTGATAAACAGTAGTCAAGATGGAGATATGGAGATAGTAAGAAACTGAGTATGGACAGTTGAAAGAACAGTTTCGAGTGTAATACACTTCTATGAAATTATGCAGGCACAGTTTAAAATCAGTGTGTGTGTGCATATATATATATATATATATATATATATATATATATATATTCCACAGATATATATTCAATATATATATATATTAGTTCTTTGCATGTGTCTACTTGTAAGAACTCTAATTAAACTAGATCACCTTTGCCTGAATCATGGTTAGTTTCATCGCCTGTCAGAGGCAAAGCCAGATAAACAACTTGTTTAAGGCATAGTATTTATGAGCCAACCTACAGTTACGCATTGTCTTAAAAATAGTTTTTTTGCTTGTCTTTGTGTTTGTTTCTGATGTGGAAGGGTAAAGGAAATTGGCATTTCCCTTTTAAATGATGCTTTGATTTATATCTTCCCTTATTCTCCCAATGCATTTGGTACTATTTTGATGTTTTCTAAGTCTTTGAATGCACATTACCAAGGAAAGGAGAATAAAAAGCTTCCTACAGTGAATAACCTTGTCTATCCATTCAAAAGGCTTATGATTTAGACTACAACAATATTCTGTATTTAAGTGTAATGCCATGTTTTCATCTTTGTTTTTGAAATAACGTGATAATTTCTAGCTGTTTGAAAAATGAGAATTGAAAGAAAGCATCTTTTTAAAAGTTTATGCAATTCTTTTTAAAAGAGTATGTTGAGGTGACGAGAAAGAGAAATTGAAAGAATTTGCTTAGCTCGAGTTGTCACCTTTTATAGTTGGATAATTTCACATGATACTGATATAATGCATGACATTAAATGCTCACATTCATTTTAAGTTGCAGTTATGAGTTCTCAGGTTCAGGTAATACACTGTCCTAAACATTGTAGATAGTCTAATTTGATTTATGGCTGAGCATTAATTCTATGTGCTTGCACTTTTAACAGTGAAATTACAAAAAGGTTTTTTCATATTAAGGTCCAGTCAAATTCAGGCATAGGGCAGAAAAACAGAGACCTTCCTTTTGTTTTTCACAGAAGTTCAAGAAACATGATTGTATTGTTTTGGGGAAAGTATTTTAATATCCCATTTTATTTTTTATGTATCTTTGATGCCAGTGCAAGTTTTGAAATACTAACTGATACTGTGCAAAGAAACTTACTTACTTCAGCATCAGAAGTATTTTTTCACAAGGTAAAGGTTTTGTCCTCCTCTAACTCTGAAATTGAGGGAACAGAAATGTGAATATTGTGAGTTTTGATTCTTCTTATTAGCAAATATTCCACGGAAATAAAGAAAACCAGAAACTTTTGTAAGGAGAAATGCTGAAGTTGCTTCTGCTTTTGACTGCATCCTGGTAGCCTTGGATGCTGTTAAATATGGAAAAACACCTTCTCATCACCCTCTGTGATGGCATTACGTTCAAGGTCATAATGAAGAAATGCTTTTGATTATGGCCCTTGGCTCTAACATGCATAGCTAGCCTTGCAGAATGCTGGCTGTTTCGTCTCCTGGCTCCCTTCAGAGAAAGAGGAGGAAACTTCATCTGTTCCCAGTGATGGATCCCTGTGGGCTTCCAGGGTAGTAACTGAGACTTGCCAAGCAATCTGATACACAGCTGGTCAAGTCCTGAAGGTTTTCACAGTCCTAGTGAGGGTGGTGGTCTTATGGTATCATGGACTGAGTATACACCGTTAGCCATCAGAGTACGTGTGAGGCCTGTGTCACTCATTGGTGTTTCCCAGTGAACAGTTAATGTATATTAGATGACTTCTTCAAAAATGAGATTGTTTGCTATACTACACCTAGCAACATGATCTGTTTGTGTCAATATTCTAGCCCTTCTTGTCCTAAAATAACAAAAAAGCACCAATTTGTTTTAGGGAGTACATAAGCTGAAAGACCACGGTGAGGGATTACAGAAAGCAGTAGATAGGTACACTTGTACTTGAGTCGGAATAAAGTAAGAAGAACAAAGTTATTCCTGCTGTTTTGAACCTATTTATTTAACATATTCATTAGTTTAAATCAGGCATGACATGAGTTTTGTGACTGTAAGGCTAGAATAAATGCTTATTAGTTTTTAAATGTCTGCTAGCTTTTTGAGTGATTTTTCAAATTGAATATATATTTCAGTTGGTTTCAAAATTACAAAGATATTGTAATTTATTATTTTATAGGAATTAAATTGTTATTTATACATAATGTCTTACAGCAATCAACAAGCATTTTTACTAGAAAATGTCCCATGTAATAATGCAAGCTGCAAGAGTGCACGTCGTATGTTTAAAGTTTTTTGGGAGCTCTCTGACCTAAATCAAATCAAAGACGCGGTCGTAGCAACCTTCTTTGATATCTACGAAGATGTAAGTTCAACTCTTCACTGCAGCAAAGTGTCACTCCTGTGCTGCTGTATATGTTTTGTGTTATTCTTACACTGCCATGTATAAACATTGGCTTTACAGCACGTGGCAGGCAGTGCTTTCAGACTGGGATGTTTCTGCATGCTGTTGAAATGCTCTCTGGAAGATGGGCAGGTAGCAGCAGCCCATTCACGGACTAAAAGTTTGCCAGCCTTCCATTTGCTGTTTGAAGTGCCCTCTTCAGTGCCATGGAAGACACAAACCTCGTGTATTATCCTTGTTATGTGTGGATGGAGGGTCTAATATTGCCATAGATTAATATAATACTAAATATATTATAACTGGTAGAGGAAAAGTAAACTTTGCTGCACGCTTTTTTTCTTTTCCTTTGTGTCTCTAAGGGAATTTATTTACTGAATTTAGATGCTATGTAAAGTAAATCAGCGTTCTCATTCCTAACTCAACTTTTTTTTTTTCCCTCTAGGGAATCTTGGATATCATTGTAGTAAGCAAGGGCCACTCCAGTGAAGACTTTGCTATCCATACATTAAAAAACAACTTTGAAGCAGATGCGTATTTTGTTAAAGTTATTGGTAAGTTATTACCATAAAATCAGGTCAAAATCAGATCTTGAGGGGAATGTGAATATTTGATCCTCTGTACATGATAACATTATGGTAATGCAGTGTGCATGGCAGTACTAGAAAAAAAAATACGGCATGGAAAATGTTAGGGTCTGTAGAAAGAGATTGCAGAATCTATACTTGGATAATTCATTTTTGTTTGGTTTCAAAGGTTGGGGTTTTTTCCTAATTTTAAGTTAGCATACTTGATTTCCAAGCAATTCTGTCCACTATTCTCCGTACTTCTGTTGTTCTAATATCACTTCACCAGTTTTTAATAACAGCTTTGACCACGACGTCCTTCAAGTAAATAAGTGTTCATTATCTCTGGGTGTGTGCTTTTACTTAGAAAGCAGGTCATATCTCACTTGTTACCTAGAGGCGGGCTAAATCCTTCCTTTCATTTTGAAGCTTTGGTTCTTCACTTCTGCATCTTAGCAAAATCCTAAAGACAGATATTAGATCTTTAAAAGATCTTCTGGCTTTCAGAGGAAAACTAATTATGAAATGTCAAAAATTATGATCTGCAGGGAAACTGAGTTATTCATTCTAAAAGTGAAATGTGAAGAAATTCATGTCTTCAATCCATGGTAATATATAACCATAGTGGAACAAGTGTGTGGCTTTCTGTTGTCCATGCCTTCTGTGATGGATATGACAGAAATTAACAAACTTACAACAAGAGTAAATAGTAAGAGTAATTTCCTAAACAGCAACTTTTGAAGTACTAATATAAATTCCTGGAGAAGCTGCAGAGTTTCCATCATTGGAGACTTATACAACTGGATTGAACAAACTATGTAGTATATCTGGTTTTGAGGGAAAGGGCTGGACTTGGCTGACCTCAAGGGCTCCCTTTTGTGAATCTTCTATATAATACTTTCACTTATCTCCAAATGTAACATAGTGCTGTCACTGTAAAAGCAACATAATTCTACACATATCTATTCTTCAGCATAGACTTTAATGTCTCGTGATATTTAAAATTTAGAGGAACATGAGCCTATTAGTCACTGACCTAATAAAAATGTAATTATGCTTATAGGTATGTATGCCATAACAATTCAGAAGAGATCCATAAGACATTAAAGCAGCATTGGCTTGAAGGAATGGGCTTTGTCTGTCCACCATGACTATTTTTTTATCTTGGCTATTTTCAGAATTTAGGCAAGAAACAATAAACAAATATATTTATTTTCATTTGTGCCTTGAGTGGTTGTGCTATTTTCTTTCCAACAAGGACTTCTGTCCTAATTTACTGGAGTTTCTCTTCCCATATCCTTTGGAAATGATGCAGAATCTAGGCCAAAATGAACTGGTTTCATTTCAGTGATCTTCTGCATGGAGCATATTTCATGTTCTGCATGATCTATTCTGAGAGTATGTTTCCATGTCTCAGTCAGTTTCGTGTTTTCAGCCTAAATTTATGTATTACATGGCATGAAATACATCTTAACAGAACAATTTAGGGTGACAGCATGGCAAGGATGTGTGAATTAATTAAAGCATTGGTTTAAAAGGCTATTGTTACGCTATGATATTTGTAATTGAGAGTAATTAGGTTTTCAAATTGCCCTACCATGTTTTTCCAGACTGCAGAGGTGTTGAGCTTTGAGCTCATTGCTTGGCTGCCCTCCTTCATTTCTGAGGAGGGATAAAAGGTAAAGCTGTAAGTGAACTCAGAGAAAACCAAACAAGAAGAACAGGAAGTTTGCTGTGCTGTGGAGAAATTGTGTTTGCCTTTGTGTTTAAATATACGTAATGATTCTGAACATGCATTCTGCATGCTGTAAGATGAACAGAATTGCATCTACTGGGGGCTAATTCATGTGTTAGTTACTCTGTAGTTTGGCCTTTATTTTCATCATATTAGACTACAATGATTTGTCATGCTGATGGAAGATGTACTCTTTTTAAATAATACTGAGTATGGATAGTGTAATAATCACAAGCATGAAGAAAACTTTCTAGAAAAATGCTTATTTCACAAAGCTACATTAGACAGACAATTGTGTGATATTTTGAATGGGTAATAGAATAATTTTCAGCATCGGTATTACATATATCTTAAAATTGGTTTGCTTTGATTTTTAGCACTGTACTTGGTATGCTCATGTTTTTGTAGAAACCCCAGAAAATGGAAATTAGAGTAGCTTAAAAACATTTCTGCTGTGTCACAGGAGGGAGTATTTATAGTAAAACAGGCTTTATACCCATTGGTGTATCACTAAATGCACTGTGTTCATTTATTTGGTATATGGACAATGAAAGTAGTCAAATGAACTTGGTCGGGTTATTTGTTCCCACAGTGAAATTGAACAGCAAATTGCCATGTGCTGTTTTGCATCAAAATAGGAAGAGATGGCTCCACTTGAACATGCATTTTTGTCCAACATACAACATAATTTGTAGCTTGTTGTCCATTATTAGATACAGGCACCATCTTCAAATTGTACTTTGCCATACCGTCACCTTAATTGTCCAGACTTTCTTTTTGACTGTATGGATACAGATTTTTCTCTATTTGGATGTTTAAAAATGTTAAGTCACAAACTAAAAATTTTAACTTTGGAATAATTTCCATTCAGATTTTTACAGAAAATACAAATAGTCCTTATTATACTAGTTTGGGATGATTTTTGATCAGACACACCGCTTAGTGCCTCGCTGTCACTGCACATTTGGTACCCGAGATGCGTCTAATATTTAATGTGACAGGATGTTCTAGGTTACAGAACAGATGGCTTTCATTGTCCCTTAGTTGATTATAAATGTTCAACATTTCTATAGTCAGCTGATTTTTCAAGCTGACAAGTAATTCAACAACTGTCATATGCTTTAGGTATTAAGAAGCATTATGCACATCTGCTTATAATACTCCTGAATAACACAGAATAAACAGGTAATGGGACTTGATTTGAATCAAGTTTAAAGCCTGTATTTGGGGAAAAGCCTTTACTTTGCTCTTTTCCAGTTAAAAAAACAAGTAAAGCTGAATTTCTGACAAGCATATTTTAAATGGTTAGAAGTAAAGTGTAATGAGTAAAATGTACAGTCCACTATGTTGTAACATTTTTTAATTTGGATTTTTTTCAACTGACAAATGTGCCTTTAGGAAGCAAGCTAACCAGTGAGGTATGAGAAAACAGTGATTAGCTGATTAATTTCTGCAAAGTAATATACTTAAGCAAATAAGCATTCTTGTAGTGCGTAAGTCGTAATGAATAAGATCTGTTTTGTTTATCTATCTTAATGGATACGTGACATCTAGTAGTATGTTTCAACAGATTTTTGAGGTTGTGCTTGTAAGATGGCTTCTTAATATAAATACTGTAAGCTTACTTTCTGTTCTTGCAGTTCTCAGTGGCCTCTGTTCTAATGACTGTCCTCGGAAAATAACAGTAAGTATAACTGTGTCTTTACAATACTATTTAGGTTTAAATAAGCTGGGATCTAATTATGCTGACAATCGTTCACATACATAACTAGGACAGTTACTGACTAGAAGAATGTATGATCCAAAGATCGACGGGCCAAGTGGTGCATGTTTGAGACTGTCTGTCTTCAGCTGTTTCCATTGACTGATTCTGCAGTGAGATTTGTTATGCAGCATCACAGGGGCTGGGTTATGTCAGGTACAAGAAAAACGTGTAATACCGCTGGATGCCTAATCCATGAAATGTGCCACATCTTGATCAGGGCAGTCATAAAGGTCAGGTAAAACACTGTGGGACAAATTCAGCTCTTGGGTGGTAGGTTGCAACTAAAGTCAGGTACATGGGTACAAGGAAGGAGGAGGAAGAAAGAGAAAGAAATGTACTTGGTTTTGATGGTTCTGCAGATTAGCTACATGTAGATGTCTTAATTCTATTTCAAATCTTTTAATAATCCCAGAGACCCTGAAAGCCACCTGTTTTCTGTTAACTTTCAATTAGCAAATGACAGTATTCAGAGAGAGGCCTGAAAGGGGAACTCGGCAATCAAAGTTATTTTTGCAGAGCTGAATTGCAAAAGCTGTGAACTTAAAATTTAGTTTGAAAACTAAAAAACAACCTACTTTGAAAGAAACCATCCTTTTCTTCAAGCCTATTTTAAGACATCAGATTAATTTCTGATAAAAGATATTAAGAAGTTTTTGGTAGTATTATTAGCTTAATTACCAAAATGAGGAGAAGGTTTAGAAAGCAGATGTTAAACAGATGTTGAACACTTGATAGTCAAGATTATTTCAATGATACTATTTCAAAATACTATTGCCTTCACTGTAAAAAAAAAAAAAAAAAAAAAAAACCAACAAACTAACATACAAAACTTAGTGTCATGAGGTGTATTATGTCAATACAAATACTTGGCCAAGACAATAATAATGCACATTTTACCATCAAAGAAGGTTCATCTTTCACAGTTCTGCATTAACATTGTCTTTTCTGTCTCCTTGTGCTTCACTCTGGCCAATTACTGTTTTCCAAGATTTGATACTGGCTTTCATCATCGTTACTTATTTCTTACGGTTTACAACTTACTATTTTTTGAGGCATGATGCAAAACATTCATCATCTCTTCTTCAGTGAACTTTCTGCATCTCATCTGAAAGGTCTTTTTACTGAACTCGATGTCATAATATTGGCTTGAATTCACTGTTTGAAGAGAAAGAAAAAAGAAAAATGCCTTATTTAAAATCTTCTCTTGTAGCTGTTCCCTGGCCCTCCCTTAACAGATAATTCCCCCCCACATATGCTCCTCCTATTCTCACATAGCTACATGTCACGGTTCATCACTCAGTAATCCACAACTCCCTTTGATTTTCCTTCCTTTTTTTTTTACCCCCATAACTGTACTTTGATGTTTAAGCACATCTTCTGTGAAAATAATTTATTTAAAATAGATATTGGTACCTGAAAATTAACTGTTCAGCTGTTTTAATTAAATAAAACATTGCTGGATATTGATAATAATTTTGAATTTCTATTCTATTTTCAGATTAAGAAACTCCATCAGAATGGAGCATTCTCAGAAAAATCTTGAATGAGTCCTCTTGTTTTTTTTTGTTTTTTTTTGTTTTCAGAACATGCAGTTACAATTTGAGGTTTTAGATTTTTAATATATTTAAAGCTCTGTAGGAAATATTCAACCTTTTGCTGTAGGACTGAATAGCTTTGCTTTCTTCATGAGAAACAGAATGGTACTTAGACAACTGATTAGCCTTATTTTGAAAATGAATTTCCATGTATTGCTATGGGCAGTGTAAGAGCAAGACTTCAAAATAATCTAACCTGCAGAAATCATTAATCTGTAAAAGTTTGTCTTTGATTTCATATTTTCATTATTAGAGCTTTGTCTGTTCCTAAAATTTTGCCTGCTTCTTTTCCCTCCCCTCTCACTTTCAGCCTTTTGGTGTTAATCAGCCTGGTCCTTACATCATGTATACAACTGTTGATGCAAATGGATACTTGAAAAATGGGTCAGGTAAGATAATCTCATAAGAATAGACATTGCTAACTAATGACAATAATCTAAGGAAAGAGATGTGGGCGTTTTGGGTCCTAAATCAGTGTTAATGCTCTCACTCTGAGCACTGTGCTCACAACTGTTTATTCTACCCTAGGAAATACAGAGAAATAACATGACGTCAAATGTGTACCAGATAGCTGCAGATATTCTGATACTCTGTAGTACTTTTGCATTCATACGTGCTTAAAGTTGGGCTTGAAATTATAAGGCTACATTTTTGTTCAAGCTAGTAATTACTGCCCATATATGAAAATGCAGAGTATTTTTTTCTAACTGTACAAGTTCAGTTCTACAAACTAATCCTCTAGTTTTGCTCTTGGCGTCACTGCTCTGAAAGGTTTCTTCATAAGCTAAATCTAAGAGCTTAGTTAGGAACACTTAAAACACCACAGTAAATCTAGAGATGTGTAGTTAATCTAAGAGGAGAGCACAGTGCACCAGGCCATGCCCTTAGGCAGGCAGTGCTGCTGGGTAACAACTGGCATATCATTATTGGCAGTTGCCAAGATGACGGCTGGCAAACTTTGTCAGTGCTGAGTCACTGTAGAGCCTCTCTTGTTAACCATACAAAAAAAAAATACTGGCAAAGGTTTGTACAAGATCTCTCTCTTTTTCCCTGGATTCCTGTGGATGTGAAACTTACTTCAGTATGCTGTCTTTTTGGTTATTTGTAGTCCTAAATAACTTGAATGCACTAGCCTACTGAAGCGAAGCGTAATTGAAGAATATGTGCTGCAAGTAAAACTACCGGTTCTGTAAAAGTCAACAGTTAAGTAGAAAACAAAATTCCATGTGAGAAAAAACTCTTTAAGTAGAGATCAACAGCTATTTATAATGTTTTGTCCTCTGACTGGCCGTGTGGTCAATGTACAGTTGGAATTAGCCATAGCTTGAAATGTTCCTGCCCAAGCAGTGGGAAAGGAGTACAGCAGGGGAAAAAAAAAGAAAAAAAAGCTTAGTGTACTCTGGAGAAGTTATGAAGAAACAGAAGAGAAGTCTGAAAGATGTTGCACGTTCCAGGCAGGAAGTAGGCCTGCTTGTAGAAGGGTGCAGGATTTCTCACCATGCAAATCCAGATGTGTTTTGTTTCACACTTTGCCTTGGTTTTGAAGGCAATTTAATTAAAGACAGGTTTTTAGAGATTGATACTGTCTTGTCCAGTGTACTTTAATGCTCACTGGTGTACCTTTTCTGCTCTGTACTTTTTAATGACTGGATATCTTGTTTTGAGTAATTTTGCTTCCATTTTGCATATTGACTGTAGACTTTGTGAGTAAGTTCTGTGGAATATACTAAGAATGCTAAGAATACTACATAAGAATACTGTTGAAGATGAGCAATTTTATTGTACCTATCCCTTTCTTCAAAGACTTAAGTGCTTGCTTTTCAACACAGCAAAACTGCAAACAGCTTGTAATTATCTTCATATCTTAATAAAAACTCTTCTTTCTTTTCACAAATTTGTTTAATAAAAATTAATCTCTTCTTTCTGCTGTTATCTAAGCTACTTGCAGTTGACTGCTGCACCTCTACTCTTCAGGGCTATCTTCTGAGAATATGGATATCAGGTATCAAATAAAGCTGCTTTTGACAGCTGTTGGTAGAGTTGCTGGAAACTACTGTAATTTCTAGATTACAAAATTTCTTTCCAGCCTGCCACTGGAAGTTAGTTTGGTGCATTCTTTGAATGAACATGCATCTAAATGAAGAGGTCAGTGAGTTTAAGGAAGTGTACTGTATTTATTCCTCCAGGCTCCCTTGTACTTAATGTGCCTGCCTAAATTTAGTACACCTGCTGAAGGAAAAAACAGCTTCATAATCCCTTTGGCCATATGTATTTTCAGTAGATATGTATGCACAATCGTATTATCAGAAGTGCAGATAGCAACAAAAAAGACTTTTTTGCATAAATGAAGAAATGCATTAGTGGCACCATCAAACTGATCTTTTCTTCATTAGCGAAGAGCTACAAAATGACTATAAATCAAATCAGCTATAACACAATCTCTGCTGAGATCTAATTGTACTCATCTAGATGCAACGTTCATGTAGTCAGAGCAGTTTTTCATTCTGTTTATTTGTACTTAAAACTATCTCAGACTTAGAAGTCTGATATTTCAAGTGAAGTCATACTATACATTTATAAGACTGCATCTAACAGCAGGTAGAATCTATATTATCCAATTCCTTAAAGCACTTTCTATTTGGGATACCAGAAATTGTAACTGTAGAGGATTAGAGGTTGGCAGATCTGGATGGTTGATCACAGAAACTCACGGTTGGAAAAGACCTACAGGATCATCCAGTATGCTGCTTTTTAAAATAAACTTAATTTGTATAAATCAAGATACTTTAAATAAGTTCATTTGAAACTTATCTTAAGGAAACAGAGAATTACAAGTTTAGATGGGATTGGTTTGTGTGCACCCGTTATTTCAGCAATCTTATAAGCCAGTGGGAAAATAAAGATGTTCCAACTACTGACCTCTGTGTCATAGAAGAATGCTTCTAACTTACAAATTCCCTGTATCTGCAGGGGAATGAAGCTGATTTAAAATTCAGACCTATTTTACGTGTCATTTTCTTAATCTTGGGGAGTTGGTGATGTTGGTTGTTTTTATTTGTTTTCTGGATCTCTTTTTAAAAATGATTGTCCTAGGGTTTGGTAGTTCTTTTCAGGAAGATTGCTTTTAGGAATGCAAAGTTCAATTTATTTACAGTTTACTATGGGAAATATCTATCAAATATAATTTCATACTGCTATAGTACTCTCACTCTTCACTTCTACTATATTTGCAATAATAAAAACCTAACAGAGCCCAATCATGATTAATTTCCTTTTTTGTTCTGACATGAAATAACAGTAATGAATTCCAAGTGCATTTATGACCCTCACAGTACTGCTAGAGGGAATTTTGTAATACTCTTTGATCAACTTCTTAGCTGTAATGTGTTAATAGATTTTTTGAATCTGTATAATTCCTGCAAGTACTTCAGTCACATTTTCTGAACCTATTATATTAAGTTTTTAGCTAAAGTTTCTTCTTTCTTAAGTCCTACTTGTAAAATTCAGTACATGTACTTGTAACTGGAATTATTGGCCTACAGGTTATTATTTTGATATGCATTGTGTTACAGCCAAATCATATTCTATCTGACTGCCAAGGAAAACCACAAGCGACGCTTTCATATATATGTATTGGCTGACAGTACCAAACCCAGATGGCATTTTTGGGCCATGTATAAACCTAAGAAACGTCTTTTCCACATTGAGCTTTGAAAGTATGGCATCTGTATAACATCTTAAAACTAATTTTTATCAACTTATTTCCATTTTTTTAATATAATACATATCCATAGCTATATCTAAAGCTTTTAATTTTATGAAAGCAATAATGAAAGAATCTTATAGTTTATAATTACCTTTTCTGTATATCTATATATACCAGTATATATTCTATGTGTCTATATAATCTCTTTCCAAAAAAGTAATATATAACAGTGTCGTTCTTTTTCTAATGAAAAGAACATTCCACGTTCAGTTTGTTTTCCTGTCACTGTTGCTATTTGCTGTGTTTACCAGAAGTTTTACCAGAGGAACAGTTATTGGTTGGACCATCTGAAACCAAACTGAAGAAGAAGAATGGTGGACATTTCTATTTCTGATGTTCCTAATTCTGCAGGTCTTTAGTTGTGAAATACAGTATCTTTTATGAATGCAATATTCATGCAAGCAGTAGAATAACAAGGCACATACGGCTGTCCTTATCAATTTCATTTTGAAGTTCTTTGATCTGCCAAGTCTTAACTACAGCAAATTTGCACAATTGAGAGGGTTTTTTAAAACGTTGTTAGAATTATTCTCTCTACTGTTAACATTCCAGTATGTTGTTAAAAGATAGCAGAATAATAATTAGCGTGTGTTCAGTGCTTTTTACTTCTATACTCCTCAATTTGCCTGTAATCTTACAACAAGAAATATTGTTAAATTAACTAAAAGGAATAGCAATTGCCAAAATGAGCATAAGTATTGGGTCTTACATTTTCTGTTAACATCTCCACAGACCTTCTCTGAGAAGCAATTCAAGTGCAACAGCTTTTTATATTGAATGCATTTTATGATCAGATCAGGTTCTGGTGTAAATCTGGGAGAGGTGGGTAAACTAATTTCAGCCATGTCTTCTGATCCTGCAACCTGCCTTTTCCCTTTCTTTTTCTCTTGGAGTTTCTATTTTTCAGGAGTCTCAGCTCCACATCTGTATTTCCAGGTTTTTATTTGCTTCCAAGGATCTTATAATATTGTTCTGAGAGAGTTTTTCAGCTGAATCCTTCAACCAGGAGTACCTGGAGTAAGCTAGAATACAATAGCAGAACTTGAGCATAGAGTAAATTAAAGCTATTTCTGTGGCATGGTGGAGGTGCGTGAGCTGAATCTATTTACTAACAGTTCTACCATGGCTAAACTTAAAATGTGACATTTTTGCCAGCTGTTGTACTTTGCAAATAATGACTTTTTGTGTTTTCTTGAGAAGACTACTTAATAAGTTTGATTCCATTTATTTTGTTATCAACTGAGTTTCTTAGAATTAATATCCTTGTGGGCTCAAAATAATGTAAATTGGAACAGATTCTTTATATAGAGCAGCTGGTTAATTTACTGAAGTATTTTGAGAAACTGCACAAGGACAATTTCATGCTGTAGCACCAGCACAAGAAGCATTTTACATCTGTTATTAGATAGTTGCAAAGGCTGAACAGCTCTGTAGAAACATCATACCATGAACACCAAGCTACCTTTAGCTATCACCTTCTTTTTATTCAGTTTTCTCTCTGCTACCTTTTCACTACACTCCAATTTTTCTGTCCTCCTGCTTTTTCTCCCTCTGCCATGCAACATCTGAGCCCTCAAATACCTTCACTTTCTCTCCTTTGTAGGCGAGAAGCCTTGAAGCGTGTCTGTCTGCTGCTTTGCACTGACAGATAGGACTGGCAGCTCTGCACGTCCATAACCTGAGCAGGACTTGGCTGACTCCTTGGCATGCTGACTAGGCAGACAGCTGAGGGAAAATAGAGCTCTCTGTAGATATTTTTGTGATAAGGGCACCTCTGGCAGAGAGGGCCTGTTATGAAAAGCTTTTTGAGATGTTTTTTGATGTATGTAGCAAGTACCAAACACGGCAGGAGCGTCAAGTTGATACGTACTTGTGTTTTGTCTGCAGCTTCTGCTATGGACTTCTTAATTTTCTCAAAGTTAAAATAGATGTATATCTGATTTTATACTTACTATGGGTTATTGTTGCAGTTTGTATCTACCAAAAATTTTATGACTGCGGCCAAGAGCCACAGAACAGTAAATTTTTTGTGTTTACTCATAGATGAATATTCATGACTATCCGTTATATTATCCCGTGAACACCTTCGCTGGGTTGCTTATATGGATCAAGTTGTAATTTGCTTAAGCAGCTGCCTGAAGTTCTGTGCTCTGATAAAATACTGCATCTCATTTTAGAGCTCTGGTTTTGTTTTAAGCTTCCCATGACAGAAGGAAGGATAAGTCCTGGATAAGTCCTGCCTTTCTGGCTTTGTGAAATCTGTTTACTCTTTGTTGTTGCATTATGTTCTCATGTGTGTTCACCTCACATCCAATTTAGTTAAACAGCATGACTAGCAGTTTTCATAGTAGTCAATTACAGTGTAAACATTGAGGAATATCCCAGATAAAAGCAAACAAAGCTTTATATCAGTAGATACTTGACATTGTAGAATTCATTATGTAGAATTCTACTATATAGAAAATGGTATAGATGGAAGAACCTTGAGTCATTTAATAATTGAATATCTGAATTCTGTTAGGAGATATTTTGGTTGCTACAGGTGGAGGTGACTGTAGCATGTTTTTCTATGTAACTTTTTGTATAGAAGCCTTTCTTGAACTCTTAATATTGCATGCAGTACTATCAAACTTTAAATATTCAGGCATTATAAAAAGACAACTTTACCTGTGCAAAGGGTTTGAATATCAAAAATATGGTCATATCATTTTTGCTTTTCTTAAAAGGTTGGTTATTCTGCCTTTACTCTGTAATTTTGTGGTGAAATTTGTTATTATTGAAGACGTGTTCCAGTATAATTGGATCATTGGTGCATGGGCTGGCAGAAGTATCGCAGATGTTAGCAGCACTGAAGGCATCTATGTTGCAATTACACAAATTCAGTCCACTTCCATGCTTTCCCTGGAACTCCAGGAAAAAAAATATTGTAGAAAAAGGCAAGAGATAAAGTTGTGCTGTGCTTATCTAGGATTTCCTTAGCAAACACCCAAGTCACAAGAAGGAAATATCCTCAGCGCTTCAGAAGCTCAGGTTGCCATTCTGCGTATCACTACCAAAAACGGAGCTCTTACTCCACTGTATTTCTTTGTTCTCTCATCAGTAGGCTGTAACTCCAAAGGCAGTCATAAGGGAACAAAACTAAAGCTTTCAATGAGAGCTGAGGAAATTCAGTTTTCCAACTCTTTGAAAGCTTTCCAGCTCTGTCAGAAAAGATGTTTGCTGCAATAAAGTGTTTGGTTGGGGGTTTTTTGTTTTGTTTTTTGTTTTTTTGGGGTTTTTTTGTTTGTTTTTTGGTTTTTGTTTTTGTTTTTTACCAGAAAAGCCACCTAAATTTTTAAGGGGTAAAAAGAATGTATGCCTGAAACTAAGCAACTCTTTGTTACAGTTTTGTAAGACGTGCATGGTTGGGATTTTTTTTAACAAGTTAATACATCACAAATACTATTTATATTATTTATGTACATACATATATAACAGCGTTTGACAAATGCCTCATTTCTCCAATTAGAGGAAAACATAGCAACAGGAAGAAACAGTGTAATATTTTCTTGTATGAAAATATATTTGGCTATTCAGTCCTCTCATAGATCAAATCTGGGGGGCTTTTGAAAGCCTAAATATTTTTACTGTATTTTAAATTAATCTGAATGGCTTTAATAATTTGGATCTGCAAGTGAAGCTTTGTAATTAAAGTTTAATAATTAAAAAAGAGAGAAAGACTGCAGGTCTGAAATGGAGGCTTCCATTAGTTGGCAGTTTTTTGTAGCACTCTCATATATTCTGCTCTGTATTTCCTCAAAATTTGTTTAAACTGATTGAAAAACATCAGCATTGTGCACCTAGCTGTGTAGGTTCACTAAGCTGGTTCAGATGTCCTGGTTCACACATAATCAGTTCTGTTTAAAAAAAAAAATAGCATTGCATCTACATGTAAATGCAATCACCTTCCATTAATAAAGTTCAATTGGTTTCATTTTAGCAGTTATGCTGCTTAGGTGAAGTCACCCTGAAGTAAGCTGTTGAGGACATTCAGTAAGTTTATGTCAGCATAATGGAAATAGAAGGAATACGTCTTCATTCAGATATAACAGAACAAGTTCTGTATGTGTTATAGACAACACATAATTCAGTGTTCAGACAAGGCTTTCAAAAGGTTAATGGTATGGATTGTTTCAAATTTTATATGCCAGACTTTGAAAATAAGGAGATAGATATGGAGATGATCAGAGCAATTTTTCAACATCAAACTGCAAGAATTTTGTGAGGTTTGGCTGCCTAACATCATGAACTTTTTCATAAAAATTCAGACTGACAGGCTGAAACGACTGAAAACCGTATCTGAAAATGGTGTTTTCTTACTCTAAGCTTTTTGAAGCAATGAACTTACTGACTTTCAATTTAAAACCAAAACATTTATGACAACACCATATTCTGAGTTCATAGCACATGATATAACTGAGTGCTTCCAGATAGCTTTTTTTTTTAAAAAAAAAAACATCTGCAAGAAAAGACTGTGTGCGCTGTTAATAAGAAAACTTAAGTGTTGAAGTCTTTAAAGGAGAATTGATACACAGCATGTACAGGTGAAGGCTGCTTTGTGTCTTTTTTTTTTTATAAAAGTCTTGTTTATGGTACCAGTTTTATTGGTCAAGTAAAGAAAACTGTGAAGCAACAACTCCTTTCTCCATCTTGCTTGCTTACACTTCAGAAAGCTTAAAGAACAATCTTAATGTAAGCAGTAAATCTCACGCTTCTACTGAAGATTGAATGGTATTTTCAGATTTTCTTGGTATAAGTAGAAATCTGCCCACAATAATTTTACAACATAGCAAATATTGGAGTTGCAGTTTAAATTAAATTTGAAATATTTTCATAAGTAAATGAATTATTGGTAACTGCAAACTTCAGATGACTACTAATTAAACGTAAAAATAAATTAAGCAATAAATTGCTAACAGTAGTCTGTCATTTTTTATTTTTAATTGTTGCTCGAGGTTTTTATGCTTCTCAGATAAACATTTGTCCTTTTTATTACTTTTTGCAGTTCTAACTGGAGCACTTACAGTAACTACCAAACCTTCATAGGAATTGATAGATGCAAGTGGAATAAAGCAAGAAACCATTTCAGTGATCTCCCATATTTATAGTCAGTCCACTTTAAAATAAACTAGAACCTTTTACTTGCCATCCTCCCAAGTCCTGCTTAGCTAATTTCTCTTCATTTTAAGGCAGGTTAAATAAAAGCATTTGTACTGTGTAGTAGGAAGCGTTTCTTTCTGACCTTTGCATATGATTTACTTACATCTTGAAGCATAAGATTTCATCATCCTTATCCAAGTAGGCATAAGAATCAGTATTAGAGGCCATGAAATTATTCAGTGCTTTTAAGAATTCTAATGCAGTATCTAACTCTCTGAACTCTTTAAAGGCTGACTGCACACACTGTATGACATTTTCCTTTATTTCCTTTAATTTAGTTGACATTCATTTCATTTGTATAATGAAAAAAAAAAAAAAGGAAGACCTAAGTTACAGTCTCCTTATAATCCTAAGTATTTCACTCAAAAGTCATTTGAAAAACCTTTCAATATGAAGTATCACACCTTGTTCTTTTGGGAGAAGTCCTTCAGAAATCAGCATTACTGAGACAGCTTTTTAAAGAAAATCCTTTGTTGTGTTACAGCGTGAAAGAGTATTCGATATTTTGTTCGTTTTTAAAACAAAGCCAAAGTTAATGAGAAAAACGTGACATTAAAAAAGTCCTGACACTGCTGTCATATTTAAAAACAACAAAAGCTGTGTCTATTGAGCACGTCATTTGGTTTGCAGTGCTGGAGCGTGCTTTAAACTTCTCAGTCTGTGAAGGGCTGAATTCACTGTGGTTTCTGAGATGCTGATATCATGCTGTGGCATCAGACCACTTGCTGAGAAGCCTTCTAGGGAGTGAACAAAGAGTCCACAAAGGATCTGGATCAGTTTGCTGGACATTAAGATTACAAGGTTTTATTTAAATGGAGTAATTGGCCACCTTGGAATGGCACGTTAGTGAATTTGTAGATAACTGCATGCTTCTGTTTTCCTACTGTCCTTTCTGGAGGGAAACAATGTTATTTTTACCATCTAGTCTCTCATTCAGTTCTTTATTATTACGTGCCCTGGATAGGATGTAACTTGCAACAGCTGTTATCCCATCGTCATTAAACCAAATTATGATGTGAGAATTTGTTTGTGAGCATTTTCTCAGCTGACTGTGTGACACAAGAAAAAACATTAATTGCTGATTACTATTAGCAAGAGTTAAAGTGAGCCTTCTCATGGTGAGCCTGGGCTTTTGAGTGGAGCAGTAAATGGGGAGACTCGCTGCCAGCCATGCCTAAATAAATATGAATAACTCATTTCACCTCAACTTGTAACAAATAGCAGTTTGACACATAAAAGGTGCTTGAAAGAATTCTCTTTTACCTAGAAATCTGAAGTATTTAAGAAACATTACAATTAAGTGCCCATTAACAGTTGGGAAATGTGGGACTGAGACATTAAAAATTTTAAAAATCACACTTCTATAATTGCCCCTGAAACGTGCTTGCATAGAAGGGTTTTCTCCAAAAGCTTATTTCTTATTTTCTAATTTCATTTCAGCTGGACAGCTGAGCCAGTCAGCACATTTTGCTCTCCAGTTGCCATACAATGTTCTGGGCTTGGGACGTAGTGCTAACTTCCTTGACCATTTGTATGTTGGAATTCCTCGTCCTTTAGGAGAAAAGGTGAGCTGAAATTCATGATTCTCAAGCTAATATTTCTGGTATTATCTTTCATAATAGAGAAAATGAATACAAAAATTGCTAATGACACTTATTTCATAAGTATGAATATCAAGGTAAATTTGAATACAGAAAAGGGTTTGCCAAAAAAAATACACTGATACCTTGCACATGTGGTTTTTAAGGTGGGTGTAAGCTCCAATGCCAACAATGAAACTAAAAGATAACTGAAGCTGTGCATAAGCATTAGTCGTGTGGTGCTTGTTTAAATGATAAATGTGTATTAGACCTGGTGGTCCAATTATTATGGTCTCAGCTGTAAGATTTCCCTGGGGCTGCTCTGGCTGGTCTGTAAACTCACACAATCCTTTCTAGCTCAGTGATGGCACCATGATCAATATGACAGGAGGTAGAGGTTACTGCATCGTCTAATCTTGAGGTGAAACATTAAAGGCTCCTGACCGTCCAGAGTCCTTAAAAAAATCTGATTATATTGCTTTAAAAAATGAGGTACTTGTATCAGTGTACCCATGATGTTCTGGTTTAGATAATTGGTAAAATTCCTTTGTAAAACTGGTTCTTTTTTTCCTTGGCTGTTATGTTGTTGCGTTGTATCTGCGTTTTGAGCAGATACTGTGTTTCATGTCAACAGCACTTCTCTTGCTTTAGACTTTGTTGTTTTTAAAGTGCTTTGGAGCTTTCAGAATGAAAGACTTACATAAACATAAGGGAAAAAGTCACTTAAAAAAAAAAAGCAATCACTTCTGAGGTTTTCTTTTTTCCTTTTCCACATTTCGACAGAGAAAAGACTTCGCTTTTAAGTATGATGACTTGGTAGGAATTGACATAGCCTTTGTTTTACTTTCAGTCCATAAGGAAACAAGAATGGACAGCTATCATACCAAACTCCCAGCTTATAGTCATCCCATATCCTCATAATGTTCCTCGAAGGTAACTTTTTTATTCTGAATTGCACATCACAAAATTACATAATGCCTAATTTAAAATCTGTGTTCTTTTTTCTTCTCCTTTTTTCTTTTAAGTTGTATAGAAAGTGGGTCTAAAAGCAATGAAGGAGAGGGACTCAGTTCTGGTACTGTTGTTGCCACTATGACTGGACAGAATATTTTTGAGTATTTACATACAATTTTATGTAGTAACCATAAGCAATCGAAATCTATTACCAGCTGAACTCCTGTAAATAATAACATATTTGCTGGGTTTACCAGCTTTTTTTTTTTTTTTTTTTTTTTTTTTTTTTTTTTTACAAATTGTAAGCATGGTAATGATTGAAGCAAGCATTTTGGTTTCACCAAACATGCAATTTCTGCCTAGTTGTACATAAAAGCTTCAGTTTAGCCCTTCTGATCACGCTATCTATTGCCACAGGTATGAATATTTTCCCTTAAGTAAAGGTGAAGGGGTTACTTATATAAGCTTTTCAACATTGAATTCATTTGGAAATTAAAATGTTTGTCTCAGAAATCAAGCACATTTCTGTCGTTGCTGTTAGAGAAAACATTGGTCGCATTACAGCTGCGTTTTGCCGCTTGATCTACTAGTGAGGTCAGCTGCGTTTATCATGCAGGAATGATTCTGACATCAGTTTCAGCAGCTAATTTTACAGAGTACTACAGAACTAATAACAGTTGAGAAGTGATGTGCCACTTGAGTTACTAATTAACAACCACAGGAATAACATCTGGCAGATGGAGAACATTTAGTTGCAGTGTTAAGGTATTTAAAGGTATGCATTATGAAGAATTTTCTCAGTCATCCATAAGCTATTTCTGCTTTTTTAGAGAGCAAGTTTATGGCCACTGAACTGTGGTGAATAGAATTCCAAAAGAATTAAGATTTCCTAAAAAACACTTCTTAATTTATAATTCCTTTTAATATAAATACGCAGTTTCCTGTGAGGACTTGGTACTGCCTCAGTATAAAGGATCATGCTGATAGCTTTCCCATGACAAGAAGTCTGAAGGATAAAAAGAGTGTTACTGAGCCTTGGAACCCCACAACATTCTAGGGATGCCTTCCAGAAGTCCTTCAAGTGCCTTGTTTCGTTGCTTTCCAGTATTTTTCTGCCATAGCCAACTGGTTCTGCTGCCTACAACTAGTATAAAAGTCAGTCTCTGAGGATGCTCATAGCATTCCTGGATAAATAAGCTCAATTTCAATGGCAGTGCTTGAAAATAATTGTTATGCATTTCCAAGTAAACACCATTAAGCTCCAGTCTCCAAGTACAGCCACTGGGTTTTTATAGACCAGGCTGCTACTTATCTCAATACTAGCAAGTTATTTTGATCCTCGTAAGCGAAATGTTTTCTACTTCCTAATTAAGGGTATTAATATTTCCTTGGATTTTCCTCTTTTGTGCAGCTGGAGTGCCAAGCTGTATCTGACCCCGAGTAACATAGTGCTGCTAACAGCTATAGCCTTAATTGGTGTCTGTGTTTTTATCCTGGCAATAATTGGCATATTACACTGGCAAGAAAAGGTAAGTTTAATTAGCTGTATTCTTCTGTATTTTCTATGCTATTTAACATTTCCTTATATCTTACAGGCTTGTACATCTTTGAGCAGCTTTATATAATTTCTGATACAGACTGCATTAATTCCCTAAAGGTGTGGATTTGTCATTAATTTGGTATTTATTGCAAGCTTAAAAATTGGCATTGTTTCTACTTAAGCTTGAAGGCACTTGAAAAGGGAAATGAAGAAAGGATTGATAAGCTTTTGCCATTAAACTGTTATTGCCAACAAAATGAGAAGTTTTTGGTTCATATCTAAGCTTTCTACGTTGCAGTTTTTAGAAGTACAATATTAGAGAAAGGGAACATAAATTCAATTTACTTAGTTTGAGTTGCTGGTAATCTAAAAAAGAGGAAAAACATTTCTTTTTTCTGTAACTATCTTTGCTGATTGCATTCACATTAGCATTCAAGAGTGTATAGGGAGACAATTGTGTGCATATTGGCTGCTTTGCTCTATGTGTCTGAATTATACATGCAGTGTATAGAAATCTATTGATTTGAAGAAGCATTTTGAAAGGGGCCTTTCATGTCACAAAAGAAATGCATTCCCATTTTTCTTAACTATGCAGTTCGCAATCATATCCAACTGGCAGGATTGCCAATAAATGCTACTGCATACCCAAACCATAATCTTAGCTGTCAAATAAAATTACTGCACATTTTGACATGGTAGAACTGTTTGTTATTTTGTGCTTGTGGAAATAAAATGACCTTGTTAAACATTCAGATAGGCTTTGCGCATGCTTCGTATTTAAATGTTACTTGTCTGCCATTCTCCACTCTTCACAATGTTAAATATGGTCTCCAAATCACAGTGATGCTGGGAATGCAGCACACACAGCAAGGAAATACAAATGTTGTGATGACTGCCCTTAACGTGTCCTAATGTACCAGGAAAGCATTACTAAGTGATAGCTTGGACTGTCACTGCCTGGGTTTAACTCTGTCTCCAATATGTCTAAAGCAACAGGAGTAAAACAAAATGTTTGGTCTCTGTGTTGTGAAGGACTATGTATAATTCCATCTGGAGAAACTGAGGTTCAACAACAATGTTTAAAGCTTTCTTTGCTAACAATAATTTCTTTATTGCAATACAAAGAAGCACTCAACCTGGAGTGGGTGCTTTCTGAGCCATTTCAAGCCCCCTTCATTAAGCGCGTGTGAATAAAGCGGTGTTGGCCATGTGTTAAACTCCTTTGCAACAGCCTGCACCTTGCACAAAATAGGCACACATATTTGGTTAAATTGTGTATTTTTAGATCACTGTGTAAGCAGTTGTTAATTCCTTTAATTTTCAAATGCCCTTCCCATTGATTTTTACCTTCCCAGTTTTAGAAAAAAGTGGTCGAGGTACAGAACAAGTGAAAGTCCTGACCAAGGCAGTATTGTGAGCCAGTGGCATGACTGGGGCTGTTTTCTGCCTCTTCCAGTAATCCTTTCATGAGAATACTGTTCTGCCTCAATGCTGTTTTCCCTGCAGACTTCTAGAGTACCTATCACAAAGAAAGAAAGGGGAAATGCACTGGCAGCTGCAATCTCTCCTTTTTCCCCAGAGGATGTATCTGTATGTAAGCTGCCGTGCTTTACTCAGCAGTTAAAAGAAAGCATGTACTTTGACCTCTGCAGATAAGGAGCAGCAGAAGTCCTTTGTCTGCAATAGTTCTTAGGCATTCAGCTGCCAGCCGTTACTGTGCTGTTTAAATAACTGTAGTATTTGGGGATACTATGTTGCTCTGGCATTCCTTAGACATTTTTGATCCATTACAAAAAAATGAATGGCTTTGAGTTATTAGTGTTTACTTTTGATACATCAGATAAAAGAGAAGCTGAGGAAGAATTGAAGCTGTTATTTCATCTTATAACAATATAGTCTGCCACATTTCCTGTATTTTGATTCTTTTTAATTTGCTTTGTGAACTTGGGACTAGTCAGGTGAACACCAGGCATTGATGATAATCCTTGCTAGGGAAGTTTTGATGAGTTCATCACAATATCAGTTACCGACAAATTTTGAAGTCGTATTTTTTTCATGAAGCAGACAAGAAATGGAGTGAAAATTGCTTTCTAAGTGAGCCTGCATAGCACTGTGGAATGTGACAAGCATTTTAATTTAGCAAAGTATGCCACTCCCCTTTTCCCACCCCATTTTTGACATTCAGAATACTACTGGCATTGATAAAGACCCTGCCAAAAAGCCAGGCAGATGTACCTTAAACCTCACTGACAGCCATGCTGCTGCCACAAAATGCCATAAAATCCAACAGTTAGATGACAGCTCGACTGCTGCCACAGAACGCAGTAAAATCCATAGTTAGCCCACTGGAATCACTGTCATACATAAACAGTGTGTGATGAGGAAATCTCTGGCCTTGAGCCAGAGCAGATGACGAACTTTAATGGCAGAACACATGCACTGATTTCTACCAAAATCATCATGTATATGTATCAACTTGGGTACAAATCTGAATGCCCACACAACAGCATACTGTAAAGGCTTATCTTCATTTTACTCATTCACCAAAAAAAGCATTTACATTTGTTTTGCTGCATTTTCTTATACTGGGATTGATAGGGATTGTCTGTCATGAGAAAAACACCGGTTGCTCAAAAGGTTTGCTGTGCACTCCAAGCTCCTGAGAGAGGAGCTCTCCTCTTCTGTCACTGCTTTCAAACACAAGGGAGGCAGGGGGGAGAGAATGTGCTATAGCACCTTCCATGGGTTCTAGGTGCAGTTTCACTGTGCGTCTCTTCTCCAAGTACAATCCAAGCTGCTCTTTCAGCAGATCAATGTGTGTTCCACATCATTAAGTGGGGAAATACATCCCCTCACATTTTCTGAACACAAAAACATGGAACAGTCCTCTTTTTTTAGCCTACTCGGTGCTGTTAATTGTTAGTTGGACTGCTGTCTTTGTCTGAATTTGTATTTAACTTTTCAATTTAAAAAATCTAATTTTAAGTGTAATGTAGATGACAACATTTACACTTAATCCAAAGTGATTTTATCTCGTATTAGGCTAAATACGTATGCACCAGGAACCGTCCTTCGGTTTTGAAATATTCCTTTCATGAAAGCATTATCAGAACAAGAGAAAATAATGGGTCATAAATGCTAAAACAGCTGAGTATTAACAGCAGAAGCCAATTTTGAGTCGATTATTGCTATTACAAACTGACATCATTTGAAAGCTAATTATTGAGGTTTTACTAAGCTTTTTGCCTTTTGTCAGATGAATGGCTTGGAAAAAAAATGAACCATTCTCTGACATTTGACAACGCGTTTCTGTAACAGCATTGCTCTGAGTCCCACAAACTGCTTTTATTTTATTTTTCAGAAAGCAGATGACAGAGAGAAGCGACAGGAAGCTCATCGGTTCCATTTTGATGCTATGTGACATGCCTTAATATTTATGGAGGAGCTGCTATTCGTTTGCTTAATTGAAATACTAAATTCTGATTTGTAAAATGATTACTATGGAAAATACTGCTGGTGTGCTATTTGTAAATGTTGCATTATTTGGTATTTATTTGGAACATATTAAAAATAGACCTGAATGTCTCTTAAGGCCTTCCAGAAAAAAACTAAAACAAAAACAAAAAAAGCCTGTATATAATAGCATTTGGTCTTTATTTAACAGAAGTGTACATTAATTTTTCATAGTAAAAGGGATAATTTTGCATGTACCGTTGTTTACATACCACCAGTTCTTTAGTAATATATTTGATAGAAAGCTGTGTAAATAAAGGTTAGTATTTTAGTGAGCAGAATACTTTGTTCCACTGACATTGGTATTGTTATTTACGCATTCCTGCAAAGTAAACTGCATTTCATAATTTCAAATTAATCTTGAGCAATTTCTCAGATGACATAATCGTTAATTGATTGCTTAACTGAAAGTATTCTGTATTTCTCATTGTTTAAGTTCATATGTGCAATTGCTAAGGAATTTGGGACTTGGGAAACTCAAAGAAACCTTCAGTGTTGATGGTAGTTCAGTACTTGTGGGATAGATGCGGTATTTATACATTAGTTCTAGAAAGATGATGGCACATTAAAAAGAACTGAAGTAATAAAATGTATCAGTGTGACACAAAGTGCTTTTGTAGTTATACCATAACCTTAGGTCTTTTAGAAAGGCCTAACGACATGAAAATAACTTCTGTGGGTTCTGCTCTTATAAGAAGGGTGGGGGGCTTTGTATTTGGCTGGTGCTCAGGCTTTTTTAAAGACACAAGAAGAATTCTGGAGGGGAAGGAGAATGAGGATTGACGCCCTAGAATTCATGATTAATGGATGAAATGTACAGAGATTAAATAGCATAGGACACTCAGAGTAAGCAGTGCCTAAATATCATGAGGCTGTAATAACTACAGAAGCAGAAGGGCTCAATTCTATATAGATGGTGATGATGTTACCATTGCTCGATATAATTTAATTCCTGACATAGTCTCTAAAAATAATCATGCTTGCATTTAATAGTTGTTCCTATATTCTCAGTGAGTTTACATGATTTATTGTACATTTAAAGCTGTCAGCTGGCATTCCTAATAAATCCCATTTGATATATAGAATACACTTTATCATCAAACTAAAAAGTGTTGTTCTTACAGGCAGTCACCTCAGTAGAGATAGTGGCCAGTGAGAACTCCTTATCTCCTCCACCCGGACACCTGTCCTGTAACCTTACATACATGTGTCAATACAGGAAGAGTAAAGGGAGAGCAGGTACAAAGCTTGAACTGATTCAGTCCTCCCTGAAGCGCTGTTCAAGCTATTTGTTACCATAGCAGTGCTGAAGGGACCCACTGTAACAGCAGCTCCAAGTCAAAAATCTGAAAGGTACTGAAAAGCTACTAAGTTCTGTAGTTTTTACAAGATACTTGTAATTTGAACTGATCCGATTCTCACAAAGCAGACTTTCAAATTACATTTCCCTTAGTTTTCAGGAAAGCGTATTTCTTTAATACACACCTTTAATATTTCTCTTAGAGTAGTGTGGAAAGGTAGATTATTTAGATAAACCCTTAGGGGTATTGTACTTTTTAAACCCCACTGCTAGAATTCTCTCCCATCAGCAAAAGTAATAACAGGTTTCATAATCAAGAGGAAGCACAATCTAATGTGATCTCTGTGTTTTTCGGATGGTTGGAGAATAAGGCTAAATGCATAATGCCACTGTGGCTCCAAAGTCATCTGCAGCCCTCTATCGCAATATAATAAACATACATTAGCCTCCTTATGTTTTTTGGAAAAAATAATTAGGAATGAAATAACCTCATGCTGACATTTAAGCTGTTACCCAGTTAACGAAGCAATGAACTCAGCATCTCGTGCTTTAAGGTGGTTTGCATGCTCAGTAGTGCATTCTTACATCACTTCGTGTACAATACTTTCTTGGAGCTTTAATAGCTTTCTTATAATAAACTGTGACAGGTTGTGACTATTCACAGCTTGGCTTATAACACCGATGCATACTATTCTGAATTAAGGCATTAAATGGTGTTAAACCTCTTGTCAAACGTTTCACATCATATTTGACTTTCATGGACATCAAAAATTTGTATTGTTAAGGTTGTTACCCTTCTATCAGTAAGTTTTAGAAAGCAACGTTCATTAGAACGTGTGTTTCCAGGTAATCTTCAGTGTAGCTGAGAACTGAGAAACAGCTTTAACTGCATACATTTTCAAAATGCATCCACCATAATACAGCCCTGGTAAGAAATGCTATTGGAAGGCTTCAGTGTGAAATCTCACCTATATAAAAATACTGTTGACATGCCAACTGACAGATGGCTGTTGAAATACCAGCTTGCTTTGTTCTCATTTTCCATGAGAAGCTTTAAGACTGAATCTTCCTACTAAATTTATCATTAATGCAGTATAATCCCCAACAAAAGAACCAACTCTTCTGCTGCAGATTAATGGGCATATTCTATATAGTGTGATATCTCTCCAATGATCATGTGGCCATCCTTAGTAACAGAAAGCTGCTCTAAAAAGATTTGCTACAACTAATTAAAGTAATCATTATAAATGCACTGAGTCAATTCAGGACTCCTGTAACTCCTTTCAGACAAATGCCATTTACATAGAAGAGAAGAATTCAACCCTGTAAGTTTCTACTGCATTAGTGTATAGTCATCAGAGCTTAGTTTTGTTGAAGCAGTGTAAAAATGCAAACTGTGCCAGCTTTAAACATACTGATAACCATAAGAAATATTATTTAAAATCCAGAAAGTAAAATTATGCTTGGAATGATCACAGATATTGCAAGTAATCATTATAAAGACCAGTGATTTCACAAAAGTTTCAATAACTTGAACGCATTCTAAAGGAACAGTCAAATTCCAATAGGAACCTAAAGTGGGGTGTAAAAAAGCTGAGGATGAACTCTTCGGCAGGGTCTGTTGTGATAAAGGGGAAATGGTTTCAAACTGAAAGAGGGGAGATTTAGATTGGAGGTAAGGAAAAGGTTTTTTAGAATAAGTGTGGCGAAGCACTGCAATGTGTTGCTGAGAGAGGTGGTAGGTGCCTGTCCCTGGAGATGTTTGAGGTCAGGCTGGACCAGGCTCTGAGCAACCTGCCTCGCTGTAGGTGTGTTGGACTAGATGACCTTTAAAGATCTGTTCCAACTCAAACAGTTCTCTGATAATTCTATGATAAATATTTTGATCAAAAACAGACTAACATCAAGAAATTGAGCTGTATTTCTTTAGGCTGCTGTGCTGTTTCAGTAGCCATTCTATTATTTCTTCCCCCTGATTTTGACAACTGGAATTTTGTATTGAGGCTCTGGTGATACTGGCTGCCGCTGCCACTTAGAAATTATCAGCCATGCAGTACAGTTATTATAATCAACTCCTGTTTTCAGTGAATAATGAAATCCCGTCTGATACCTTAAAAAACAAAACAAAACAAAAACAACAACAAGAAGATGCTAACCTTATTGCATGATTTGAGATAGAATATATCCACAAATCTCTCTAATACTCTGATCTAATAGTATTATGTAGCAAATACAAAAATGTGCAGGAAACTTTCTGAAGACAATCAGTATTCTTAACAGATTATTAGAAAGTTTGCACTATTCTTCTTTCTCAGTAGTAAATAAAAGAAGTCGGTTATGTGTACATGTGTGATTACATATGATATGACCTCAATAAGAGGTCCTTCATTTTCCATCATTTTTCTAATTAAAAATTATACATAGGTTGCTCCTAAAGTAATGAGCACAAAGAGCACAATAACACAGTTTGAGCAAATTCTCAGCTATAAAACATCGTTGTTTAACACAGTCATCACCTTCACTATGCATTTTCACCAGCCATGAAGAAGAGCCTGCATGCTGTGCTTGTAAAAGTTGTCCACTGTCTTGGTCATTGCTGGTAAAACACACCTCCCACTGCCTCACACCCACAGTTTGGTCTCCTTAAACATTCCACCAGAGTCAGTGAATGTCAGTGGGTGCCATTTTTTCAACATGGAGAATTTCAGTGAGGCTCCTTTGCTTCATATGCATCTCCACGTCAGACACCATTCTGTCAGACTGCCCCTCTGCTGCCATCTGTCACACGGCAGCAACACGTAGTGGAATATTGTTGGGAAGGTTCAGCCTCTGCTGCCGAACACCAACATAACAAAACAGGAGGTATTACTTATGTAGCAGACCTTGTATAAAATTACCAAAAGCACTTAATCCTACTGACAAACGTAAGTAACAAAACAGTTAAAATGTTAATCCGAACTTCTTTTCATAACAATTCACTTTTAGCATCTGTATTTTTGCAAACTCTTTTAAAAACAATACACAGGTGACCCCAAACAAAGCCAAAACCCGACTGCTGGGGAAGGCTGCTTGTGATGTGCAATCTGCTACCAGGGAGTAGCAAATTCGTGAGGCAATATTAAAATTTAAGCTTCTAGGAAAAAGAGTAATTTAAAAGTTTTAAGGAAGGAAGAACTTGAAAAGAATCGGAATCAGTTCTAATAAAGGAAATGTGGAAATGTAAGCCTTATTCAGGCAGCTATTAACTATACCAGAATGAGTGGCCTCATTGCCTCGCATGAACTGCTCCTACTCAGAAATAATGACAACTCAGTAGAGCAGCAGAATACACAACCGGTCATCCCAAAGCAGTTTTCAATCTTTGTTCACTCCAAAACTCACATTTAATTAACTGAAGCTTAGTGCCAATCTGACCTGATGGCACAACATTTTCTTCCCTGGAAGCCAGCATCCTGCAGGCTCAGAAAATGGGAACTGAAAGTTTCTCTGACCTGTCACTAATTCACTATATAATAATTGAAAGCACCACCTATAATGAGAACTGTAACAAGACAAAGAAACAGGGATGTCCAGATAAGGAATTCTACTGAAAGCAGCAGTAAATGATGGCGGAATGTGCCCAAACTCTCCAGCTAATGCTTATAGCCATGTCTCCCACACTGACAGCTTGATGCAGCCCTGGGATAAGAGAAGGCAATACTGCACTCCCCAAGTGTGTAACAGCTCTGTGTAACCTCCTAATGGACAAAATGGAAGTGGAACTTTCAGTTAAATGTGCTGTAGCAGAGTGGTTCTTTGCAGCTACCGCCAACTTGTCCTGAGCATGAGACATTTCTATTTTTCCTCCTATTTCTTTTCTGTGCAATAATTGACTACAAATCACTTCCTTGAATGCACATTCAGCTTGCGGCTTGAGAATCACACTACTTCTCTCTTGTATCGTGAGTAATAAAAATACCTGAGCCAGATTTTGCCCTCAGCTCCACTGTGCATTCCAAACAAAAGCAACCCCGGCTCCCAGCAGTCTGCACAGCAGCACCATCCGTTTTCACTTTGTGCTCATGTGCTGCAGAGAGGATAAAGAACTGTGCATGCTGCACAGAAATGGTAGAAATTATTGCTCTGTTAAGCATTTGCTAGGGTTGCTACGGCAAACATTTCTTTGAGCAGAGAAGAAAAATACAAAGCAGATCCACCTAATGAGGATATATCTTCATACAGGAATGTTCGCTGTGGAGTTTGCCATTTCATCATGCCACTATAAAAACACACAGTTATGAAGTGGGTACAAAGATATTGCTTTATCCATTGCTGGAATGCAGCTATTTAGCAATTCATGGGAAAACAACCCTTTGAGGAGCAACTGGATCATCTCTGCTTGAAATTGAAAGGACAATTCGAGTAAGCGGAATAATATAATTATGTAACTTGGGATTTTGCCACAGCATTGAGCTTAATACTTCATCAAGCTTCTTAGAACGCTGAAGTGGATCTCTAATGCCCAGAAAGCTCCGGCCCTTTGTTTACAGGTCTCAGCTGCCCCTTCGGGCCGGCGCTGGGATGAACAAGGGCCCCCGCACCCCCCACCCGGTGCCTCCCGCCGCGCACCGGAGCTGGCAATCGCGCCGACTCGAAAAGCCCGAACCGTTTAAGTGCTAAGCTGGAACAGAGTGACCTTTTCTAACAGGATATGCTGACCTTTGAGCGTCGTAGGAAGAACTCATTCAAACACAAAGCACCAAACCACGAGGGAATCAGCTTCCCATCTTACAACCACGTTCGAGAGCGGCCCTCTCGCTCGCGCAGCCGGAGCTGCAAGTTGCAGTTCTGCATCTGTTGTTGTCAGTCGGATGGGTTCCACGTCGCCCCTGCGAGGCCCCCGAGCCCCGGCCGCCCCCGCCAGCCGCCGGGAGCCGCATAGAGGCGCCGCGAGGAGCACTCGGCCCCGAGCATCCCTGTTTGGCGATTCGGGACCCCGAACACACCGCAGCCCCACCGATCGGCGGCGCGGGGAAAAGCCTTCCTGCGCCGAGATTCCCGTGCTGCCTACGGGAAAGTTGAAAAAATCGTCCCCTCGGCAGCGGCGGCCAGCCCCGCCGTGCCCCTGCCCTACCTCGGGCTATTCCCCGAGTGCCAGCTCCCCTACAGCTAACCCGCCGTGATGGATCGCCGCGGGGATGGCAGGCGATGGGCTGGGTGCGCCTTTTTATTAACTTCTCGAAAGTAATAGCTCCATTTGAGCTGTCGCTCGCCAGACGACAGCAGCACAATAGAGTGTGATGGACTCCTCTCGTAGCTCGGGCTCCAGGCGGCACAACGCAGCCGTACGGGCGGCTACCGCCGCGCGGGCCCCGCCACGAGGAACGAGAGGAAAAAGAGGAGGAGGGCACCGGCTGCTTTCCACCCCGATCGCAGCCGCCGCGATGCCCGACAAAGGCGGCGGACGGGACCCGGATTCCCCCGAGCCACCGCATACCGGGGCGGCGACCCGGGCTCCTGTCGGCAGAAGGGAAAACCCCGGCAGCCGGGCGGGTGGCCGGTCCCAGAGCCTCACGCCCGGCGGAGCCCCCGGCGCCGAATTCCCTCCGCCGGACGGGGCGAGGGCGGCGGCCGCCCCCGCTCGGTACCTGCCGGGCGGGAGGAGCGCGGCCGCCCCGCCGGCTGCGGCAGCTCGCGGGGCTCCGCGGGGGGGCGGGCACATGCGTACAAGCGGCTCAGCCAAGCAAACACCCCTCACATCTTAAACGAGCTTCATCCACCGGCGGCCGCTTCAGTCGGGCTGCGAGCCGGCGAGCCGCGCTCGGCCCTCTCCACGGGGAGCCCCCCGCCGCTCCTCGCGGCGGCCCGGCCCCGACGGCCCCCGCCGCGTCCCGCTCTAGATGGGACTGAGCGCGGCGGCTCCGGGCTCGGGCGGCGGAGGCTGAGCGCGCCCCGCGCGGGGGCGCCGGGCATGGCCGCGGGCGGGCGGGGGCCGGCCGAGCCGTAGCTGCGGGCCACAGCGCCCTCGCGGGGGGCCGCCGCGGCCATGGAGCGCCGCTGATCGCCGCCTCCGCGGAGTCGCCGCCGCGGCCCGCCGGGAGACGATGGCCCTGCGCAAAGTCTGCTCGGTGCTGGAAGGTAGGAGCCGCGGGACGGCGCCGCGCTCTCCGCGGGGGAAGCTGCCCGGGGGCTCCCGGGGCCGTCTCGCCGCGCGCCCTCCCGCCGGTAGCGGAAACTTTCGGCCGAAGAGCGCGGGGCGGCGAGGCCGCCCGCTACTCCCGGAGCCACTCGCCTCCGTCCCGCTGGGACGCGCCGAAGCTGCCGGGCGGCCGCCGCCGAGAGTCCGCGGTCAGCCCCCGCACTGCCGTCGCGGCTGGGCAGGGCAGGGCGGGCGGCGGTGCTGAGCTGGGCTGGGGGCTGAGCTGGGCAGGGCGCGAAGTGCCGGCGAGCTCGCCCCGGTGCTCCCCGCGCGTAGCCGGAGCACGCCAAGAGCTTCCCCCCACTCCATCTTTTCACTGTTAACAATACACTTTCTGTTCTCTTAACTGTCCTAACGAGCTACGTTACTGTAGTCAGGTGCTTTTGCTTGTTATCACGAGCGAGATCTGTTTTCTGCAATGTTTTCACAAAACCGGTGTCTGTGTCACAAGCTGGTGCTTGACCGGTGTTCACCTCTGTTTCTCTTTCCCCTGAAGCCTGTAAATCCCGTTACTAACTTCTCGAAACGCAGGGGTAAACAGCTGAGGGCAGCCAGCCTTCCTTCTAGCCTGCCTTTATCTGTGCTATTATTTATATGGCTCAACGTGGGTGAAAGATTTGTCAGAAAATAAAGCTAAACGTGACCGTTAACCTTGTGCCTCAGGAGGGGATTTCTCGCATTCCGTATCTTCTCTAGCAATGTCAGACTCAAACTATTAGGGATTGTTTTATTAAATTATTCCATTAGGAAATTTTGGAACGTCTGCTTGCATTATTGAAGCCATCAAGGCATCACTGCAGCGTGGAGAATTGATTCTGATGTGCACTGATGTCCTCCCACAGTATGAAAGTTGTAAAAAGTGATTTAAATCCAGAATGTTTCCATAACCCATAAAAGTCCATGTTCCCGACCTGAAGGATGGATGCCTTGAGGCTTTAAATAAATATTTTTCATTTATTAGCATCATAATTGACAGCCAGAAGATGCTTGCTTTCAATAAAAGCCCACTGTACGTAGGTGTTAACCAGCCACTGATTTCACAGAGTGGGAACAAAAGGCTCACTGGGCAAGGAATTGCATTTAGGCTTTTTACTTCCTCTTTAAATAACATGGTTAATGCATAGCTGAACCACGATAAAACCACTAACAAATACAACTGATGCTTCTGCTTCTTAATTACCTTCTACATACGCAGATTTAATTGCATTTCAGAGATATGCAATTCCTGCAAATTTACCCATACAGGAGTTCTCCTGAACAGACCTCACTCTGATCTTTTATGATCACATTAGAGTCCAGTTAAAAAGAATTGTCCTTCTAAAGGAAGTTTTTGATGCAGTTTAAATATTATAAAGAACAGAAAGCCATTAGTCAGTAAGTCGTTAATATTCCAAATGCATCACTTGCCATGACTTCAGAAATAAGGTATTGTTACTTAGCACTGTGCACACCCTTTTATCTCTGCACGAGGAGTCTTCATGTAGTCGGATCTGATCACAAAGAGGGAAGAAAGATTCCTAAATAGACGCAGATTTAATCCTAAAAGGAAACTATTGGGAGGAACGTTCAAATCAAGCACCATATTTTACGAGATGCATCTTAAATCCTGCATGGAAATTAATCACAGTGACGGTAATTTTTATCTCCATACAGATAGCTTTGTTTTACTTACTGAGTTCTTATCACCTATGAAGCATAGAAACGTTTTAATATAATTCTTACTGTCTGTGTCCATAGTGTTGAGGAAACTCTTTAATGCTTCACAGTAAGTACTGGAGCATCTCTTACTCTGGTTATTTGCCCTCATCTGAGTTTGCCAAGTATTGCTGCATGGAAATGGTGCTGGGCCACAGCAGCACTGAGGCTGCAGCAGCACTGAGGTTTTGTGGGCCGTGCCCACCTGCTTCCTCAGCAGCACAAGGCACAGATCAGAGGCCGAGGTGCTTGCTGTGAGTTGGACATCTACGGGCAGATCCTTTTCCTCCCGTCTCCAACTCTCAATGTTTTGGACACCACTGGAAGCATTCTTGAATCCTGGCACAGCTTGCAGAATGCAATTGCTCTACAATAATAAGGCACTATCATCCTCTCCTTCATACAAGAGAAAAGCAGCTGCTTTCCTTATAAAGCCTTGTTTCTATTACACATTGGAACTAAATATATCTACCTTAAATTTCTATGTATCTCCTGTTGCCCCAAAAGATATAGGCTAGAGGCTTGTTCCCTTCATTTCCAAGCATGACTAGTACAAAAAAAACAACAGCAAAGAACACAGATGTTGAATTACATTAACCTTAAGTTGAATCCTGACTGCGTTCATTTTGGACTATTTCAGTTATTGCATTGGATTACCTCAAAAAGCCAGCTAGAGAATTTGGTCATTTGCTCCTGATAATGCAACAGCCAGGGCTAGTACAAATGTCCACTACTCCTACGAAGCCAACACTGCCAACCTTCCAGTAAGGTACAGGGTTATTTCCAACTTGGGCAGGTTGCAAGAACATGGACTGCTATGATTAACTTGCTGCCATTCTGCTCAGTCCTCTCATTTGCATTTTGGCATGCTTTTAATAGCTAACTTCTCACAAATATGTAGCGTTTGGAAGTAAAGCTAGGAATTTTACAGCCTCCTGCTCCCAAAATCAAAAGGTGTAACAATGACCCAGGAAGCTGAAAATGAGCAGAGAAAAATAAAAATTAAAAGACAAGTTCATGACTTGTCTGCTGAAACCAAGAGGGAAGTATTGTCTGTAGAGGCTGCAAGTGGCCCTAATGAGGGCGGTATCAAGTATAAGCCAGAATTTCGTTTTTTGTCTAAAACCAGGAGCTATTTGCAATCTTTTCTGCTGCACTGAAAGAAAGCTGAGCACCAGACAGCTTGTGCTGTCAAGCAGTTAAGCAGAAGTAACTCAGGTAACTGTAGAATAGGTTTGAAAAAGCTCTTGTGTTCTAAACAGGTATCTGGTGGTATGTGCTATGTGTCAGTTTTAGTACATATAGAAACAAGTATCCAAAATACGCTGCTCTCAGAGTAGCATAACTTCAAAAGCATTAGCTCTCTAGTTCTCCCAAGACGTATTTGACAATGACTGCTACAGGTTTTTTTACAAAAACTAGTTGGTTCTAAATATAATGATATTAATAGAAAAGTTCAGTTTCATAATCTGGTATATAGATGTAGCTGGAGCGCTGACTGACACTGGACTGAAGCTGAAGGAGCTGTTGAATTATGTATCCCTGTCTCCCAAAAAGCCAAGATGTTCTGCACCTTCCTAAGGTTTAATTCATGGAGAGAGATTAGATAGAAAGATTACTCCCCAAGTGAAACTTTATAAGCTATTAATCATTTATGAACCTGTCAGAAATTCACAGTGTAATTCATTGCAGGGATGGTGAAGAGAGCTGCTAAATATCTGCAATTGTACCAGAAATTGTGTGTACTCTTGTACACACTATTTACACACCAAGCAGGTTACACGTGCAGAGATGGACATGCTTATGTAGACAGAAGCACAATCTTAATTACAGTACCTTGGCTACAGTTGGGGCTGTAGCACTGCAAACTGGATTGCTGCTTTTCTGCCCTGTATATTCCAATTTGTTTTTTAATTAATGAAACACTTGGCAGTCTTGGACAGCTTACATAGCTTGCTCCCTTTCTTGATATATGACTGACAGCTGATGCCTCAAATACAGCAAGTGAATAGGGTGGAGGAGTGTAAAATTTTCAACCAAAAAAACAGCAGGTAGCTTTTCATGAAAAAAAATCCATATTCCTTTTATTTTAGCTTATCTTTGTGCTTCTCTCCATGTTCTGTTATTATGAAGCTGACCCACTATGCATCAGGAAGGGACTGCCAAGATGTTAACAATGCCTATCACAAAACCTCCTCTTCTAGCAGACATTAAAATCCATGAACACAGAGCAGTCTCTTTTCAATGGACTGAGACTGGAGAGCCAGGAAAAAAAAAATGATACTCTATATTAGCTGCTCTCAGACATGACAGAAGGCAGCAGAACTTTCAGTACTAATTCCAAGATAGATATTCCTGAAGAAAAAAAAAAAAAGAAAAAAAAAAATCACTGAAAAAAAACCCACTATATTGATAATAAAGAGGTGAAGAAGTTTGATACAATCTGATCTAAATCAAAAGTATCAATATCCCAGCAGCATAGTAGGAGTACATAATCTCTGGGAAAGATGTATTCAGAATAGAAATGTGCAGCAGGATCCGTTCTGTCAGCTACAGGGAAACCACCTAAACTTTAAGCCAGTGTATTTAATTTAGTAAGGTTTCTGGAATCCCTCATCAACATGGTTTACAAATGTAGCCTTCTCAGCAGTCTAATGCTGCACCCAGCTTGGAGATGAAAAAGGATATTCCAAATAATGAAGAAAGCTTCTATCTTCAAAATAAAAAATAGTATTCCTCTGGCAGAAGTTTTGCTGGCAGAGATACCCAGAAATGGATTATAAGTAAAAGGATGTAGAGCAAACTGGTAGAATGAAGCAACCCACAGCTGCTCAACTATTCCTAATGGAGGCAGGATCAGAAACGTTAAATGTTTTGAGCAAACCTGGAGGGGACTCTGTCACAGATCCATCCAAGCATGAATTGCTCTGCGGATGATTTGATCAAAGGGAAGTGGGAAAACTGCATGTACTTCCTGAACCAGTTAACCTCATTTCTCTGCAGAGATACGGACTCTAAATTTGTTGAGGTTTTTTTTTTTGGCAATCTTAAAGAGAGGAATCCCTACTGAAAACAGCCAGAGAGATGAAACTCTTTTATCTGAGCATAGACCTGGGTGCATTCAGACACCCTGCCAGCCCACTAATGGCTAACAAGATTTGGATCTTAGAAAGGTGCTAGAGTCACTGTAAATAGCTGATGAAGCCCACTTCTGCTACATTGCATTTGTGAGAGGATTAAAAATGGGATGGCCACTCCACTAGCATGCTTTGGGTAAAGATTACAAACAGCTGAAATACATCATGCCTTATGCACACTTTCCTCTCTGTTACTTCATTCTGCTGCAATCCTGCACTATCTTCCAGTATCTAAATAAATAAATAAGTTTGGAAATCACTGAAGCTGTTAATAGGCTAAGTTCTAGGCAGCCAACTTCACTGCTCTCTGATACTCATTTTAACAATCTGCTCATGTCCTGTTGAGATCATAAGAAATCAGGGAATATATACAGACTGAACTATAAGAGCATGTGGGATTCAAAAACTGCCCTGTTTTCATCCTCAGCAGTAGAACTCTTTGCTTAAAAAAGCAGCAATAGATGCAATCCAGTATTGCTTTTATCACCTAGTAAATGTCACCAAGTGCTAGGAAGAGAGAAAAAAACCTAATTCCTCTGGGATTTACAGTTTGTCTGTTTCTGAGTTAAAAATTGTTTGAATCAGAAATGCATGTAATTACCTTTCTGAAAAAAAAAGGAAGTGAGCATCCACATGTAATTATACAAAATCCATCCATCTTCACATTGTTTTGTCTAAACTGAAGAAGTTTCTTCCAAGACCAAGTAAAATACTTTGAATATGTGCAGCACCTAACACTGTGGGTTCTTACACTTGATAGAGTCCTTTAACGACAACTAAAATTAACGTGAGCAATTCCTATTGTATATATGCCCTTGGCCAGAGAATAAGACAGGGTGTAACATCACAAATGTCTCCACCACATTAATGTCTCCACTACCCTGTTTAGACAAAACATATGGAAAATCACTGGACATAAGTGCTGGGACACTGCAATTAGCAGTTCCTGAAAGTAGTATTAATTATAGCACGCAGGGGGAAAATTAAGAGCTGGGTTTAAGAATAGTACGTAGAAAAGGATTCATTCCCATAAGGCAAAACACAGTGTATAATTAAGATAAGCATTTGTTACACAAGGCTGTATCTGCCAGAAAGAAGCAGGCATCCTGGCAAGTTGTTCTAACATGCATGACCTGTGTGTTGCCAATTACTGTCTATTTGGACCTTGTGTACATAAGGTGCTGCCTAATCCAGGGAGTACAGCACAGAGATAAAACAGGGAATCCTGCTCTAAGCAATGTCTGTCAACTTTATCCCTAGGATTCTGACAACCACTGTTACTAAGAATGTGTAATACTCTAAATGATCATGTCTTTATTTTAAGAATTGGTGGAAATTTTCACTGTTTCTGAGTTCTGCATGATTGCTCCCAACTTTGATATTCAGCTTGCCCTGCATGCATAGATCCCCCATTGTTATCACTGAAGACAGACACTGCTCTCACAGCTATGCAGCAAATCTTGTGTGTTTTCTCTATATGTGAAGATCCCTAGAGCATGCAGAAAAAGCAGAGGAAAGACGTACTGTAGAGAGCTCAGAGCAGCAGTGTACTTCATGAAATCTGAAGACTGCATCTTGCAAGAAAGTACAAGCATGTATCAGATCTGCAGCCTACAGCACTGGTTTCTTTAAGCAAAACTCTGATTTTTCAATGGTGGCTACTATGAAACTATATTATTCTATTTTTTAAAGAGAAATAAGAGCCACTTCAAAACCAAGCTAGCAAATGTGCTTTGCGTCGTATAGTCATTTCAGAAAACTAAGAAATGCCGACAAAGACAATCTTGACTCCCACAGAAATATGTAATTCATCACACCAGTTTATAGGATTCCATAAGCTTATTTCAACAACTGAGTAGTAATAATAACTTGCAACGTATGATTAGTGTATTCACTCTTAAAAATTTATACAGCTGTCTGCAGGCTATGTGATCTAAAATCTTTCATGCAAAGAAGCAAACAATATGAAAAATAGATTCTTTTTATAAACAGACAGAAGCTTGCCATTTTTGCTTCATTTCCAGTTAGTGTTCACATGGGTAAAAACTATCAGAGCTATAAATGGTAATATAAAACCGTGCACCATAATTTATGAAATAAAAGTTTGCAGCAAGTACCAGATCCATGAATTAAAGATGCTCCACTTAATCTGCCTGCCTCAATGGTTTTGCTGCTGTTGGTTTCATGATAGCCTCTCCTACAGTTTAGATGCCACAAAGTAGAAGCTTAATATATGTTGCAGAAGCTCTAGCCTCTATCATCTTTACCAGCTAAATAGCTGCAAGAAAACGAGGTCAGTCTCCCAGATCTCTAGTAGAATTCTCACCTCACTCTTTGCATCAAAAATCATCCAAAACATCCCTCTGTCCCTTAGATATTCAACGCGGTCATGCAGTCCTGCACTGTTCATGCTCTTGCTTACATTAGCAAGCCACCTTCAAGTGGCATTTTTACACACTTGCTGCTTCTATTTCCAGTATCAAGGTAGAATACAGAGCTAAGTCTAGAGTTCGCTTTCATCCTCATGGAAGAACAGTCATGTCACGCTGATAGGTGACAGACTTTAAAAGAGAGAAAAAAAGTAGGGGAATACTATGTCCTATTGCAAGTTCAGGCGCATTCTTTTTGAATTTCAGTTTTTCAGAAATAACAAGATTGTTTCTGATCCTTCTGAAAGTGCTACAAGACTTTCTGTGAAAGTAGCTCAGTGTCTCTGCCTGCTCTGCCTGCTGGGTCCATGTCCCCGCACGCACTGCCAGCACACTGTTCAGCACAAGCTCCCCACTGAGCTGTCCTACAGGAGCTGTCTCTTCTTTTCACATCTGCTTTCCTTATTACTGACTTGTATGGTCCAAATTCATCTTTGAGATTTGTAAATATTTTTCCAGAAAGTGATACGGATTTAGGACACCGAGTGACTGCTTTGTTGTTTTTAAAAAATAGGCAAAAATGGGTTAATGGAAGCAGTCTAAAAGGTTTAAAAATATCCTGGCTCATTTCTTTCCCTTCTTTCTTCTCCTTTCATCCTGAACATTGATAGGCCTTGTTTCCAGCCAAAAAGCTCCTGTTTGCTATCATGCAGGTAAATGCACCCAGTTTAAGGTGATATCGCTTTAGGGGTCCCTGCCCACTACTCTCTGGAAGAATGGAAATAAGTCCTCTCTCCACCTCTTCAGTCACAATGTCACAGAGATAAGGACAGCCCACACACTGATGAATATTCTTCTGTGTTTAGAAAAAGATGTGTCTTTATCACCAGGGATAAAAGAAATGGCAAAGACAGGCCCTTAAACATTTGCTACACAGGCACTGAAAGGAAAAGGCGAAGAGATGGAAGAGATTAAAAATGGAAAGGATGAGAAGGGACAGTGAGAAGGTGGCCCATACGTACTATACCCACTCATCCATATTACATGACAAAATGAAGACCGTAAGACAAATATTCAGACCATTTATCTTCGTGTCTGCATGCCCATGCTGTTCTGCAGGAAACGTGCTCCGTTCTTTCGCACTTACACACACAGCTCTCAACTATTTATAGAAGCACACAGGCTTTAGTGAAAACCAATCAGATTGTCTGAAGTCCTTGTTTCTGTCTCCACATCATTTCAAGAAGGGAAATCGCTGGTTCGTGTAACTGAGTGTCTATTTTTATGTTCTGTAGAAGACACCACAATCACTGAAGTAATGATAGGTGCTTACTGATATTCTTAAGGTAAAAAAGAAAGCAAAAAGGCACTATAATAGTATTAGTGATAGCAGACAGCTGTACTAAAAAAAAAACAACGCAGATTTCTCACTGATACTTGAAAGTGAATAATGTCTGCATGAGTTCTGTTAGTCATGAAAGTATTTGCTTTTCTTATAAAGGATTGCTGTGGGTTTTGTGTTTTCTTGCTTTAAGAAAAAAAGTCATTTTGCACTCTAAGCAGCAGCACAGAGCTATAAAAGTGGTCTAAATTGATTTGAGATTGCTACGTCCTTGCAAAATAGAGGGTGGGAGTCTTTAAGAGAAAAAATGGTTGTTGCTGAGCTAAGTCTCATAGCCATGTACAATCTTTTTTAATATCGGTAGAGAGAAGAAAGGGCAGCAGAAACATACATAATAAAACAGTAATGTAAGACCGACACTTCCAGAGGCAGGCTTTGATTCCTTCCATCTTTCCCCGAGATAATATATCTGTGCCAACATTACAGTAGCATCTATATGAATTTAGTCAGGATCGCAGTAGTTCACAGTCAGTGCATGCTCCCTCCAGAGCTCACTGAAGGGCTGAAAGTCTAATAAGCAACACAGAGGAATCACGATAGAGAAAATGCCATTTCAGCATGAGATACTAAAATACCTGAGCAATGAGAGGGACAAACTGGGAAAAAAGAGTGAACTTTTCAATGTGACAATAGAATTCCTGCTGAAATCTTTTTTTCTCCATAAATGAGGCCGTGTTTGTCTGACTTAATATTAGCAAATAGGTTAAAAGCATGGGAAAGGCCATTCCAGGTCAAATTAAAGGTCCATCTAGCTTTCTGTCTTGTCTTCCACAGAGGTGTTAAAGCAGAGACCTCAGAAAGAGTATAAACAGAGCAAATGATGTTTGCCCAAATATTATCCCAGATAGTATCCCAAATACTATCCCATAAGCTGCAGACATCCAGCAGCTTATGACTCAAGGGCTTCCTGAAACTGAATTTTCCATTTTAACGAAGCATTATGAAATATGTACATTAAAAAAAATATATCTTATTTTGCTTTGAAAATGCTACCTGCTAGTGCTACCCCTTGGCTCTTGTATGGGAAAGGAAACTGAGCCAGTGCTCTCCATTCACTGTCTCAGCAACACACATGATACTGTAACTCATATTCTGTGCTGTCCAGAAGCACAGCCTGCTTAGCCAGTACTCCAACATGTGGCTCCAGAATTATTAGAGGTATTCAAGATGGAAGCAAATCAAGGATTTGAAGAGGGGCATAATAATATACTCTAACTTCATTCCTGTTTCCCTTCCTGGTCTTAGTTAATTTTGTGTAAGCTTGACAAATCTGTTGTACACGTGTTATGCATATGGAGTTTTAAGATAAATATGCTTCAATATGTCTGCCAAACATCTGAGTTCAGGATATGAAATTATGCAGAAGATAGATACTGTTTAATGTTATAAGATGCTTTCAAATTAGTAGATACTCTACAGAAGATTCTTGAAGTCCCCTCAAGCAACAAATGGCTGCTTTCATGTAGGCATTCTTAACAGCCTGGAAGAAGAACCTGCAGTGCACTTAAACTGCACTGGTTTCCTAAAGCTGAAATGTTAAAAAGCACATAAATTGTGTACTTCTGTGTGTTCTGAGTTGTTTCGGCTAGTGATTCTAGGATTTGTGTGAATAGGGACTGCAGAAAATGGCAGATAATTTTGTTCAATTACTGATGCTTTTCCTGTTCAATTTCTCTTATCAGTGTTGCTAGTAACAATCCTTGTTGTGGAAGGGATTGCTGTTGCACAGAAGACACAAGGTACAATTTTGTTTTGATGATTTTCTTTCAAAAAAAACGTACGAGTTTTGCAGTTCTGAGTTAAGCCATATAAGTCAAAGAAAGCAGCTGTGTTCAGATACTAGTAGGTCTTCTCCTCCCAACCCAGTTAAAAAAAAAAAAGAAGATGAAGGTTCACTTACACCATTAAAATTCTGTGGTTTTGGACTTTAGAGGATGGGGGGAAGAAAAAAACAAACACCATGGAAACCCATGTTTTCTCTGTCTGACAGCAAGCTTTTCAAGTAGTCCACCCACAAAAGTTTTTGAAGCCAACACCTCCTGAGTGGGGAAGGCATTAGTTTCATATGACTTATTTTGTCATATGCGTGATTAATCCAAACATAGGTGAGAAGAATTCCTTGAAATGACACCTACATAATTTCCTAGAACAGTTTCTGCAGGAGAGACTAAGATTTTTTCACCCCCATAAATACAGGCTGCCAACTTATCAGAGGAAGGTGATGTAATTGACTGTAGGCAGCTATGACCCATATCAGTGTGGACTGAATGGTCTGCAAGGAAAAACTGTAAACATAGATAAGTCTACGAGGGCATCCCTCTGAGGTTCGGGAAAATCCAGCAGAAAGCACATATCCTGTTTTCTCTCTAGTACGGTTGGTATCAAAGAGGTCAAAGTTACTTAAAAACAATGTCGGATGGATCTTACTGTTCCAAGACCTTGCTCAGAGGATAAGGAAATCTGAACTAACAGAGCTTCTGTGCATGGTCCAGCAGAGTGCATAACCTTAGTAAACTGCATCACCTCAGGTACAGAGCGTATTTCCCTGCACATCTAGAAGAAGAGATCTTTGATCTTAAACGAGCCCCTTAGCAACCAGTGCAGTCTAATTACTGCTAGTAATTTTAACTACCATTGCTATATTTAGCTTATTTACATATCAGAAGCATTTTGTATTGCAACATATTATTGTAAATAGCCTGAGGTCCATGTACTTCAGTTTACTCTGGAATGAGGGTCAGAAATGCTACACACTAACAAATATTTTGGATTACATTTGCATAGGAATGAAAAAGATACAGACCTTAAAATAAAGCTGTTCTACTGACAGCCATAATGACTATTTGTCTTAGAAAAAAGCATCAAGGAATCTAAACTCGCTTGGGTAAAAATATTTACACCCTTTCTTCCTTTCCCAAGGACTACCGTACAGATCCAGTATTCAGAAACCATGATCTCATCAGGATATACCACATCATAAATTAAACAAAAGATTTCCCTAGCTATATATTAACAAGTGGCATATGTGATAAGAGGATTCTCAACCAAAACATTTTTTTTTAATATAGGCTATGCATTATGTCAGTGTTTCACTTGTGAAAAATAAAATTTGCATATTTGCAGGAGACATTTATTTCATCCCTTTATTTTCCCTGAAGGTGGGCAAAATATTGGATTGAATCGCATTCCTCCCACCCAGTGTGATAACTGGGTACGGACCAGTAATGGAGGACACTTTGCTTCACCAAACTACCCTAACATGTACCCACCAAATCAAGAGTGCATCTACATCCTGGAAGGTATTGGCTGTCTTTGTGTTTTGCTGTATTGTAATCTTACGGTCAAACAGATTATGTCAAATTGTTCAAACTGTGACATTTTACTACACCGTCAAGTATTGCATAACCGCATTTGTAATAGAATCAATTCTGCCATCCCTTGGTTTAGCAAGAAGCTAAATGTGCTCTCTCAAGTAATAAGAGTGAGTTAATATAAAAGGCAATCATGCAGGAATTATCAATATGGAATAAGACATAGCCTGAAAAAGCAGCATCAGATCTACTGTAATCCACGAAGGCAAAGAAATACTATGATAAAAATTGTAGCTTACCTTAATATCACTTACAATATTGCTGAAAATAAATTGCAAAAAATGGCTGAAGAACCATTTTAGCATTTACCAGGCCACACTGTATTAGGCTAAGTGTATCTCAGAGGCAGAGGATCTTTATGCTGCCCTTTATTAATAAAAATACCCACACCTGTCTGTCACCATAGCACTGTACTAAAAATGGAGGTTTATTAGCACTGCTGAGGTCACTGCTGAAGTCATGCAATGGGGACAAAAAATTCATTAACTTGATAAAACAGAATCTGATGGGAATATCTTGGATAAGGGCTGTAAGACTTGGGACACACAAATTATTTTCCCTCTTACTAGAATGCATCCAAAACCTGCTGAAGTCAGCTAGTAAGCTTCACCACCAGATTCATATCAATTAATTAATGTACTTCAATAACATATTTCAGTGAGTTTTTATTTGTACTGGTTAACAGAGACCCTCAATTTTGCTTCTGTGCTTGTGCAGCGGATGTTTTGCATCTTCCCTGCCACCATGTACCTGAAGAGCAGATATTCTGTCCAGCTTCAGAGCTACCAGACCTGCTGGATCTTCCTTGTGCAGGGCAGTTCCACAGGGCACAGAATTGTTTTCCATGCCTCTGTCCTCACAGTTATTACTGTGGCAAGAAATAGGCAAGACAAAGTTCCTCCACAATTTCTGATTAAAACATTGTCCTTCCACACCACTACAGTATGTGCAAAGTAACAGCCAGGAATGTCTTTAACTCTTGTATAATTAAGGTGTAAAGATCTAAACACTATTAGAGATGTATAAATAAATTGTTTTTGCATCCAGCAGAAGCAGACGGCATTTGATTTGTTAATGCTGTCATTCCTGATGCCAGTTAGTATCTGAAGATTCATTTAGGACATTTATTCATTTTTAATTCCATTAAAAAGTATGAATTTTTCAGTTATTGAATTTTTGTCCTGCATACCTGAGTTTTTGGAGCAGACTGCCAGATGTAATTTGAGAAGTGTCCAGTCTCTTTTGTTATCTTGCTGTTTTGGAGGTCTCTCCACTATTTCATGTCTTCATGCTTTTTTTTATATAGATCTGCATTTAATCTTTTGCTTAATTTTTTATGTCTAGCTGCTCCACGGCAAAGAATTGAGTTGACCTTTGATGAACCTTATTACATTGAACCCTCATTTGAATGTCGGTTTGATCATCTGGAGGTTCGAGATGGACCTTTTGGCTTCTCCCCTCTAATCGATCGTTACTGTGGTCTGAAAAGTCCTGCACTAATTAGATCAACGGGGAGATTTATGTGGATCAAGTTTATTTCTGATGAGGAGCTGGAAGGAAAGGGATTTCAAGCAAAGTACTCATTTATACCAGGTAAAGATACTTAAAATTAACAACCAAATTAAAGACCATTTGCTCCCACTCAACCCTGTGGATGTGTTATGCTGGCAGTCAGAACTGTATTTCATTGTAAATACTTAAGAGGGCAAAAGTAACAATGCAACAGTTAGAGACAGACCCGTTTTGCTAATCCTGGAACATACTTGAATAAAAACACTTTGGAAAATTGACTGAAGAGAATTACAGGTTTATACTTTCCTAATGAAGAGCCAGTTGATCTTGTTTGTGCTGAAGACTTTAGCAACTTCCCTCTTTGGTAACTCGTACCAGGTCCCCCACTGCAGGCTAGTAGCTGCCATTTTCAGCAGCCTATCTTCTAGGAATGTACGACATGCTGACAGAAACACCTGAAGTCAGACTACAATAGGACTTCCAGCTAGATGCAAACTATTTTAATTTTCCATTACTGAAAAGCCTGAGGAAACACATAGACAATATAAATATCAGCTATCAATGTAACTAGATTCCCACAAACCGCCAACTCAGAAAACAGAATTGTTCTTTGCTCAAAGTACTGAGCTGTTTTCAGGGTATGAAGGAGCAGATCATATGCTGACTGTGCCTTTAGACAGACAACAACTAATCTGCTCTGTGGAGCCACTTTAAACTGGCAGGAAATTCTTTTCACAACTAAATTTGACCTGATATCCTTGTACAATGCTTGACTGCTGTATTTCATAGATACAATACATGTGTAGTATCAGCACTTCAGTGTCCTTTGGGACAAAACACAATATACAAATGTCAGCTCTACTACTGCTGTAAATGGATACATGGCCATAACTATTTTATGCTGTCTTATGTACCCAACTGGTCTTTACCATTGCAGCGTGTGAATACACTACACACAATTATGTATTATTCTTTACAGAATGTATACCTTGCTAGGGATTTAGACTTGGAAACTCTTCAGATTAATGTGGTAACCAGTCCACCGAGAGTGATCCACTGAAATACTTCCACAGGGACAATACTTCTACATTTTGCTAAATCCATTTCTACAGCCATTTCATTAACATCAGTTCCAAAACTAATTTAACCCAGTCCCAGGCTGGAGTACTTCCTCTGCTTAGACAGACTAACACACACACATACACACTAGGATGTATGTGACTTCCTTGGTGATTTTCAACACAACACCCGGGAAAGCATGCAGTCTGTGGGGAAACACAAACCTGATCACTGAAATGTAAACCCCAGACATCCCAGACCACTCGAGACCCAATTTTAGCCAAGCCCCAGTCCCAGTAAAGTTAAGTACCATCATCTAACCATTAAAAAAAAGTATATTATTAACTCACTACTAGAACACATACAGTATATTAATACAGTTTACTATGCAGATATGTGCAGTACATACACTTTGCATTTAGAAGAAGGTACATAAGAGGAGCAATTAATGCTGAATTCTGCGCTAATTAATGATGTTTAGAACTGTGCTACTTGGCTTAAAATAAGCAACATGAGTATCCAAAGAAAAGGTAACTTTAGTACTAAGCTGTCTTCCTTATATTCATTATTAGTAGAAATCAGGAATGTCAAAGTGTTGATATATTCTACAAAAGCACTCCAGTTTGCATTGTTCTGAGCTAGACAGACAACAGTCTGGTCAGAATGATGCACACAGAAAGGTCTCTTGTACTCTTGTGGAGCTCCACAGATTTCAGTGAAAAGTGGTATGGTTAAATTTCACAATATAATGTGGAAACATAATGCCTAGTAATTTCTGCTGTTATGCTGGAAATCTGAGCTGCAAGTATAGAATTGCCTTAGTCAGCTAAGCTCAATCTTTATGAAATCTTGTATTCTCTAAAAAAGTTTGCCTTTGTACCTTCCAATTGACTGAACAAACTTTCTAGCAATTTTTATTGTGACATAATAAAAATGGACATCATTTTCAGAATGTAATAAACCTTGAAGTGATTCTCAAGCATTGATAGCCCCTGTGATTCATGACTTCTTTCTATTACAGATCCTGACTTCACTTACCTAGGAGGTATTTTAAATCCCATTCCAGGTCTAGTATTACAATACCAATTTCTTTATATAAGGAATTTTGAATTAATATCATACTGCATTTGACAGCAAGGTATATGTTCTCCCTAGACTGCCAATTTGAGCTCTCGGGAGCTGACGGAATAGTACGTTCCAGTCAAGTAGAACAAGAAGAAAAAACAAAACCAGGACAAGCAGTTGATTGCATATGGACAATTAAAGCTACTCCAAATGCTAAGGTGGGTTTCATTCATATCATTCAGTATGTAATGGGTTTCCAAGTCATTACTAACAGGTAATAGCAATTTGCATAATGTCTCTCACTGAAATGAATTATGTTTCAGTGGCTTAGGAAATTCAAATAGATTATTCTGAAAATCCACATATGCAGCAAGTCTTCCTATTGTGTGAAACTTCAAATACAGAGTAGACTTGAAAACTGTTCAAGAAACATTTTTCAAAGGCATTTGATTTGGCCTGTTCTTTTATTGGAAAACTGCAGGTAAAAATGCTGCCAGGTAATGCAGGTAAAATTTTGCTGCCAGTAATTCTACTGGGGAATTTGGTTCTATTTGAAGTCAACAAAGCTTTGCTATATTATCACAGCCTCTGATATAAGCTGCACTTGGTAATTATTTAAGCACTGCACTGAAGAATACGTAATTTTTTCTCTGTATAGCATACATATCTGTAATCTTGCTTCTGCATGTGTATTAAAGCACACGTTACTGCTTGCCTTTTCCGTGTACATAAAGGATGAAAAAAAGTCTTTTCAATAGCAGGACCTGCCAAGATGACAAACCTAGTGTTTGCCTTCTTACCCACTTCTAGGAGTTAGTATATTCAGCAACTTTCAAATCGATGAAACAACCTAAAAGCAGTAATAAGAGGAGAAGACAAGAAACTGAAACTCCATTAATATATTTGAGCCTTTGAGGAAGTGACTCAACTCCCAGGAGCCCTGTACTAGTCTAAGTAATAGTAGCAGATCTTCCAGAAACAATAATAAAACCATTTTCTCTCTGCATTTCCAGTCGAGTGCACCAGGTCTTATGCTTAACTATTTTAATAAATTATTGAATGTTGCCAGAAGGCACAGTTGTAGTTGGGTCAGTTCTGAGATTAGATCACCATTCTAAATTATTGAGTTAAAACATGACAGAAAAATAACTTCATATTTTAAAAGTGGTTTCTCAAGCTTCTATTTTGGCTGAATTGTGATGATAAAACCAATTGGATCTGATACAGTGCTGTCTCTTGAGGAAACAAAACATAGACATTTTTAATTTGAAATTAATTTAAAATTAATTTAAAATTAATTTAATTTTAATAAAATCAAAAAAAGTTTGATTCTGTAATAAAAAACAAATTTTTAAAACTGACAACTGAGTGATAAAAGGATTTTTAAAATCTGCATAATATAAATTGAATAAATCACTCCATATTCAGAAAATTACTAGAATAATCAAAATAATCTATGAGCAAAGGTGTTTTATATTTGCTTGCCTGGCACACAAACTGGAAGGAGCTTTTGCATGTTTTCATATGCAGAATAGCTCTACTGGAAAAGCTCTAATTTATTTTTAGTTTCCATTGTAATTTCACAGTACACAGACAAAGCCAATCATTAAGTGAAAATATGAGCACCTGCAGCTCACACCCATGTTTATGAGATACTGTGACACAGGCTGCACCTTTTCACAGAATGAAAGTGTTGGCAAGAGTCTGGCAGAAACCAGAAAGAAAGGAAGAGTCAGAGTGTACAAGTGTAATCAATCTCTTACGTGCTCTTTTACTAGCTTTTGAATAAATTCTGTGAGGTGTTGGGAGGGCATGTTTTTTCCCCACACAAAAGTAGTGCTTTTGTTTCAGTGAATTCTTTAAAATCCAGATTTAAAAGGCTTCTACTCTAGTTAAGAGCAAGATATGGCAGAAGGACAGAAAGACTGGTAGTATAGCAGTCATGCATGGTATTCATCCACAGTCTCCTTCAAAAATTGAACAGGAGTTGAGATTCTTGTCATTAGGCATATGCATGAAGAACTGTGCTGTGAAAAATGCCTTTAACATTCACAGCAGCAGCCAGAGAGGCAATTGTACATGCAGGCAGTCAAAGACAAGCTTATCTGAAGAGTACAGTGAGCACCTGATGGATTACGACCCCCTCTCCCACAGTGTAGCAGACCCAAGCCCCCATATGTGTAGATTTCTTCTCTGGCAAAATAATGGATAGCTTGAGAATTCTAAAGTTTAAATAAGGTCTTAATTTAGAAGTGACTACATATCTCCTCAACTTACACTAGAATTTTGGAAGTCCCAAGACTGACATAACAAGGGATTAAAAACCCCAGTGATCTTTCTATGCACTTGTAACCAAATTACAGTCTTTCCCAAGTTTCCCAGCGAGATAAATTACTTGTTTACTCTCCAACTATTCTCTTGGTCTTCTAATTTCCCCACTGTATATGATCTACCACATATGTTGCCTTTACTTGTGTTAAATTTCTATTTCTGCACGAGTTATCATTGGCTTCATTTTATAAATTTGTCCTAGGCATCCAGTTTGCTTTTCTCCCACTTCCATTTTTATTCAAATTACTCATGTCTTCGTGGCTTATGTCTTCCCTGACATTGCTATGGATTAGTAATTAGCTTCCACCATTCTAAAGCAAGAAACTGTGATTAATTTATTTTGCTTCAGAGCTTTTCTGACTAGATTCCTTCCCTTATATTTTAGTGTTATTTTTACGAATTAAAAAGGCAAGAGGGCAGTCAAAATACCACTAACATTCTTCAGGACACTTGTGCGTTTCTTGCATCTGCTTTAGAGTAACTGACTGCAGGCTTAACAAAGGCCTAAGCAGCTTAAAATATCTTATTCAAGATTTCCTAAAATTTCTTTCTCATTTCTTTTTTCTAACAGATCTATTTACGATTTCTGGACTATCAAATGGAGCATTCCAATGAATGCAAAAGAAACTTTGTTGCTGTATATGATGGAAGCAGTTCTATTGAAAACCTGAAGGCAAAGTTTTGCAGCACTGTAGCAAACGATGTCATGCTGCAGACCGGAACTGGTGTGGTGCGAATGTGGGCAGACGAAGGCAGCAGACTAAGCAGATTCAGAATGCTCTTCACTTCATTTGTGGATCGTAAGTAGATTTCAACGAGTTCATTCTCCTGGTATTGGGTTGCCTCAAGAATTACAGGAAAAGCTATAACTATACCTTGTGCAATAGGAGCATACACTCAAAAACAATGTTTCCTTTGGGTAGGAGTAGTTAAGTTAAATACTTGCTTTATTGCAGTTGCACCATAGTTCCTGAAAAATGACTTTCCTTCTTTCTTAGAAGTTTTATTTTTCATTTGAATTCAGTACTAATGCAGCCTTAGTGTAGGTCATTCTTACTGAGTACTACAGACATGCACAGACTTACTTAAAAGACAACAGTGGGACTGAAGCACCCAACTTCTGCTTCCCTGCCAGACACCAGGACAGGCTCTTCTCAAGCCTGGATGTTCAAAGGACAAGAGAATGCTTGTGACCATGCAGAGTCCATCCAGAGTCTGGATCATTTTCCTACCCACAGCTTCAACCACAGATCCACTCCTACTGCACCTAAATTGTTGCCTCCTTTCTCCACTGCACATGACTCTAAAACAGTCCCATGTGTGCTTCCCCTGCTAAGCCCAGTTATGGCACAACCACAGATAAAGCAGTTTAATTCATCAAGAAGCCTATATTAAAAGCAGAGCTGCAAATGCTTTTCTCAGTTTCTATTTGTATTCCATAGCCTGCATTAGAGACAATGAGAACAATGCCTAAGATGCTTCCTAAAAGCATGCTGTTTGTGAGATCTTCCAAGTGAAGAAAGCTCTCTGAACTTAACTGAACTTTGTTGCCTCACATATTTGCAAGGCACTACATGGTCCACACTGCAGAACCTGAAACCTGGCGTGGCATCTTCAGCACAGAAGTAACTATGTTTGGAACTATAGACTAGATCTGAGATCTATGGGAAGAACTGAATAAAACTTATCTGCCACATCAGGAGGTAAAGCTGTGCTTTCTGCTGAAAGTTTTCAACTTCCAGTGCAGGTGTACAGGTTTACTGTCAAAGAAGTAACTTATTTGGACACAAGTAACAGTCTTGAAAGGGATACCAAGGGATACCAAGATCACCATCTTGGAAAAATAATTCAAGTTACAGGTAACAGATTTTATGTTCAGCTCCATCACACAGGATATGTTGACACAGGATGGAAGTTGCTTTCTCTGCAACAGTCTTTGTAAAGTAAGAGTAATTTAAGATAAATGCTTTATTGCTTAATGTTGTATACAAGATAGTAAGAAGCAATTGCATGTTTCAGAAACTACTCTATTGCTTAACCTGCAGTGGGCATTTAATCAACTTTACTTACAGTGAAGTTTTAAGCACAGCTTATCAAATTTATAACAGCTTTTCCAGTAGTTTTTATTTCACAATGGTTAGTAACATAATATTACTGATAGTGCAGGTTATCGCAGATTTCAATCTCAAAAAAGCTATGAACTTTGGCAGGGAAAATTATCCACTTATATTATAGATACTGGGGGCAGGGGAGAAGTCAAGTGCAAGAGGCTGAAACAGTGCCTACTTCTAAGGGTGGGTAACATTCCTTAGTGACAATTTCAAAGCAATTCAGAAGTCATTGCCAGAGCAGAGTCTGCAGTGCTACACTGTTATTTTTATTTATCTTCTAACTACAGATACTGTCTTTTTTGGATAGAGTAATCCAAAAGTACATGTCTGAAAACTAAGTTTCTCCTGTAGTTTTAAATAGTATATTGATAAGCAAGTTTTCTAACTGAAAACGGTGACTTTCAGCTTGTCTTCTTTTCAGATCTCTAAGCTATTTATTTCTTATACCTTACTAATGATTTGTAATTATAAGAAGCCAACCATGAAAACAATCAATATTTCTGAAAAGATTTGCATAAATGAACTAATTATGCAAGACAGTCACCTAGCAAATATTTAGTGCTCCTTGCAGTTCAGCTACCAAAAAGATCGATGTGTCTCATTTCTGGCTTGATTCAGTACATGAACAATTCCGTATATAAACACTGAATTCTTCATAAGTCTGAGGCAGCTGTTGAGATAAGAGTCCAGCTATGTCCTTGAAGTCCTGGACTGGAACCAATCAATCACTGTAACTGGTAGGCAGACTTTGTACTCTCTAAATAACAAACAATGGAAAATGAAGTTCATTTATTCTGTTTTTATGGGCCCACAAACAAAAACCATCACCCAAAAATTGTTCAGGAAACTGCACAGGAATGTAAAATAGAGAATGTGCTGGTGAGTAGAGAAGCAGCAGCAGAACGGGAAGACATGACTAATAGGGTTAGGGAATGCCAATTTGAATTTTCTTCTCTTCTTTAGGCATAAATCCTATTTTTGTCAATGAGACTCTGAAGTCTAAGAGGCAGAATAAGTGAGAAACATGCTGTGCACAGGACTTGTCATGTTGCATCCTGCCCTGTTGCATCCTTTGGGTTTTGCTTTAAGTTTTAGAAAACTAAGACTGCTCAAAAATAAATTCTCCCTATGAAACCAAGCTGTAGAATAATGTCTGTCACAACATCTATGCTGCTATGTCTTGATTTCCATAAAAAGAGGCACTTCTATAATAAAAATATCACATTACTGAGACAGAAAAAGGAAAAACAAATTTCTTGTGTCCTGAAGTCACAGAGACCTCCTCAGTTACATTGCACACCATCCTGAAAACAGCCTTTTTTTCTTAAGAAGCTGTCTGATGTCAAGAACTTACGTATAATGCACATGAATAGACAGAATCTTTAGAAGAACTTTTTAGTTAAATTATTTCTTCAAATTTCTAACCATATGTAAACAGATTAAAAATGAACTTCACTCACTTAATCCCTGCATTAGCTCTAATAGGAGGATCTAAGAGCTTCGATTCACAAGCAGAAGTGACTTAGATGCCCCCAGTTTCTGAAATCTCTTGCAGTTTCTGAAACAGGCCACCGCAAGCTGAAATCTGATTTGTCTTAAGATATTAATAGACTCTAAAATGCAGATGTTCAGGAGCTGCTTCACAACCAGCTATACCATCTACGTAGCAGATGCACAGCAGACTGAATAAATATAATTGATGATGAGCATGTGATTTAAGCATTAAGCCTTTAAAGACAAGTATTAAATCCTTCTACCATTATCTGTGTCAGGTGACTTTTCTTTCTGCCTTGCCTTCTGAGCAAGAACATTTTGTTTGTAGCATCAGTAATGCATCACAAAGCAACAAAACAAACAAAAGAGTAAATCATCTGGTAATTAATAATGTGCATAAGAACTGATTTTGTTTGAAATTTTAAAAAGAATATGCGTTAGTTAAAAATTACAGCAATTTACTAGTTTTTTTGTGTTCTTGTTGGTTTTTTTTTCTTTCTTGCAATTTCTGAGTTACTGAAAATCCCTAACATTTTCTTCCTCTTCTCTTCTGCAGCTCCCTGCTCAGGCAACACTTACTTCTGCCATAGCAACATGTGCATCAATAATTCTTTAGTCTGCAATGGCATTCAAAACTGTGCATACCCCTGGGATGAAAATCACTGCAGAGGTAAATAGAGTGCAAAGTATAGCCTTAATGATCCACACTGGTCAGTTAGCCTTTCAGGAAAGCCATGAAATTATTGTCCTGGAAATAGGCTGAAGACAGCAATTCTCCCAATCTCAGGAAGCTGTTGCAAATTTTTACTTAAACTCAGGAGGCATGTAAGCATATTGAAGATTGACTACTTTATAATCACATCTCTTCTTCAGCACATACTCTTCATTTTAAAAGGGTGCCAGCTTAATAGTCAATAGAATTCAGCATTTACCAAGTTGCATCCTATCCGTTCCTAAAAACTTAAATGAAGCAAGGACTGAAGGGACAGGTTGAATCTTTTATCACCAAAAGAGAAAAAAAATAACAAGATACAACTGGAAAAAAGACAGACAAAGCTTCATGCACAAAGTCTTTTTCAAGACTGAAGTAGACACAGCAGTCTTCAAAGATAAAATTATATATATATAAGTTAATTTTTCAGAGTTGGAACAGAAGCAGTTTAAAGTAAATTAAAAATTTTCTCCTAAGAAGCAAAACAAACAAGTTTGTTCTCTGACAAATTAAAGGGTCTGGAAAAAAAAAATCCTGAAAGATTAAGACGTGTACCCAATTTCAAAGACAATTTCTTCTCATTTGTACAAATGGTCAAAGCTTTTTGTAAGGAAAATCTAGAAATAGTTTCAAGTAAACAATATAAAGAATACACAGTGGTTTAATATGCTGTAATGCAAGGTGTGTTACAAAATGAAAGTATTACATATTATGTAAGGATACAGCTAAAAGACATGATCCATTACTCTTAAGTTTTCAATTGGAAAATAAGTTTCCTCTAAATAATCTTTAGCTTTCATGATATTCTATGTTCTCTATCACGTGCAACTTCTAGATGTTCCCCATCTCTGCAAAAACTCTTCTAGAACTTCACCTAGAATCCACATTTCATTATTATTCTGTAGTATTTAAAAAATATAACGCATAGGAACTGTACCATCAGTGAAGGAAGTGCCTTTCCCAGTATTTGTACATGCTGCAACTGGTGCAGAATAACTTACCATGTTTTACGTCAGATACAATTTAATTTCTGCTTTAAAAGTTGCAGAGCATATAATCACAAGACAGCTGACAGCTGGATCCATCTTGCCAGCTAAGGTAGAATTGAGGAGATTGATGCAACCAAACGAACATTTTCTGTCTTTAAACAGAAAGCTTCTCAATTGTTCCCCGTTCCCTCAGGCACCTAGAGTTCTCATTTAGTCCGTGTCCATGAGCACCTACCTCTGAGCATGTTGTGACCTACCTTATGCCTGCAGCCCAGTGGGGCATAAAGATTTAAAAAACTAAAACCATAAGTCATGGGCAATTTCTTTGAAGCAGCTGGGGAAGACATCACTTTTGATTAAGACCTTTATGATTAAAAAATATCCAAGAATTAAGAAACCTAGATGCATGAGAAAATTATCATAGCACTGAAATTCCTGTCTCCCACAAAAGTATGCAGACAAGACTGAAACTCAGCAGAACAAAGGGAGATCTCCTCCTTTCCATTAAAGGCATAAATGTAACTAAGAGTAAACGGCCTAAGCTGTGAAGTGTAACAGTATTTCAAGTATTGCTTTCTAGCCAATTCCTCGGGACCCCATGTAGTATATGGGTGGTTTTAGTCTACACTGAGGGTATGTAACACTTCTTGTGCAATGTGTGCAGTACTTAGGTGCCTAACAGACATACCCAGATACCAGAAGCCCAATAATGGAATATATATAATAACTAGGAAACGTTTTCTTCTACATAGTCTTAAATGCTTTTTTTTTTTTTTTTTTTTCTCCCTCTGCTAGTGAATGTAGCAGATTCTAATGGTGTAGAATTCTTTTGTTCTTCTGAAAGTAGTACTCTACAGAACAGAGATCCATCTGGAAAATCTTAATCTTAAAATAAGAATTCTATATATGGAAAACCATTTTGTTCTGATGCTGCCATCTTGTGTGTTTTCATATGAAGTACTACCCAAAAATGCCACACAATCTGGTTGGGTTTTTTGCCCCTTTCTCCCAGTTTTACCCCCAGCAGACGATCAGTGAACAGTTAAACTGGAATATACCTCTACTGAAGTTCCCTGCATCGCAGTCTTTCTAGCAGGCTTTGTGCAAAGGACAGACACTAAATTTCCAAAAGATGTGAAAACAAACAGCCAGCCTTACATTGTCACTGCAGTAGTATTCAATTTTAAAGAACAATCAGATGCATTTAAATCCAAGTTTTCTTCCACTGGCATCAGTGGGAACGTTACCAGCACAAGCATACTTTGATAGGAGAAGCATCTGTAGCTGTTCAAATTGTAGATTTTGGAATGTTAATTGATTAGTATAGTCCCAGATGACTAACTCTGCACTTGCCACAGAGTTACACCTGCCACCAAATTATGATATGGCAGTCACTAATGAAGGTGGACAATTAGACTTGTCAATAGAACAAATCCTATTGACATACAGTCTAGTCACTGGTACCATGAAGTCATTTCATTAATAGAACAGCACTTACTTGGTGATCTCAGTTGCTTATTTCTAACATACAATCCAAAATGTGAAAAATATTGAAAGCCTTCTCATAATCCCTACTTTTTCTTTGCAGAAAAAAAAAAATCTGGATTGTTTGAACAAATCACCAGAACACACGGAACAATCATTGGCATAACATCAGGGATTGTTTTAGTTCTTCTTATCATTTCAATTCTAGTGCAAGTAAAGCAACCTCGCAAAAAGGTTATGGCTTGCAAGACTGCTTTCAATAAAACTGGCTTCCAGGAAGTATTTGATCCTCCACATTATGAACTGTTTTCACTGAGGGACAAAGAAATTTCTGCAGATTTGGCAGATTTATCAGAAGAACTTGAAAACTATCAGAAAATGAGACGCTCTTCAACAGCTTCCAGATGCATTCATGACCATCACTGTGGCTCTCAGGCCTCCAATATAAAACAAAGCAGGACAAACCTCAGCTCCATGGAACTTCCCTTCCGCAATGATTTTGCACAACCTCAGCCAATGAAAACATTCAATAGCACATTCAAAAAAAGTAGTTACACTTTCAAACAAGCACATGACTGCCCTGAGCAAGTCATAGAAGACAGAGTGATGGAGGAGATTCCATGTGAAATCTATGTTAGAGGAAGAGAAGATACAGCACAAGGTTCATTATCTATTGACTTTTAATTTTCTAGTGAAGGTGGTATCGGTGTACATAAAGGATGCTTGTGTATAAGGACAGTGTATATATTAAAAGTGTATGATATGCAGCGTGTGAGATGCACACACTTTTAGCCTATTATACTTCATTAAAAAAAGTCTTCATAACTCACTCTTGCTGAAAAACAGTGGACTTCCTCTCACTTTTCCAAGCTACCCATTCAGCAAAGCAAAAGACAGTTTTTGCATGGAAATTTGAAGTTAAGAATATTGGAGGAAGAACAGCCACTATCATATAGATCAGCAAAAACAGTGACTACTATTCTCCTCTTCATATCATTTTCTCTTCTTTAGATGTCCGCTTTTCAAGGCAATTTTAATACCTCAGTTACATAAATAAAAGTAGTTAAGCATACCATATGTATGTCAACATAGGTGTCTGATTGTATTTGTCAAACTGAAAGAGTTAGAGTTAAGTGCCATTTAAGACTCAAGAATTACGTTACAGCCATCTGTTTCATCTTGCCTACCATTTTATATTGCCTTTAATTATCAGTTCCTCACTCTATGCTTTGTGAGAAATAGACATAAAGGATTACTGCCTCTTTAAAAGATATTGAGCTATATTAATTTGGGAATATGATCTTTGCAGCTTGCCATTAAACACAAGTAAGTACTCACGTTATTCTAAATGCAGTCTTTCAAGAAGACTTAGCATTTTAAAAGATTCTGCCATTTATTATAGATCCATGTGACTCCACCGATTTCACAGCTCTGTGATTAAAAAATAATTTTGTTCCTGTGTTTTCCAAGTGTTTACATGAACAGACCTTACTGTACATTTCTCTTTTAAAATAGCCTTTCAGTCCTTATGCAGCCAATCTTCCCTGCTGAAATCACTGATGATACTTTAGCTCATCTCCTGCCTCACTGAAAAGAATTGCTGAGATCTGTGTGATCACAAGGTATACGAAGATAGTGGAAACAAGGAGAAAGCAAAGCAACTCTTATTAACCTTTATGGCTTCCTTTCTGTGCCCCTTGTTGCCACTTGAAAACTTGCATATTTCACATTTTTTAATGGTGGTTTGGACCTAATTTTAACATTTTTACAATATAGAATAGATTTGCAAATATTGTAGTTCTCATTGTGTTTTTTAGACTTTTATATAGTTTGATACTGTACAGACTATTTATTAAATCAAAATCTAGCACCTGTACAACAGGCTTGTTTCACTGTCCATTTTAGCAGCTCTGAATAACATGCAGTGGCTGCTGTGTACCTTGCAGTTTGCCAAGCACACGCAGTGTGACTTCTGCATTAGCTTATAGTTTATTCCCTGATTTGTTTGGGTTCATTCTGCTATTTTGTTCACAATAAACCTTTTACTAAATGTGGCCTAGCAGCTTGCACTAGGTACGTCCTTTATCTGTGTATGTAAAACCATATTTACAGTGATATGTTTGTTGTATTTACTACACTCCAAAAATTAATATATTACTCCAGCAAATGAAACCTCTTTTGTTTAAGAGCTGAACAGATATAACGACTAATGACCAAAAAAACCACAAAACAAACAAACAAAAAAACTTACAAATGTTTAAAAGAAAATGCAAAATCTCATAAATGTAAGAAATTGATTGGAGGTGGGTGAGCTGATTATCCCCAATACTTCCCAACTTCAAAATTAAGCCTGTCATATATCTAGAAAGTACATAATCAGAAGCTCATCCATCAGACCCCTGTGACTACATCCTGATCTCAGCCGTTGTGCTTCCTTGAAACAACCAAAGAGGGCGTTATTTCTAGATGCATTTCGTGCCAGAAGACAAATGTTTAGAAAAGAATAATAATAATAAAATCTAGTTAATTTTGACTCAACTTTTTAAAAAATATTTAATTAAAACATTTATTGACAAATTTAATTTACTTCTAATTACTTTCAGTAATAAATATGTCATTATTACCTACGTGGTACAGAATGTTATTTGCAACAAACTTCATTCCACGTTCTTAAAACAAGAAATGACCCATGTAAAACTAGTATTTATGTCCATATTACTCTAGTAGTGCTAGGTTTGCATGATAAAGTTTCCTTTTTAAGGCATATTTGTCCATGTGATAAAATATTGTGGTCCATATTCTTTCCTAAGTTACATTATCTTTGAATAGTTCACTTGTAATAGCAAAATAAAATTTAAATAAATAATTTTAAAAATCCAGCAGCCCTGCAAATTGAAAATCTGTGGAAGAACATAGGAAAAGCACTACTGAAGAATTTTCAAATCACCTGAATAATGTTGCAGACTCCATAGCAACTTTCTGGTGGCACGGTCAAACTAGGCAAACTCCCATGACCAGTTACATCTTGTGAATAAGGTTTTCTGCTAGCCTCAGGCTCAGCTCTCCCAGCTTCACTCTCTCCTCTTCCTCACTTTCTAAGTTATTGTCTGTGCGTGTGTAGCTTATAGCATAAAGCTGAGGTCCTGCTGTTTAGTTAACATTTGCTCCTGATTCCCAGTAGAGTGAGAACTCTCCTGGAGGGAGATTTGCAGTATTTCAGTAATAACAGACCAAACCCGCACTGTGGCAACAGGTGTACATTTGAATAGATCTGAGAGGGAAACCAAAAGGAATGATGTCTTCTATAGACTTTTACAAATAAAAAGGACAGGGAAAACAAATATCTATTGCTGCTTGTTTTATTTGAGGAAAGGGGGAAATAAACACTGAAACCCAAAAACCTGAAAGGAAAACCTCACGTGGTTACTACATCAAAACAGTCACACATCCATATATTTCATCTAATGTTAGATTAAGCTACTTGCTCTGCTTTAAGAAACGAGTGGTGACTACTAGAGTCAAAATTTCATTTCCAGTAGAATCGAACTCCTTTTACTACAGAGAAAATAAATGAGTAAACGAACTGCTTGGTATTACTCAGTACAGAAAGCTGCTACTTTCAGCAAAAGAATCCCATACTGGTTTTGAAGACTCAATCCAGTTGGAGTTGAAGTGTTCTTTTAAATTCCTTTTTTTTTTTTTTTTTTTTTTTTGAGTTGGTGAGAAACACCACCCTTCCACGTGCTTACAGTATCTGAGCACTGTGAGAGCATTTCCACTGTCTCCACATCAAATCCATACATTTCTAGGAGCATTCTGATTTGGCACTCATTTGTATCCACATCCCCTATTGCACGGATTGCACATAAAGAAAGATGCATGCCCTGGCTATAGAGACTGACCAAGAAACAGTCAACAGCACCAGTTGTGTTCTGGTATTTGTAATTCATTTGTACTTTTTATGGTAATGACACAGACATCAAACTATCCAGCGTGAAGCATTTATTTTTATAAAAGGTGTAAAAGTAAATCTATGGGTGACTTGAAAATAAGTGATGGAGAACCATGATCCTAGGAAGCTTTTTAAGGAGATGCCTACCCTTATAGACATGACAACAGTGGTACAGGAAACTCAAACTTAACACTGTTAAAGACTGAAGTGCTTCACCAAGAAGTATTAATTTGTCCTTAAAATGCATGAAATCATCTTGTGTAGGTACGATGACCCTCGTAGTACACATAAATCATAGTGGTACATGATGATGATTACTGTCTATTCTTACTGAACTAGTATAAAGAACTCATGAAAAGAGCTGTCATTGACTTACTTACAGAAGTCCTTGTCAAGTAAACACTTAACAGAATTTAAGACATTAAGATACATTTTGTTTTGGTTTTTACATGGCACAAAGAATTTTCTGTATCAGCAGCAAATCGCTGTGACTTGAGGAAAAAAGGATTTCCTCATTTTCAAATCAATTTTGTATTTAAATAGACGTCTTTAGTATCAAAAATAACAATAAAATTTAAATTTCCATACTAGTCTTCAGCACCTATTTTGAGAAACCAAGAGAAAATTACAACCTGAAATTGAACTACTTTATTCATATGGATATACTGAAAGTTGTTTACTGATTAATATCCCTACATGACCAAGTTTCTGCATATCTGTTCACAGTAAAATTAAATCAGTATATTGTTACATGTTCTTCTTTCAAAGTTCTGCTATGAGCCTTAATATTTCTCATAGATATTCTCATTTTTATAGAATGCTTGTCAAAACACAGTTCTTAATCTATGTCAGACAAAAATTGCATTATATGACATCTCTGTTGCACCTCAATGTTAATTTTAGGATTTTAGGATCTTTCCCTGATCCTAATTGAAAATCTTTGGCTGATTTCATGTTTTGAAAACAAGAATGTATAGTACCTATCTCAATCCAGCAATACAGAAAATAGTATGTTTAAGATTTCTGTTCCTGGGGTTTCCAATAACTATCTCCATACAGGATAAATCTCTCCTATGAATACACAAATAAATCACATGTCAGTGTGCTCTAATATGTGCTTCTGTGTCACAGTGAAACAGCAAACATACTTCCACATTCAAATTCCTTTGCTACGCTCCATTTTACAGAATCAGCTTAACAAAAATCTGTTTTCCATCTGTTTCATACATCAACAGCAACAGTCATTTATTCCTTCTCAACTTATTCCCGCTTATCTAGCTACGAAAGATAATCCACCATATATCAGATAAAACAGCTTAGTTTCCGTAAGTGTCTTCTTACAGAGCCAGGCCCAGAGAGAAAGAAAGCAAGAGCTTAATGTCTTGGCACGTCTTTCCATTACCATCAAGGTAATTCAAGGTAGCATCTTTCATAGGAGAAAACCATAAAATATATGTGTCAAGTTCTACTCAAGAAAAAAATATAATGTTATAATCAACCAAAAAATACTTAAGACCTATACACCTCTATATGGGAACGGTTGAGTCACAGCATGAACCCCTGACTGAGCACCTGGGGAAAGGACCTGATCAGCCCTGGCAGCACAGGTGAAGGCAGTTCAGCTGTGTGACTGGAGGGAGTGGAGCCTGGCTGCACCTCTCTTAGACCTCATTTAAGGGCTGACTGCCACTGGGGAAGGATTTCTCTCTAGAGATCTCTTCCTAGTGGAGTTTTCCCCTGCAAACCTGCAGTCTTCTGCTACAGGTGAGCGATCTTGTTCTTTTCCTTCATAGCACCTTCCTGTTATGCTGGTCCTGCTGCCATCACATCTCTGTTGTAATGCCTTTCCTATTGTATTGATCTCTCCAATTGCTATGACCTCAAAATCCAAAACTATTTGCTATTTTATAATCCTAATATTTTCTCAGTGTATGACCTCTCAATGCTACAAATATATTTAAAGGATAAACGCATCACGGTTCTCTCTGAGCAGCTATATCCTCTCCCCTCAAACAGGTTTTCAAGAGGTAGTTAAAGTTTTAAATCTTATTTCATTATTTTATTAATTGATGTATAGATATTATTACTTACATCTCACAACTTCATTATCATCTACACAAAAATTGTTTCTCCCTTTTTTCCTTCCAGATATATTTATGAAGTAAGAATTATACTGTGGGTTTATCTTTAAGCCACAGCACTGCAAAGCCTAAGCATCATGCTAATTTCTGGCTTTAAAGCAGAGCTTACTTTTCACTGAAGAGTAAGAGACTATAAGGGAAAATTGAGGTTTGCACAATTATTTCTGTAACATCAAATGAACATAGTGGAACTGGAACGAAGTAAATAAGTTTTCTAGTACACACAGTGCAATACTTCAAGACAAAATACCAGAATCAAGAAGGCTTATGTTTTGTTTTTCTAAAATGAGAAAATGTTTGTTTGCCCTGGTTATCATGCTTATTTTCCTTGTAACACTTTAATAACTATTACATTCACCTGAATTCTTTGTTTTAAATCCAAAATGAGAGACAAAATACCACTGAAAACTTCTGAGGAATGTTTAATTCACCTTCCGATGCACTCAAATTACTTTCCAGGTAATAAAGCATACAATCCTACTTCAGCAATATGTTAGCTGCCCTCACTTCAATGAACACCCTCAATACTCCTAATAATTTGGACTATACCGGATGCTAGTACTGAGAATTTACTGGATAGCATTCTCAATTACTATATGAATACTATATAAAAGGACTACTGTGTGATTAATGGGGATGTAAAAGGTAGGCAAACACTCTTTAAAGCAATTATGAGAATAAGAGATTCTTAGACAAGTCAATAAATCACAAGTCTCTTAAACATTGTAATTAATCTTCTATTTGTAAAGAACAAACAGCCAATGTACATAAGCAGTACTACTCATTACTGGCTCTCCCACTGTACCTTTAATAACCCAACAAAGCAATTGAAAGTCTGAGGTGAAGCCAAATCATTTTAATTTTTTTCTGTACTAAAGAAAAACAAAGTAGCAGAATAAAGATATTTGCTTTGCACTTACCAGGAGCGTAACTATCAAGCCATTTCATTTTCTGTGCTTGTTAAGTTTCATTCTTATTCTGGAATACGTAAGTGAGTAAAGATATCACTATGAAATGTGAGTGTAAAGTAAACTAATAAAAGAAAAAAGCAATATATACTTAAAATAAACTCATATATTGAGTAATTTTTAGAGCTCTGTGACTCCTAAGGTTATCATTTTCTCACAGGCATTTCTGCATTTACATCTGCTTTGACAAATATAAATACATGCACTCAAGCATTAAATCCTTGCAAGGAAAGTACAAAACTAAGTTATTTGCCTTTAAAACCAGAATGAATAATTAAAGCTGTGAACTTGGAAAGCCTTACTGCTCTGCAGTTTCCACATCTGTGTAGGAGTAAGGACAGACATTGGCATGGGGAAGCACATCTTTACTTGAGCTAGCAGAATCCTAGCATGAGATTACTTAATGATTATTGGAATGGAAGTATTTTTACTATTTCTTACACACACTTCAGTTTCAACTTCAGTTAGCATCAAAAAATAAAATGGTTTCCAAGGCTAGCATGTGCATTTTCTTGTTTACAGAGCAATAACAAGCAGGTGATTTAAATATCATAGAAGTATGTTTAAATTTATGAAATACCTGTTTTAATGTCAATTTATAAAGTAATCAATAACCACTTCAAGTACGTTCATGGGAGAACTTATATTGCAACAGGTTGTCAGAAGCATAACATCAGGATTTAATGAAAACATATAGAGACCTATAATACTCTTCTACTGCAGGTGGCAACTACTAATGTTCAATAAGACAGAGAAAAAGCACAAAACCACTTCTTTTTCAGTACTCTCTCCTCCCACCCAGGAACACAAATAACTGCTACAAACTGCTCTACGGCAACACTACCAAACAGGTACTTCTGAAGTTTTTGTATCATTTAATAACAAATCAAAAACCCAGGGGGAAAAAATTATGTAACTGAATTCAAAACTGGGGGTCGTGGCTCATCTTCACAGCAGTTCTAGAGAGAAACTACAGTTGCCAAAAAAAGAAAAACACAGAAGAGTCACTTGACATCTACTGTACAAAGAAAAAATATTTGTATGAATTTGCAAGCAAATGCAGATTTAGGTGTCTGCTGAGTTGAGTTACAAATTGCAGTTCAGAATGTTTGCAGGAACTGGCAGAAAGTCCTAAAGCAGGGGAAACAAGCTGCCTTATATTTGAAATACAAAAACTAGTCTTCTGGTTGCTCTGTTGTGAGGCCGCCTTCTTTAATAATGGAAGCATTGCAGGTAACAACAGGAGAATGTCTTAAACAAGTGGCAATGTTGCCTGGGGACCCTGGGCCAGGCTTAAAGAAATGTCTAACATTGTATCTCCAAGGGAAAATGAAAATACATGGCTTTGATTCCCTCTGACAGGAGCTGAAGTTTTTGAGCCTGTTGTAACACCCACAAGATTTAGTAGATAAGGAAACAGAAATCAAGGGCCTACCCTGACACCTACAGTATCAGATAAGGCACCAAAGGCCTTACCAAAAGCTACACCAAGATCCATGGCTTTGGAAGCAGGATTCTGTCTCTTTCATGGTTCCCACTGTTTGAAGTCAATCCTCTATATGTCTTACTTGTCAGTTATCCAAACTTTTCAAGAAGGAGAAATAAATCAAACTGGTCAAGTAGCTGTTTTTATAGTTATTTTTCTTCCATTCCCTCTTCCACTTTTCCCTCACCCTTCTGAGGTCTGATTTTTAAACTGGATTTTTTTCAGTTCTGTTTCACTGGGGGAATTCACTACAAACACCTTACGTGTTTGTGGTAGGTGAAGTGACAAGCACCCACAGCCATGGAGTGTAGAAATAGTGGCTTTTTTGTTGGTTTTTTTTTTTTTCAGGTAAATTTCTAATCAATTATCATTACTACTGAAGTACAAATATTTGCACTCCCTTGTGACTTCAAGGTTGAGTAGCTGCTGATAACTGACTGCAGTTGCTAAAGCATTAAGAGCTTTTTAGAAGCATGAGAGTTCTTCAGAAAATATTACCATATTTTGCATGAGATGTGTTGAAGGGATGCAAAAAGCAGTGAATAGGCCTGCAGGGGCATCTTTGTGACAAAATGCACCTTTAGTTTTAATGAAATTTTATTAAATAAAAGTTTCTGAAATTGAGTTAACTTCTTTTTTAGAAGTGCTAACATAAATGGAACTCCTTAGAATCCATATTAGCACAGCTGAAAACAGAAACTCCTTTTGTCTTCACCTGTGAACTTTAAGTTCAGTCTCAGGTCAGAAGCTAACTAGAATAGAGAGACAAATGCTGCCAGAGGTATGAATAAAGAAACCACTCTTCTGTTATGTAGTAAACAGAAGGAATTCAGCTCAGAATCGTTACGAGATTGTTTCTGAGATGCTTCTTCAAATCAACAGCTTCCCAAGTAGAGTGCGAGGAGTGTGTGAAGGCAGGGCTTCATTTTCTTTCTTTTAACCTTTATACAAGTAAACTAGGCCAGCTACACAAGCCACAGTGCTCTGCAGTGTGGCGCAAGACACAGGCACAGTAAAGACAGAAACATCTATGATATAGATAGGAATATCCTTCACGTTTTCTCCAATTGAAGCAAGCTGCTATGGAAAAGAAACTGTTTAAAACGGACCTTTGGATTTCTGTCTGAAGACAACTTGAAATAAAGCTATCTAACAACTTTTTTGCACACGGTAAATCCATGACTTAAATTGTATTTGCTCCTATTTGTAATTCCTTAAGATTGTGCTAACCAGAAGGCTACGAAGACAGATTATCAAAGACAGCTTCTCTAACATCAAAAATGCTTCTTAAACTCCAGGGACGCAGTAGGCTGTCCCAAGTATTGAAATAATGATGATAATTGAATCTCATCACAGAAAGCAAAACCAACTGCTTCTGAGGATTTAAGGAATGCCATCTTCTCCACAAAACCCTTTCACTGCAAAATACAAGTACTTCAAAAAATGTTCACTATCCTAGCTAAGTAGGAACATACAACAGAAAGTACATAAAAGAAAGACTGGACATTTTCTTAATTATTTCTTAATTATTAGGATGAATCAATCCCTCTTTCCTGCTAGCTTTGGCTGTCATTTATATCTGAAAATTAATTATGGCAGTAGATGTATTATGCTGTGGCAGTAACATTTGGGTACCATGTAACATTTGGGCAATCAAAAATACCCACAATCTCCTAAGGAACTGGATTTGGATCCTCCACAAACAATAGCTAAACAGCAACTTTACTGAACATACTGAAATAATTTCCAATGCTAATTTGCACTCAAGTTCAAAGATTGCCAGAGATCTCCAGATATCCAGAATGCTTTTTTGGAGTTCAATACATTATGGCAGTGATTCTATTGATTAAGAGCAAAACCTTAACATTAAGGTCAGATGTGCTTATTGATTTTTTTTATTTTTTTTAAAGGAAGACTTAGTATGAATGCTAATGGCTAATGACTAGAATTGTAGATTTGTAAGTCCATTTCACAAATTAAATCAAAGCAGGTTCTCTGTCCCCAGCAGCTAAGTTAAATAAGCATAATGCCACATCTGATCTAGTCTAATTCTTACTGTCTTTTATAGGATTGTGAAAGAAAGTCTGTCATGAACCCTTTCAGAAAGGAAAAAAATCTAAGTAGGAAAGTAGAAATAACAAAGGTTAGGTTGCAGAAGTATCTGAACAGATACTATGCAAGGACAATCACAAATTCCAACTGCATATACATTACCCACAGCATTACACTCACACATCTAACATCATTAGGAGGCTGAGGAATGAGAGCATGTTTACTTTTCTAGAGTTAAAAAAATTGTGCCATTACTGAAATGCTGCAGTCTTCCACAGCAACATTTGTTACATTTATTACTGGCAAACATTATCTCCCATTTAATGATCTAATTTTCCTGAACTGACGCCACTGAAAGTTTCTGTCTGTAATGGCAGACTGCAGAGATAATCACATCACTCGTGATTCGGATGATGTGTAAAATACATGAAACACCAACTCCTTTGTTTTAAGTGCTAAAACTCCACACAAGCATAGACATACATGATTCTTCCAAAATACTGCATTCTTTAGCCAGCTATAACAGAAAACATTTAAAAAATAGCTAGGAGCATTTCCCTGTCAAATTGGGCCCTGTGTCCAGTGACATCTACATGTAGCACACAATTGTTACATGCTCATTAGAGCTTCATGTCAGTGCCAACTCAATAAAACAAACCAACCTCAGACTGAACACAATGCCAATGCCAGGCAGCTCTGCTCTTTCCCTGCAGTACTGACAGTCATTAGAATTGTTGACCATGAAACCACTCTCTATCCTTGTCCTTTACTCCATCGCATGAAATCTCAGATACTGCTGCTCTCTTGTATCTTCATGTAGGAAAAAAAAAAACCTAAAACACGTTTATCCTCAAACAAACATCAGAAAGAATGATCATTTCCTGTAGCAATTATTCAAATCCCATGAATAACCTACAAATGTGTCTAGCAAATCTGCTTCACAGTTATCAAGCAGCCTTTTAAGAATCTACACATACGCTGTAAGATACAGGAATTTATTTTTCAAACAACCTAAAAAATCAAACAGGAGGTAAGTATTTCCCATTTTACTAGCAGCTTACTGTCAGCATTTACTACTAGTAATGTATGGATTGAATTAAAGATGTTCAAACAAGTGAACAGAGATGTTAGCTTCATCATACTGAACTTAAGACAAATAAATAAAGGGGCATTACTGTCACAGCTTTTCCTTTAATATGGTTTCAGTGATTAAACTAGTTATGTGAAAGACCTGGAAATACTACATACATTACCTTATCCAAAAATTCATTGACAAGGCATTTCACTCGTTTGTGGCTTTCTGTAGTTTGTTTCTAATACTCTTAGACTGCCTACACAGCTCAGAGGGACAAGAACATAAAAACATTCCTTCAAGTTCTGTTTTACTCAGGAAGAAAGACTGATGTCTCAATCACATCCTTCCCAGAACAGATGCATTTCTAAAATTCGTTCACAAGTCAGTAGCTCATGAATTTTCTACATCAACGTACATTTCAAGCTTTTAACTCGGGGGGCAAAGCAGAAATGAATCAAGAAAAAGGACATGCAACACCCACTTTACAGTTACACTATTTACTGCATCTGAACTTCTCATTCTACTAAGAAGACTGAGTAGGAGGAGAGACAAGGAAAAAACTGCTTACTTCACTTCTGTATAAGTCTTATAGATCACTTATTTCATTAGACTGGTTATAGCCTTCAGACCTGAACCTTCTATTTTACATCCTAATAAGCACACAAATGAAAGGCTTATGTTACTCCAATAATGCCAGCTAAAGCACATCAAGGTCCAAATAAATATGAAAATAATAGACTTGAAAAAAATATTTGCAGAGATGTGATGTTCCAGTAATTACTAGTGCTATAACATAGCATCAACACTGAAGAGTCTCACTAGCCTCGTATTTAATTCAAGCACTCATTGCATCAGTGGACTCAAATTAATCAGTAAAAGTCATAAATACGGGTGCACTTATATATGAGCCTTTCAAATTCAACTATTTCAACATTTTCAAAATGATCTGTCTGCAATTTTGGAGTGTAGTTTTAAGCATACAAACAGTACTCCAGTTAAATCACAAATTAATACTGATTGGAAAGGAACACTAACAAGTCAAGCTTTTATCTTAGGGTTCATGGACTTTCCAAATCTGCAGTTCCTCACTATTTCTTGGCTTCAACACAAGAGGTCAAGTGATCAATTGTTTTTTAAAATTGGCAGTCTTCATCTGTGAGAAATATACTACTACACAAGTACTGAAACTAGAAAAAAACTTGCTGATTCCAACTGACGTTTTAGACAACTATTTACTTAAAGCCAAGCATCAAGTGCTACATTTGCCAACTGTTAAAGGATTCATACCATAAGGAGAAGAAAAATATATTGTTATGGATAGGGTATTAAAATGTTGACAGTCTGCCCTGAACTTTATCAATGGCGTGGGCAATACCTGTCTCCTGTAAAATTCCATGCCACTTCAGAGTGTTACTACAAATACAGAACTGGTTCTCCTTATTCTGTTCAGCTTGGCTGTACTGCACTCCAGAAATAAGATAGCATGTATAAAGTTGAAAAGAAACTGCGTTTTTCTTCTTTGTATTTTCCTCTTAAGCAGGATTGTGGTGATTTGCCAAATCTTCCGTTTCAGCACAGAAAAGGAAAACAACAAAAGAGTGTTTGAAAAAACATATCCCATATATGAATAACTGCTTTACCTAGACCACAGGGAAGGAAAGACAAAAACAGTTCACCAGCATGAAAACTATCTAGTTACTAAAAACATATTTTCCAGTTGATCTATATGACTGTTTACTGCAGTCTCTGGGAAAACCATAACCACTACTCTGTCATGTTGTAATGATGTGGAACTGTTGTATGGCATAAGAAAAAAGAAAAATCTTTCTAGTGATACAAGGCATGATGTTCATAGCAAGTCTCTAACAACAGTAAAATTCACAATTTAAAGAAAAGAAAAAAAAACAACCACACATCAGAAAAAAAAAAAAAATCCCTTTAAAACAATATTAAACACTGCACATAGTCAACAACTGAAATGGCAAGAAGCTAAATAGTAAGTTTTATTTATTTATTTATTTTTCAGCAACGTTAAGGCAGATCTTTAGTCAGGATCCTGACTACATAAACATTACATTTTTATGCTTTCTCTACTCTCTCCTACCCAGTTCCTGATATATAAGAAATTGGAGTGCATTTCATAAATACAGTATGAAAGAAAAAAAAAACAAAACCTGCCAACAGTTGAAAACACAAACAGTGCATTAGAAAAAGCCATTCTCAAGTTGTCTACTACCATTTTCACCAGAATTATTTGTGCTATAGGAATAATGTTGTTGGTGACTTCTTGGCAGCAGATTAACAGGTGTAGCAGAAATGCTAAGTCACAGCTGGAAGCAGCACTGGAGCACCTGGTGGGAAGGCAGGGCCAACTGCCAAGAGAGCTCAGGTGCATGCAACGTACCTGCGTGACCAGAATTGCTGCAAGGATCCACCCCCTTCCCAAACCTGTTTAAGGGTTGGCAGTGGAAGCAAGGGGATCTCTCTGGAGATCCCTGTGTATGTGAGCTCCTCCTACAGGTAAGCAGGGGTTGTTGTTGTTGTTGTTGTTGTTGTTGTTGTTGTTGTTGTTGTTGTTGTTGTTGTTGTTGTTGTTGTTGTTCCTTGTGTTTTTTTGTTTTTTTTGTATGTTTATGGCTGCTGTGTTTGGGTGTATCCTTACTTGCTGTAGCCTAGGACTTTGCTACCCTGTCATCATTGCTGTGCTTTCCATTGTATTATAATATCACAACAGGTGGTTTTCATTATTCAGGTTGTGTTTTTCTGGAGTTAACACTTATAAACAAATTACTCTTGATACTACTGTTTCCTAGCTGAGAGTCTGGTCATGTAGTCTGGTTTGGGATGTAGTTTTCCTCCCGGTTTTAACAATAAAACAAACAAACAAAGAAGCAGTTACAAGATAAATGAGACTTTTAATACAAAGGGGGATGATGTTAATGAGAAAAACTTCCTCAACATAAGGCTAATAAAACTAGGTGAGTTTTGTTTCCTCTGTTTTTAAAAGGAGCAAAAAAGGGGAGGAAAAAGACTGGAGAAAGAACAATGAACTCAGTTATATTTTTTCTTTAGTATTATTAAAAAAAAAAAAAAAAAGCTTTGTAAAAACTGTGAGCTTAATTTAAATCCACACAACTCTATAATCATTGGAATGGTCAGAGAGAATGAGAGCAGTTAATTACTACCTTGCTATTAAATGGAGGTACCTCACTTAGCTGGCCTTAATGAATTCTGCTTGTTTTTCCCAGCTTATGTTTAGCTTTTTTCAGGTTAGAATAAGTAGTATGTGAACACTGGGGAAATCTAGATGGCCACTAAGTGTACCTAACAATTACTACTGTGAAACTAATTACAGAACTTCAAGTGGTATCTTTGCCATTCCAGCTTTCCTCCTCTCTTCTCTCCTCCATATCTCCCACTGACTATAGGTGTAGACAATATCTACACTACCATTAACCTCAAAGTGAAATATCTTGCTATAAAACAACATTCTAAAAGCTTTCACTGGATGGCCAGGTGTAATTGCCTCCCTATAGGTGCCCCTGTACAACAGCACTCAGCACAGGACTGTTTACTCTGTTCCCAGCTGTGTGCTTGGTGCAGGCAGTCTAACTAGAACTAGCCCAGAATACAAGGCTGTTTGAGTACAGCACTGTCTGGGAGCTGCTCCATGATGAGGCAGGAAAGGACAGACAGCACACAGAGTGAGCAGTCACTGTTTAGGTAGAAGGTAATAGCTCCAGCAAGGTGGCGATTTTTAGGTTACGGTATTGAACAAAACATATCTATTCCCTGATGAAACAACCCACAACTTCTCAAGAAAAAAAGCACCACACTAATGGATTATTTAAAGCCTCCAAGAATGCTTTGATGGAAACTAAGCAGAAAATTAGAGAAAATGGAAACAAAGATTTCATTTATACCTCTGGCTATGAAAGCAGATTTAACAAAAAAAAAAGATGAAAGGCTCCACGTTTTGTTGTTGCTTATCCAGAACCCCAACAGGAGGGAAAGCTCAAAAGCCAGTGCATTCACTTTCCTTTCATGGAGGAGGTGGACTACAGTGGAAATTCTAAACTCTATAGATTATCTCTCTGTAGAAACTACATAAATAGCTCAGAGAAATGGAAGTTAGACACAATCTGCCTCCCCTTCAACCCCCTGCACTTTTTTTTATATTAGATATGATTTAGCTTTTTCTGTAAGTAACTAAAATAAACTAAAATATCCTTTAAATAATACTGGATTAAAGAATCACAAGCTATGGACAACTATGAGATGTTGTGATATTATGAGCAAACTTTACTGGTAATTCCCAAATCTTACCAATATTATTGATAAGACTATAAAATTCCCCAATCTTATTAGTTTGAAAATTCTTCTTCTGTATAACTCAGATCAATCAAAGCTGTCTCATGCTCCTTTATTCTCCCTTCAAATATCAACTTTAGAGATGAGAATGTTGCTTTTTGTTTTCACAATGTATAATGTATCTATCCAGACTATGCACTGTGGGGAAAAAAAAATGCATCATAAACTCCAACACTAAAATCCCAGGGCTGCTCAGCAAGTAATGCCTCCTATTTTATTTTATTATGCTGGCCCACAATATCAGAGGTGGATGGTGGTGCTGTGGCAGTAGCTGAACCTTCCCACCAATATTACATGACATTGTTGCTGAGTGACAGATGGCAGCAGAGGGGCAGTCCGATGGAGTGATGTCTGACATGGAAGCACATATGAGACAGAAGGGTGTGGCTGAATTCCTCCATGCAGAAAAAATTGCACCCACTGACATTCGTTGAGACTTGCAGTTTGTTTATGGAGACCAAACAGTGGATGTGAGCACAATCAGGTGGTGGTTAGTGTTTCAGCAGTGGTAAGAGTTTGTCACCTCTGTGGTGCAAATTGCTAAGTGCCTACCTGCTCTTGTTCATCACTGGTGAAGATGCGTACTGATGGTAGTAGCAATGTTGAATAGCTATGTTTTGTAGCTGAGAATTTGCTCTATTAAATAGCCTTATAGGCCTCTTTGTATCTGTTGTAGTTTCTACAGAAATAAATAGGAGGCATTGCTTTCAAAGCAACCTACTTATATATATTCTCTCATATAGAAATAGGGCTTGTTTTCTTCACTTTTTCCTTTGTTTTCTTTTTTTTTCTCGCTTTTGCACTGTTTATAGATAAGCTACAAACAATACTGAGATGAGAAAAAGGAAACTGAACTGACAAAGCACATGACAGTAAGCAGTTTATCAGAAATACTAATACCCCTTCCCTACCTGCCTCATTCAAGTTAAAGAGGTTCAAGGATTTATAGGAAGCTGGACAAACATGCTTTGAAGATCTAAAGCAGACAGACTCAGGGAGAATGCGTCAGCTACTAAGGTTCAGGTAGGGGCAGAAAGTTAGGAACAGTCATTATCTGCAGCAAAGATGGAAAAAACCAATTCAAAAGTATGCAGTGAAAATCCAGGGCTGGCTCACAGCAGACAATGAGCTCTCGGGCTGGCCCGCTCATCCTTCCCAGCTGACCTAGCAGTCCAGCACAGCAATTGAGGGAACTACAGAAAATAATGCTTCACAGATTTTGGGTCAACCTGCTCTCCTCCAGGATGCATATTCAGATTTGAAACAGACAGGAAAAAAAGGTATTAGAAGGTATATGCAATGTTTATCTCCCAATATCTCAGGTTGGATGACACAACCCTCCAAGTAGGTTTCAGTTTAAATCATTTGTTGTTGTTTAATCTCTACTAAAATGAAAAGATTGCTACACAATCAGATTTTGTTATTGCCATGGAGCCATCACTTCAAGGTTGAACTCAAAGCATCACTAATATTTACACAAATAAGGATTATCTTTAGAACATAGAGAAATTTATTAGTACAGCAGAGGTTTATAAGGCATGAATATATTTTATTTATAGCAGGAAAATATTCCTATATTCACCTCTTAGTTTTCTTAGAAAACTAACTCTTGTCCTGTGCTGTCATACAGCCCTAAAATGACACAGATGCAAATGACTAATGCAGCTTGTGTATTTATATTGTTATCAAAAATCATAGAGAAGATGTGTTCTCCTTTCTCAGAATTTTTTACTTTGCTGTTTCAGCGGTCAGATCAGCAAGGTGTGTTTAGCAACATAATGAATGCAGTAACACTGTCATAGCAGGCAAACTGCTAATGGGTGCTATACGTGTTTCTCCTATAATTCCAATCATACAGCTCTGATTTGAATGATCTATTTTATTCCTGACCTGAAAGTCTAAGTGGGCAATTTAACAAACTGAGACTAGTAACTAAGCAATGCAAGTCGGGCCAACAGGCAGAGGAGAGGAGAACACTCAGGGTATAAAACTGCAAGTGCTGTGTTGGTGTCCACATGCCACTGTGAGAGTTCACAGAAAGAAGTCATCCTCAAACATCAAAGGAATGCTTTTAAGTCAGAAGTAGAAAAATATCAGCTACCTTGCCTTCCAGGATGTTACTGAGGAGCCAAGCAATAGACAAAGGTCAGAATGGAAGTAATGCAATTACTCTGAAATGATGTTGAGGAAAAATGACTGCAAGACTGTATTTTAGATAACATTAGATCAGACAGTACAGCCTGAAAGGTATTTATGTTTATAATGATGCACAAGGCATCTAAAAGAGCCAATATCTATAGACACAGGTCTATACTTGTGAAAGAACAATCCTCATTGAATTTCTGGCCTGCAAAACTACTATATGTACTCAGTCTTCCCAGTTCTCAGTGCTCTGCATTCTGTTTTAGTTACAGTCCACTTTTGTTACCTCACTGTTTTCTGAGATTTACAGGGAAGACAAAACATAAGGGAGATATTCTCCATTCCCCCATCGCCTCCCCCCCAGTGTTTATATTGATTCTTGAATGCAGCAAGAACAAATTGCTATTCTTGTATGCTTCTTGAGGATCCAAGATGGAGCGTGCCAACTATGCTTTCTCCTCTGTAACATTATATATATAATATATATATTAGTTTTTAAGAGGATAAGTCAAATATTTCGAGCAGCAAATAAAAACAGCACAACAATTGATGCTATTGTGCATCTTGGCTTTTAAGTGAATTAAACCACTACTTTATTACAGACATATTATCTGGAATTAGTACTGCTACAGTTGTGGATTGAAATAATTCTTGTGGACAAGAAATAAAACAAAAACAAAGCCAAAAACATCCTTCCCAGGAAAGAAAAGCAAGGGCAGCAGAGATAAATTTTGTTGTGTTTCTTCACTATAGAAGCACAAATGGGAACTAAGAAGCTCCTTATACAGTTGAGAATTCACCTACTTTCACGAGAACATATGACAGTTCAGCTGTGGAACTTATTAGTACTAACAGATAAGTACATCAGGCACATTTGACTGACAACAGATAAAAGCACAAGATAAAAAATTTAACAACTTAAGTGCTCTGCGAAGTATTATAAAACTTTCAGTTTCAAGTTTTAATTAAATTCCCACTTTTTATGTATTTGAACTCAGCTTTAAGGACACAAACTCTACAGGAGTTTCGTTATACTCCTTTTATAGGCATCATGTAAAATGGGATACTGGGATGCAGAAGGGGGAAAAATGGGAAGCAATGGATGTGGAGAACAAATTATTGTAACAGTGAAAAAATCAGCTGTTGCAAACAGTGACACTTTGCAAAATTACAGAGTAACAAAATTTCAAGCTGGATTAATCTCTAACTCAGAAGTATCTCTCCTCAGAAGCATCTACTGATTTCATGCTAACAATACCTCAGCCAGGTCTTAAGGTGAAGTTCAGCTCTTCACAAAATACTGGTATAAATCCCATGCACCAGGTGGAGTTTACACAGAATTCAAGAGGCACGTAACTCTTGTGTCAACTTTTCACTCGGGGATCAATTTTCCCTTAACATATAAAGCAAACATGGGAAGAAAGGTTACTGCATAGTATTTAAGAGGAAAATATGACACTTGGAGAAAAAGTAAATACCATCATAGTCTCTATAGTTTTCACTACCTCAGATACTTGGAAACTAAAACTGAATAGGATGGCTATTAGTTTAATTCAGGAGTCTGTGTGCTACATACAAAGCAAATACACAATTATATGTGTTTTTATATGAAAGTCAAGGTTTTTTTTTACATAAATATGGGACTCAAAAATGCCTCCTAGGTCATAAGCTTGTATTTATTTTAAGGGAGGCAGAAGAGAAGGAAAAAGGAAAAAAATCCTTGAACAATCTTACTTCCCCCACCCATTGAGAACCCCAAACCCCTAGGGAACCTGCACACAAGAAATGCCTGTAAGGCTTCTTCTGTTTACCCACTATCAGTCTAACAAGACATGAAGTTGAGGAATCAGCTAACTAATGAGCTGCTTTCAGTTATGTGAAATCTTACCTGATTTCTTCATACATACTGGTGTTTTATATTTCATAAATGAAAGTTTGTGGAAAATTATGGCTTGGATTTGTGAAGAAGCAGCAGAAAATATTTAGATTCATTCATATTTGTGCGTTTTTGGCAGTGCTGCTGGTATTTAACAAGAGAATTCCCTGTGCCACTCTTTGTGCAGTTTCTGATGTGTGTGATATTGCTCCCCGCGGGGCGTATCTTGAGATTTTAAGAATTTTTATTTGGAAGACCGCCAGAATTGGTTTATACCTTTTAGAATTGAAATAGAAGTTTAATTGGTTCTGCACAGAATTTAGAGATCCTACTGATAAGCCAGACAAACAATACATTCAAAAATATTTTCAAGAGAAGTAGAGATGCTGTCACAGACAGCCCAGCACTACTTAAATACTTCAAATATCATTTTTGACACAACCAATATCTGTAGACAAGAATTTAAGATGATCTGTTGCTGATTTCTGGGACATGTGCAACCTAAGTGGTTTGTATGCTGATCTAACATGCAACACTAGTAGCACTACAGTGTTGTGTTGGTTTTTTTTTTCACTTATGAATTCACACGTGCTGAAAATATAATGATATTCCTGTGTGATATTCCTGTTATTTCCCCCATTTCAAAGGGTCTTTTTGTTTATTTTTAAAATCACTTTGTTGCACTTCAAAGTAAGCTGATGTACATTCATGCATACATTGGTTTGAAGTAGAATTATATACTATAAAATATGCCACACATTTTGAATTCTTTAGTTATTTTTTTATTGTGATTTTATTTTTTATTGGATTTTATTTTTTATTGGATGTTGAATTTGATCATTTGCAAATTCGAACGGATTCATGCACTGACTTTTGACTATCAGAGATAGATATACAGCAATCCTCTTTTTGATTTTTGGATTCAAGTTACAACTCATAACTTTCCTGCTATGGACACTTTACCTGCCCAAAAATTTTAGCATAAAAATTTCTGAGTTTACAACTAACATTCAAACCCATCACAACCCCAAGATTGGGAATAGCTGGCAAAAATAAAAAAATAAAAAAAAAAAAATTGGTACTTTATTTATCAACTTGTTTCTTTTAGAACCTGTTGGAAACAACAGGTCAATTCTGAGTTGTGTGTATTCTGAGAATACATATATGAAATTGATTCATTTTTCTTGAAACAGCCAAGAGGGCAGATTTCGATGCATTTGTATTCTCAATATCCAGGAGAAGTAGCAAGCTTTAGGGAAGTGCTCGGAGTAGTGGGACAAGAAACAGGAAATATTCACCCAGTTCCTTTTTCCTACAAAGACTTTCGGAAAATCTTCACAAAGAGTGCAAAGCTGGTTTCTCTGTCTCATGCTCTTAATGCACAAAACAGGAAAAATAACATTGCCTGATCCATTACAATATTCCAAGATTTCACCAGCAAATGTCAATAAGACTTGTAAGTGTCAATTTTTGCTTTCAAAGATGTATATACAATATACATACATAATCCTAAACTATAATTTGCTTCATTATCAGATAGAGAAATGAGACTGTCAGTCTTTGAAATCAAGAGTGGAACTATCATTCAGCTGCTGAATCCTCCTCACAGTTACTGAAGAACATACAAAAGCTCAGTCTTTCCTATTATTACCACTACTGCAATTTTAATCTGAACAGTGCCAGTATTAGTTTGCCAGCAGTACAGGGGTTATAACATCCAAATTAACAGATTTATTTTTATTGGAAAGAAAATTGGAAAATAGTAACACAAAACATATATACATAATATGTACATAATCCTGCTATTACTATGCATGATACTGGGCTGAGGAGAGAATGATGTGAAACTGACTGCATAAGAGATCTTAAAGTACTTCAATAACTGCTCAAAAATCACTACTGCTCCAAAAAATACTTTTTGTATAGGGTAGAATTGGTGGGAATCTCAGGGCACAGGTCACTTTACTTTTCAGGATAGCAGCATAGCATAGACAGTAGGTTTACAATTTACTTAGAAAATAAAATATCAGTTTGCTGCAATCTTGTATCTCCTTAGGACAACACAACCTTATGGGATAGTTGTCTACTCCAAATTTAGAGATCAAACAATGGTGGAAGGGACCTTAAAATTAACTAGTTCCAACCCCCTGCCTTGGCCAGGATTGACACCCATTAGAAATCTGTAAGTTCTCTTAGTTGCAAAATAGTGTACGATCTTCATTACCATCCTCTGCTTGGAACAGCTGGCTAATCCATCAGTGCATCCACTCCAGAGACAGAGGTTCTCATCAGCCTAATTTGTAAGCAAAAGCCAGACTAGTTACTCAGTATTCAGTTCAGATAAGTATTTTGTACAGAGCTAGCTTAAAAAAAAAAAAAAAAAAAAGAAATTGCTGGTTAACAAGCTGAGTAAAAAAAGGAAAAAAAAAAAAAGTACGATATGCCCTACAACTTTGCAAGACTTTGTGAATATTTACAAATACACTTTTTCACATTTATGTGATCACTTCTGTTTTGTATCTTGTCTCTCAGGACTAACATAGCACGTTTTCTTTCCAAAAGATTATTAAATCACTTTCTAATGGATGACTCCTTCCTCTATTGATCTCTCCTAGTCATATCATCCTTCTTCTGACACTACTTTTGCCAGTAGGAAGAGGAAACTATTATTTGATTTAGCTCATTTTGATGCTGTGCTGCAGCTAGGCTCTTTGCTCTCTCTCTCTCAGCTCAGAACTGGCAATGATCTCTCCTTCTCCTACGTGTTATGGCGGTGCTAGTCCATACCTCTTTGTCATACATCATTAGCTGAGATGCTTCCTGTTGGGAGCACTCAGCTCTTATTGTCCAGAGGTTTCTACACTTGACAGGAAAAGGCAGTGCTGAGGGTAGAATGTTTGTGAGCTGAAGCAGTGCTGGAGGGCATCTGGGCTCATTACTCACTTCACCATCTGGAAGCAGCATATTTATTGTTATGAGACCTTACCTCCGCCAGGGCACCTTATTTCTGAGATTATCAATATACTCAATGTAGGCCAGCTGCTCAGTTAATTGTCAGTGTGCCAAATCCATGCGCTGTAATTCTATTGACAGAGCAAAATCAGCTTGTTCGATTAACTGTGATTGTTTCTGTTTTAACTAGTGGAACTGAATGAATTAAAAGCCTCGAGCTTTCAGCTATTTTTCCCTGAATAATAAGACAAACTTATAAAGCTTAATGACATGACAAACGCTTAGCAATGCATAGCCTGTGTTCCCACAGGCAGGCTAAACAAGATCTTCCTCGCTGTTCTGTGAATATAGTTAAGGAGCCAGCCTGCAAACTTCTACTGTGTTCATTCTGCGCTTTTCCTGTACGGAATCTAACACCTGACAAAGACATGTCACCTAGAATTTCAAAGTGAAAAGCAGATCTGCCCATAGGTCTTAGCTACGTTTTCACACAGCTTATTGAAGATGAAAGTAAGGTTGTCTCTTTAAAAGGATGCATTTTAAAAGGTCTGTCAGCAGTACTAAACTTGCTTGGAATCACAACTACTGAGGTGGTATTAATCAGCTAACCTGCAAGTAAGAAGTTTCATAATAAATCACCTATCCTAATGCTAGGATCAAGAGGTCACATTGTTTAGTGAAGGGAGCTCAGGATGTCACTGTAAGAACCTACAAATCTTAGTGGCCAGAAGCAACGCAGTTTCCACATTGTACTCAAAATGTTAATTAAACTGTTACCTCCTTTTCTTGTTGTTGTTTTTAATGCACACAATAATACAAATTTTAGATCATCATCTTCTTTCTTTTCTGTTTCTACCCCCCACCACATTTCAGGGGTTTGACAGCAGAGTTCTTTACCATTGTGGAATGACAGACTACATTCCTATAGTAGAGAATGCTATAGAAAGACTATAGCATTGAATTGACTCCTCAGTCAATTCTGTATTTTAAGTGAGTGAGTTTTTCCCCTCAGCTAGTAAACAAATAGGATTATTCCCAAATCTGGTTTCTTAGATAACATGCTTGATAATCTTTATGCAAACCTTCCTTCATCTTCCATTATTCAAATGGAATATGTTCCTCAATTCAAATTATTTTCTGAGTTAAATTGAAGGCTTTAACATATTTTTTCAGAATTTACAGAATGTAAACAAGAATGATTGTCTTCATTGAGTCTTATCATATAACATCAGCAAGAAAACAGCAAAATTTATTTTGGCTGTTCAATTTTGAAAAGCTTCCTGATGAACTATTTCACATTAAAATTGGCTTAAGTAAGGAGGGTTATGTAATACAGGCCTCTTTGTCAAGTTCTTACTTGTGCTCTAGGAGATAGTCTCTCCACCTCTCAAAGGAGTGAGCTTTTCTTCCTGTTTCCTTGGTGATGGATCAGGAAGTGAATAAATCCTTTCATACACTGTGCTGTGGTCTCTAGTAAATGACAATGTAGGGTGTTACCAGTTCCAGCTGTTCCTATGAACTTCTCTTTAGAGATGGTTGGCACTAAATGGCACAGGAAAATAGCTTTGGCAGGGGATCTCTGTGACACAGCACTTACCTAAACTTTCTTTTACTGCAAGATGCATAGCAAATCACTCAGCCTTTGATCCCAATTTGTCTGCCATTTACAGAGCTCTTTTTTTCCTCTCTTCTCCCCTTCAGCTATTATCTATAGGTTTCAAATTGTATTTTTTTCCTTCCTTGGAGAGCATAACATTATTTCTTCTTCTTGTCTTTTTTGTTTTTTTTTTCAACAGCTCCGAACTGGAAGAATTGTGTTGTCTGACCAGGCTGTATAGAGCATATTATGCTCAAATCTTCACCCCACGGAATTCACAGAAGTTCTACAGAGCTAAAATTATTCCCAATTAAATTGATTGTAAATCAAGTATTTTATGTCCCTAAGAAGCTGTTTTCAAGTTACTGTGGAAATAATTAAACCTCCTGATATTTATTTAATAACTAAAACACAAGTTCAGACGAGAAATTAATGTATTTTGTTCTTATTATGCTATTTTGTAGAAGAACTTGTTAAGTCAGGACACATTACAGGCCCATACTGGAGAGAGCAAAATTATTTAACAAGCAAAAGCTCCCTCTCGTGGCAGGCTGGCAGGAGGCCCCGTAACAGCAGCTGGAAAGAAAACCCACGAGAGCTCACAGCACACGTGGTCTGATTCTTCCTCGTCAGCGTATTGCTGCTCCTTCTGCAGAGAATTACAACAATACAGACACGAGAAAATTAATTCCTGTCATAGAAGGAGACAAGAATTATGAGGAACAAAATAGTAAGGAACTTCACAACCTTAATATAACTGAACTCAATTCTGGAAAGAGCAGCAGCATCCCAAACTGTCACAGTACATATATTAGCCAAAAAATAGATTTGGAGAAGTGCTATAATTTAATATCAAGCCTTTCCCCTTTTATTAAAGGCTTGCTGGTGAAAGTGATATAGCAATGGGGAAGTTACTTGAGCTACATAAATGGGCTCTATTCAGAAATAATCAACGCCCAATTTAAAAGAACTAATGCTTTTCACTCTGTCTTGTTTTAGGAGGTTTAATTTTTCTACTGATAGAAATAATCAATTTTGAAGTTCAGAAGTTTGTCTGAAGTTATGCAAGATGAACCACAATCATTATTTTTATGCTAGGATGACTGCTTCTCTGATAACCGAGAGAAACAAAGGCTTCTAAATCTGAAAAAGAGAAATATTGTTTCTCAAAACCAACTTAATTTTGTATGCACTCCTTTCTTCTTTAGAACAAACAACAACAAAGCCATTAAAAAAAAGAGTTTCTATTGCCTTACCTTCCCCCTTTAACAAATCTTTAATATAAAGTCATAAATTAGTAATTGCTTGAGTGAAAGGGATGCAGACCAGCTCACAGTTCTTTTTCCCCTGTTTTCCTTAGAGTACAAAGGTAACAGATATAGAAATAGCTACTTAGAGTTTTAAAGTTAGAGAGGACCCATAAGGGAGTTCTACTATTTCCCTCTGTTAAGTCACACATTGTTCCCAAAAGCCGAGGATTTTGTTGGTATTTGAGAGAGAGGCAGATATCTCATGGTTTCACATATTGTCCACATTATTAACTTCATGATAGATAAAGCTATTCACATTTTAGCTTGTTATTCAAATATGTTTCAAAATGGCATTTAGACAGGCATTTGGTGAAGTTCCAGACTTCTGCTTCTGTTGAAATCAACAGTAAAACAGATTAACTTACTTGGAGCAAGACTAAAGCATTATGAAGTTATAATACCTGTTAGAACAAAAACAATGTCACAGAAGTGTGTGGATCGTTAAAATAAAAAAATCTGTATATGAGAACAGAGTTGCCCTTTAGTGCACAATTTTGAAATGACACTCTTAAACGGGTCAAGAAATACTGTTCTGAGTTGTAATACTGTTTCATTCCACAAAGCTTCAAATGTGATGATTCTCTGATTTTATCTAAATGTGAAAAACTACCTTGTAGATAAAATTACTCCAAAACAACAAACTCAAAACATTAACATTTTTCTATAAGAAATAAAAAAGGAAATATAAATATTTTAATATAGAAGGATGAGGCATTACTGTTTTGCAGTATTTGCACTCATAGAAGTAACTGCAGTGAAGTATTTCACGTAAACTATTTTATCTGAGATAGAATGCGAGCATGAAAAATATAAAGAGCTGCTATCCCACAGGTTCTTATAGATTCCTTAATGCATTTCCTAAATGCTGACTATAAGGTAATGTGTGTAGCAATACTGTGATTCTTGGCTGCAGTAAGGTTAATTATAAACATAAGATATAAGCACAGAGGAAATAGTCACAAGCCATCGTGATGTTGGAACTCAGTACCAGCTTTCAGGAATGTGTTTATCTTGTTGAAGGACAAGGTTCTGGGAAAAGCTGGACTGGCGTCTTTTTAAGACAGCTGCTGATACATTATTGGTAGACTAACCAGAAGGTTTTGTGAGTTTTGTTGGTTGTTTTTTGGTTTTTTTTTTTTAGAATAAAAAAGCTATAAATACCTGTCTTCTATAGAATGTTTTCATTATTTTCTATGTATGTTCTAGCCTCAAAATACGGAGCTAGCTATCTCTTTGCTGACTCCTTTCTGCTAAAGGGAACACACTCTTGTAGATGCACATGCTCAGAGGCAAGAGAGAGAAGCCATATATAACAGGTTTTTTGCTAAAGCATTCTTAAGTCTACGTATTTCTTCATGCCTCAGTTGCCATTCCCCCTGGCTTCCCCTATGTAAGTACTTCCATTTTCCATGTACCTACCTGCCCACCCACCCTTTCCTTCAAAAACCCTGTAATAGCACAACTCTGCCCTGGCAATAAAAAGTCCTCAGTGCACTATTCAACTGCTTTTGCTCAGAAGCCAGGCATTATTTGTCTGTATTTTAACAGCATGGGGAGGAATTAAACCCTATTTAATTGTTTAGGGATGATTATATCAGGATGATTCTCAGATGTGTTACCTTTTCTGAATAAACATTAAATGAATTTTCTCCAGTTATCTACTCCAATGCTCTCCCTCTTGTTCTTGCTTCAGCCTTCATACAGTCTGTTCAGTACTACACAAAGTACCACTTTACTCCACTTTTGGTTTCATCAAGTATACTCTACAGTTAGAAGGCCTAGCATATTTTACAACAGTTACAGTACAATTTAGGAGAAATATAAGCAGATACAGAGATACTGTAATAGTGTCCTCTTGCTTATCTTACAAGAAAGCATTCTTGTAAATCTCCTTCAAAACAAAGTTGTTTAAAAATTGCCCTCAGTTAAATAGAGGCAAAACACCAAACTAATAACCAATAATATCTTTTTCTTCACAGAAAATGCTTGCATGTATTACAGAAAACAGGACATAATAGGACAGATTGTTTGAAGTACATAGTTCAAGAATATGCCAACTTTAGTTACATCCAAATTTTAAGTATGAAGATTTAACACCTATGAAAATCTTGCATATGTATTACAAAATGTAGCTTTTATCTTAAGAATGTCTTTAACTCTCTGGTGTGAGAGTTACTGGTAGTAAAACTGAAAGATCACATACTTACAGCTCAGATGTTCATTGTATATTGAATAGCACAGGGATTGTTGCATGCTGGGAAAAACAAAACAAAATATTATGTAAAAACATTAAGTGCAAGTGTAACTCACGTATCAGATAACATAATTCAAAATAACAATAATTGGCAAGGCAAGTTCTCATTATGTCAAGGGCCTTACTCACATCTCAGCTGTTACATGTAATCTACAAATTAACAAAATTACAAATAAACTGAAGTACTTTTTCCAAGCACTGGAAATCTTACTTAAAACGTCTTGCCTAGTCAATTTCCAGCAACACTGAGATGTATTACTAGATCAAGAAGAAAGCTGGGACTTGTTCAGGAATTTAAACAAATTAAGAAACTGTTAAAAGGCTGGCAGTTTTTTTTATAGTAGATTATTATGAATTTTTCCCCAAAACTATCTTTTTATGATTATGAAATATGAATTTGAAATGGCTCAGTTCTCTTGTGAAAAGTCAGCATATACTTGAGATGTCAGTTTTTGCACTATCCACTCTTTGCTCTTCTTTACCAGTTAACAATGTGACAATTCTCCCTTGGATATCCCAAATATAGAAAAGGGTTATTTCCATCCCAAAATTTCTTACCAGTGTTCTCAAGACTTTAATGAATCTCTTTGAAAAGTAAAAGAAAATTCTCTAAACAACAACTTTTGTTTCAAAGTTAATGCTTTGATTCCTTATCCAAACTAATTTTCACAATACCTCTGCTTGCAATTTACACTGGTAGAATGTGTTTGTGTTAGGTAAGTTCTGCAGCCCATAAAATTCACCCCAAAGCAATTTTAAATAATAATAATAGATCAAATTCAGCTAAAATATTCTTCTAACATTTTGATGTATTTTCTAACAGCTGTGCCCTGCTACAGTAGCAAGCAAATGTCATACTGTTGACTAGGCTTTGGTGTGAAATTCAGCTAACTGAACAAAACTGGGGAAACTAAAGCACATAAGATTAAAAAAAATAATCACTAGAAACTACAAATACTAGTGTGAGATACTGTCCAAAGTCTAGATCCCTCTCTGAGGGTGGCTGGATTCCATGGGTGGTTTAGTGGGAGGTACAGGTTATTGGAAAGGACTTTTAGGAATTAAATCATATAAGGCTGATGACACCTAGTAACCATATCAGTAATAGGACATAAGGCTCAGCTTATCCAAGTAACTGTATCTAAGTAACCCAAATCTGGGTGTGGATGTAGCAAAATTGGACCTATGGGAATAATTAATTAGGGGTAATTGTTTATTTTGGAGGAGTTGAGGATGGAGAAACAGGCGCAAGGGAAGCAAAAATGAGGGCCAGGAAAGTAGAAAAGGAATGAGGTACACAAATCATATTACTGATGCTGCCCAGGTACCTGCCAGGCAGCCCTGGGTTTTATCATCAGATGTGGGGCAGGACAGTAGACAAGACAAGACCTCTTGTTCTGACCACATGGTAAGACTCAAACCTGTTTCTCCAGTCAGAAGAACTGGAGCAGGGACAGGCTCCTCTTAACCAGCAAGAGCTGGAGCAACAGTTCTGTTGTCACTGCAACTGACTGCATGGGCAGCTGCCCACCACTTCCTAACATGCTCTTCGGTTATTGGATCTTAGAAAGAACATTATTTGGAAGTTTCAGCTTATGTTCTTGAACGGCTTTTTTTTTTCTTTTTTCTTTTTTCTTTTTTTTTTTTCTTCACAGTGGAAAAATGGTAGAAATCAGACATTGTGCATAATATACCAACTGCCTAATCAGATCAAATTTGAAATAAAAGAATATTTAAAGAAAAGACCAAGTAGGCTCCATAGCTTTTAGTGTATGACTGCATTATTCTTCAGGAGTATTTAAACAAAACCCTTTACTATTATTATATTTAAATTTGATTGTATAGTAGTACTCTTTAAATAGAAGGCAACAGTGCCTACTTACACACTCAAGTGACTAGGAAGAAAGACTATGTTAAACACATAAGATAACTTGATAAATTGTTAGGGAAGGGGTGGGGATATATTTCTTTAACAGTAAGGTAAGGCTGATCTCTCTCTCTCTGATTCTCCAGTGACAAACACAAACAATTCCTGTTTGATTTCTAAAGAAGCATAACAAAATGCTTCAACCAAAAGAAAAGAAATTCAACTTGTTCCGTATAAAGAATGCATAAGGACCTGAAACACAAACCAAGTGTGAATGATCCCTCTTAGAGCCTGCCTAAAGCCAGATCAATACTTTGCAGAGCTGAGAACTGTGCAATCTATTTAAAGCAAAACCTCATACAGCAACTGCTGCAGTTTTAACATTCCGTCTTTTCATCACAGTGTGTGAGTTTACCTAATCTTAGAAACTATATGAATAAGCTAAGTGAAGGAGAGGAATGATAAAGAAATTGAAACAAACAAACAAAAAAGAACCATACAAAAGACAACAAAGACAATGTACAAGTGCTAGCAAAAAGAAGTGAGGGACATTTCAGCCATGTGCCTAACAAGTTCTGTCAGTACAACTCATGAACAGTTGGTAGAAGCATAGCACCTGCTGGGTTGAGCTAAGTTAGCTCTTCTGATCTCCAGCTGCTGACATTTTGCTTTGTTTTTTAATGCAAAGGCACAAATGCATATTACTCTATGGTATTTTAAATAGTGTAGGTACCAATCATACTGATTCTGTTTAGCTTCAGATCTGCAGAGCAAAGTGCTTCCCTACATCCTCATAACTTTTCTTCCTACCTGACTGCCCACTAATAAGAAAATGCCATATGACAAAAATAGTAATTTCTAGAAGCATATAAATCAGTGAATGCAATGCAAAATCACCAGGGCAGGTATGCATGCCAGACAGTTTGTATATTAGCTGACAAGTCTAAATGCAGCCTTGCCAAAATAAAAGATGAATTCAAGTAGTGCAAGATACAGGTAAGCTGAACATTGAAGCCTTACTAGTGCCAGATGTCAGATGCATATGTTAAACCATAGGGTTACTGAAGGCTGTGCAGACAGCCTCTAAAAATACTGAAGAAACTTATCTCTCCTGATGATTATTTTTTTTTTGTTCTTTCTTTCTGCATGTCTCTGAGCCAGATGATAATTGCAGTTCAAGCAGTGGTTGTCCCAGTAGCTGTTTCTGCCCTAACACTTTTCTCCCTCCAATACTAGTCTCCATTTCCCTTTGAAGTCCTTGACTGCCACACCTACAATACCACAGCAAGTATTACCATGATGTACTAAGCCAGGTTATGCCAGCCTTCGTAAACACGGTGATGGAATTCAGGGCTCTGTAAATATCAGCCTAATGAGCAGAGAAACCACCAGCAGATGGCTCTTCCCAACTGCAGCCACTGCAGTCACAAGCTGAGGTGAAGAGATGAAGTCGCTCTCAAATGATGAGGAAAGAAGCCTTTAAGTGCTTCAATCTGTTCCCCTCAGGCGAAAGGCCCATTCAAATTTCTGCACCTTAAATACATGAATCATTTCAAAGTACCTTTCCCGCACTTTCACCTGGGCCAAGTCTCTGATCTGCTCCTGGCAGACTTTCCTCAGGGCCCAACACTGCTCACCTCATCCCAGACACGCTCCAGGCATGGCTGCTTGGCTGAGGAGGGCACTGTGGAGAACTGGCCCCGTCCCGCTCCTCTTCCCTCTGCCAAGCACCTGCCTCAGGTTCCAGAGCCTTCCAGCAGTCGCTGCCTGAAGAGGGGCTGATGACCAGGAGTGCAGTATGAGGAAAGGCTGGAGAAGCCACACTCCTGACCAGGTTTGAGGGCCGAGGTTCTAATGAGGCACAAGCAGGACATTTATTTGCCATCTGAAAGCGGTGCCTTGCCGTGGCTTCAGCACCACTCCAGCACAACTCACTTCTCCGCACCACTTCAAGCCTAGCATAGCAACTAGCGCTTTTTTAAGATCCCATAAGCGGAGCAAAACACGAAAAACACAGAGCAGATGGGTACCCGTGTTATTTATAACCACCGAAGCCTCGGTAATACACCCCAAAGAAAAATCGATTGGTGTTTGAGGTCTGACAGCACGAGGTGCCCTCAGAGACGCGCCCCAGCAGCAAGGCGCAGTCACCTGCGGAAAGGCGGGCGCACAGGCACTGCAACGTCGGGTTCGAAGCGACGCGGGGAACGCCGAAGCCATAGCTCCCACGCGGAACGCTCCACACCTCCGCTCGTCCCTCACAGCCCCTTCCCGCCCCCAGCAGCGCGAGCTCCACGCGGACAGCGCCCCCTGCAGCCCCGCGCGGGAACTGGGTCAGGCGCCCGAAGCGGCCGAGGGGGCGGGGCCGCCGAAGGGCGAAGGGGGGCGGGCTTCTCCCGCGTCGCGGCGCGGTGACGTCGAGGCGTCTGCGCGTGACGTCGCAGCGGCGTTCGTCCCGCTCCCGGTCTCGCCCTCGCCGCCCCTCGGCCCTCTCCGGCCCGCGCCCGCCGTCCGCTGCTGCCATGGCGAACGTGGCCGACACGAAGCTGTACGATATCCTGGGCGTGCCGCCCGGAGCCTCCGACAACGAGCTCAAGAAGGTGCGGCGGAGGGGCGGCAGCCGGCGCCCGGGGACGGCGGGCGGTAGCGCTGCGGGGCGGGGGTGGGTCGGGCGCCGGACGGGGCCTCGCGGGGCAGCGGGCGAGGGCCGGCGGGAGGCGAGCGGGCCGGGGGCGGGCCTCGGGGGGGGGGGGGGGGGGGGGGGGGAGGGGGGCACGGCTGGAGGCGGCGGGGCCGCGCCGGGTCTCGCCGCGAGGCCTGAACCCGCGTGCGGGAAGAGAGAGGCGCCCGGTGTCACCTCAGCCCGGCGGGAATGCGCGGGCCGCGCCGAGGGGCCGTTGGAGCCTCGCCTGCGGGCGGGCGGTGGCGGAGCCGGGTAGGCCTCGGGCGGGCCCCGGGCGGCACGGGGGGGCGGGAGCGCCGGGGAGCCGGGCCCTGCCGTGCGGCACGGCGGTCTGAGATCCCCGCCATGGCCGTGGGCGGCCTCCGCCTCCCGCCGCCCTGCGCGCCCGACGGGCGGGGGCTCCTCGGGGGAGGGGAGCGGCGCAAAGCGGAGCGGGGCTGCGGCCTCCCCATTGTCTGTCCCACGTGTGGGCCCGGCGGGGTTTCGCTTTGCTCGAGTCCGGGCTGGGGGCACCGAAGCGAGGTGATAAAGAGGCAAGGAGAAAACTTGGAGCCGGGTCATCGGTATAACGACGTACCGCAGGCATTTCAGTACGTAGGGTATGAACCGCTTTTCTGTTTTCCCCCCCAAAAAATTTTACCCCCGTTTATGCGGGAGGAAGGAAAATTAACAAGCAAGTTTACTAGCAGTGACCTGCTTCCGCTGATGGGTGGTGCTGCCACAAACAGCCGCGTTACCCAGCATGCACAAGGTAGCTTAATTTGTGCAGGGATAGGCAGTGGCAGTGTCGAAATAGTGTTAGTGAAAGGTGGTAGGAGGCTGGCAAACACCGTCAGGCACTATTTTTTCCTTATCAGAGTCTCTTAAAGGTGTTTTCTCGCCCATATGACTGAAGAACTTGCAGCTGTCTTTTACTCTATGACCTCTGCTGTTCTGTATTCGTTGCTGTATGTTGCACTTGTCAAGGAATGTACCAACTGCCTTGTAGCACTCAGTTTGTCCCTCTTATTCTCACTGAGAGGCCATGTGGATGCTTCATTAATCTGATATTTTAATATCAGATATGAAAGCAGAGCAAAGAAAAAAAAGAAATGGATAATGGTTTTACTGAGAATCAGGAGGAAAACAGCCCTTAACAATGATTAGTTTAACCTGTATTAAAGCTATGGTAGGTGTCCATGTAGCCTTGATTCTGGATCTGTTTCTCATTAATTAAAAAGAGGTTGCTTGCTCTGGGGCCATGAATGATCTTAAGGATTGCTCTAAAATGCTGTGCTGCTATAAGCGAAGACATGAACTCTTCCCTTTAACAGTCACTACACAAAATCCTTTTTAGCTGATATGATATGTAGATTTTCAGTTGAATTTTTCAATTATTTTAGTGCTTAAAATACAAGGAAAAGATGTTTGTATTACAGTTCAAGTTTGTGAAAGGTTAAGCCTTGTTATTGATGGGTAATTTGTACTATGAGACCTATAACTTTTGCTCTTTACTCTTAGTGTATTGTAGAACATTTTGCTTCTGATGTCGATGTTCTGCTTTGTTTTATTAACTTTTTTTTAAGCACAGCATACTTCAAGATAATCAGTAAAGACATGTAACTTAAAATAAAGGAATTTTACCAGGCATAAAGCTCTTCTACAGCTGTAGTTCCAAAGGGAGAATTTAGATGCTCAGCTCTACTCAGATGTCATTTTGAGTCATTTCTGTTAACAATCATGGGGCAGACATTGGGAACCAATGAGGTGGGGTCAGGGAGAAGATGTGAGAAATACCCAAATTGTAGAAGTAGTCTTGTTACTGGCTTTGATCCTCTAAGGAACAAAGTGATGGAGTACTGCTAAAGAAAAGGTCATGGTCTTAAGAACTGAAGCACTGGTCAAAAAAGCATATTTAAAAATCTTTGCAGCCATTCTGTCTGCTGTTTTTAACAATGAAGTAGAGATGATGTAAATTCTGCTCATGTAACTCATACTTAGTTCAGTATGAGATTGAATGTTTCATTATTGGTAGGTAAGAAAAAAAAATTAAATGATTTTTCTTGGATTAGTGACTGATAAAATCGGATGAAAAGCTGAAGCAGCCATTTTGTTCTTAATGTCTTGCTGTGATTGAGGAGACATAGTAAAATCAGAATTATATACCCCATTGATACGTGACTGATATCAAACATTTGTTTTCTCATTTTATCAGGTTTTTCTTTCTCCTTGGAAGGCTAGTTGAGTCTCTCAAAAAAGTACAGATGACTCAAAATTGGAACTAATTTTGTATCTCTTTCAACTAGGCTTATAGAAAGCTGGCCAAGGAATACCATCCTGATAAGAATCCAAATGCAGGTGACAAAGTAAGACTTGTTTTGTTTTTATATATTTTTTTTCATTTAAACTCCTGAAGTTTGCTGTTTCAATAGCATCTAAAGACCTGAAAAAAGTGTTGGGGGGCTTGGTGTTGCAGATGGCTCAAAAACAGTAAGAACTATGAGAGGGAATAATGCCTTCTCTACTTATTTCCAATCTCAGGGCATACTTAGTGACAGAATGCAGCAGTTAAGTCAAATTGTTTGAGAAGGCAGTGCTAAAAGAATTGCCTCTTCATCTGCCAGTGTCAGCTGACACTGACATCTAGCTACATATGTATTTGAAAAACATAAATAATCTGTTTTCTGGGCCCATATTTCTTGGAAAGTAAAATATGTGAAGATGTGGGAAAAAGTACTTTTGGAGGGACTTGAAATTGCAGTGTAAAACGCACCACATATATGAGAAGTTTGGATCAGATGTACTGATAGTAATTTAAAAAATGTTAATTAAGTTGACTCAGTTGATTATCCCTATCAGAAGTTCTCAGGATTGCTTAGAAGTGAACAGGGATGACTATGTGAAGATAAGCTTTGTTTTGTGGACTAATATGTTAAAATGCATTTTAAAATAGGAGAACAACTGAGCAATTTCTAAAGCGCCTGACAAGTCTGACAGTCGATATCGTGTGCGTAACTTGTTTTTGCCTGCTGGCTACTGCAGTAATGTGTGGTTTTGTACCTGTTAGTAAGACTGTCTTGTGCTAGGCCCAAAAAGCAAGTCAGTGGATACCTGCAATAAAATGTCGTGTTTGATGGGAAGGCAAGATGTAACACAACAATGCCTAAATCTGCTTTCCTGTCTTACTAGGATGAGGGTGGAGAAGGTTTGTGTTGTGTACCATCCTCATCAGGTTTTCATGCTGGACAGGGAACTGTAGCAAAATTCTCCCTTAATTAAAGATTATCGTGCACTGATGTGATTCTTTCTTCCTTCTAGTTCAAAGAAATAAGCTTTGCCTATGAAGTATTGTCAAATCCAGAGAAACGTGAGTTATATGATAGATATGGAGAACAGGGCCTTCGAGAAGGTAGTGGTGGAAGCAGTGGAATGGACGATATTTTCTCCCACATCTTTGGTGGTGGATTGTTCAACTTCATGGGTGGTCAGAGTAGAAGTCGTAATGGTAGAAGAAGAGGAGAAGATATGATGCATCCTCTCAAGTAAGTATCATGATGCTGAAATTAATGTAAATTTTCAACTTATCTGTACTCTTCTCTGCTGCTAGTTTATATGTTTGTTGTGCTCCCCAGGTGAGATTATGCAGTCTGCACCTCCTTTTCAGACCTCTGTGTCACGTATAGTCCAGAAGGCAGTTAGCTGGTTTTCAATAAATGGTTAATCATGTAGGTTATCTGATACTTTAATTTGTCTCAATACTAGCCTGTAACTAAGCCTTAGTTAACGTCATTTTCTTGGTGTTGCTTCTCAGTTATGTTTGGAAGCTCTAATCTGAAATTGCATTAAATAAACAAGTATTGTGTAATAGCTGAACTCTTTAGGTATTAATGCTCCTGAAAGATTTTAGCTAACTTGCATTTGTAGCTGACTGTCTGGAAGTATAAAATATGTAATTAATGGGAAATTCTTAAAAAAAAAAAAAAAAAAAAAACTTCAGAAACAAAACCAAACTGAACAACATGCTCGAATAGCACATCTGACTGTTCTTCACTTACAGTTAAAACTGGCTTTTTGCCTGTTAGCAGCTCTGTTCAAACTTCCTTAGAGTTGCATCTTTTCTATGGTTGGCATAGTCTGGTTACTTCTTTTTGCTTGCTTAGTTAGCAGTTAGTACTGTATGGTGTATTACTAATTGCTTTAGTTTTGTTTTTATTTGTAAATGCTAATGCTAGGTAACCTTTTCTAGTTTAACATACTTCAAGTTGAAACTTCTGTCCAATAATGTGAACCTGGGGAAACACTGTTCGTAAGCTTCTCTCACTTTACAGAGGTTATTAGAATTTGCTCGTATATTCAAGGGCATCTAAAAATGAACAAATGTAAAGAACTGTATAGCCTTGGGGACTTGTTAGTGTTGTTCTTTCTGCCTCCTCTCGCTCAGTATCTTGTGTTTTCCAGGGGAAAGTACAGTACAGTAGTAAGTAATCTTCTCATGTATGTATGCTATAAAGGCCTCCAAGATGATCTAGAAGCAGGAGGGCTTCTCACTTGCTTGGTAGAACCTCTTTGAAAAAGAAAACTAAAAGATCAAATGTGACTGTGTAGTGAAACATAATGTGCTATGTTAGCTTGCTTCCTGTGGAGAAACCCAACTAACCAGTTACATCATAGCTTTTCTCTTAAGTGATGTTCAGGGCTGTACCTGTATTCATATGTATAGAACAGTTTTTAATGATTCCTTGCAAAAGCACAGTGGTACTTTAAAAAAAAAAATCTTGTTTTAACAGCAGATTTAGTCATTATGAAGAACTGTTTTTCTATTACTTGTCCTAGGCAGATATTTTAATGATGTGGAGAAAGAATATTGTTAAATGATAACACAGGAGAAAATGCTTTATTTTGCAGAGTCTCTTTAGAAGATTTATATAATGGAAAGACAACTAAACTACAACTTAGCAAGAATGTCCTTTGTAGTGCATGTAATGGGTAAGTTTGGTTCTGCTTGCTTTGTTGGCGTATGATACAGTGAAGCATCTTCTATGTCAGATCTTCATCAGTATTTAACTTACTGGAGTCTGCTCTCAGACTCAGAATCGTTTATTTGTAATTTCATGGGATTTGAACTACTTGGGGGAGTGTGTGTGTGTGTGTGTGTGTGTTTGCCAGCAGGGACACCTGACTCACTGGCGGTGCAGTCAGGCATGTTAACCTACTGCTGTAAATATTGTTGTACATTTCTGAAAGGCTTGGTTTTAATGCAACTGGTGCTTTCTATTCTAGTCAAGGAGGGAAGGCTGGAGCTGTTCAGAAATGTAATGCTTGTCGGGGTAGAGGTGTACGTATCATGATCAGACAGCTGGCTCCTGGAATGGTTCAGCAGATGCAGTCTGTGTGCTCTGACTGCAATGGAGAAGGTAGGTTGGCTCTTTCATATTCCTCATTGCACTTATAAATATGTAATAAAAATGTATAAATATTTATCTTGTGTGTTTGGGAGAACTGCTGCATAGCTTCTCTCATAGTGAATTGCATCTCATCTAGGAAAGCTTTTCCCCTATGTTGTCATGCTGTCAGATAGGTGTCTGGACCCAGTATGGAGAAGTCATTTTACTTAGAGCAGCAGCAAGGCTTAATGTCTGGAATGCTGAAAGATGACCTGGAAGCTTAACAACAGGGATTAATTGTGGTGTTTTGTTCTTTTTTTTAATTTGTGTTACGTGGTGGTGGTTTTGTTTCTTAAAGACTTAGATGTGAATTTTACTTGTTGCTATTACTCTTCCATTAAAGAGACCAATATTTTTGGGGGGGAGGAGGGATTAGAAGTTTTTGGTATTGTTTTTTTTTTGTTTGTTTGTTTTTTTACTGTCTTAGTCTCCAAGGACAGGTTTAGGTTAAAACTAAAAACCTAAAGTTGGACTTAAAAGAAAAAAAAATACTAAGATACCCTTTGCTGACTTTGTTGTTTTATCATCACATGATATGTACTACACGTGAATCCTTTCTGAATCTTCTGCAGTTTGCAGAGTAGTAATGCAGCCTTGTAGATAGCTTTGCTTTTGACAATACCTGACATTAAAAAGAGCTGTATTTCATTGAAATATTTTACAAATGATGTTTCTTAACATCTTGTTTCACAATTCAAATACATAGTTTCAGTTGGGTAGGACAGAGAATTTAAGTTGCTCTGTATAATTACCCTTCAGTTTGCTGGAAAAAGTACTTGCATTGCTAAAGATGACAAACAGTATGAAAAACTATTCACTGTCAGGATAGTATAGGAGTGGAATCTTATGTGCCAGGCAGTTGTAGGTAATTTTTGTGGGACACCATTTATTGCTCTTGTATGAAGCTAATTTGATCAGCTGTCTTGGTATGTGAGGCTCTCTCTAGTTTTACTGTCTGCATTTATGTAGTACTTAAGGGCTGCAGTAGAATGCTGCAGAATGGGGCTGTGAGCAACTTTCACTGTTGTTAACAGAACAGAATTAAGCTTCTGAAATTCAGTGAAGTAGTTTGAAATTGGTATTGTGACTTCTGAGGAAGAGTGGATGCTGCTTCTCCCTCCTTTACAGTGATTATCCTGCAACATAACGAAGAATTTAAAAGTAGTTTGTTTTATTTTAAAGAGAAGTTGAATGGTAAGGATACTGGAGTTGAGTTTGGACCTAAGGAACAATGCAAGCAGCAAACCTCACCTTTTGTTTTGTCTTCTGTGTCCAAAATCTTTTGAAGATTCGTGATAAGATTGCTTGGAAGCTTTTATATATATCTTTGTGTTCCCTTTTTGTTCTTTCTTCCCCTTTTCCCAAGTACAGTAAGTAGAGTCTGGTTTTCTTCTTGTGATGGATGTGTAAAGCAACACCTAAATAACTAGTTCTGTTGCGTATGTTGTTCAACTTACTTTAAAATAGCTTTCTTTCCCTTTCAGAATTGTGTACAATTATGTGTTAATCTCTGAACTTGTGTCTTCAGGTGAAGTAATTAATGAAAAAGACCGCTGTAAAAAATGTGAAGGGAAAAAGGTGATCAAAGAGGTAAAAATACTTGAAGTCCATGTAGACAAAGGCATGAAACATGGGCAAAGAATTACATTCAGTGGAGAAGCAGATCAGGCTCCAGGTGTGGAACCAGGTGATATTGTCCTGTTACTCCAAGAAAAGGAGAATGAGGTAATACCTTTAAGTTTATATTTTAAATGCCATTTGATACAATCTTTTAATATTTAAGTGATATAAATGGCTGTATTCATGTAATTGCATGTCTGGAAGAGATGATGAATAGCCTTTAGTAATTCTATAGCAGGTAATATGGCTTTATTTGTGAGCTTTTATTTGCAAGTGAGGACCAGAGGACATGTGGATTTTGGTGTTTCTTCATGCTAGTGAACATTAATCTTCTCAAGTAAGCTCACAATGACTTTGCTAGATTTAGTCACTGTGCAGAGCTGTTCGAGACATTAACTTCAATCTACATTGCTTGTGGCACAAACAGTGCAAAGTGTTGATTTTATTAAATAAACTCCTACTAGGCTGCAGAGATGGTGCTTTCTGTGTCCACTATTGTTGGGCTCTGGAAATTTAACACAGAATGCTGATAGTATAACTAGATCATTTAACCAAGCACTAGGAAATAAGATTGCTTTATACTAGCTTGGTTCATTCTTATTGTATTCTAGTGTGTACATATTGCACTTCTGAATTAAACATTGCAAATGACCTTTTTCTGTCCTAGACCTCTGCTAAGGGAAAGTTGGGATGACTTTTTTTTTTTAATGTTTTGTTTGAAAAAGCCCAGTTATTACTATGAAGGGATAAGATAAACTTTGTGATTTACTCTGAAGGAGGAAATCATTAAATGGACTAAAAAAAGCATTCTGTTGCCTCTAAGAACTGAGGTACAAATTTCTAAGTTATTATCAGCTTTAACTATTTGAAAATTTGTAAGCTTTTCAGTGCTGTGGACAGCTATTCTATTGAGACCTATGTGTAGTTCATGCATTCTTCTATAATACTGGGTGAAACACACCATCACAGTTACTTGGTTCGTTGTTTTTGGTAATGAGAACACTGTACACATACAAAACAGATGTGCATAAAACCATGAAAGTTCATATGGTAGATTCCATTTCTATCTTAGTCTTCTAATGAGCTGTATTTGGTTTTACAGCATTAACTATTCTGAAAAATACTGAAACCTTGTGTCCTAGTGAGTAGAACTAGACTGATATTCAGTCAAGCTTTTTGTGTTCTTAAAATCTCCCTTGAGGTGGGAAAGGAGGTGGAGGAGGTAATGCCTTTGGCAGCCTACTGGTGGACAAACTCATGTGTATTCCCATTAAAAATCCAAAGTGGTGTGGCTTAAAGATCTCTTAAGATAGCTGTGGACTAATTGATCAGAACCCTGTGCTCCATAGGTAGCTAGCTGATGGAGATATCAGCTACTACAATAAATGTTGAGAAATGAAAATGTGGTGGTTTTTTTTTTTTTTTTTTTCTTTTTTTGTACCATGGTGTAGGGGAAGCAGTGTCAAACAGTCCTGAATTTTTTGTTTATAGCCTAATTTTTGTAAAAGGTCTTGGGGTAAAGGAGTACTGCTGCTTTACGGGCTGCCTTTTTATGTAATTTGAACCTTTTGTCTTAGGATGTCGTGAGGTGTTTGTAAGGTGCACGCTTCCAAAGTGTGTTAAGTAATGTCTTGTAGTTTTAGGAACAACAGTAAACTCTAAATAATCAGTCTTGTGAAGATATGATTGTAGTGCTAGAAAAGATACCTCCTGTTTTCTGTTTTCAGGTGTTCCAAAGGGATGGGAATGATTTGCATATGACGCACAAGATAGGACTTGTTGAAGCTCTGTGTGGATTCCAGTTCACATTTAAGCACCTTGATGGGCGTCAAATTGTGGTTAAATATCCTCCTGGAAAAGTAATTGAACCAGGTAAGTGTGAGGAGATAAAGACTCCTGTGACTGTGCTTTTGTTGTTCTTGAATATCTAATTCCATTCTTGTTTTGCTTTTACCTGAGCCCAGACTGGAGAATTGGGTGGGGCAGGACTGTTTCTGAAGCAGCATTCTGCAGATTGGTTTCTTACCCTTACAGGTTGTGTCCGTGTAGTCAGAGGTGAAGGAATGCCACAGTATCGCAATCCTTTTGAGAAGGGGGATCTTTACATTAAATTTGACGTTCAGTTTCCTGAAAATAACTGGATTAGCCCAGAGAAGCTTTCAGTAAGTAGTCTTTCGAGCATAAATTTGGTAGTTTTATTGGGCAGTGCATGCAAGGTGCTTGTGTGTTAGCCCCCTGTGCTTGCTTTGTAATCTGTAAATGTTAATAAATTGTTCTATTAATACTGTTCATAGACAGCATATTACTTGAAATGTGAATTGAGATTAAGGTTTCTGGAACCTGTTTTTAAAAGCGGTGTTGATTTTTGGGTAGATGAGAAGAGAATCTATGACCATGTGATAAGTCTTGAAAGTGCAACTGTATTTACTGATTGGACACTGGTTGATAATGTGTGGAGCTTTTTCTTTTTTTTTTTAATTTGTTTTCCAGTTATTGCAGATACTTTGGTTACTCTTAAATGAGTTATGCACTTCAGAGCTTACACTAGTTTAGGCTTCCAAACCAAACTTGCTCCAAGGAGTCTTGATGCTGTGGGGAAGTCATCACTTTATTTAGAAGTTGGAGATGTGGTACTGAATGCGCTTCTTTCTTTGGGGCAGGAACTTGAAGATCTTCTGCCTGCTAGACCAGAATTTCCTAATGTAATTGGTGATGCAGAAGAGGTAGATCTTCAGGAATTTGATACCACTCGTGGTTCAGGTGGTGGCCAGAGACGTGAAGCTTATAATGATAGTTCTGATGAAGAAAGCAGCCATCATGGACCTGGGGTACAGTGTGCCCATCAGTAAACATTTGTCTAAAAAGTTGCACAAGGATTTTCTTTGAAATTTTGCCTGACTTGTTTTCAACAATCCAACTGGATTGTATAAGTAATCCAGATGAACCAATGGACATCTATTGCTGTATGTGTAACTTTTAAATTGGTCTATAGTATCTACAGAGTGTAATTTAAACTAACCACAAAGCTTACATCTTCATTTTGACTGTGTAGCAGAATAAAGCACTTGAAAGGAAGACGAGACTCCTTTTCACATGGGTTTTAAGTTTGTCCTCGTATCTGTGCTTGATTTTTACCAGTTTTGTGTAGATTTTAAGTTTCATATTTTAAATTCAAATTCTACATTGTAAAGTTTGTGTACAATTTGTCCTGAGGCTTGGTATTTGGCTGCACCTGCATAAGCTGCTACAAGTAGAATAAAGAATTTCATAGCCTGTATCTGTCATCTAGATGCATGGTAAATGGGCTTTGCACATAATGGGTTTAGAGCTGACTGGGAACAATGGAAGACTAAATTAGAAGTGGTTGTAAGTTTTTTCTACCATCTTGTGAACGGTTTCTGAAATAAATAAAAGCAGTTGGTGTATAATATATTTCTTCTTGCCGTGTAACTTTTACTTTTGCAGTGGTTCTGACCATGTGTACCAACTGAGTATAGAGAGGTAGGTGCTTAAAAACAGAGAGAGGCTGAAGCTGCTTTAAAACCAGCTTGCAGTTTAAGTACTGTGTGTATAAATATTTTTCTTGAGCAGCAATACAACTATTTGGGTAGGGGAAGGCCACAGCCATGTCCCCTTTCTATAGAGAAAGTACAGAGATTTCAGACTGCCATCAAGAAGTTACAAACATTTGAAATGATTAAATCCTGTGCTAAATTAAATCCATGTCTTCAAACAAACAAAAAAACATGCCTGGCAATCTATAGTGGTGTTAACACAGTTTGTAAAGAGATGGAGATTAGTGTTGTACTTGACAAATATTTTTTACCTCAAAACATACTAAATGTTGTCAATTTTATCAGCTTTTCAGTAGTTTAAAATTTTTCTAGCTATTAAGATGCTTAATTTTCCCAGTTTCAGTCCTATTCCTTTTTATATGCATTTAATTGGTTTTAAAAAAGAGACCTTAAATAATTATCAGGTACAGCTGTCTTATTTTGCTACGGAGTTGGAGAACTGTGCATGAGTTGCTGTTCACCAGTTTGTTATAGTGTAGTTCCTCTTCCCCATTGAGTAGAAGTTGAAATACACTCTTATTTTTCTTTACAAATTTCAAGAGTGACTTTAAAAGCTTGTCAGGTAATTGTTGAATTCTTACCAGAGTGAGGTGGGAGAGAGGTGCTCCAGAGCTTTCAGTGCACTTGTAGGTGATGACATTGGAACATTGCGAAATGTGGATTTTAAACTGGAGCAAGAATAAACACTGTTTGGCTGCTCCTTCAGTATTGATTTATACCGTTGCAAGTCCTCTATTGAAGCTTTGTTTGTTCTCACTTAAACTGCAGGTTTTGGCTTTGCATGAAGTCATAGTTACATAGTGATCCTTCTGGTGTGTTTCACCAAGTTCATCATCTTAAGCTGTAGTGTTTAATAATTAATGTACTTGTCTAATGCTTTCAGATACTGGTCTTCAGATTTACCTCTAAACTTTAGACTCTAAAATTTTTTTAACTCTAAAATTTATCTCTCTAAAGTAAATTGTTAAAGTTGTGTTTTTTGGTGGAGTGGGGAGGAATTCGCTGTAACTTCTTAGATAGCATATTGAAGTGAAAGGGGGGGGAGGATGTAGATTTGATCATTATATGTAGTATGGATTATTAGTCATTAATTTAATTTAGGCTCCTGACAGTAGAATCTGACCATATTTCCAGAATTGCCTTTATTCTACACATCTCCTCTTTCTACAGAGTTTTAGTGTGGTAAAAGTCATACATAAATTTAAAACTTATACAGTCTTGACTTCAGTACTAAACTTGGAAGTAATATAATACCACTGTCAGTAATTTTGTTTGGTTTAGCAATAAACTTTATTGCTTTACTGCAGCTGCTGCCTCGTTAAATAGGCCAATGTGCTTGTCCTATGTGAAAGAAGCATTAGTTGCGTGTTCTTTGTAATAAGTGGTGCATTGTGATATGTAGGTCAGAGGTAGTACTACAGAGTAATTGAGTCTTCGGTGCTTCACCCCTTGGGATAAACGTATCAATTGATTAAGAAGGCCTGCATCACTGAAGAAGTGCACAGCTTGTGAGTTTGGCCCGTGTCAGGGCCCAGAGACACTTTCCTAGCTGTTAATAGTCTCTCTCTCTCTCTCTCTCTCTCTCACAAGCACACACACTCTAAGTTAAAATTCATGAGATCTTCAACTAGAGCAGGCCTGATTAAACAACAGGAGCTAATTCTGTAATAGATACCACTACATTCAGGCTTAAACCCCTCCAAGATCCACAGCTGTGCACTGTACTGGTTTTCAAAGCTATATTCAACAATGCATTTTTATGGAAATTGTAGAATACTGTCATCAAACATTCAGATTTCAGTGCTGCCTTGCAATGGGATATGCATTAGTGTAGCATATGAGGGAACAGTTAAATCATTCATCTTGAAATACCAGCTTGTCTTCAGGAATCAACATTGCTAACAAGCTGATGCGATGCTCTCATCAATTTAGGTTAATTCAAAAAAACTTAGTTGTAATTGGGCAGTATTATGACTGACTTCTAAATGTAGAATGTTTCATACAATTCTTAATGCTATTATTAGAAAAAAAAGCATATCTATATTCTGGTTATCAAGTGAAAATAAGATTATTCATCAGTTAGGCTTAACTTAATGTTCTTGACCAGCTTTGACTTCCTTGTCCTAGGAAGTGCTTTTTTTTCCTTAATTGAAACTTGTGACCCTTATCTCACTTTTTTTTTTTTTTTTTTTAAGACAGAAGAAAAAACTGTTAGAAGCTAAAATTGCTTAAAATATGCTTAAAGTTTTGAAAGTGCAAGTCTTCCCTGCTGTCGTATCACAGTGAAAACAGTGAAATCACTCCTAGCAGACTAAAAGCCAGGAGTATCCTCAAGTTAATGAAAAGCTTAAGCAATTGTGGTCATCTTTTACTTGAAAAAGTTGTCAAAAGCTTTCCTACCAGAGAAAATCTGAGCTATTACCCTATCTTGCAAGTTATACCACAACAGAAGACTGGAAATAATTCAGTTTATTTGTGTTAGATTTATATCTATGTTACCAGAAAACTGAAGCTGCATATCTTAAAGTTCTGTTAAAGAACTTAAAAACCTGCATTTCATTTTAAGGCTTAAGTAAAATCTCTATAACACGAAACATGAATAGTAACAGCAAACCAATAGCTAAATAGAATTCTTCCATGCATGCCAGAAACAACGTAAACTGTAATAAGAAGTAGCTTCCTACTTCTAGCTGTGTAGAAATATCAGTTAGACCTTAAATCTTTTGCTACTAAATCTTGTTTGCTACATCAAGGTATTTTTCCTTTTACTGTGAACTGAGCTAAAATGCCAGCTCAAGGCTTGTACAAAGGTGGAAAAGTAAAATCGCTTCCTTTTGCATTTGTGTCCTTTATGGAAACAAGGAAAAACATGGATCCCATTGTATGCTTTTATGTAAAAATATTTATTCAGCAGTACACAGCTTTATTAAGACATTGTAGATATTCTCTGAACACTTTAGAGGAGGAAGGTAAGAGCAGTTGTGAATATTCTGTCATTGCAAGGCAGTTCCGTTAACTTGACTTAGCAGTAGCCTTTCCACATAATACAGTCAGCTCACTCTAAGGGTGAAGAAAATTCACTTTAGTTCAAGCTAACAAGCAAAGTTTAAAGGAAATTAAAAAATTAGGTGCTGTAGATGTAATAAGTAAATCCCTGCTCTCTGCTTACAGATGCAGATACGCTGTTACCAAATCTGACTTCCGCACCTTCATCTTAACTTATTCCAGCCACATTCAATCACTCCCACCCACAAGACTTCTCTGATTATTATCACTGATTGTCCAGATGGATACCTATTGCTCCAGATGAATTCATCCGGAAGCTCTATGCTTTGCTAAGAATGTCAGGCAGTGTGTGCTACAAAGTTCTGTTCAGCTTTATTCTTCTTCAAAACAATTTACTTCCTAGAGCCAGAAGTAAGGTAGTTCATGTTCAAATACCAGTAGAGAATTAACAGTAGTTCTTATTCAATAATAGACATAGAACAACAGATTTTAACAAGAACTGAAGCTTTGCTGTAACTTTGTAAGCTTTTGTGGATGGGATAAAGTATGGCAATTTGCACACTGAGCAATCTAGAAGGAAAAGCTTATAACTCTGTTCTATTCCAGGTAACTGTACGTGTTTCTGTAAGTGCTCTCCTACGCGTTTATCTGTGTACAGCAGTTGTCCTTTCCCTGTACCTCCCTCTCCCTCTCTCCTTCCAATTTCTGCCAGCCAACTTAGGCTTAACTTCTGAAGAAATACACAATTAGAATTAGCACCCACAACATTTATCTCACATGAAAATGCAGAACTGGGTGTTGGAATGCTTATATGCAAGTCTCCTGGTTTAAGCTTACCACTAGGTTATGAATGTGCTGTACTGTATCTTGATTTAATAGTTGAACATCAAAGTTACGGAGGTCTCCACCAGCCATACGGAGCGTCTAAAAACATGAAGAGAAAGTTTCAAAAACTACTCCAAACGTCTATACTTGCACTGTCAGCTTCTCTGAAAACCAGGTGCTGCCCTGCTACATTACAAAACATTGCTAATTGTTCTTCCTTGTGTTTAGCAGCTCACATAGGGACAGCGAGAGCTATCTGTATTAGACAATTCACAGCTCAACTACTGTAAAGTATTTTAGAATTTTTTTTTAAAGGAAGAGTTTCATACCTGTCCATCAGCCAAGGGAATGTTTACAAATGGAACCATTTTATCTTGGGGTACTGATTTACTTCTCAGTATCATGCCTTGAACTCTTTCACTGGTAGGTAAAGTTCTTGAGACAGCTTGTTGTAGTCCAGCACTAGAATACAAGTAAAATGTTACTATAACATTAGCTTCCTCTATTCTGCACATTTTTTGTGCAAGAAGTTTCTGCACATGGTAGCAAGCATACCTAAGAAAAAAGCCATCTTGTTTGCCTTTTTCAGTGCTGCCAAAGGACTGCAGGAAATCTAATAGCAGCATTTACTAGCACACTAGGTAATATTTTCTGACCGTGACGCTTTTTATTGCTGTGTTACAGGCCTGTAAGCAGGCTGACATTTGGACCTCTCACTATCAAGGACATCCACTCCCCAATATGAACAGTGACAACAGTTTTGGAAAGAGAAAACTGTGCCTTGAGGCTTAAGATAAGACTTGCACTATATCTGTTCACTTCAGAGGGAAATAGCAGGACGTTCCAAAGCTGCTACCTCTTAGAGGTACAGGAAATGCTGTATGTATAGAATTCCTACACTTGTTTTGTATTTTTTTAAAGGCAGGATTTGGACATTTTCTAGGAGGCAATAAGCCTCTGGCATTTGTAGTAAGCCAAGGTGAAACTAAGCAACATGTTGGTTTCATGACCCAGTTAGTTACCAAAATCTTACACCCTTCCCTCTTCTCTTCTCCCTACCCTTAGGTATTTCGGCTGCCGACTTCTGTCAAAACTAAACTGTTGCTTATGGAAAATAATTGAAAACCTAAACTGTTCAAAAAGGATACAACTGTGATAATCAGTTTTTTAAAACATGAGCATATTGGTCACATTTTAATCAAACATATGCTCTGAGGTCGTAGCATAAATTCTAAACTATACCTTTAAACAAAAGGAGAAAGGAGTAGAATGTATACTCCATTCATGTTTATTGAGGTTTTTCCTTTTCTTTGAAGGAAAGAAACAAACTGGCTTAGTTGTGACATTGCATTCTGTACCTCCATGAAAAAGTAAGCTAACGCCCATGCTCAAAGCAGGAGGTGCAACTGGTTCACATCCCCACTACCAAGTTCAGTGGCAGACCATGAAGACCTGTTAAATCGAGATGGACATGCAGTGTCTTGGTGCTCCTTACCCTTTTGATACTTTTGGCGTGGCTTTGAAATTTGTGGCATTGCAGTCAGGGGCAAGAGTCTTAACAGCCTCATTTATGCTTGTGGAAGAGTAAACAGACCTAAAAAAATAACAAGAGTAGTGATTTATTTTAATTGCTTCCTCATCTACTTCTACTGTAAAAGCTCCAGCTTAGATGAAAACAGACAGTGAATTAGAGAACGCTGTAAGTGTTCTGTAACATATCCAGTTTATATACAATGAAGAAGCCCTCAAATAGATTCTGAGCTATGCTGGAACCTAACATGACAGGTGAATGAAAGGTTTGGTTACATTAGTAGATAAGGGACAGCTGCAACTCCTGATGTGGGGGATACTTAAAGCATCATCCCCAGCTTTGTTTCAGCATACAGAGATGATCATCTTGGGAAGTTGCTTTTACAGTAGGATTTCATTTTACTAGTTCAGCTCTCAGGACACTTGTTATGTATGGCTGACCTGAATCCACAGAACAATTTTTTAATTTTTGACTTTTTTTTTAATTGTTGGGCTTTAACTTGGTTCACAGAATTTTTGATGACAGAATTTACCTCTGCTCTTTCCTCTCTTTTCCCACTCGCATTTTGAAGACTAAAGGCATAATTTTGTCCCACTGTTACTGCACAGAATAAATGCAGCCTGAAAAGCCAGACTTCTCAGGCAAAGCAACCTCCTGTAGTTTGATTTCATCAAGACAGAAACTAAAAAAATCCCAATTCAGGAAAATAATTGTACGTGGCTAAGACTTTATTTCTTTTAGGCATGTTAAGCACTGATATTATTTCAGTTGTTTTTCTCCAAATACAAATTGAATGTACCCAAATAAGTGCCAGTGGATTCAGGGATGTACACTGGAACAGGAGCATCTCAAAACGCTTTTTCAAGCAGATATATCCACTGTTTTTTATTCATTTATTTTAATTCATTAGATTTTATGGCGAGACTTAAATATTGTCTATCCTAAGTACCACAAAGGTGATTTTGCAAGCATCTATTTCCCTGCTAATGGTAACTTCCTTTCTGCTATGTCTAAGGGCAAAATTATTACACAACAGTTCATTACTCATAGTAAGAAGCAACAAAGACATTTCCCTTATGTGCTGTCTTTCAAGAAGTGATGTTTGTTAGTCTGTGCTGGTAACACATTTGGAACTGCACACCATGTGGTGAGCGAGAGAACTACGTCTTTCAGCTAGATGTCAGCTAGATGTGCTTTTTTTTACCTCCGATACAAGTTACGGAAGCCATCTCTATCAGAGCGTTTATAAGGCTCAAATTTCATCTACTTTTGAGCATGATTCTGTGCAGGATTTACCAGTTTAAGTAAGTTATGTATCAAAGGTCAGGCTTACCTAGAAAGACTGTGCAGTTTGCTATTTAAACCAGAGCTCAGTGAAACCAGTGACTTTGATTTGGATACCTGAGAACGTGCATTAGACTGCAGTTAACAGAAATGGCATCTTAAGGCAAAATGATAGACATATGATAGATACTTCCAGGAAAAATACTGGAAGAATTCCATGTTCAAACAGAACAGTTAAGCTCCACAGTGCTGCTTTTTGCTGTTTTACATATTTTAGAAACCACAAATACACATTTCAAGTTTTTTTGATGTAAAACTGTACTGAATTTCAGTATGAACAAACACAAGCAATAGCTTTTCTAACATACACCTTTCCAACACGTAGCCCTCTTGTAATTAAGACCTGTAACTCCACATACAAGTTTTGTCTTCATTGAGTCATCCTGGCACATTGTGTTTGGCTGAGGTACTGCACTGCACAGGACTGAGGTGGTAGAATTAATACACCTGTGCTATCTGGTTTACAGCTCCATGTGGATAGGATGCACTAGTCACCCAAACATAACGTCTATTTTTAACACAAAGTTGAGTTCTAAAAAAATGTTTCAGATAGTTCCTCAAAGCATCAAGACTTATTGGCAAATCAGGAAAGAATGACTACTTCAGTATGTGCAATTCTGTGTGAATGAGTTACACAAAGAGCAGATAACATTTTATTATGAAGTTAATTTACTATGCAAATTGTCTTGCTTAACTGAAAATAAGCTGAAAGAATTTATTGTTCAAACAGACAACAGGCTACTGGCCTGTCTGGTAATGGACAGAGCAGGGTTCATAGCACGTCACAACTGATTAAACCCTTACATTGTTTATTTAGAATAAACTTACTTTTTTAGGTATTTTCTTTGCAGATGTATACTTGGCATCTTCATATTCAACAATTGTAGTTACCTTAACTAGAAATGCATTTGAAAGACAAGAAAAGAAAAAGAAGTCTCACAAGAGGCATACGTTACTTCGAACTTTTTTGTTTGAAGGCGATTTACCCACCCATAGTTAGGTATCAGTTCTGCTGGGTGATGATCACCCACCTGGGACAGAATTCAAAGCCAACTGTTTGTCACAGACAAAGTGACACATCAAATAGTTAAAAGGCACCAGATAACCCTTTAACTCCCAGATAAAACAGAACTGCATTTAAGTAGTAATGTCACTTTTATGGCATAGTTCGGACTATAAAGATGAATGTTATATTCTTTACAGAGCTTAGAGAACAGGAAGTCAAAGCATAATCTGTAATGTTCTGAGCTCTCCTGTTATACTGTAGAGCACTGATAAGGCTCTCAAATCTGTCTCCTTTCACCATTTTCAGTGATAAATCTAAAGGGCAGGAATTCTTATCTCATGTTTTGGAGCACTAGAACAGCAACACAGCACGTGATCCTTGTACTTTTAGTTAAGCACTTTCCTCTGAAGTTCTCCAGGCCTAATGTTCACATTCTGCTCAAAACACAACAAGGAGAAAATTTAAGAGCAAAGCTACATAATAGAGCTGCTTGCCTTTTTTACTGTTGGTCCGTGTCACTTTTGCGTTTGGTACATCTTCTAGGGTACAATCTGTCTGTAAGACATTTATTCAAAAAGATTAAGTGAATATTTTTTGTTCAACAGATACATTTTATCTTATAGAAAGCAATAAATCAAAAGGGCGTGGAAGAAAATGACAGAAATGGCTGAACAGCAGTTTATTTTTCAGAAGCAGCTGTACTTCTTGCAGATGACCATAAATGTTTAGTAATGTTACTGCACTGTGGCTGGCTGTCTAGCCTTTTATATGTCTTCTGTTTAAACAGGCAGATTAACAAAGTAATTTGTCTGAAATCTTTACAGCAGAAAGAAAAGTTTCTGGTCTGTAAGCTGTGATAAAGTTAAAAATACACACCGCTGCAGCAGCAAGGGCCACTTCCTCCCCTTCTTGCAAATCTGTGACATAAGAAAGCACAGCTTGTTTACATACTGTTGCTTGAATCATTATTATCTGCAGGTTCTTATCTTTCAAAGTATGGAAATGAGCATGTCATTCAGAACTGTAGTTGCCTAAATAATTCACCTTCACTAGCAAATCCCTTAGGACAGCCAGTGTGCAAAACAACGATAAACAAACATCCTGGGCCACTTCAGTAAGTTTTATCTGTAGAAGAACAGTAAATTTAGCCAAACAGTACACAGCCTGAATTAAAAGCAGCAATGCTCTGTGCTGCTGGAAGCCAATGCTTTTAGGTAGCAGTTTTCAGGGAAGGCACTAAACACACCTTCTGCAAAGGCTTACAGTCAACTCAAGATCGCAGAGCCTTCATTGTCACCAATATTAAATGCTGCATTCACACGCACTTACTAAGCAAGTCCTTCCTTTTCATCTTTCTGATGGCAGTCGGCATCTTCAGCAGTTCCACCATGAACGCTTTCTCAGCCATTTGCAAGAGCAAATCGAGTTCTTTCTTCATTTCCCGGATGCTTTCCTTGGCTGGAAACCAAACGGGCGTTTATCGCCACACGCCTTACCTGCCTCCGAAGCCAGCCCCGAGGTGCGGCAGCGCCAGCCCGCCGGCCGCTCCCCGCCCCGACGTCCGTCACGGCGCCCCCTGGCGGAGCGGTGCTTCCCGCGCAGTCCCACCGTTCCGCGATCCGCCACAGCCTCGGCCGCCCCGACGCGCGCCTCACGGGACGCCGCGCGGCGCCCCGCCCCGAGCCCCTCCCTGCCGGCCGGGCGGGCCCGGTACCGCCGCCTCAGCGAGCCCGGAGGGGGCCGGCCGGCCTTACCCTGCTGGTCGAAGTCGCTGAGGAAGAGCGCGATGCGCTGATCCTTCTTCTCCTGAGAAAGGGCTCCGCGGTCGCGCTCCACGCCCGAGTCGGTGCTGCGCCGCTTGGCCGGAGCCTTCTTTGGGGGCATGGCTGCCACCTCGCGCGACGGACTCGCCCCTTCCGCCCGGAGGCTTTTGTACGAGCGGGGGCTTCTCCCCCCTTCCCCTCCTCTCCTCTCCCCTCCCTCCGCCTCCTCTCCCTCCGCCTCCTCTCCCGGTTCCTGGCGGTCACACCCCCAGCTGCGTGAATCGCCTGAAGGCGGCGCTGCCGACCGGCTTCCGTCCGACGGGTGAGTCGTGGCCGGGCGGCGGGGTGCGGGCGGGCGGCCGCTGCCGCGTGGCAGTCCGTGAGCGCGGTGCGACCTGAGCGCGGTGCTCCGCAGGCGGGGCGGCACCGGCAGCCCGAGCGGCCCGTGAGCTGGAGCGGCACGAGTTGCGTGCGCTGAACCACGGCTTTCGTTGAGGACCGCTTTCATCGTGAGGTGCGGCGCCTCGTGGCGAGCTTTGCAGCGTTGTGTCAGTGAGGCGGGACACGGAGAACAGCCGCTCTTTAGTTTAATATGCGCTTTATTATTTGGAAGTTTCATACATTGAAGTACCATTATAAGGAGCACCTGTAAGAAAATCAAACCTAGAAGCATGCATTTCAAAGTAAGGATTGTCTGTTATTAATCAAATGTTTAAAAGACATCGAAAATAAACCTCCTTTTTCAGCTTTACGGGATTAATCCACGAAAATGCACATTCAGCTCATCACGGTACACACAGACGTTGCGGATGGGCAGCAGAGATCACTGCCCTTCTGTATGAGATGCAAAGTGTCATCCCTGCTAATGTCGGAAACACAAAAGGCACCATAAGAGAATGTTTAGAAAAAACTGTTTATGCCGTTCTATTTTGATTTAAAAGTGTAAGAATTGCTGTCCTGGCATAAAACAAAAAGCCTTTGACACCTGTAAAGTATCATTAGAAACTTGTAAACCTTTACACTTTTCCAGAAGCATTGGGTGCAAAGGCAAATATAAAATCTATTGAATTCTTAGATTACAAATGCTACCCTATGAAAAAATCTATAGTTACAAAAATATAAAAGATCTTCTAACTCCGATTGTTAGATCCTAGCTTCAATCTACACCACAATGCAAGTTCGAAGCCAGATAGATCTGATTTAGACACATTTATAGAATAGGAAAGCGCTGCTTGTCTTATTTTTAAATCAACATTCCATCCACTTACTACAGTTTTGCCTTCTAAATTTGACTTATTACTGCATATTAAAGATGCCAAATGGAGAGTGATAATGGGTAAAAGGCTGCATTTATCAATGGATAGTAGCAACATATCCATTCCCAGTCTGCTTTCCTTCCAGAAATCCATTTCTCTATAGATAAGAGAAAATATTTTTATTTTTTATTTTTATATAGTGTTGTTTTTTTTTAACTCCAGCCTCTTTGTGTAGCACATGCAGTTTTCCTTTATGAACTTGTAATCACTGGCAAATGATTGAGAAGTACCAAGTTCTTCCTTGCAGGCTTTTGTGAGAACCAGTGAGAAGGACAGCAGCTGCCAGTGCACATCACAGCCTGGTAGCTGCTGCTGGAAGGACAGGTATTCGCAACACCTTGCGCACATAAAAGATTGGCACATCCTTTATCCATGCAGTGCTTTTTTAGCCCTTGGCTTTATATTCTGGATCAGCACAGGGTGCTGAAGCAGCTCTAAAGGCAGCCTAACTAAGTGCTATTAGGCATTAAAATGAATTTACTCTAAATAATAATGACTAGATGAAATGAGATACTGATGAATTAACTTTGTAAAATGCTGAGCTTAAGCCTGACAGACTGTAATGCTTTCCTGGCTGAATACTGGAATACATTTCTTGGCCAAAGGTGTCCAGCTTCCAGTCTGGACAAACTGAAGCCTTCTTCCTCTGTTCAGTGGAAGTAGCATAGATCAGTGCAGTAATACCACTTTTCTCCTAGATAGTGACCTGCTTTAGCTGGGTTTTAATAAGAACTCAGACTCAGTCAGCCCGCAGTATCACTGTGGAAGATTTAACATGAGCTGTACTATAGTTAGCTTTTTGCTAGGTGTGCAAGACATTTCCCTCTAAGTACCTTTTCTTTCATTAGAAACCACCCCCAAACATTTCTTCTGATCACAACGTTTGTTAGTCCTTGACTTAGCTGGCTGTGTTTTAGCCAGCTAATGGCTCTTCTAATGATGTGGCTTTGAACAAATGTTCTCTATAGATAAAGCAGTTCTTTATAAAGTAGTGTTTTATTTTACCTTCTTTGAAAGCATTCACAGTACTCATAGGTGCTTTGAGACAGTAGCTTATTATGTTGCATGTATATAAAATAAGTGAATTAAAGAGTCTTGTGGAGTCGTTATAAGAATAAGCGTTCAACTGCTCTTATCTTATGCCGGGTTAATGTGTCCAACAGCATATGAACAAGAAGGTAATACTCCTCACTATGTTCCAATTTTACAAAAATAGGGTTTGAATGGACACCTTCTTCATCCCTTTGACCATAACTGTGTATTCTGCTCAGATTATGCTGTGATGGCAGAATTTCTTTATAACAGAAGTTCAAAGGTATCTACACACATCTGCCAGTGATTTTCTTTTAATAAGCATGTTGTACTTATGTGTTTAGTCAGATTCAGAGAACACTCCATACTTAAAAGAACCACAGCCCGGCACACTAGTCCCTTGTAGCAGGTTTCTGAATTTTTGCTGAGTTTTAAAAAGGAAATCATGTTCCTAGTTCCAATCTAAACAATTGTTCTGAGTATTTCTGTCTTGAGACAAACAAACTAAGAACAAATAACAGCAGTAGATTTCATGACCAACTCCCTTCCCCAACCTAGTGAGTCAAAAGTTCCAGAACATCACTTCCAACCAAGGCACAAAATCATTCACTGACTCTTTTCTTCCATTGCTTTCTTCACATTTTCCCCTTGCCCTTAAAAAAACCAGAAGTTGGTGTAACAATGTTGCATATTACCAGACATTAAATTCAACCGAGTTGTAGCTGTATCTGAAATAGATTCTATCTATTATGAATTTAGGTTAATTAGATGAACAGCACATTCTTAGCACATCTTTGTTCACTTTCGGCATTCACCTCGAAGGGGAGGAGATGGAGGAAAAAGCCGCAGCAGTTTCATGCATATTTTTCAAGAAACTTTATGTGGAAGTCTTTCATTTTCTCCATTAGGATCTTCAGCTTGTCTATTTGAGGAAGAATGGTCATTCTGAAAAGTAGTATTTAGAAAAAGAATTTTTAAAAAGCACCTTATTTTCAAAGCAAAGTAATGTGATCACTTCACAGATGTGACACAGCCAGCAGAACTGCTGTAGCTAAAGGTTCCCTCATCGCTTCAGACCAAACAAGACCAAATTCCATGCTGAATTCCAGCTGTTAGTGGCTTGGCTGTAATAAAATGCTATTTGTTGGAAGCAAGAGCAAGCAGTGGAGTTTATGTTCACAGTTTTGGTATTGAAGGATTTAGTCCTATTTCTTGTTTCAGTTAACTACACGTAATTAAGCATGTGTAAGGAGCAGATTAGTAAGGAAAGATACTGTAGATACTTGACTAAGGAAATGCTGTTTAATTCCCAGAAGAAGGCAGGGCAGTGTTATAAACACCCTAGCCAACTTCACAGCATAAGCTATAATGACTATTTGCAGAGAAGGCATTTCAAGTGTCAGTGTATAAAAATAGAATAAAACTATGTCAGCAAGCTGGGAGAACACCTGAATCAGAAGGAGAAGATAGAAGAGCAGGTCTTTGCCCCAGCAGAAATTGAGACTGTATGACTTTAAATGCAAGCCCTTATATCTAATCAGAAAAGAAAGTACTGGGGTAGTACTTAGCTTATTACAGTTCATTTCATGGATCAAACAGAAACTGTACCTGAAATGATATGTTCCTTCTCTTTGGCCAAATCCACTTCCAGGTACAACACAGATTCCAGTCTCTTCCAGAAGTTTCATGCAATAGAACATGTCAGGTGCCATCTTATGCGCCTGAGGGAATCGATGCGTTGGAATAACAAAGTCAAAATATCCCAAAGACATGTAATTTCACAACTGCTTTTTTTTCCTGAAACCTTGTCTTGCATTATTGGTTTCTTGTTCTGTTTACTAAATAGACGAAGAACAATTCCTAGTTGTACAATTCATGCTGTGAATTAAGTAACAGTAGTTTGTGGAGGAGCGAGGATGAAGAACCTACACCAAATATTTGCTTCAAAAGAGAGGTTCTATATATTTTTGTTTTACTCCTCGAATGGTTTGTAACTTTTGATCAAAAGTCACAAAATTGTACTTGGAGAAATTTAAGCCATATCTGGCAAGATGAAATTAATTTGAGCTGCGTGTTCCACTTTTGTTAGCAGTTTCTATTTTTTCCCTTATGTTATCTGCTGACTAGAAAGTCTCCTGATTAATACCATCCAAGTTCTTAAGTGCATACAATTGTACGCCTTGTCACAGAACGAGCAGGAAAGGAGCCCTATTTTTGTCCTCGCCTATGTACTTACAATTCCCTTTAAAAAAAAATGAGTATTACATATTGGATAACAGAGCTCCAGCTAGGAACAAAAAGACTTGTCACTGAGCTTACTGACCTATGAGAAAAAGTATTGTGCAGAACTAAAATCTGAAAGGAGATCTCCCTCCCTTTATCTCAACCTTGCTCACTGTGGCTTCTGCAGAGTCAGTAGTGCACAGCCCATCTCAGTCTCAGCCACACATCTTGGCCTACCTACGTCCACGTACGTCTCTATCCTACAGCTTAATCCATTTAACACATGGTAGCACTCTCAACTTGGAAGCCTAACGAGTGCTTTGCTTACTTCCCTCACCTAAAGTAAAGGCCATGTTGTATTTTAAATCATATGTAGTCAGTGAAGTACCACTTCTGTGACTAGTGGGCTTTCTCTATCTCTGGAATAGAAGTTCATCATTAGAAGTAGGGTAGATTTAGACTAGATAGAGGGTAGATTGAGACAAGGATAGATTAACGCCAGGTATTAGGTAGGAAGAAATTCTTTACTGTGAGAGTGGTGAGACACAGGTTGCCCAGTGAGGCTGTGGATGCTCTCACCTGGAGGCATCTGAGGCCAGGCTAGATGGGGCTTTGAGCAGCCTGGTCTAGAGGGAGGTGTCCTGCCCATAACAGGTATTTGGAACTAGATGATCTTAAAGGTTACTTCCAACCCAAACCATTCTGTGATTCTGTGATCCATTCTAACTGGCAGGCACAAAAGCATAAAGGTTAAAATGGATTGGGAATAAATGATGACTGACCTTTGCTTCCTCAATGGCTTTGGAAGGCATAAAGATCCGTGGGAAAGCATACAAAGCACCCTGAAGTGGATTGCAGTGAACTCCTGGAACCTTGTTGAACATGTCTTCTGCCAGTTTGGCTTTTTTGGCAAGATTGTTTAAAACAGACTCCTTTTCCTGTATAAAAGGAAAGTGTCCAGTTTGACATATCTGATAAAGCAATAAAAGTGCCAGAGATAATGATGATGCCACAAGAATCCCACCCAGAATTAAGCACTCCAAGGACTTTGCTGAACTTTTAGAACAAATGATGTTCCTACATTCATCCTTTTGGTTACAGACAGCAATGCATAAAGGCATTAGCAGGATGCAACTACAAGGTGTAGGCAGACAGGAACCTACAGAAGTTTATCAGCATGCCCTGTTCTTACATTCTTCCTTCTGAGCATCCATTCTTGGCTATTTTTAGGGACCACATTAACAAACCTTTGGTCTGACTCAGTACTGCAATTTCTTAAGCCAGATTCAATTTCAGAAGTGAAAAACTGTATATATATGCTTTAACACACAATGCCATATTGTTCATATACGGAGGTACTGGATAGCAAGGAACAAGGCTGAATTTATAACTGTATTTGAATTTCTGTTTCTCTTTAGATGTTAGTACAAGCAAATATTATTTATTAGTTCTTTTGTCATGCTTAACAGCAGAAAAGTTGAACTTATCAGCAAGAAAGCTGATTTGGTAATGCCTTCTCAGTTTGTTTTGGCTCTTAAACAAAGAAACCCTAAAAAGAACAGAACGTATCTTTAAAGGTAGACATATTTAGTTAGTATAAAAAGCCTACATGGTTCTAAGCCAGTGCAGAAAGAATAAGCATGTTATTGCTGACCTTTATGAACTGTGAATAAGACTCTTCTCCAGGTACTGGAGGATTCACTACAATATCCATTGCTGCTTGTCCTGAGACTGGAGGACAAAGGCGAACAGAAAGCAGCTTAACAAGCTGTCCTTTAATGTCTGGATGCAAGTTAAGGACCTCCATATAACCTCCTCTGTAGCCACATCTATGATTGGAGCAAACAGAAGAGATCAGTTAGCTGCAAGTGTATAAATACTGGAAAAGCAATGAAAAGAATTGCAAAAGTAGAACGATGGTTAATGAAGATCTTTGCAGTACGTAACGTAGAGGTTGCTGAGACAGCTGCTTTACTGGTGGTTTTATGATGGAAGTGAACACTGTGCCATTACGTCCTAGTATACCATACAAAGAAAACAGGTACAAGCAGCTTCCCTGTTGGGCAAGTTAACTATTAACATGGACTGCTTCTTCTTCACAACAGGATCATATGGTTGTAGCAGCATTCATTTAATAGAAAAAAATCTTTTTCTTAGATCTCTTCCTCTCCAAAACAACCAAACCCCCGTAATATTAAATGTCCTAGTGATTCTTGAGCTTGAGCTTTTCCCATGTTTGCCTTTCTCACAGCTCTGGCTTAGGACTGTAGGACTGCAGCTTTGTGGAACTGAGGCATGAGGTGTCTGAAATAAACATGCTCATAACATTGTGCTACTCAATACATTGAAACCACTGAGCTAATTCATCACTCAGTGCTTTAAATGTTTGCTTTCTTTTTTGTAACAGTTTTTAGTTAAAATCAGAAAAAGATACCTTCAGGTTTCTGATGTGAAATTCCTGTGCAATCAGATTAACGGGAGAAGATGAAATAAAAAAAATTAAAGCAGACTTACTCGCCCATATATCCCTTAGAGGTGGAATGGAAAGAGGCCAGCTCAACGTTGTTAGAGTACTCAGGTCCCATCTCGTACAGAATCTTTTTGAAGGAATGAAACTGGCATCCTTCAGAGTACACATTGTCCTGGTAAACCTGAACAGTCAGAAGACATTAATGTACCCTGTTCCCCCAGCTAAGGATAAAAATGGCCTTTTAGAGAGCCAGGTGTGCACAGAAGAAACAGTTCTAACACTTGTAACTGAAGCCTTTAGAAGACACAAAGTTCTTTATTAAATAGTTGTTACTGTAATTATATGTTTTATCTCATGTGGCCTTAATAATTGAGCCTTCGGAAAAACAGCCAACTCTGTGTATAATTTAGCCTTGACTTGTATGTTTAGATTGATTTTTATTCTTTATTTCATTTCAAGTGGTCTGAATATTGCATAGATTTTTAGGTCAGCTCTTGCAAAGTTTCTTCCTTAATTTTCCTGCTTGTGTCTCCTATGCTTTACCTCAAATCCAGATCAAGCTACCTCTTACTAATCATCTCATATTAATAATCTTGTGTGTTCGTCTGTGTCTTAATGTGATGACAGAGACTCTGTCCTCTGTACTTAAAAAGCACAATGCCACATGTGGGACAAAATTTGATTTAATCTGCTTACTTTTAGCTTTGCATTTGAGAAAACAGAATATTCCATTACCTCATCAGCCAGAAGAAAAAGTTTCTCTTCCCAAGCAAAGTGTATCACATCTTCAATGCACTTCCTGCTTTGTACCTGCCCTACAGTTAGATTTTCAGATCAAGAAAAATAAAGTTAGTGGAGCACACAGACAAATCGTTCAGCCCAGACCTAGTTTGACAACTAACTTTTCAATGAAATATTCCTCTGTCTCAAAAAAGAGCTATTCAATTTAGAGCACAATTCAGTAAGTGTGAAATTAAGAAACATAATTGGAGGGGATATGGTTCAAGGTAATTTAGTACACCTCAAGCAAAGGAAGTGTGAGGTACATTAATCATGCAATAATTAAGAGTAGTCTTTGTATAAATGATCTTTTAAAATCCTCACATGCTTAATGATTAAGCAAAAACAGGCTATTTCACAATGTTATTTAAGCATAACTTTGACAGATAACTACAGGGAGTTTAATTATTCTGTTCCTGTTTGTGACCCAAGCCATGCTAATTGACATTGTGCCTTCCTAACTCAAGTATGATGTATTGACTTGAGCCAATTTTCTTCACAAGTGCAGTGAGCTGTGGATATATACACAAAGATTTTTTGCTGCAGTCAGCTGACAAGCAGCAGGATAAAAGCTTATGCCTGCTTACACCCACTTGAATTGTTTTTGTTATCTTCCGTCCCCAAGCCATTAAAAGGGAGCTAGTTTCTCACTAAGCAACATCAACTACACAAAGAAATAAATTCTTCCAATGGAAACACGGGTTGTCATTCAGTTCAGTGTGCATCTGTAGCCATTGCCATTGTCGTGTGGAGAGAAGATTTTTGGTAAGGACCAAAAGCAATTGAAAGTCATTCTACAAGTCCACAAATTTCAGTGGAGGCAGTGGCTTTCAGATGTGATCCAGTGAAGTGAATCTGCTCCTTCCTCTCTCCCCAAATTCCTGGAGTTCCATGACACTGAAAACAAGTTTCTAAAATTATGATGTGCTATCCAACTTGAAGCACTGATGTCTAGAATTCAGCTTTACACATTGGCATGTATTTTGGATGGGCCTGCAATGTCAAATATAAAAAAAAAGTAAATGGATCTTAAACATCTTTTCAACAGAGGTGCTACAGACCGGTGGGATTTCCCGGGTTGATGATGCAGAGCACTTTTGGGTTGCAATATGCCTTGGCTTCATTCAAGGAGCGCCGAAGTTCATTTACATTTAGAGACCAGCAGTTTTCTTCATCCAAGTAGTAGTTCACCTGGATGGCATCTAATTCAGATATGAGTGCTGAATACAAGGGATATTGTGGTATAGGGATCATAACTCCTGTTCGGGATTTTCCACCTCCTGAGACCAGGATCTTCAAAATTGACTGGGGAAAAAGTAATAAAAAAAAAAAACCAAAAAACAAACAACAAAAACAACTCATATATCAGAATTAATAGTATTCTCTAGAATAAGTTACTGATCTTTCTCTTGAAAAGATGTAGAGCTAAGGTAGATTTCTATTCTAGAAGCCGGCAGTCATTTTCTGGAATATTTAAGTTACTATCTGAAAGAGGCTGGTCTAACTGAGCTTCACAGTATTCCTCTGCACATCACTGCTAAATGTCTGGTCAACTTCAAAATCTTGGGAAAAGTTCTGATCAGAAATTCTGAGCTCCAGGAAAAGTTGAAAAGAGGAACATCAAGATCATGATTTTTCTGTAGCACCCGTTCACAATTAGAACGAAGGAAGCCTCAGCTAGTTGTTGCTCTGCCTTCCACATACTGCACCAGTGATTGCAGCAGGCCAAGAAATAACATCAGAAGTTATTGCTGGGGCACACAGAGGTTTTCCTTTGGGCTGACTGCCCCCAGCGCAGGATTTCTGGTTGGAGATCCCTCTCTTCTGGAGTCTTTCCTGTGAATCTGGATCTCTGGGGACAGGGGAGCACCTTTCCTTTGAAATATCAGTATATCTATGCTGGTCCCTTTCCTGTTACATTCCTATACCCCCCCGTTCACAGCGTTAATTTTTTGGATTGTAACAGGGCTTTTTATGTGTTAATGAGATAAAATAATGCATTTCTGACAAGTGGAGAGATTTCTTGCCTTTTTTAATCTAGGGAGAGCTCTGAAGTACAGGTGCAATCTTTATCAATGTGTAATAAGAGTGCAAAACAAAAAATAGATGACAACAGTACCCTTGAAATTTCTCATGCATAAAATCTGCCTTTCTGTGCTTCTCATCACATTTTAACTCAGCTGTTAGATGAATGATTTATAATCAACATCATTTTGTACCCGCCACTAGTTGAAAAATACTGAACAACCAGAAAGTGTCATTAGAATGAAATGCAAATCTAAAAACAAATTCTTTGGCACACTTTGCCCCTTAAGTGATGAAGCAGTAGTTGTTCTGTCCTTGGAAGTACCAAATAATGAGACTCATTGTAACTACTGACACTCTACTAATGGCAGAGTGAAATAAGCATGATACAGATTTGATATGCTATGCTGATGTTCCTGACAAGCTGCCAATACAACCCTTGGCATCAGAAACTCTGGAAAGCCAAGTCATTAACGATATCTGGAGAACTGTTATGTCACAATTCTGTCATTCTGAACTTTGCCACAAGGTGTCATTAAAAAAAGCCACCTTATTATTATTAGGCTGCCTTTAAAAAAAAATAAAAAAAAAAAAAGGTAAACAACTTTTGGTTGTTACAATATCAGTAACCATGTCCCTGTAATGCAAAAGTCCAATAGAGATGGTTCTCTTCTTTTAACTGAGGACTAGCTTGGTCAAAGCCAAAACCTAATGCTTCTCCCAAACAAGTTGGTTATTGAAAATGGTCTTTGAGGTTTTCACAGGCATTAATATGCACTAGCGGAGTTTGCTAGGGAGAAATGCTCCTGAGACTTCTCCCCTCTTTGTCGTGGATTCATACCTGCTAACCTTCAGTTCTTATGCATCACGACTACCAGGGGCACCACTATTTAGTCTGAATGGGCTGCCTCACCTAGTTTGTACTTAGACATGTACATAGCTTATGCTATCTATGCAAGGGGTACTGGTCATTATAAATTTAGAGATGGTGTTTCCATGGGTCTGTTCCTTAGCTGGCACCTTAAGTCCACGTAATTGATGTTCTGATTATCTACTTAATTTTACTACAGCATCTGTTTGATCAAACTCCTAGGTGTCAGACAGTTCAACAGAGATCTGTATTTCTGAAGGTAGCTAATTAATTGTAGCTTATAGCAAGAAGAAACAGCTTGAATTTTGACACTCACAGTAATACCATCACTTGCCCCAGTGGTAAGATATATGTTGTCTGGATCTGCAGGAACTCCTCCATCTCTTCTTTCAATATATGAAGCGACATCTTCACGGATGCAATTTATACCTTGGCTGGCAGTGTAAGCTCCTGTGGGAAACAGCATGAGATAAGAATTAGGTGCACTGACTATTACCCTGCTGTTTGCTAGCAAAACTCCTGAACTAGTAGTGTACAAAGTAGTTTTTGTGTATGAGAGTTCTGAAACTCTGGGATTTCATTTTCTTTCCAAGGAGTGGGAAAGGAAGTTGGGTTGTTCATTTAGCAAAGTAATTCATTTGAGTCTAGAAAAATACAATAAGAATCACTAACATATAAAAATAGTATACTGGATTGATTAAAAAGTAGGCTGTAATGGATGCTTTGCAAATTGGGTCAGCAATCCCATTTTGACATTCTCCCAGTTGCTTTCATTATGCTGAAAGGTCAATCAATGACTATGTAAGTAGTAGAAACAAGGAACAGAGATAGGAAAAAAACAACTTTTAAAAAATCCATGACAAAAATAAGACTTGTTTGCAATATGAAAATAATATAATGCCATTTCTTCCCACAGTCTGAGAACATCCTAAACTGCTTCCCTCTCCCTCCCTGTGGAGGTAGAAGTTACCTGTAGAGAGACTTCTAGTGTCACCCCAGTCTGCCAGGTTTGCATGAAGTTTACAGGACACAACTAACAATCCTAAATTAAGTAAGATTTTTAGATGCCTGTGTGCTGACATGTGCAACACAAGTGAAGATGAGACCAAGCTTAGTTGAGGACTGATGAACGATGAAATGACAAGTGTACACATAATTTAGAACACTGTCATGAAGCTGTAGAATCTTCTCTGCTTGTTGGGTGGAGTGAAATAATTGCACCTGACTTCACTCTCTTAGCTCAGTTATATGCTAGTAGTCAGCCTAATAATACTTCTGTAGCAATGTAATTTAGAAAGACAGCCTTTGCAGGGGCTGTGCAATTGCACTGCACAAAGTGGCAGTTCAGGGCACAGAGTTCTCTGATGTCCTAAAAATTTATTTTCACAGTAAAGTTACATTAGGTTTATACAAAGGTATTCCACCACAGCTAGGAAGCTCCTGTTATTGTAAGACAACAAACCTAAGCTGTCATTCTGTTTTGTGCTTCTTGAAGGGCTCTGTCCCATAGCTCAGTAGGGATAGACAGAAATTCAATTTTGAGGTCTATGGTTAATTGTACTTGGTTGATATCTTTGACTGGAATGCATTAGTTTGTACTGTAAGATACAAAGTATATTAAAAAAAAATCCAAAAAACAACATGTTCAAATACTCTGGGATTCTTTTGACACAACAGAAGTTGAGGACGTCTGAGGCTTCATACATGGTATGGGACTCTGCACATGCATTCACCCCAGGCCATGTGCTTCTGGAGTGCTGAATAGAGGCTGATGAGCAACCACGGCCAAGAGTGAGGGCTGATATATGATCCAGAGATAGATGGAGAGCAGGCACAAACCAGTAGAGCAGATCAGTATGGTGAGCAGGTACAAACCAGTAGAGCAGATCAATAATATATGCAGTTCTTGGTTTTCAGGAATTTAGACAGGAAGTTGTTCTCAATACATATTGTATCAGGAAAAATACTGTGTACACTGCGTTTACATATTTACAGAGCTTGTATTAAAAACATATTCTCAATGATCATTGCATTTGAATGTTGCAAATATTTTAGGCCTACTTCCCCCGTGCCTACTAAGCTAATGCAAATTATTTGAAGTATGTGATGATCTGATTTAAAAAAAAGTGGTTTTACGTGTATTTCTGAAATATTATACAAAGCCAATTTCTTTCAGTCACTCCAGACGCACAGGACTGAGGCTCAGCATTCTGAGAACTCCTATTATGTCCCTAAATTTGAAAATCACTACAAGAAAAAGATTGAGGAAAAATTTAAATGTGTCCCTAGCAACTCTTACATGGCAGTTGGTACGGGGTTGCTGAAGTGTTTGGAAATAAGCTAGGAAAGGATTTGTGGAGTTAAGAGCAACTTCTCAATTTTGGTAACTGTATTTTATGTTTTACTTTTCCTGTGAGCCACACTATGAATTCTCCCCCTACAGCTTTGACCTAGGCCATCTCCATTGGACTTGTTATCATATAAACCAAGATGAGGATATTTCAGCACTACACGTATTGAAACTGCTTTAGTTGATTCTGTTGCACGTAGGAGCAACTGGAACGGATGCTTACCTAAGCTGTTACCTCCACAACCCTGCAAGATCCGTCTCGCTCGCTTTTTTGCATCTTCTGGAAAACTTGGGCTGTCCAACAGGTTTGGGTATGTGCACAGTGCCACTACCTAGAGTGCCAAGAAAGCTGTAAATTGGCCACTGCTCAACGGTTATTTCAAGTTGGTAATGTTTCTGTGAACTTTCCTTGGGCAGGAGGATCACAAATAGCAGGTAATTTAAAACAGAGGTTATTGATGAAGGGTTTGCAGTTGTTTCTTTAAAGGTAGTGCTTGCAGGAGTGAAGAGATTTTTATCAGGTTCCAAGTTCTGCTGATAAAAGCAGTTATAGAGTTGTTAACTGTTTGTATTAAGACTGGTAAACACTGGAGTCCAAGTGAGCTATGCGTAGTGCAAACACAGTAAAACAGTTAATTATACAGAAGGGGAAGTCTCTAAATAGATCTGTCCTCCACTCTTTTTGTATTATTAGCCCACTCGGTTGACAAGAAATAAAGCGTTTAGATATAGAGCAGAACTGAAAAATATAATCAGAATTTTAAATCCCAGTAGCGTCTTCTGATAATTCTTGCCTAAGAGAACTCATTACCAATTAGAATTTGTGGAAATATTTAATTAAAAAAAAAGTGATGATATGGAACATAGGAAAAGTAGAAACATAACCTAACAGAACTAAGTTTATGGAAAGATGTAAGGCGTAAAGGCTCTGAAGGCCTTGCTTGAAATCAGCTTTGATTCACTCTCTCATTTCTAGGTTAACGTGGTGTCAGATGGGTAGGCTGTTATCATCTTATGGTGACAAGGTGGAAGGTGACTAAGTAATTAAACTTGAGCACATAGGTCATGGGGAGAAAGGATTTCACATTTACACAGTGTTTTATTTAGTAACATTGGTGGATCTAAATTAACTTGAAAGAAGCTTGGGGCTTTCTAGTTAGTAGGCAGTTTGTTGTATACCTCAATTTTATCATCTCAGCATGTAGATACCCAGAATCATGCAGCTTCAATTTGGCCTGTAACTCTCTAAATTTGAATTATGATAGGCTCAGGATTTTGTGTGTGAGTAAGGGATGTTTTAGTATACTACTATATATAGTATGCTATTTTTACTAGCATGCTATTTATTTAAATAGTATAAAAATACATTTATTAAATAATATAACAAAATGTAAATAGTTTTAAAATGATATGCATTTAAATAGCATAATAGTTGGGATATTTTTTTCAGCATGCTGCTATAAAATCGGCAACTGGGTGCACCCAGCTGCATGCAGATCTTTCTTCACCTGACAGTACACTTTCAGGCATTTGCTTTTTTCCTTAAGGGCAGCCACTTTCTTTTTTGAAGTGCACTGCTGATAATGAATGTGCTGGTTCCTAATAAAGAAGAAGTGGCAGGGGAAAGGATGGATGGGGAATAATCTGAAGAGTAAGAAAAGCTACTGTGTTAAGAGAAAATACAGCAAGCAAATTACAGGACTTTAGGCTGAAATCACAATTTGTAACTCGTTATGGCAGACTATTGTCTGTAAGTGCAACTGAAGAATCACTCATACTAATACATAAGTCAAATGGATACTAAGGTATCATAATATAATCAAAGAAGCAAGAATAATGTGTTATAATAGTCTTACCTGTCGAAGGAAGGTGATTGGCCTCTGTCCCATTGCATGTGCATCTCCAATGTTGGCTTTAATTACTTCAGTAAAAGGTTTTTTGATTCCCTAGAAGGGGATAATTCACAATGTACTGTTAGGGCTGAAACAGCTGATAGAGCCTTGTTCTTTGGCTGGCTGTAACTGAACAGTGTGTAGTCTCAGAAAAGAGAAGTTTAATGTAAAGCTTACTGCATTTCTTAAGTACTACCAGAAGATCTTAAATGCTGACTGTGACACATTCTAACACAATTAGTAGTCTGCTCTTTGTTTTCATTTTCTGCTGCCTACAAATAAGAGATTGGTTTGCATGGAAACTACATGTGTGAGCTGGAAAAAGATGAAAGAAAGGCATTTTGAATTAGCAGTAATAGAACAGCTTGTTTGATACACCTGCGGGAGGAAGGGCTCAGTCAAGAAACTACAAATATTTGATAACATCTAAAAAATCCACTAACAAGAGAAATCTAAGACATCTAGTACTATTTTGAGTTGGCCTATGCACTCATTACTTCTTTATTTTCTGAATATTTAGAATAAGTGTGCATTATGTTATGACCCCACAACACTACAGCTGTTCCATGGAGCCCACAATAGTGAGGCTGTGTATGATAAACAGCAAAAGTGCTAAATAATCACCATGAGTATTGGAAAGCTTCCTAATCTCTGAAATCTGAACAGGCAGATGTTTTTCATGTGAGGAACTGAATGCATCATGAGAACAGAGGGAAAGCAGTGGAACAGTGTTGGATAGCAATCAGCTCTTTAAAAAAGGACTTAAAGTTACGGGAAAAAAGGTAAAGAGCTGGACTGGGAGAAAAAAAGAGTATGGTTTATTTAAGTAAGAAAGATGATCTAAAAGATAACTGAAGTGTGAGAGATGTAGGGAAGTCTTCAAGCTGTTACAGGATTTTCATGTGGACTAATAAACTGCAAGTTCATACTGATCAGTTTTCTGTACTGAATCACTTGCAACAACCTGCTCTGTTTGGGCTGAGCTCACAAAGCCCCTTCCTGGCCCGTGTACCTAAAGCAAGTTACAGGTTTGCATATGGCTGGCAAGGCTTAACTAGTTATTCGTTTTCTACCATGGATGGCGTGCAAAGATACTGATGACCAAAATGATAGAATTGGCCACTAAGTTCCTAGGTTGTGAAGATTTGGAAGCCTACAGCTACATATGTGGCTAACAGGTTATTCTAGATAATGTGGTTTCTGTTCTCCCTACAGATCCACTTCAAGGATTACATAACCAATCCCATTTACATTTTTCTTCAGAACTTAAATAGGTAGCTAGAAATGGCATCAAGACAAGGAGGTGGAACTTAGATGATCCTGATTTAGTACAGTTAAAACACTTTACATGGCCTTAAAATTGGCAGGAATTTTTTAAAGGTTTCACTTAAAGTAATTGAAAGTGATACACTGACCCCGCCATGTCATTTGCTTTTATGTTTGCTGGTATAAATGAGCGCCTAAATAAGGGTTGCATTTCAATTTTATATAATGAATTAGGAATAGAGATATCTGATAAACATTACAGGTATTTGAGGCTGGAGTTTAGCAATTTCTCAGCATTACAAACAGTTAGAAATAAGTTGAGGATTGCTGATAGCAGATACCATCCAGATCATTGCTAGTGCCAAACTCAATGTTTATGCCATCACTGCCTTTGAGCTCCAACTACAAGAACATAATCATCACCTGCTCCTTAAAACTTACCCTACTCTTGCTACTGAATTGATTGATATGGAGAAAACAGGAAAACATGTAAGTTATCTTACTGGAAAATCTTAGTGGAGATAGAACAGCTGGGTTGCACGGACTGCTCCTGCACACCTGCTCAATGTATGTCATCCTATTGAATAATTTGTATTTCTTAGCCTCAGCTGCAGGAGCTATTACTTTTATTTTTGTGTGTTTCACAAGAGAGATGCTTTTAAATAACTGGGACCTTTGCTTTTCCTGTCTGAGTTAATGTCAGCAATTGTTTAGAACTGTCTTCTCAAGACTCACTATATCTCTTCCAGTGAAATCTAGAGAAAAAGTATTATGACTACACATTTTTCTCTTCACATATTTCTACTACTTGATTTCTTGTCTTTCTATGGAATGAGGGAATATCAGAAGCTATTCAGATTGTTTAGATTCCTCCTTGAGGAATTGCTACTTTGCAATTTCAGAAAGAAGGCAAAGGAAACGATAACAAGCAAGAACTAATGAAGAATGCTAATGAGCCAAAGTTTCAAAGCAAGGATATCAGAAGCTGCCATGAAAAGAAGTCTAGACAGTGTCCATGACTGCACATGAGTTCAAGGTGGAGATCTACTCGAAGCCTTGACACAGAGAGGTATTAGTCACAGGTCTTTTGAGTCAAGGTTTATCTATGGTGATGGCACTAGTGTGCGTGGCAATCTCAGAAAAGATTACTGTCAAGTACTTCTCAAAGTCTGTATTAACATCTATACGTGAGGAGATGCAAATGTAATGTTGGTAAACTCGACATCAGGCTGTGGAACACGAGGAAAAGCGCTGCAACAAAACATAACATTTGTTAGGGCAAGGTTTATTTTATTGCAGGAGGCTAAACAGTCTTCAGCCATGTCAGAAACCTGTCTGTGCTGGGAAAATATAAGTTCTTGGTAAGCCAGGAACATTCAAGGAGAGCAGAAACTGTCTATAGTCTCTCTCTGTATATAAATATATACATATATGTATAGTATATTTACATATGTATACAAATATACGTATGTAATACATACATTTATATATCTATGTATTTTTATATATGTAGCATTCATTTGTAATTTAGTAGGAGCAGGCTTTCAAGGTGTGTTGTAGAGGCAGTTTGGCTGGATTTGGCAGGATTGCAACTGGCAATTACAACTATACTTGTGGGGTTAAGCAGGCAGAGATCTGGAAAAGTGAAGCTTGCAGAACAGGAGCTGTAATAACGAACTGTGGAGCAGTAAGTACCAGTCTGATACTCATGCCTACTGACGAGGGTATGAACCATGTCAGGGAGAAAAGCCAGCCTCCAGCCCTACAAAACATCCAGTGCTACCACCTTCTGCCTTCAGTGGCTCCTCACCCTGTCCTGACAACATTTCATCTTCTGAACAAAGCCAATCTTCTGCCATTCTACTGAAATTGTTAGCAAGGGGACTGATTATGGTAGTCATCTTTTTTTAAAGAAACCATCTCGCACTTTCAAATTCAGATGTAAAGCAGAGCATGTAAAAATACATTCAATATTTTTCAGTTGCTGCCTTTATGATAATGACAGGTTTTAAAAAGAAGAAATGAGTCTTTCCTCTACAATCTTTAGAAATAAGTTCCTTCAGTTATTTCTGTCAATCTCTTTTTCTTAAAGGAACTGCAGTTTTTCTGGGAGGCTATGTGAAAAGCTTCTGGAACTCAGAGAAGGTCAGGCAGGATTATTCTAACTGTATTGGTGTTCTCAGTATCACACCATGTTGAGACAAAGGCTTTTCATGTAGGAACCAGAATTAACTGGTGCAGACTTCGTGCAGTAAAACAGATCTGGAGAAGCTTCCTTTTCCCCTACATATCCCCGTGACCTCAAGAAACAAAGCTAGAAGTAGAAAAATACAAAATGAAGAAAAAACTCACAGGGAGCAAGTCACCATGCAAGGAGTGTTGAGTGAATTATTTGATGAAAGAAGTGGTACGATGCCAGAACATTCAGTATCACAAACAACTAGCAAGAAGCCAAAGCACTGCCAGTGCTGGTATGTCTTGCAGGAGTTTTAGCATGCCTAAAGGTTCCTTTTACAATGGTGCCATCAAAGAATGCTGGGAAACTGTGAGATTAGCACTGTGTCCAGAAAGAGCAAAGAATTGCTCAAACAAATGTACAGCTATGTTTGCTCAAGTCTTAAGCAGATTTCAGGGGAAAAGCCTCAGTCTGAACACAGGCTTGTGTGGTTTGAATTTGATTGAAACTAAGCTAAAACGGAACTGGAAAGGGTGAAAATGTGAGGTGTTTTTAATCCCAGAAGAGCAACGTGGTGCTTCAGCTGTTTCAGAATTTCAGAATTTGTCTGCTTTGGGCAGTTTTTCATTGATTCATTTCCATTGGCAATTCTTTGTGCTCCCTCCTGATGGTTATCGGGCAATAACACCACACTGTGGAACCCTTTTCCTTAGCACAGGCCAATCCTGATTTTGCTGTGACTTGCACAAACAAGCTGTAAAATAAGGGAGCTGGCACAACCAACCATTTCAGCATAGTTTAGATACACTCTGTAGTAGCCAAGTGCTTTTTTAGCTCTCAGAGGGCCAAGAAAGCACTGGCCAGAGGCCCTTAACTAATAGAGACTTGAAGGTCTGAATTAGCATTCCAATCTATTTATTAAAACAGCTCACGGCAGAAAAAACCCTGACCTGCTTACCACAGAGTGAGGCTTTGTGTTACGTGTGTGTAATTCATGCTGACAAGGACTGCTGTTGGAGGGAAGGAGAAGGCAAATTTTGGATTTTGCCTTAAAATGGCAGCGGTGACTTGCATGCGCTTTACAATTGGATGAGAACAACAGCACGGCTGACCACTACCAGGCAGGTGTGAATCAGACATTACAGATCAGGAATTGTCCTCATGTTGCTTTTCTCTTTTGCATTGTTCAAAGTGCATTTGCATTCAGAAATTTTGTCTACGTTAGTAAAATCCTAGATTTGAATGTGGCTGTATATAACATAACTAAAATAACACCTATTAGGAGGAGGTTAGACACTAGGATCCTCTCAAATTGAAGACCTATTGGAAAATAAAAAAGACTATTTTGGAATCAATTTTGATATCATATCTGAAAATATCAAATCTTGACTGTGGATCTTGTGGACTGTGTGTGTCTGAACATAGAGTTTTTGTAAACATATTCTCAAGATCTTCCTCTTTATCTGCAGTAGTTTCCCCCCTTATTAAAAAGCATGGGTTCTACTGTGGACTTGCTCTAGTACACAGTGTGTACTGCAGAGGAGGAGCAACAGTTCTACCTTAGTAAGGTCACAGGCTCTTGCCTGGGAGATACTTTCTTGGTGTGTACACAGTCACGTATTCAAGGCAGGAAATTACAGGGTGGTAATTTAAGCTTAGCACCTTTTGTTACTGGGTGTACCAGTCCATCTTGCATCCTTTTCTTAGCATGTCAAATTGTATTTCTGCATGTCATCGCCGTAACTGTTTTATCTTTCCAGAACTCACAGGGACACAGTCAATTCCCATTTACAATTAAGGCTGGATTCTGAGTCAGAAATCTTTCTATTCAATTTAAAAGCCTGAAAAATTAGTTTATTAAAAACAAAAAACAGAACAGACTGAAGTGTCTGGAGACTGTACATTGCCACAACATCAAGTAGTTCCAGACTCAGTGGTGGAATATGAAATCCTCCTCCGCTGATCTGAAAGAACTTTCTGCATGCTACCAATATGTGTCTGCATACCACCTCTCTGCCCCTACCTTTCTGTCTAAATAAGTTGGGTGTTTTGAACAGAGCCCTAATGTTGTAGTGACTTGCAGTAAGCCAGTTTAGTTTCCAGTGTTACATGAGTTGACTTGTGGATCCTAAAATGCTATTTAGTATGCATGTGCTTTATAAGGATGTTTAAGCTCACTTAACTTGACATCAAATGAGTTATGTAAAACCTACACAGGAAATTGGTAAACAGGAGAGTTTAAGTGAGGGAGATAGGAAGATATTTTCCATAACAAGGTCAGTTAAAATTAGCACTAATGCAAAATAACAAATTGTATGTTTGCTGCCTATCTGAAGATAAAGCTTGTTATTACACATTATGTAGAGAGAAGGGTTCAGTCCTGTGATTACATTATTCTTGCATGGCCTTCATGCTCAGGCTAAAATTTCTAGTCTGAAATGTAATTGAAGTCAATACTTGATATGCTGGCCATCTGTCAGCAAGTCTCAAAAACAAGTGATAGACAGAAGATCATACTTGCTGGAGTTCTATTGAGAGAATAATCGCTTGGTAAAACATGCCTGTGCTTGAGCTTGCTTTGTAAAAATTTCCAGCAACACCAAGAAAAAGGCTGAAAGTTCTGTGTCTCACATCAGTAAGCCAGCATCAGCTGGTTATTACCATCAGCAAAGGGGAGAAGAAATCAGTCTTTCACTTTTGAAGCACGATGCTTTTTCAAAATTATAAAATATATGTATATTAAAGGAAAGTATTTGAGTAAGAGATTTTGCATAAAGATTTCCAGCTGAACAGACTTAACTTAGATGGAAACTTTAATTTTCCATTTCAGCCAATACAGATCACAGGTCAACAAAACTCATGAGTTCTAAGTACAGGATGCCTCATCTCCGCTCCTGAGCGATGGATCTTATCCTGCTTGAGTAATGCATTCTAATCTGAGACTTACACTGGCCTGATCCTGAGCACGTTAACGAAGAGGCTGAAATTAATGCCTCCTTTTTACTTGCTTTCTCTTTTTAAGAACTATCCCTTAAATTGCCTAGGGACTTCTCAAGTAACGTTTTATTCCTTATTTCCATGTGCACTGCGGAGTTAAAGCTCCTATTGGAATCCTCTGCGGTTACCATACAAAAGAAGCAAATACCAGAAAGAATAACAGAGGAACAGCTATTCAGAATGTGAGTCGACAGGACAAAACTGAAGGAGGAAAGCTTTCACTGTGCAAACAGCTTCAAGTAGCTATTTAGCCGTCTGCATAGCAAGCTATATGAATTACACAAGTATAAAGTCTGAATTGCCCAAGTTTAAACATAGGGGCCTCTATTGTCTGATTAGACAGTGCCTGCATTGAAGATGCTTTTAGTTTACGTAGAAACACAATATCTAGAGGCATCTTCTACAGAATAAGACAAATGCAGATTTACAAGTGGAGGTACCATTGCTTCCCACTGCCTCGTCTTTCTCCCACACCATACTGTGGAGTGCAGGCTTTCCTGCTTGTGCAAAGCTCCTCCCCCATCATAAGTGGAGGAGCAGCTCCAGGATCTTACTTTCGGCAGTAAAGAGTAATCACAGATTGAGAGATGCCGTGGGTCATCGCCTCTCTCAGACAACCACTACTTCAGGCAGCACTCGTTCCTCCGGCAGAGGTGCAGTGCTCACTCTGTGATCGTAGGTTGAGAGGGGTGAAAAAAGCAGTTGTCCAGTAATGCAATGCAGAAGAAAGTCTTTCAGCTGCTTCCTCAGGTTGGTCAGTGCTCTCTGTCAATGTTGTCCTGACTTCAACAGTAATATTCTCCTCCTTCCTTGCCAACAGGTACTTGGTTTTGTTTGCTTTAGTCATTTTAGAGTGTAGTCATGTGTTTACGAACACTGTTTGCTATTGATAATATTCCAGGGACTGCCTCAAGGAAAAAAAAAAAGCTTTTAAATGGAAAATGCCATATAAGCAGACACAAAGCAGCTGTAACAAACTTCTAATAAAGCAATTGGTAATTACTTGCCTTTCTATTTTTTAAGAAGTGCACTGGCGATGATTCTCTCTGCCAATGACTCAGCTTGTAATTGAAGGAAGCAGAGGAGTGGGGAGGAGTTAGGAAGATCACATTGTATTTGTTTTGTTAAGTAATATCTCCTGCTCTGAGATGGTTGGTAACATGAAAACAAACACTCAGCGGGAACGCTGGAAGGTTTTGTTCCCTGTTCCTGGCAGATGATCTCATTAGGGAATCCATGGAAAGGCAGCAACACCTTTATAAACAAGTAGTGTGGCAAAAATCAAAACACATTTTGAAATGAAACCTTCATCAGCACTCTGATGGTCCAATTCTAAAAAAGATGCATCCAATAATTGAGTTAAGCTTAAGTAGTTGATGCATGTAATACATGGTGAGCTGGAAGCATGCACAGCCTTCCAAAATGAGATCAGCCAACTAACACAATGAGTGAAGAAATGAAACAGTCCCTTCCGCATTGCTACGGCACTGTTGTTCAAAACATACACTTATCATGTTCTTCCTGCCATAGCTACAATTACAGATTAGTAAGGCTTGCTAAAGTGGAGAAAATAGGGAATAGTATTTGGAATCATAAGAAGTAACTCTGCCTGATGCTTTACTCAAAGCAGCACTACGTTGCTCAGTCCCTGTGCTGGGGGGGAAGCTGTGATCAGTGCTAGCAAGAAGCCACACCTGAACTGCTGTTTGTTCTCTGGATTTATGTCTTAAGATAAGGACTAAGAGAAAGATCTGGAGAGCTCAGCATAAGCACTGAGTGATTTGGATGCTCTGTTCGGTCTGGTTTGGCCCAGGAGCTTCTGGGATTTGTGGCTGCTGTGAGTGTCAGCCACCCAGAATCGGGCAGCACGAGCGGGCGTTGGCGCTCGTGTTGGGAAGCGGCTCCTCAAGCGCCTCAACTCGGGCAGCTGAAGCCGGGGAATTCCGCGTCGGAGATGTGCTCAGGACTCCTGTGTCTGCCCGGCGTTGGGGCGTGCGGAGCCGCGAGGACGGCGGGGGGCGGAGGTGCCCGTCCTGGTCGAGGCAGAGCCTTGCGGCCCCGTACCGAGCGCCCAAGCGCTCCGGCGGGCGGTCACTAACCCCGCTCGATAACGTAAAGGACGCGGTATTGCATCAAGAGGTCAAAGTGGCAGAAGAGATGTAAATACCGCTTTATGAGGGGATACTGTATGCGCTTTACGCAACCCACGGCACGAACAAACAGGAGGCGGTGGCGGCTTTCAGTCTCTCGTGCCACTCCCACCCCTTCGAGAAGGGCCGGGGGAGGGCAGGGCCGGGTGCGGGGGGTTCCTCGCTCCGGCCGCTCTCGCATCCTCCCCTCGGGGACGGCGCGTCCGCGGGCGGAGGCTGAAAAGCCGCTCTCGGTTCCGAGCATCCCGGCGGGGCGCCGCGCAACCGGGGAGCGGCGCCCACAGGGCGGTCCCGCGGCCCCTCCGCCTGCCACGTCGGCCCCACGCCGACCGCAGCCCCGCCGAGCCCCCCGGCGCCCCAATCAGCGGCGGCGGTGGCGGAGGAGTGCCCGGGGGCAGGGCCGGCGGCCGGGGAGCGCTGCCCCGCCCCGCCCCTCCCCGCCCGCGGCCCCCGCCTCACCTTCCGCAGCTCCTTCTCGATCTCGCCGGCTTTGTGGACGATGGGGCCCCGCACGGCGTATTCTACCGCCTTCACTTGCGGGTTCATGGATTCCAGCGTCAGGATCTTCTCCCTGCTCGCCTTCTCGTTGATCTTCACGGCGGAGGCCTCGGCAGCGCTGCTCCATCTCGCCGCTCCCTCCGGCGGCAGCCGGGTACCCCGCGTGGGCCGCCCCGCCGCGCCGCGCAGCGCCTCTTCCCCGGCGCCCCGGCAGCTCGCCGGCATCCGGCCCGCGGCGCGCCCAGCCGCCGACACGAAGCGGTGCATGGTCGGCACGGGCGCTCAGCCCGGAGAAATGACACCGCCGCCGAAGATCGGTGTGTCGCGCAGTCAAAGCCCGCGGCTGTCGGGATGCCCGCGAGCGAGAGACGCGCTCAGGAGCGATGCCGAGCAGCGGGCGCTGTTACATGCACACGCTCAATGCTCCCATGTCCGGATCCCGCAAACTTAATCGCGATCGGTACGAGCGATCTCGCAGCCGTGCGGTGCCGCGGGAGAAGCAATAAGTCCCACCATTGCATCAGGCGGCGGCGCCGTACAGCCCCCTTCCCTCCGGCAGCTCCCGCACTCAGTGCCCCACCACAGCCCCGCCTGCAGCCATCCTTAGCCGAGCCGAGCCGAGCCGAGCCGAGCCGAGCCGTGCCGTGCCGTGCCGTGCCGTGCCCGCCCGCGGCACGCCAAGGTGGGGATTGCAGCAGCAGGCTGGCGTCGCGCAGCCTGGCGGGTTTTGTAGTTCCAGCGGCCCTGGGCTGCGCCTGCCCACAGCATCAGGTGATGGGCAGGGAACTACCGCACCCACAGTGCCCCCGCCCGCCGCTCCGCATTGTCTGCCGCCGCGCACCGCGGCTGGGGATGCCGGGGGGAGCGGGAGGGGGCAGAGCCCGCGGGGGGGATCGGCGCAGCCCCGGCTCCTTAGGCGGACCCCGCCGCCTTTGTCTGCGGCTGTTTTCCTGCTCGGTTCTGCGAGCCGCCCAGGGCGGCCCCCGCTGAGCCGCTCCCGTCGGTGCGGGGATGGAGCGGGCGGGGGCTCGGGCCGGGGGCTGCGGGCGGGCACCTGTTGGGGAGTCTGCGGGATGCGGCCTCCCGGGGCGAGAGGGAGCCGGTGGCGCTCCCCTCCCTCCTTCCCTTCCTTCTTTCCTCCCGCCGCTCGCTGCGGTGCTGCGCTGCTGCGCTGCTGCGCTGCTCCGGTCCTCCCCTCCTGCAGGAATCATCCGCTGCTCTCACAGTGCCTTCATTGTTTCCAGATGATGGAAATGTTTTTATCTCTCGGGTTCAGTTCTGCTCTCAGAGCGGGCGGCTGGAGAGCTGCCATCAATACAGCAGCGGCACAATTCAGGGGGCGGGGAGGTAAATGCTCTCTTCTTGGCATCCGTGGGGAGGAGAAGGCCCGGCTCACCCCTCCTGGGTGCCCAGAAGAGGCTCCTTGTTTGTGCTCAGAGAGTGGAAAAAGGGACCATTCACTCAGGAATATTCCTATGACCTCATGTTACCTCCCCGAGGAAGAGCCTGGCCTCCAAACCGGGCTCATTTCTGATTTATTTCTGTAGAACCTTCTTTCTCTTCCTTTCTCTTTCTCCACTGACTTGGGAGAATGGAGGAAAACAGCTTCCTATTTTAGGTACCTAATTAGATGGTTCAGGACTCGTGCTCTGTGCTGCATGGTTTGGTACACTCCTCTGGCAGATGAAGAAAAGGAAGCTGCTTTGGCAGTGTTTGGCTTTATTTTGTCCCATGGCACTCTATCTTGACTCTTTTCCTGTCTTCACTATTTCCTCTTTCTAATAGGCTTCTGCTTGCTGTAGCGTTTAGCTCCGTAAACATTTAGCTCTAATTCTTGTTCTATTTCTATTTACTCTGTGCTACTTTAAAGAAAATTCATTTGTTTTATTCAGGGATTTCATTTGTTATGATTTCGGTTGTACACGTTGTACCGAAAGCTTTTTGTTGTCTACTGCTCAGCTTGTGAAGGCTAAACAAAGGTCTGACCCTCTGTGTCCTCTCTCCAGTATTCAGTACCCAAAATGACCCAATGGAGCGCTGTCTGTCGGGAACTCAAGTTCTAGGAAGGACATTTTTGTTTATCTGCAGCTTCGGTGACTGTTTCAGCACACTGGAGTCTGCATCTCCTCCACACTCATTCGTTTTCCACATTTTAAAGCTTTAACTTTTGAACCATCACGTTTTGGAGCCCATACATTTTGACAGTGCTCCTTTACGGTTGACATCAGTTGTGTATCTGGAATGCTGAGTGTTACCTGAATGTTGCTTTTGGACTGATAATTAACAAGCCATGTTGTGGTGCTTTGACACCAGGTTTGATAATGTACTTCAGAAGAAAAGTTTTCAAGCTGTAGTAAAACTTGTCAAGGTAAAAACAAACAAACACAAAAAACCCATAAAAACAGAATGCATTCTGTAGTAGGATCTAATTGGGTCACTTGAAGTGTTTGACTTATTTTGAATTTTGATATAAATTATTGGAAAACTGTTATTTCTATTCACTGTATATCCACAGGCTTGCTGGACACCCTAGTTTGAGTTCATCAGGGATCAGGGTCAAAATGCTGTCTGCCATATACAAATCTAAGTCTGGTGGATTTGGAACCAGTAATTTTGTTAGTGGAAGTATAGAAGTCAACCTTTGCTCCTGACATACACTGTTCCACCCCTAATCCGCCCCCCAGAAAGAGCTGGCAAAGCAGAAAGTTTCCAGTGCGCGCTGCTGCCGTATCTCTGATTGATCCCAAGGAGGACAAGGCATAGGCTGCTGCCCGGCGGCCCTGGCTCTGCCTCCAGCTGGCGGTCCCAGCGGGACCTTCTTTGCAGATTCTGTAATGCTGCTTGTTAGCACTGCAGCCTTGGGAAAAGGCTAGCAGTCGTACAATACATTTTGCACAAGTCAAAGCATATGCTTGTAATTAAGCAGTTGAATGAATATATACAGCCTTGAAATTCAATAGTTTGATTAATTTCCCAAGTGTAGAAACATACACAGTAGTAAAGAAATAGGATGAAAAAACGCCTTCCGTGTTCAACATAATATGAGGTGTTGTTTGGGTTATGGAAGTGTGTATTTCTTTAATTATGATAAATGTATGTTATTTTAATATGGATACTTTCAGGAAGGTAATGGCATGTGATAAACTTGCAGTTTTGGAATAAAAATTCATCATTAGAAGTAAGTTAGATTTAGACTAGATAGAGGGTAGATTTAGACAAGGATAGATTAAGGCCAGGTATTAGGAAGAAATTCTTTACTGTGAGAGTGGTGAGACACTGGAACAGGTTGCCCGGAGAGGCTGTGGATGCTCTCACCTGGAGGCATCCAAGGCTGGGCTGGATGGGGCTTTGAGCAGCCTGGTCTAGAGGGAGGTGTCCTGCCCATAACAGGTATTTGGAACTTATGATGATCTTAAAGGTCCTTTCCAACCCAAACCATTCTGTGATTCTATGATTCTATCTTCTTATCTTTTATGTTAACAGCAAAACTCACAGTGACTTCAGGAAAGGTGACCCTCGAGTTGGTATGACTGCGTTTGTACATGCCACTTTGACTTACTGAGGCTTAGCATTCCTACCCACGCAATGAGGAAAAGAAAGCTTAACTTGTGAGCAAAGGTACTGTGAAATTAGTTAATGAATGTTTGTAACACAGTTGTGCAATGACCTATTAAGGATGAAGTGTCTTCTTGTATTCGCTTATGGAAATCTTCCTTTCTCTCACCCCTTGCCCCTGGAGTTGAAGGGCAGATAGCAGGCATAGTCACAGGCTGCTGCTACACCCTGTGGAGGAGCCGTGGCTTTTGCACGTTGGCCTGAGATGGTTGATAGGCACAGTCATTGGGCAGCTTATGCAGCTGGTACAAACCATATGAATGCAAGTTTCATAAACTAGACAATGAAGGTGGCACATACTGCTTACCAAGTGTAGTTATTTGGTCCCCAATGGCGTGTTCCATCCTTAGTTGTAAAGAAAGACCATGTTTGGTTTTCTCGCAGACATGAGAAGCTAAAGTGAATTTCACAATGCTATTGAGTACTTGGAGATATGGAACAACAGCAAATGTTTAAATACATGGAAAGCTAGATACAGAGTTGGAGAAAAGCCTTGATAAACAGACCAACAGCTGCTGTCACATGTTTTCATGATGACAGACCTTCAGCAAGCTGCTTATCACGAATGAGTGCATGGTTTAAACCACATGATTATAATAATGATGTGGTGGCTGGATGTTTGTTTTTCTTACGCTGTTTCATTTAAATAAATGCACTGGATAGAAAACTACTCTTAAAATGGCAAAGTGGTTAACTATATGTAAGGAATAATTAATATTTGAATGACATTTGATTTTGATGAGACATCAAGTAAACAAAAAACATGTTGCAAAACCTTTGTTTTTTTTAGGCAGAAAGACAAGCTGTTCTCGTGTTCTGTGTTGTACAAGTATGAGAATGAAGAGGACCGTTTCCTCTGGAATACTGCTGATGGTGGTAGTTCAGAATATAATGAGCAATATTATTATTATAATATATTGAGAATATAATGATCTTCAGAGAAATTACCGTTCTGAGTGTTCTACCAGCTGAACAGAAACCATCAAGATCTTGCCCAGAACTCTGTGCAGTCAGTGGAAAAAGTGCCAGTTCAGTGACTTTGTATCTTAATGTTTACTGCCTCTCATTCTCTCATGATAAGCAAAAATAAAGTCCAATCTCCAACCCAAAGAACAAACCCAAAAGGAAACATGAAACACTTTATAAAATTTTCTTTGTAATAATTGACAAAGTACTCTATGAAAATAATGAAATTCTATTTTGAATAGGACACTTTATATACAAAACATTTAAAATAAAACTGCTTGCATGATTTTGTTGAAACCAAACTGTTCTAAATAATGTGTGAACTGTAGTAATTTTGCACACCTGTGATGGAAATTCATGAAACCATGACCTTGAGTCTGCTTCTGGGTTGGTTTTTTTTCCACCTTAACTGAGAAGGTTCAGATACACAAAACACCAAAAACTATTTGAGTATTTCAGAGGGTCTTTAACAGCCAGGGACTATGAGCTAGAAATGTAAATGTTTCTTTTGAGTTCCAAAGGAAGCACAGTAAGAGTATGGACTTCTTGTGGATTTTGTGCTTGTCAAATTGGAGCTGCACACCAAAATACTGCAGTGTGTAAGAGCCCCGTGTGGTAGGCATCCCAGTGAAGGAGAGAATCCTAAGGCCTCCCATAATTCAGATCAGCCAGACTGCATGTGGCAACCACATAGACAAGAAACCATCAAGGACACGGAACTTCATGTGTAGCTTTTCGTCAAATACATAAATGGCATAGCTTTATTATTTCCTCTTTTAAATTAGTGTAAAACATGTTCTAAGTGAGGCTCTGTCTTGCAAAGTACTACTGTTACTGACATAGAGGTTAGGCATCTGTACTCTTAAAAAAAATATTTGTTGCTTTTTCTCAGTGCTGTGTTAAACCTCTAAAGGGATACAAGAGTAGTTTTGACATAGTAGTAATTTTTGACATTCAGAACTCAAAACTCTTGTGTTAATAAATTAGAATACCCAGAAAAATAGAATAGAATCACAGACCAGCACAGATTGGAAAGGACTTTGGAAGATCATCAGGCCCAACCTTTAACAGATGTCTGTATGATGAATCTTAAAAATCAGGAGTCTAGCAGTGAGTGCTATCTTGCTTGTGTTCAATAAGGAAAGAATTTTTATTTTTGTTAAAGTATTTGAACAGCTGTTGCTATTTTATTTGCTCTAAAAAGAAAGGGAGGATACTGTAATAGGACTGTGTTAGTTCTCTTGTATATTCATTAACTCCTTTCCTGGACACTGTCACACACACTGCAGAGCCCCCTGCTGTTAAGGGCCTTCCAAAATATTTTTGTATGTTTTGCTGTGCCTGAAACTTCTCAGTTAAAATGAAAAACAAAATCCTGAAATATTTTCCAGGTTCTCATTGCATGATTTAATCTCAATCCAGCAACAAATCTGGATGTTTTGCCTATATGAAACGCAACTGTGTTTTTGGCAACGGTCACGGTTTATAGAAAATATAAACTTGTCTTTGTGTATCTGTGGAGAAAGACCTCTGCTGGCAGCAGATCGATGTAGGCTGAAAGCAGTACACACAGCGAGAAGGTAAACAAAACTCACCCTCTGAGAGATCATTTAAATACTGACGAGAAAAGGAACATGGCAAGTTAGCTAATTCAGTTGCTCTGCACACAGCAGAAGCCATAACACAGGGATGGATGCTCACAAGTGCAGAATATCTTCTCACACTCTGTGTGGGAGCTGGACTTGAAGCAACAAATGGCTGTGGAGTCCATAGGCATGAATGCTAAGAATGAGAGAAAGAGTGGGAGAACAGAGAGGCCACAGAGCGCCGACATGAGCTGTTAGGAATGAGACTCAAGGAGGAGGGGTGGAAACAAATCAATAGGTGGTACTGTTCTAGGAAAGCATTCTGCGAAATGTTTGGCTATTTATTCATCATACAATAATTGTTAGCAAGGATGGAGTGGCATGGCAAACTGAGAATCTTTAGGGGACTTTCTAGGGCATAAATGTAATTTAATTCTGGGAAATGACGTAGCAGAAGTCCAGCACTTTTCCTATTGTTTAGATCATGACAGATTGTGACAGTGGCAATGTTACTGTAGTAGCACACTGCTGTCTGAGAACACCTACTGTGGTAGGTGTCTGCAGGAAGAGGAATGTGCATATGAGATTCCAATAAGGATGATATGTATGCAGGAAGGAGACACTGGGCTGAGAATTGGGAAAACTAGATTGAACAAAACTGTACACTGTATATCTTACATTTATCTATGAGAGATAAAGTTAATACTTAGATATGTTCATTGTGATTTAAAATGCAGCATGTAGAAAACTACCCTGAGCATATTTGTGTGGAGAGATGATAATCAGAGTTCAGACATTAGTGTTGAACTACTTTTAATATTTAGGACTTTAAAACTCTTCTAGATACATTTTTACCATATGTACTATGTATTATGAATGGATTTTTGTTTGCCTGCAATTCATAGCACTCATCCATTCCAGCACTGCTTTCATAACATGAAGCGAGCATTACACCTGAAGTCTAACTGCTCTTTGTTCCTGTGGTGTAAATCCTGGTTGCAGAACAGTTTAACAAGCGTCTTCTCTCTTTTACTTTATGCGAGCAGTTTAAATTCAAAACACTCAAATTATGTTATTGTCTTTAATATAAAATATAATGCAGTTGAGACCTGTTAGATCTGTCAGCATTTGTTTTATCAACCAAAGTAAAAAAAATCTGTGCTGCAACAATGTGAAAGCTTCTGCTGGAACCAAATGTGGCATGTAGGACTTCTGGTGGAAAACAAGTAGAAAACCACGTATCAAACAGCCTTCTGGTGATTTAAAACTTGTAGCAGTTCTACAGGTAATCAATTCTTTTAAGAAGAATGCAGAACAACAACAAAGAAACAGTACAGTTGGTCTGTTACTGGAGTATATATTTTTAGTGTCTTTATTTCATTTACGTATATGAATGAATATATAAAGATCTATTTATATAAAAATGTGAAATCCAGTACAGTAAGTACAGTATGTTGTACAAATATGGATCATAATCTAATGCATTTAGGTGGCTCGTGGTGGCTTCATGGAGTCCCTTTCCAACGCAAGGTATGCCCCTCTCCAGTAGGATGTTTTGAGATGGCTTTTCCTTCTTCAGAGCGGTTGCTAAAGAAAGGGAGTAGGAGTATGGAAAAAGTGTGAAAGTGGACCTTAAACAGTTTACTGGTGATTTTAACCCTCCATTTTCCTTGTTTTGCATGTGAAAAACAGCATAGGACCAGAGCTGTATTGCTGTTTTGGCTAGGAGCTCTCTTTGGGGAGCTGCCCTGATAATTACAGAGATAAACTATCAATAACAGAAGTGGGTAAATGATTGTAAGTGATTGTGCTTGGACCTGGAACTGCAACCTTCCTCTTCAAACGGCTGACTGAGACATCTCTACTCCTTGGGTCATGGTTAGCATGAAATTAAAAAGATTTCTTTTTTCAAATTTAAATAAGAACTTTTTTTTACCCTAAAATTGTTACCTGTGAACTTTGTCATGTGAGAGGTTAACTGTCAGGATTACTGAAAGGAATCACATTTCCAATGCTTAAGGTGGGAATGCACCTCCTTACTGTTATGATGTTATGTAACTTCCCTATGTTATCTCCTAAATATTCTGATTTTCCTTAGTACAGATAGATGAAATTGGTTGTTCTCTGTGCTGATTAGAAGACATTTCATTTTTTACTGTGTTTATGTTACACACAGCAATAATGTTGCTTAGAAACCTGTAATAAAAGCACATTGCTGATGTAGAGTATGTGTGGGCTTTTATGAATCTGGAACTCCATTTTCTGGTTTCACAGAACCATAAAGCAGCATCAACAGCTGAGCTGAATAAATCAAGCAAGAGCGAGGCTCCAGACAACATCGCTTGGCAACTGGGAGACCATTATCTGGTCTGTAGGGATGATCAGCAAACCGTGGGAAGGGTAGAGCATTCACCAAGGCCTTCAGCTGTAGCTTTACTCTGTGAGGAGTTAGGAGGAGTGCTGGTCTTCTGCCTGAAGGAAGAGGTATTTTTTCATTTCACAAGCAGGGCAAAGTGATTTGGGCTGTGCTGGCTGATGAATAAATACTCTCTCTGTGGATTCCTGTTTACCAAGAGCTGACCAAATGCCTCAAAATAACTCAGTGATGAGGTAGTAGACAGCAATAAAATTAACCTTTAAAAAGCATTCTCTGAATTGCAGTTAGGTGAATTTCCTTAAAAACGCAGAGAGAAGCCTGATTAAGAACACCTCTCCTCCAGTGTTTTTCCTCTGTGTGGAGGTGCAAAAGCCAAGTCCAACTCAAAGCAACCAAATCAGATTCTGTTACAGCGGGCCCAGTGCCAGCCTCGCAGATGCTCCCATTGCTGCCCTGCGGAAGTGTCACAGGCCCAGTGCAGGTCTTTAATATTTGCTGGCAGCTACACTTGGGGCTGTTTTAAACAGAAATCTTCAAAAAAAGAATTTGCTGTCAAGGCTTCGGTGCATTTTTCTCCTGTAGACATCTTGTAGTAAATGAACAAGTATAATTAAAAAAAGAGAAAGCCAAACTCTTAATAGAGGCACTGTCATTCTCACTTTCCTCTTTAAGATGTAACCTTTGCACGCAAATACAAAACATTCACACACTGTTGCACAGCTCTAACTTTTTGCAGTGGAAGTATTTCAAACTGCTATTTTTCTTTAAAAATGTGTAAGAAATGTAAAAGCGCAGCTAGGTTAGGTTACGCTATTAATAATTGCGGGCGGGAGTGACAGAAGATCCACGCTCCTGTAAGGACGCACCACTGCGAGCACGGCGAGCCTCACAGGCGCGAGCGAACAGCTGAGGCGGGAGGCCGCAGCGCCGAGCCCCGCTGCCGGTGGGCGGCTCTGGAGGTCGGCTCTCGCGCCCGTTGCTGAGCTCCCGAGCAGCCGCTCCTGCCCTCCACAGCCGAGCCGCGCCGATCCGCGGCCGTTAAGCGGACCCGCGCCCCCATGTGCACACAGCCAATCCGGGGGTGCGGACGGCTCCTCGCGCACGCGCCCCGCCTCGGTTGCCGCCGGGTGGGCCGGGCTTCAACGGCGGTGTCGGGGAGGTGGAGCGGCTCCTTTGTGGGCGCCGGGCCGGGCCAGGCCCCGGGGAGGCCGCGCTCGCTGCCGTTGCTGCGCGCTCCCGGCCGGCGCCGCGCCCCCGCCTTCCTCTCCTCCCGCCCTCCTCGGCCGCCAAGGGGCGGGGCGGCGGCGCTCCGGCGGCAGCAGCAGAGCAGCATCAGTAGCGAGCATGTCGTCGAGCAGGGCCAAGAAAGTGAAGATGGCCACCAAGTCGTGCCCGGAGTGCGACCAGCAGGTGAGGCGGGGCGTGGCGCGGCGCGGGAGCCGCCCTGTCCCGTCCTGTCCCGTCCTGTCAGCCGTCCCACGCCTGGCGCCCGGCCGCTTTGCCCTCAGTGCCCGTGTACTCGGCGCTCGCCGCCGCCTGGCTGGCACGGCAGCGCTGCCGCTGGGGCTGTGGCTGAGAGCGGGGCGAGCCGCGGGTGTGCGGGGCTTCGATGCCGCTTCGGTGCCCCCGGCCCCGCGCCTCGGCGTGCAGCGCGGCCGCTGCCCGTGCAGGGGCTTCCCGCTGAGCCCCGCCGCTCTTCCTGTTTTCTGTCAGCTCCTCTCGCCCGTGGCTGTCTCTCGATGTACGTGCTGTAGAATACGCGTTTGTGGCGGTAACGCCAGAAGCTGCTGGCTGAGCTGCTTGGTTTTCAGAAAGGAGGAAGATCTGCACCGTTTATAGCAGCGTTTGTATGAAGCACGGAGTTGTTGCCTTTGCAGTCGCCGGTTGTGTGTACCGTGCTTCTCTTGCTGTGATAGTTAGCTTATGCCAAAGGATTCTGTGACATGCAGCGTTGCTTAGGCATTGGTATTGTTTAGTAACGACAAAATATATCAAAATACAATTAACTTTGTAATTTATACAGTGCAGCCCGTCCCCAGCATGACTCGCGTGCCTGGGGCCGGTCAGGATCGCTCACTGTGCTGCTTTCTCATGGAGCAGTTTAGAAGGAGCAAAACTGGGAGCTTTGCTGTAATTCCTCCCGTGTGGTCCCAACGTGTGTGCAGTGTTGTTTGCTCCCACCGCAGTTGTGCTCAGCATACAAAGTGCAATTATTGTGCTTCAGCGTGAGCAGCAGTTGGGCTGTTGGCATATTATATGTTTGCCTTCACGTCCACTTCCTACTGGTGATGATGTTACTCATAAAAGCAGGCCGGCTCATTTCAGCCGTGCTGGAACAATAGCACAGCGCTGCAGAAGGCTGCCGTGGGGCTCGGGTAGGGGAGAAGGCTTTCCCATGTAATTATGGGAAACACATTTCTGTTTGATCCTGGAACATGACCGGTATCCCATTTTCAGTTAAAACCTAAAACAAAAAGCTCTCACACTGCTTGCTGAACAAATTCTGAAAAAATCACTTGTTCTGACTTGCATGGTTTCTGTAATGTTCCTTTGCATCCCGGAGCAGCTGCAGGCGTTACGCTGCGTGGGGCACCCTTTCATGTTTTAAGCAATGCATGAACCACTGCAGCTGCTCACATGTCGAGTACGTCACTGCAGTGCTGTTTCTGAGAAAAGGAAGCTATGTGCCAAGTTCTGATATTAGGTCGGTGAAAGAAGAAATGGAAATGAGTGAGAAGTTGAGTATGAGATAGGTGTTTTTTGTTTTGTTCATTTAATTTAATGTAAATGACAAACTACCAATACTAGGAAGGGCAAATAATATTACAGACTTTTAAAGCTGATGCTGGAACTTTGTTCCGCTCCTTAGAACTAAACCAGATGATGTGCATGTGAGCACAGACATGTTATTAACAGGTCTTCCATGGCTGGCAAGGAATTATGTGCGTCTTGGCCTGGCACAAGAATTACTCATCAGGCCTTGCTTTCCAAGACCAGAAGCTAAAACCTTGCCTCACAATGCCTGGGTCTTTAAAGCTTCTCTTGGAAGTGAGGTGCTTTGCCCCAGCGCAGCTCATCAGCCCTCTGCGTGGTGGGAAGGCCCCTTGGTGGCCATGTCTTGTACCAGCATTTCTTGCATAAACAAGGGCTTTGTGTGTTACAAGTGATATATGGGGAAACACTTAGACAGCCACAGATATTACAGTATAATGCTGAGTAATGTTTCTTAGGCTTTTAAACTTTTTTTTTCCTGACATTTAGATGATATGTAATTGCCATTTAGTATCTTTGGTTTTTATTGTGTTGCTTTTTCTGTTACAGAGTTTTGATTGTATTTTCACAGCCCCAGTAAACGAGGAAGCCTGAAATCCTTGTGGTCATTTATTGGAAACAATTAACCTTAATTTACCTTTGAGTGATCTTTCTTGTATGAGAAACTCAATTTGTTTTGGTTAGAAAAACATTGAGCAGACTCAAATAGCATTTGCAGGACTGTGCTGCCTCAATGATTGCTGGGGGATGGTTTGTGTAGTAAGTAATTTTCGGAGGATAATTGAGAGCCTTGGGTGAATAAGCCCCTTCCCACGTGCTCCTGTCCCCAAACATTAGTCCCACCTACATGCCTAACCTATAACAATATTGCTCTGTCAAACACTATGAAGTTAATTGGGAAAAAAACATTGTGTTTCCTCTAGTTCCTATTGGTTGTCCTCCACCAGCGGTGATTTATTTATTTATAATTTTGGCAGCGCCAAGGGAGGTAATTATTGGAGTGATCTAGGTGTTCAAATGTGGGTTCATAATGTAAACAAACCTGAACAATGCAGATGAAGTGTCTGCTGAGTAGTGTTTCTATACTCTCCTCTTGAGACGTGAACAGTGGGATAAGAGCGCACATAAGCCTGCTAACTTTGATTTTAGGGTTAAGTAAAGCTTGATTAGATTGTTTTTAATGTCAGTGTTCCCATTAAAGGGAGTAACCATGTCTGTAGTTACCTGGGCTGCATCAACTCACTCAGTTACTCATCCTGAGATGATGTTCAGGAGTTGAGATGTGCTGAAGGAAGCAGAATGCTTATTTATTCTGCCTAACAAGTTCCTCTTTAAAATTAATGCACTGCTTTCACATTTGTGTCTTAGCCAGTTGAATACTGGAAACCTTCATATGCATGTCTGGTAAAATTCAGCAGACGGTGGTCAGTCTGTACTCCTTGCAGTTTCAGTGAATGCTGGCAAACTGTCTTAACTTGGGAAGTTACTTCCTGCTTCTTTTCCCCACTCTCCTGCTTCAACGTGGTTTGTTTTTTATGGTGTTATTTAAGTCTATTCCAAATTTTTATGGTTGCTTTAATTTGCGTTTTCAGCCTTAAACCTAATCAAGGTTAGATGGGGTATTCTGTACTATTTTAAAACATCTTGAAAGACCTTGGCTTTAGGTGAAGATGACAAATAACAAATGAGGTTGTTTATCAGCATTGCCTTTTTAAATTGTTCAGAGTAAATTTTGGTCATATTTCTTGTAAGCACAGCATTTCCAAATTCTTGCACCTTGGTTCAAATTGCCTGTGGCAGTGCGCTGCTCTGGGCTGCTCTGCTGGCTGAGGGAAGCTCTGTGGCTTCTCAGGCTCTGTCTGCAGCCAGCTTTGGGCGAGCTGTGGCAAGTTACGTGTGTTTTGGGTTAACTGGTCCTTCTGAAGCTCCCCGACCTTGTTAGCAGCCCTGTGGACGTGTGGTAGGAACGCATGTGTTTCACTTCAGGCTCTGTTGTGCCTCTCATGCTAAGCTGCTGTGCTGATGAAGGGGTTGGTTTTGATTGTTTCTGAGGGTGGATGTGTTCTAAATGCACTGATGATTTTAACTTACGCTTTCTTTCCCCTTCCCCCCCTCCCCGTATTTTGTTTTTGTTTAATAAGTGAGGGAAGGAATGCTGGGAGTGGCTTACTGCTATGGCTGGGGATAATTGTGAGCTCCAAAAGAAAACGTGCTTCTATTCTAATTCATCCCTGGTTTGATGCCCTCACTTTTCCTCACCCCTTCCTGCCAGCTTGGGGAAAAGGGCTCATTGTACAACACATGGCAGTGTTGTGTTCTGTGCTTGTTTTCTGCATGACAACTGCATGAAGAGAAGGCTTAGTGGGTGATTAACAGCAGAACCTGGTTTGACTACTTTCAAATATAATATGTGATGGTCTAGACTGTAGTTTTTCAATAAAAACTGAATATGAAGAGGTAGCTCTGTGGGGATGTAATGCAAGATACTGTTGTGTGGGGTTTTTTTTCATCATATATAGGAATTTGGTCATAATTCAAAATGTTCTGAAATACTTTTCTTTTGCTCTCTCAGGTTCCTGTTGCATGTAAATCGTGTCCCTGTGGCTACATATTTATTAGTCGAAAACTCTTGCATGCTAAACGTGCAGAGAGATCGCCACCCATTACAGGTAATACTTACAAAGATATGGAAGAATGTAATAATAGCTCTTGTGCTTTATTTCTTGGAAGCAAAGAGCAGTGTTTTGTGCATCTATGCAAACTGGCTGCTGTCAGTTCACTTTCCTTTGAATTTGTGCACAGTAATCTTAATGTAGTAGTTTTTCTTCAGTTTTAATGGGGAAAATGTGGTGGTTTTGGTTTTACATCCTTTATACTTGCAGTATTGGCATTTATTCTGTGTACACTTAGCTGCTCACATTAGTCACTATGCAAAACAATCCCTTACAGAAAGCTTTCTGTTAATGTTTTGAAAATAAACGTCTGCATACGTCAAAGGGATCCGATTTCAGAGTGCATGCTGATTGAAGCTGGGGTTTCTGAAAGTAACTGTTTTTTCTTTAAGTTACACTGAGTTTTGCTTACTCACGAGCACTAGAATGGCACTGCATAAATGTGGTGACGTCTAATTTAAAACCAGGTACATCTTGCTTCTTTCTGCATGGTTAAATCTTAAAAGTCCATTTTGTGTCCAATCCAATTTCTTTTGTTTTTGAAGTGCATGCTGAAACATTGGTTGAGTATGCATTCTATCATGATTAACATTCTCCTTGTGTCCAATTTTTATCACTTCCTCAAGTCCTAGTAGGAATTAGTGAGATCAAACACCTGTTGAGGAATTTTGTTTTTAATATTGATGTATACTTTTTTTTTTCTAAATTATCCAAGAAGTCTACAAAACTGAACCTAAGAACTTGGTATTTTTGTATTGATATTCTGAAGGGCCCTTGTAGTTCAAAAGCTAGTAGGAATTATATGATTATATGCTAGATTACAGTATGGAACAGGTAATGCAATCTGTGCTACTGTCTGGAAGGGCTGATGATTTTTCTCTCCCGCTCCCCAGTTGTTTTAAATACAAGTTACCAAATTAAGTTGATGGCCATAGTTTGATAGAGCAAAGCTCCTGCATAATTCGGCTTTGTATGTGTGAAATACAGCTTTTGAATTAAGATCAATGACAGGTTAATGTGCTGTCCAGTCTGTAAGTAGCCTGTCTATGTAAATGAGGTGATAGAATCAGAAGGAAGTTGATTCCCCAGGAAGATTTTGCTCATAAATGGAACTGCAACTTTTTTTACCATGTAGTTACTGCAAAATGGAGCTGCAGCCTTGCAAATGTTCAACCAGTTTGCATTGAATAGCTTGTGGTGGTTGCGTACTATTTTCACTACTCAAGCTCACTAATCTGTACTTAACTTTTCAGTGAAACTCATGTAAATGCCCTTTGATGTGTAGGAAGGTGATACACCTGTTCAGCATCAAGTGAAATGAGACTTGGTCTTAGGCTGAGGTTGGTGGGGGAGTGATGGTGGGGGTTTGGTGGCTGAGTAATGACATGTAACGATAGCATCCTTGAATCAGTATCTCTTGTCTGAGCAGTGGGAACAATTTCAGTATTTGTATCAGAAGTACTTTACTATAGGTCAGCTATGTGATAAATCATACATTTTTAACTTATTCTTCAATAATGAAAATGTATGTAGTGTCTTGATGACTGTGTTCTGGAGAGTTTTTTTCCCATATCTTGTAATGGGAAGCTAAGAACTGGTGTTCTAGTGAATGTCATATGTTACCAAATGTCATTTATATTTGAATGAATTAAAAGCTCAATCCATGTAATCAAGAAGTATAGTGTAATTTTGCATCTGACACCTTAATTTCTGCATGGATGTAATGAATTAGACCTGTGACTGTTGTGAGGAGAAGTAAAGGAAAAAAAGTTGGATGGGTGAGTGCTGAGAGTAAGTTATGAGCAAAGATGAGGACTATTGCAGATCACATCATCTCTATTCATTTGCACAGAAAACAAGAGTGAGGCCAAAAGGAGACGGACAGAGAGAGTTAAGCGAGAGAAGATAAATTCTGCGGTAAATAAAGACTTAGAAAACCGAAAGAGATCGAGGTCTAACAGCCATTCAGATCATAGCAGACGAGGAAGAGGAAGACCTAAGAGTGCCTCAGCCAAAAAGCACGAGGAAGAAAGAGGTATGAGAACTGGAGAAGTATTCACTGGGTTCTGTTTCTGTTAAGATTTTTTTTACCATTACTATCAGTAAACTTCTATAGCATTCTTTAGAGTAACTGGGCTAGGTCAGTCAGTACCACATGTAATATGGGGAAGGGAATTTGGTTTTATGAAGTTTTGGTGCTTGATTGGAAGGAATTCCTAGTAATTAAATCAGTATTTTTTAGTCACCATACCCAGTTTTATCATGTAGATTGAAAGCCCTGGAATTGTAATGCTTAGTGTTTTTTTGTTTTTTTTGTGATCCACTATTCTAGATCACAAGAACAAACAAGATGGTCGCTGTTGTCAGAGTGATGAGGTGACAACATTGCTTAAAAAAAAAAAGCAAAACACAACTTGAGGCTCTTTAGGAAGCCCAAAGCAGAAAGGGCGTGTTAAAGTCATTGTATGATTTATATATCATCACAGTGACTTGATTCCAGGTTTTTACATAATATCTCCCAGGAAAGAATGCCTCCTTACTTATTAAGATGCCCACTGTTTTTAATCTTTATACAAGAGACTTCTGTGTGCACTGGAGTGATTCTGGAGTCCTTCAAGCATGTGGCTATCACTTAAGACTTCCATCTTTGAACCTGTTGGTATTACATTTGCTATTGTTGTTGCTTGTGGCTTGCTGATGTCTGCACCTTCACAGAATTTGAAGCTTCCCTGTTTATTATTGATCTGAACTGAACTCTGTCTACGTGCACCTGTAGGATCATTTCTAGACACTTTTCCGAGAGTCCAATTCATGCACAGCTTTGGTTTGAAAATTCTGCAAGCTTTTTGAGTTGCCTTCTGAGAGTAAGTTGTTTTTTTTCATATCCCATGAAAGAGAGGAAAGCAATCTAAGCAATCAAAAGAGGAAATCCATTCTGCATGCATGTTTTGTAGTGTCTTAAAAGCAATAATTTGAAAGCATGAGGAATATCTAGAAAACTAGGCCAAACATTTTTGACCTCTTGCTGCATACTGTGGAGTGTGTGAGAATATACCAGTGCTCTGAGATGGAAAATGAGAAATATAGATGTAGTGAGGCCTTTATGTAAGAATGCAGATGCATGCATGTGTGGGGTTTTTGTTGTTATTGTCACGTGTCACTTAAGAAGATTGCCTTCATCTACTTGATCTTTAATGGAGCTGTGACTACTGCACCAGCTCTGCAGAAGAGGTCAAAGAAGAAACAGCAGCAGAGCTTGAGTCTGTGCCTCCTTGAAATACATTAGCTCATCCCTAGTACAACACACTTAATTAGCTAGGAATAAGTGGGCGTATGATCTTTCCTACTTCTGGTTAACGTACAAGTAAAAAAAATAGTCAATAATCGGCTGCAATGTCTATAAAAATGAATTTGGCAGAGCACTCCTCATAACAGAAGAGATTTCTCTAAAACAAATTAACACTGAAATTTCCATTTTTGTGGTTTATAAAATTGGCTGAACTGTTATGTGGGGAGTAATTGGTGGATTTAAAAAATTTAAAAAATATTCTTTCTTTTCTGGTCTTGCTGCTTGATAGTGTTTTTTTATGTGGAAGCATACTAAGCAACTGTAATTCTTCTGCTCCAGTTGAGGTGATTTTTGTGTGACCTGCTCAACTATCAGCGCACTGAGAGCGTTTGATGTTGGCTTGGGTAGCACTTCGAGCAGTGTTAACCTTGTGAAAGATGTCCCTGCCTATGGCAAGAGGGATTGGACAGATAACCTTTGAGAGTCCCCTGCAGCCCAAATCATTATTTGATTCTTTGGAAGCTGGCTCTGGATTATCTTGAATTAGATATTAAGTACTTTATTTCCTTTGATTATATATTGGTGGGACATTTTGGGTACGGCTTGATTGCCACCAGTGATTGTGTTCCTTTTCTCTTTTTTTTCTGCCAAAAAAACCCCCAAAGAAATAAAAATAAAAATAAAAAAATCAAAACTGGAAAAAAAAGCCACTGCTTGTAAGTTTGTAGGTATTTGGTTAGGCTTCTGCATTACCTTTTGGGTGGACAGAGAACACCTAAATTAGAATAGCAGGCAGATATTTTGTCTGTCTGAAGACCACCCAGCTGTGAAAATTTCCTTCCTGAAGACATCTGTAGCTTTGCTTCTGTGATTGCTTAATACTCTTTTAATATGTAGTATGCTTTCCCCCTGTTATGTCTGCGCCTTCAGCCAGTTCTTTTGTTTCCTTCCTGACTGGTTCATATTAGAGCTGCAGAATTAAGCATCAATTAAGAGGAATGGGGGATTCAAAAGGGCTTTTTAAAATAATCTCTTTTTCCTCTAGATTCAGTAAGAAGGAGTTGGGGAGGGAAAGAGAGGAAGATGACATAGAATGAGGGGATGTGGTAGAGGGCTGGGACCCAAAGGAGATGCTTCTGTCATGTTTCAAAGTGATGTGATAGCCCTGGGAAATACGAACTCCTCAATAAAAGCCTGATTTTTGTCAAGATTGTCAGTGTTTGTTTTTTTATTGGTCAAGATCTGCAGTATATTTTGTAAACAAAAATACTTCATAATAATCTGCTATTGATTTTGCTGCTGTTGTGGCATAAGCTGATTTTGCTATGTGGGGCTGCAGTGCAGAGCTGGGCTGGTTCGCAGGCTGCCTTCTTATGTACATAACAGCTTTGCTGTTTATCAGCTGTGAGTCTTATTACAGATATTTATGTTTCAGTACCCTGATACTGTTTCAGCTGAAGTAGTAAAATAGCTTGAACAAAGTTTTCCCTTCCCTGCAATTTGTTATTCTATCATTTGTGCGTTTGTTTACTCAGGGTGCACGGTTGCAGTAGTGCTGTCTCGGATAGAAAGAATTCTTAGAATCTCAGCACTTTGGATTTTGAATCCATGCAAAATTTATGAGGGAGCAGAGTCCACGTTTGGTTTATGCACAGGGGACAATTTAAAGGTCCGTGGGTCCAGAACATTGCATAAGATCTAGGAATGATTCTAGAAAGACTGAGTATTTTCACCTAAGTATCCTCTTTGTTGTACGGAAAGGACTTGATATTTTTAATGTATTACATAAATGGTATTGTGATTTTGTAAGACAGTCTTTTGCTAATAATAGAGAAGTGAGTCAAAACTACTTTCAGATAGGAATGTGAAGTGGAAAGTTTTGATGCTGTCTGTAGAAACCATGGTATCCTATGAATAGCTTATAACAAAATGTCAGCCAGATGCAAGTTCTTCACTAGTTGCTGATGAAAAATGAAATGATCTTGATGCATAAAGCTTACAAACTCGTGTTAATCCCCAATACCATTTGATATAAAGATTTCAATGGATTCTTTGAAGTGGAAGTTTCTCGGGACTGGCTCGCACACCAGAAGGGGCAGGATGGAAGGGAAATCTTGGGAAATCTGCTTGGCCAAGTCGCCAGGAGCTGGCTGTGAGATCATACCAGAGAGTGGTAGTCAATGGCTGAATGTCTGAGTGGAATCAATGACAAGTGCTGTCCCTCAGGAGTCAGTACTTGGGCTGGAGCTCTCTAACATCTTCATCAACGACATCGACAGTGGGATCGAGTGCACCCTCAGCAGATTTGCAAATGACACCAAGCTGTGTGGTGAAGTTGATGTGCCTGAGGGATGGGTTGCCATCCACAGGGACCTAGATGGGCTCGAGCTGCAGGCCCAAGAAACCTCATGAGGTTCAACAAAGCCAAAAGCAAGGACTCACACCTGGGTTGGGGCAACCCATGCTATCAGTAAAAGCTGAGGAATATAAGGATACAGTACTGCCCTTCTGAAAAGGACTTGGGGGTACTGGTGGATGGCAAGCCAAACATAAGCCAACAATGTGCACAGAAAGTCAACTGTATCCTGGGCTGCATCAAAAGAAGTGTGGCTAGTGGGTCAAGGGAGGTGATCCTGCCCCTCTGCTCTGTACTGATGAGACCTGATGTGGAGCACTATCTCTGTATTTGGAGTCCTCAGTACAGGAGAGGTGTAGACTTGTTGGAGTGCATCCAGAGGAGTGCCACAAAAACGATCCAGGGGATGGAACACCTTACTGTTGGGATAGGCTGAGAGCTGGGGCTGTTCAGCCTTGAGATGAGAAGGCTCCGGGGCGTCTGATGGCAGCTTTCATTGTCTAAAGAGGAGCTATAAGAAAGAAGAAGACAGACTCTTTAGCAGGGTCTGCTGTGACAAGACAAGGGGAAATGGTTTCAAACTAAAAGAAGGAGGACTTAGATTGGCAGTAAGGAAGAACTTTTTTATAATAAAGGTGGTGAGGTGCTGGCACAGGTTGCCCAGAGAGGTGGTGGAGCCTCATCCATGGAGACACCCAAAGTCAGGCTGGATGGAGCTCTGAACATCAAGCTGTAGAACTACGTGGCCTTTAAAGATCCTTTTGAACTCAAATGATTCTATGATACTGTAAAAACAATCTTTAGAACTATATTTTGTGTGTATTGCTCTCTTCTGTGTCTGCAAGGCTGGTCTTATGCTGACAAAACTTTTTTTATTGTTTTCTTTTGCTTTCTCTGAGTTGTAAGATACCTGTGGCTAGCTAAACTTAAGTATAAATAGGCATGATCTAGAATAAGTGGTATTTTTGAAAGCAGTGTTCTGAGTTTTGGCGTGTGCTACGGAGTAAGTTAGTTAAGCAAGCACCCTTGCTTACCGTTATGTGTCTGCATCCCTGAAACAAGACAGTGTTTTCAGAGAAAGCTGAAGGGCTTTCCCTTGCTTACTCAGGTTTTAGTGTTGTTCCATATCTGGGATAAAATTGAAAGTCTCTAATACAGAAAGTTCAGAAATGATTGTCGTAGCAAATTGGGATCCTTGTGCTGTTTGGACTTGGGCACTGTAGTTCATGTCTTCGTTACTCAGATGTAAAATGAGGGTACAAATGTTGTAGTTAATGAGGATATTGTGAAATGTCATTGTTTTTTAGGATGGGGGCTGTTTTTGTAAAAGCAAAACAAACACAGCAAAACAACCCAACCAACAAAATCACCACCAGGAAACCAAACCCCAGTAAACCTGAGGAACACTTGAGTTCAGTTTTGTGCCAGGAATCAATCTAATGTTAGTGACTCATTCTTCCTTAGTCATTAAAGAATAGAAATTCAGTCATGCTTTTGGGTGACTAATTCTGTGACTCTGCTAGCACCTTTGTGTGCCTCCCTCCCTTCCTTATCTCTCAGTCCCTCCCCAAGCAGGACTTGTCAAACTTCTTTGTAATTCCTGTAGGCATTATAATATTGTAAGTTACATAGTAGTTAATTTAACTTCAGATAATGGAAAAAGCTTCTAATAGTGACTTTTTTTTTCTTCTACAGAGAAACAAGAAAAAGAAGTTGACATGTATGCTAACCTTTCAGATGAAAAGGCCTTCGTATTTTCAGTGGCCTTGGCGGAAATAAACAGAAAAATTATCAATCAAAGACTTATTCTGTAACTTGTAAGCACAGTCTGATGCATTTATATACGGAATGACTAGCATATTTCCAAGGTGTCATGGACTCTCGGAAAGCGTGTTGTCTGCGCCAATAAGGACCGTAGTATTTCCTGTTAAAATTCTGCTGCTGTTTTTGGAAATCACATTCTGTCTCTGCAAGTGAGAAAGGAAGTGTTCTCAAGATTGTGCTATGGAAATCAGAAAGCAGAAGTGTTTTATGCCTTGAAGACAAATACTAGACGAATGCTCAGAGAGACTGCACCCATGCTAGAGCACTTCTTGTAGATTTGCTGCCAGAAATGCAATATTTTAAATATTTTCAGAAAGTAATGATTTTCCTTTAAAATCATATATTTCAGATTTTTGGCTGTATTGCAGTTTACATATGTACAGTTCACTTAACTTTTTAATAAATTGATATTGCAATATTTTATTGAGCTGGAAATTAAGTACATTTGTGATACTTTAAGTGTTTTGGTTTTAATCCTCTTAAAAATCTGGTATTCTTTGGTTTTTCTTGTTTTTTTTTTTTTTTTTTTTTTTTTTTTTTAATAGATACGATATAATTCAGTAGGAAGAAAACTAAAGCAATTTCATTTCGAGTGACTATTTTGCTTGTCAACTTGACAAAGAGGTCCCCAACAGAGAGTTGCTTTTCAAAAACCACATACAGTTTTTGGGGTCAGGCTGCTGGGATTGGAAAGGCAAATACTTGTTTTGTAACTGCTGTTTGCTAGGTTTCTGTCTTGTCTGATTGGTAAGTACTAAGGCTGTATTCTTAATTGGCCCATTATTTAATGGGAAGAGAGAGAAAGTAGATATCTGTGATGTAGATTGGCATCTAGCAACTTCTCACTGATATTCCCAAAACATGAGGATATGCTGGTTAAATTTAATTCTCAACAGCTTTTGTTGTGTGGTGATGAGCTGTTCTGGTAGAAATAGGTTTGGGAAAGATATTGAACAATAGTCATTGTGTTAAAATGGTATAATGCAATTTGAGCCCAAATTCTGACATTAATATGTATTTTTTTCTTCTAAAAAATAAAAAAACAAACAAACAAACAAACTTCAAACTGTAGAACACTGAAGAGGAGATGTGGGAAGCAGTTGCATGTGTAGGATCTGACATACTTGCTTTTTATCGCTTTTCCAAGAAGAGGAGAGCACTTAAATGTCTCATTTTTTCAGTCTTACTCATACTTTACAGTATCACTATTTTAATAGTGAGAATGAGTTTCTGCCACAGAGCTGATCTTTGGTTGGTAGCAAAGAATTTCATTAATAAAGCTAGGCTATTGCACTCACTGCTTACTAATTATTGTTTAAAGGAAGGAGCTGTGCTTTGAGTTAATTAAGCCACAAGGGATGACTTTTAATTCTTAAGTCGTAATTGGGGTCCTTTTTAACGATGGGGGAATGGTACGGGTGTGGAAAAGCACTTAAACAACTAATCTGCATTTATCTTTATTCCAGTAAATGAGAATTTGTGAACGCAAGATCTACTTCCCTTCATCATGTAAATTTCTGCTTTCCAGAGCTGTAGCCTGTCACAGATAAAAGTAGCAAGAACAAATGAGTAACTCTTAAGGATAGAGATAATGCGTCATAACGGCTGTCTGCATGGTAAGTTAAAAGTCAGAATGACAAAAGGGAAGTTCTCATTTTGCAAACTTAAGATATAGTCAGGATTGTGTTGCTTCTGTTGCCAGAATGAGATTTACTGTGTTAAGAGAGGAAGGGAAATACTAATGTCCAACTGTCTGGTGCTCTAACCTGCATTCCTACAGGTGCCTCTTTCTTTTTACTCTTGCATATGGAATGAACATTCTTGTAATAGAGATTCTCTGCGTCAGAGGAATGCAGCTGATGTTAAATGTCATGTTAAGATTTCTACACTTAGACTAGTGCCTTACTGTTAAGAACTGAAAAATACATTAATACCTCTCAAATGTGCAAGGCCCTTTTCTCTCTTCATCAGTGGAGAATCTTGAACGAGTGATGAATTTTTATTTCTGTACCACTTCTTTTTGTTTTCATCAGGTCTCCGCTCTCAATTCTTTTTCAGTTGTGATCATGCTATTTTTATTCCTTTCTGGCTTCCAGTTTCTTTGCAGAAGCTGTGATAGATGCAGGTTGTTTTGAAAATATCCCAAGGTGGGGGTAGCTCTTTGCTAGTGGGCCACAATGGATCTTGCAAAGCAGGAGTCCAGATTTGCTTTTACCACCAATCAGAAACAAACCAGTTTCCTATATAAATGAGACACTTTGGAATCTTCCTAAAGCATTGGTATCTCTGTAACTGTAATATCATAAGACATAGATTTATTGGAATATATTCCACACTTGAACTGTAAATTGTGCATTTCAGGATTCAGGGGCTCTTTCTTTGTGTTGGAGATGGTCAAGGGATTAAAAATAGCAGTAAATGACTGTAAATTATTGATGTTGAATGTATTGCATCTCAGTCTACAAAACTGTAAAATAAAGTCAATGACAGCTAAATGATGACAGAGTAAAATCCTGTGTATTGCAAACTGTATTTGTGCCTGTCTTTTTAATGAATCTGACTTGGAAACTTTTTTTTTTCCTTCTTGTTTTCTCCAAGAAGCAAGAATAATTATTTAACCCTTCAGGAACTAATTGATGCAGTTTTTTTTGATGACTGGTTTCAGTGTAAGATTTTGGGCCTGCCCTGCCCTGAAATGTTTCTTTGATTCAGTCTGATTTAATCTGCTTTATTGCATTTTGTAGCAGAAAGCTTCTCTGAGGAATATTGCATTTTTTGCCCATTAACTTGAAGGAAGAGAAAATATTTCACATCTGTAAAAACACTAACTCACTTCTGCACCACCTCTATGCTAACCTGTCTAGAGCAAATTAATGTTGTGAATTGAATGGTGTATGATTTTACTGGAAAGCTGCCTGCTTGAAACCACCATCTTGCAACTTCTACTTTCTGCCACTTTGTTTATTTTTTCCTGATGAACTGTACTTCCTATGTTTATGTATCTACATAATAGCATGTCAGACTATCAAGTGGGATCACAGCTTACATTCTGGCTTGGGATTTCTATGCATTTACTTTATTCTGCTACTAGATGGCAGCCTTATTCTAAGGACAATTTCTGTATACGTTCAGGCATTCTTACTATTAAAAGAACATAGTATTCAATTTCCTGTGAAAGTACACTGAAAGTCACTTTTCTTTAGAACGTCACTGGGAGGCTGTTAGTGTAAGCAATTACATTAATCCCAGTTTATGGGATCATAGCTATGCAGTGTTCATTATTAGTGAGTGTTACAGCTGCAGTGGCATTTCCTTGCCTAGCAAAGGAAAGAGCAATGGTGGCTCATTCCTGATATGAGGAGGCAGGGACAAGAGTGACTGGGCAGGAAGGCTGTGCCTTGAAAAGAGCAGAATGTTACATGGGGTAGGGGGAACAACACGAGAGAAGAAAGGGCAGGGAAGGAAAGTGGGGGGGTGATTGAGGGAATTTGTCTGGATATTGCATGGGAGAAAAGTTAAACTAGGCAGAGCTGGAGAAGAATGGAATAACAAGAACTAAGCACGACTGTGTGAAAGCTGCTAGGAGAGATATATGTAGGCTTTCTGTGATATATACTAGGGGAGAAAGCAGTGCATGAGTTCCACATTTCTGGAGATGTGACAAAAAGCAGGAAAATTTGGAAGGCAGAAGAGAGGTGATAGAAGAGTAAAAATACATAAACAATTCTGAGTTGAAGAGATCCTTTTTACATAAAAAGTGGGTAGCATGAGCAGTGAGTGCTCCAAAGGCTGTGTTCTTCTTTTCTGTTGTGTTTTACCTTCTGTATCCTTAGTTGTAAGTTTATTGGGCTCTCATGCTTATGATCTGCAGGGAAACTGATTCAGGCATGATATGTGAGGTGAATGAGGTGTTTTGCAAGATATTTTTCATTTTGAATCAGCTCTGAAAGGAGGCTTTTTGATGCCTAGAATGAACCTTACTATCATTAGTGACACTTTTCTTTAGCTCATTGTCTAACAATCCATTCTGCCAAAGTTAACGCCTGTCTAAAATACTTACCTCTGAATTTAAGACCCAAATGGGAAGGATTCTAGAAGTCTGATTTCCTTATTTCTGGCTCATAAATCTTGATCTGTGTATACTTTAAGAGACTTAATCACAGAAATGATGTGTTCCTTAGTTAATAAATCATTAAAATTAGAGGTCATACCAGCTGTATGGCCAAGAGAGGGCAAGATGGTAGGAAAGGATTGCATCAGTTGAATTCTTCATGAAATACAGAGTAGTGCATATTGTAAGTGGCAGCATAATAAGATTTATCATCTAATGCATGTGGCAGTGTATTTATCTCATTTTTCTTCTTCCAGCAGTCACTCTTGATCTGCACTTCTCACTGTTGCAAACTTTTTTTTTTTCTTGAGGGAAGTGGAGGAATTATTTTGATTTTTGCAAGAGGTTACCTCTCAACATTTTAGAGCATTTTCTATTAAAAACAAGCTGTTTAGGAGTTGATCTGTTATGACAAACAGTTTGCAAGGGAGAATAAGGTAAAACTAGATCAATTAATCTTTTTTTTTGCTTTTGGTCCTCATGCCTTCACTAGTGTGCACCAGAAGGCTGCAGGGGCTGTCTGAGCATCCTGAACTTGTTGCTATCTGTGGGGTTGAGCTGTGTAACAAGGATTTGTGCTATACAGAAATAAGATACCTTCCCCCAAAACTGTCCTCCATTCCTGTAGAGAAGGCTTGAATCTGTTCTCTGTTGCACCTTCCTTATGACTCTTAAAGCCAGGTTTGCTGTATGATATGGTGTGCTTTGACTGCAAAATTATCTGTACGTGTTTGCTATGAAACAAAGCAGATAGTCACTTCTCCTTAATCTGTTTTTGTGGCAGTTACAGCTATTTTTGAAGAGTTCGCTAGGCAAGTTGGCTTTTGTGAGTTTATTCAGCTGCAGACGTTGTGCCCACCCATTGTGATGGAACAAAAAATAATGACAGAATGAAAATGTTCTGACAGTTGTACTTGTGTGCCTGCTTTGAAGGCAGGATTCATTGTAGTGCAAATCTTTGCAGGACAATGAAGTTAGAGCAGAGTTGAATCTAGCCCAATAAATACTATTCTTTTAAAAATAAATGAATAAATCAGCCTGCTTAAAGCAGTCTGCTACTGTTTTCCTTCCAAAACAATGAGCTCAAACACTACAGGTTTAAAAATAGAATGTAATTTATGAGCCTTCTAATCTTGGAGATGAGTCTATATGTAAATAAGATTTAAAATATAAAATGAATATTAATGAGATGGAGAGGCTTTCAAATCTACCCTTTAGTACTAATCCATTGCAAGTGGAGCAGCTCTAGAAATGTGCTGATACTGGCACAGAGACAGCCAGGAGCTCATTGCTCTTAAAAGGTCCTCATCAACCACAGTATTCATAAACTTTTGAATACTTGCCCTGATCAGACATACAAGGAACTCAAACATTTCTGGTATCATTACTCACTTGCTGATTTCGTGTGCTTTTCCCTGGGAGCATTCCTGTATGCTGGCATTCTGTTCTAGTTTGTTGCATGGATGGAAGAGTAATGAAAGGGTAAGTTCTTGGTGGAGCTTGGAAATCTATTTTGGAAGGGGGTTGTTATCCTGCAGTGAGATGTTTTGGGTATAATCATAGTGAGTTAAACTGGATGGAATTAGTGTCAGTATTTCCTACTTGTAATTATTAATAGATGACAAAAAGATTCTCAAATGCTAAATTAATTTAGTAACTTTTAATAGTAAAAAGAAATTTCTCCAGAGGCTAAAACTTCTAGTTACTGATTTCCTTTTCAGGAAGGAAGAGATCTGTATTAACTGCCATGTTAATGGAAAGTTTTAGCTGAGCAATCTTGTAGGTTATAACTGAACTGAATGTGAGATGTGTTTGTGGAGCACTGAGCATCTTCCTAATTTGAGGAGCCTGGTGCAGGGAGATCACCTTAAAAATGCTGATCTTCCATTTTGTACTGTATTCAGTACAGGACTTGGTGTGTCTGTCAGCAGCTGGCTGATGGAGGTAATAAAACCGAACAGCCTCGTAGTGTTACCTTTTTTCTTATCCTGCGCTCTGAATTGCGGTGAGCTGCTTATCAAATGTGGTTAGAGGAGTTTCTGGAGTGTGAGCATAGGAGATTCAAATAGTTGCTCTAGAAACCATCTCTCCTTTGTGTGCAAAATCCACTAGACCTTTCTCTAGTACTGAAGAAAATGTAGCCCTGTATCCATTGTTTTCTGTCCTCAGCGTTTAATCCTGTGACAAGTGGGCTATTTGTTTACTGTGGATTGAATGTTTTGTAGATGCAGCTACTTTATTGCTTTTGAGATCCTTCTGCAAACACAATCCACAGTGCATCATAAAATATGAAATGAAAATGGGAGAGAAAGAAAAAATGTTTCAAAAGATGAAATAAAGAAAAAGCAAAGCTAGTGAAGCTTTGTAATTATATTCTTAGTATTGATATTGAGAATACTGCAGGAAGGTGTTGTTTTACACTATGGTTCTGTATTTAGATCTGTTAATGGAAGGTTGCAGGCTGAGCATTGCTTGTTCCCAACTGCTTGCCAAACTTCCTGAAGAATTCTCTTTGTCATGCAAGCTTTCCCCTATGGCATGGTGCTTACACGCTGTACACGCCTCCGTTGCCGCATTAAGTAATATCATCTCTTGATTAAATCCAGGGTAACAACACGATTATTGGTGCTACTGGAATAAATCATAAATGCATCAGAAATGCGTCTGTTTTACCTCTCGATTTGGCATCTCCTGACTCATGTGTTAAGTTCTACACCTTTTTAATAGCAGTAGTATTTGCTGTTTTTGTGAGATCTGTAGATCATAGAATCAGTTACATATGGATGTGTAAAAACAAACAAAACTTGAGAGCAATGTCCAAGAATCTCATACCGGTGTGGACATGCTCTCTCCTGTTGAGTGGCTGGGTAGTGTTCCTTGTGTAAATGCCAGGAATACTGCTCTAAGGTCTGCAACAGTCTTTTCATATCATAGGATAGCTTGGGTTGGAAGGGACCTTGAAGATCATGGAATTCCAATCCCCTGCCAGAACAAAGTATGAAGAAAAAATAGTTCAGCATCAGTCTCACTGCTTGGAAGACCCAATTTTTTCTTGTACCGCTATATGGAGCTAGTTCATGTCTGAATAGTTTGAGGCAGTTTTGACTTTTTGGGTTTGTTTGATCTTTTGAAGGTGAGGAATAATAATAATAGGTTCTAAAGCTCTGAAAATCTGTAAGCTACAAAGTAATTTAGCTGAATTTTACAAGTGGAGAGAGCAAGGCACGGAGCTCAAGTTTGAATTTATGTGAGACTGTGCAGTGGAGACCAGCCTTAAATTTCTGGAGCTTTAAGGCCAGTGTCTCAGGCAGCCTCAGGCTGCCTGTGTCTCATAGCAGGATGTTAGACTGCTAACCTTTTGGTAGAACTACCTCACCTCTGTGGGCTGCAGTCAAATCGTCCTGCACCCCAGGCAACCCCTGGCCTTTTCACTTGTTTGTTGAATGGCCTGAAAAACATTCCTTGCCAGGCAGTTTAAAAAAAAAAAAAAGTTTCCAACACAGTAAGCACAGCAGTCTTATCCCTGGCTTCTGCCCCCACGACTCATTCATCTTTATTTCCTAATTTTGTCTGTAATTACGTTAATTTTGTTTTGTTTTTAACAGCACATTGCTCATCTGATTGTACAGCGCCAGGTGGAAATGAAGCTCTTGGTTTTGCTGTGAGAGGAGTAGCTGGTTCTGTACCCACACTTCTGGACCTGGCATCTCTTAGTTCGTAATGATAAAGGTACTGTGTCTTATCCCTGTTGCCTACCTATTTATTTTAGAGGAGAGTTGATGTGCACTCATTCTGCAGTAAAATACAATCTTATTTTGATTTAATCAATGAAGGTGGGGTCCATGCTAAGTCCAGATATTGCTCTCTAAGCAGCTTTTCTGTCTGTGCAAAGGTCAGGATCTTCTCATGCCTGATATGAATTCTAATAGAGGATGAATATTTGTCCTTTCTAGTCTATTCTTTTCTGCTCCCAATGCTTTTCTCTTATATCTGAAGAAATTTGAAATGGAAGAAATGATTTGGTATAGTCATGTTTTCAAAACAAATATCATCTCACGGTAATCAGTGCCACTGAACAAAGCAGTCAGAAAAACAACAGTCCTGTCACTTCTTAGTTGACACAAACGTGCTGTCCGTAAGTTAGAACTAATGCAAAGTTAAGTAGGGCAGAAAAAAGTTAAGGAACAGATAAATGCAAGAAAGGGACTCTTTAGTGACTTCTGGAGATTCAGATGTCATCTTCTGTTACGTGGCTTCTGTGCCTTACAGTAGCTGTTATCAGTAGTTCAGGAAGTGAGCTGCTGAGATGCAGATAAAATGTAGTACTGCTGATAAGGAAGTGAAATGATTGAAATGCCTGGTGTAGTGCTAGATAAGATGGAATGCCTAGTATATCACAGAAGCAGAATTCTGGCAAGATCCAGTGAGGCTGTACAGCCTAGAAGTCTTTAGGCTACCTGGGTGACCACTGTACAATCAAAACAAAATGGGAACTTTATATCAAGAAAGCTCTCTGCACAGATCTCTTCGTTTAAGCATGGGAGGATTTTGTGTTTCTGATTACATCAAGAGGTTTACGGTAAGTATTTTGTTGCACCCCTAGTTTGAAAGTAAAAAGTGACTGGATGTGACAGTATTGGCTACACTGCCTTCTGTAAAGTGCTGTGTGTTAGACATTCTTAGCCACTTTGTGCAGTCTTTTTGCTTGCAAAGCACCCGCCGATGTTGAGGAGGTGCTTCTGAAATGAGTAGTGCAGGCTTTGCCTTTCTAAAGAAATACGTTTCTGTGAGAGCCTTGGCGTGTTAAAACTTTTAATCCAAATGATGTGTTTGTATTATGGGATGCCAGACTGACATTCAGATTATATGGAGGTCAGTTGTTACAACTTTTTGCTTTGGTAATCATATGTCTGAGAATTATAAGACAATTAATCTGTCAGGCAGGCCTACACAGGGCGATTTCATTAGGACCCAAATTCTGCATCACGCCATTTAAGCTGATAGTAAAAGCAGTGCAGTCAACTGGAGTGCTGTGTGCTCAACACCTCAAATATGTGTTCTGTGGTAGGATGTGAAAGTTTTGATATTGGAACACTACTGTGCTGAGATCTGAGGAAATGAAATGAGTCTGGCTCCAAAAAAAATGCTGCTTATTGACAGTCTGCTAATGCTGCAAAAAGAGACAGATACAGAGACAGTACTCGTGGAACAGAGAATAGTGATCTACTTTTCCACCGCTTTAAGCTATCCATCAAACAACAGTATTGAATGCTATCTGTAAAGCTAGGTTTTGGTTGCTATAGATGCAGGGAGTCTGGGGAAAACAATGCTTTTATTTTCTTCCACTTGCATGTTATTCTACTACTTTAAAATATTGAGCCTTTACCATCCAGACAGATGCAGGAACATGAACGTAAGCAAACTTAAAAAGAATGCCATGTGATAACAATGTTCAGTTATTTTTTTTTTTAAGAAGCTACACTGTTGTGCAAAGCAAGCATTGTAGCAGTTTTTGGGTTTTGTTTGTTTGCTTTTTGAAGAGGCCATTCTTTCAAAATTTCGAAGAAAGGATTGGCTCTTAGATCTTATTTGATAATGGCTTTAATGGACTTTAGTAAAGAGCTTATTTGTAATCATCTTCATTCCATAATGGGACGTTAGACTGAGTGAACTAAATAACTTCTGGTACAGTTGGAGAAATGGACAGATTTTCTTCGAATTTCAACAGATAGAATTCTTTTGTTCCATTCTTTTAATGTAATGTTATGTAGTGAATCTAATATGGCCAACACTTCAATGTGATTTTTATCATATTGTTTGAATTTATTACATAAGAATTTATTGCATGAGAAAATAGGATAGCTTAGAAGGCTAGATAAACATCATATGGAAGGAGCTATTCATTTATTGTCTATTTATGGCAGCAGAACAGGAAAAAAAGATGTATTTAATTGAATGCACTAATCAGCTGTTCTTCATATTGAACAGATAATGTCATATTTAAATTGCTGGTATTGAACTTCTTACCAAAGACGGTCTTAAACTGAAATATGTGTTTGTGAATTTCTTTTAATTGCCCTTGTTTGGAACAATTTGTAGAATCAAGACAAACTTCTGGACAATTAATTTTTGCTTGTTCCTTGGAGATTAAAGTAAAATGTATTCCAGGAGGGATTATAGGAATTGGCTTTAGAACCATCAAAGCAACTTATCCAGGGATTTTTTTGGACTAATCATGTTTCAGGAAAAATGATCAATACTGCAGTTATCTGTTTATGTGCTCTTCTGTGGCTTCGCTCTCTGCAGCCCAGGATTAGTTACTTCTCAGTAACATGAAGGTTGTGCTGAGGTTCAGAATATCTAATTTCTCTGTAATTCTTCTGTTGGGTGACTGAGTAACGCTTTCATATTCAATGGTTCAGTTTCTCTTTCTTTAGAACTGGAGATGATGATAATTCTTTTCTGAAAATGGGAAGGTCTAGAACTAGAAACTGTCTTAGATTTAGTTTGATTTCTGTATTGGTTTTCCTTATCTTCAATGAGCACAGAATCAGAAGTCACTTGATTTTGGTTGTCTTGCATTGGATTATCGCAGACCATCGTACCAAACTCATTATGATTATCAATTGAAAAATTATTCTTTATGTTGTTCACAAAGCTAATCATTCACTTTTATGAAACAGTATGAAAGGAAAGATGCTTTTGAAGAATACGACCAGCAGAGAAGCACATAAGATCAAATAGTGTCTTGGACCATGCATGCAGCTTTTACTAAAATTGGTAAGAACTGCTTTAATCCAGAAACTTGCTATTAAGCATAGTGAGATCTCTCTTCTCTTGCATGGAGTAGGTTTGTAGGTTGGGTCTGAATCTGTTCCAGCAGGAGCTAGTGAGTGTATGTATTCATTTGATCTTACTAGTTGCAAATGGAACCTGTTGTTTGCTTGTTTGTTGTCTGTAGTCTCTTTCTGGCTTAGACTTGATTATCTGCTTGCTTGTGCTGAAGTGGCTGACTCAGTTGGTCCTGGTGTTACAGAAGGATTTGTAATGATAGTTAACTCTGAAAATTGTGATAGTAGTATTTAGAGATGGCTTGAAAACTTGTGTTATTGCTCAGGTTTACAGTGGAAGATGTTTCCTGTAGTTTATGCTTAAGCAGTAAGGCAGAGGATTTGGCTTATGAAATGAGTCAAACTTTTTGTTAGGATAGATGGCAAAAAGTGTATTCTAACAAGTTTGAGGACAAAGTTCCCTCTTGAAGTTCTTTTGCACATCTGATACGGATACTGCATTCTATGTACATGGTTTATATAAACTTTCACCTGAAGGAATATGAGCGGCTTAATTGTGGGTAGTTGATTCACTGGGAAGAGTTTGTAAAACCACCAGCTTTTGTGCTCGAGTTCCCTGACTCTGAATCCTTTTTTGAAGCAGAGCTTGTCTTGAGGCTAAGCCTGAACTGATGTAGTTATTCCTGTGTTTGAATGACGTCAAACCAAAATGTCAGAGAGATCTGAATCAGCAGGTGAATATAGCACATAACAGACTTCATTATAGGAGAGATGACTATTTAGTTGATCTTAAATTTCCTTACTGTGGTAGTCTGGTTATTACTGAAGAATGGCAATGTCAACAAGTGTTCATTTTAATAAGTGAGTAAATTGCTCTGCTAGGTTTCTGGTTTAGATTTTCACCAAAAACAACATTAAAAAAAAAACATTACTAGTAAGTGTCTTATTTTCAGCTGGGATGGAATTGTTTTCTTCAGAGAGTATGGTATGATGCTATGTTTTGATTCTGGGAGGAAAACAGCGTTGACAGCACATTGATGTGTATAATGGTTGCTGAGCAGTGTTGTACAAATCTGAGGCCATTCTCAGGAAAGGGCCCAAGGAGCTGGGAGGGGAACAGAATTAGGAAAATTGACTTAAACTGGCCGTAGGGATATGATATCATATGATATCCATGTGAAGGAGTTTTGAAGGAAGTGGGAGTTCATCGCTCTCATTGTCTGCTTGAGGGCTACCTGGGCATCAGCCAGGAGGTGTTGAGCAATTGCTTGTGCATCACTTGTTATATACATGTGTGAGCATTTGTATATATAGTCATAACTATTGTCCTTCTCTGTATCTTAGTACATGTTTTTATCTCAATCCATGAGTTCTACTTCGTTGTTCTTCTGTTGGGTTTGTTTGTTTGTTTATTTTAGAAAGAGGATGGGAATGAGCGAATGACTGTGCATTGCTGAGCCATCTGCTGAGTTAAACCACAACAGTAAGGAGCACTGAGCACAGTACATGATGCTTGCTGTACTGCAGTGGCAACTGTTGGATGGAAATATGACGGAGAGAAAGAATTCAGTAACTGAGACTAGAGATTGCACAAGATGTGAAACAAGTGCACTAGCTGCTTTTGGGAGAATTTTCTGAAAGTGTGTGTTGCAGTTCAAGTCCAGCCAAATGCTTTGTGGGCAGATTGTTGTAGGTGAAGTTGCCTCTGATGTGGCTGCTCACGAACACGATTCACTTCATTCCAGTGCAGTTTGATGTATGATGTGCTTGTGTGCTTTGCTTTTCCAACACTTAAACCAGTGAATGCAATGTGAAATTGTGCTAAGGTGATCACACTTCATTCAATAACCACAAAGGGCTGAAGAGTGGCTGTGGAATCAGTATTACTGCATTTTAACTTTGGAAAAGTGAGTGTAGAAGCAAAAGAAAAAAGAAAAATCAGATACATTCTTGCAGCGATCATCACTTGTGATATTGTTGAAGTTGGAAATGATTATTGCAAGTTAACTAGTTAGTGCAGTGTGTATGCATTGTATGCATTATATGCATTATTCTCATAATCTTTCAAATTTGAATTAAAAAAAAGAAATTTCCAAAGCAGGAAGGGAACAGAAGATAACAAGGCAGTGCCATTTGGTGGTTTCCATCTGTTCTAAAACAAGCATGCTACCTGTAGAGCAGAGACTTTGAGGGATGTGGCTGAAAGCCAATGCTATTCCAAGTCAGCCAGACTATTTGTGATGATTTTACTGTGCTTTGGAGCAAATTCTGGGTTATGCATGGTCTTCCTCTGAAAAATTGTCTGTCTAGAAATAACCCTTTCTTGTGCAAGAGATCTGAGAGGCCTCATCTCATCACTTCAGTGGCAAGGATTTCCTTTTTGTGTTTTTATTCTTATTTGCCTTACTGTGCAACCAAGACTTTCTCTTATGCGTTGCAGTGGATCCCTGCTGACTTTAAATTACCTGTAACTGAACAAACTGCCATAGATACAACAGCTTCAGGTCAGTTTAAAAGATGTCTTACAGTTCTCTGCTGAGCTCCTAGTGTAGATGAGAAAGCATCTTGAAAATGAGAGGCAAAGCAGTTTAATAGTAGATGGCCTGAACCAGCAGGCTTTACTGAGAACTGACAGCATATGATGTAAAATCACTGAAATTCAGAGAAAGCAGAACCAGCAGCAGGACTTCTCTATTCAGTTTCCAGAGATCTCTGATGAAGGTTGTGGAGGGATGGGAAACTTTACCTGTGGCAGCCTTCTGGTCCAGGCTGGTAAATTGTTTTAGTAATTTTTTGGATAAGAAAGAAAAGAATGAAAATTAAAATCAGTGAGACAGCTTCTTAATGCAGTTTCTGTGGGCATCAGACCTGATGGTAAAAGAGGTCACAACTCAGGGTCAGTTGAATAAATGTGAACAGGCAACAGGTGCTCTCTTGGCCTCATGAGAGGAAAGTAACCTGAAGGAAGAATGCAAGGGGTCTTGTTAAGCCATGTGGGTGAGTGATAAACACTGTTATCTACAAATCTTGTTACTTTGATGTAAATTAAATGTCATAATTTTATCTGTTCAGCTATCTGCTGTCAGCTGCTTGACAGGGATGCATTAATATACTCTGCGTGATCTCAAGATCGTAAACGTGTCCTTAGCTGTGCCACTGCTTATGAGAGTTATGACTTACTGTGTTAACAGTTCTCTAAACATGCATAAAAAGGAAAAAAGAGTTCATATAGTGGATGTTCATACTAAGTTGAGGTGATACTATAGTAAAGTTGAACTTTTGCCCACTAGGCAGTATTTAAATGTGTCATGCTAGGGTCTGATGGGGAGACTGCTAGTGCTTTATAGACGCTTGTACTGGGCAAGTGGATTTCAACCAACAGCTGACATGAATAATATGTTAAATGTCAGGTTCTTGGCCTTTTAAAGCCGTTGTGGTCCAGTTCTTAGTTCATCACCGAACATGACAGATGGAGATCTTTTGTCTGATCACATCAGGAAACCAAGCTATTTCACTGGACAGGCTTATCCAAACTGTATGGCATATTTTGACCTTGGAAGTTATTCCTTTATACTAAGTTGAAGCCTGTTTCAGTACTTGTCATTTGTCGTGAGAATTGGTATCTTACTGAACCACTGCTCTGTGGATGTGATTTGCTGCTTTTCATGTGTCAAGGAAATTAACTGTTTGTGGGAAGTTACTGGTGTAGATCTTAATTTTGCAGAAGTTTATGTATCTTAAAGTTCAGCTAACTCTTCATTTCCTCAGGGGAGAATTCAGTGTGTGTCCATGAGCAACAGCAACTAGATATGGGTTAAGGAGGTTTTCAGCATAACTTGAAAAAGTTGCCTGCTGGCCACTGAAGATGTAAAGGATATTTATTAGTATTTTTTTTTTCCTGAGTAATATTCAGTAGCTGTAGCCAAATTTTGAATTTGCTGTCTTTTGCTTTTTTTATAGGGTCCTAATGTTTACCACATCTTGTTCTTCATCTTCTTAGAACTCTGAATTGCAGCCTTTTCAAACTTCTCCTCAAGTCCCTAAAGTCTCTATAAAGCTTTGGCTTTGTTTAGGCTTTTTAATTTTATTTTTTTTTTCATTTACCTGCATATTTTTAGTCATCTCCAGTTATACTATGTTACTGGAAGCAATGCAATAATCTAATGAGATGATCTGTTTGAGCAGCTGGTTTTAACCTTGTGACATTTCTTGTTTGGGATATAAGCCTCTGGTATTACTTTAGTACGTGCTGTAGTTTTTTTTTTTCCCCCCATTCACTTCATCTTTGTTCCTACTGCAAACGTGTTTTTTTTTTTTTTTTTTTTTTTTTTAATTCCTTTGGATCAGAGATAGCAAAGAGGAATCATAGCTGAACTGCTGTATTGTAGATTCTTAAACCATTCGTTATGTTGAATGCAAATGTTTCTCTTGTCTCCTGACATCTGTCTTTGACAACTGGGAGTGTGTGTGGGACTGAAGCCAAAGTGGAATAAACTCTCATTTCCCTCTTGAGAATAGAAGATTCTTTGGCATCATCAGTTGAAGGTCACTTGTAGTTCTGGTTCTCCAGAATTTGTGTTCCTTTCTTCATGCACTTCAGAAATACTTGATAGCCTGGAGATGTTTTAAAGATATCCTGAGATATTTTAAAGGTATCCCAGAAATTCAGTTCAGTTCTTGATAGGATGAAGGTAGCTGCCATCTTTTGTTCACTGGTTTCCTTCTTTCCTAATAATAGGAGAAAAAATTATAAGAAGCTTTATTCGGAGTTTACATTCAAAGTGTGATGTGGCTTGCCAGTTTGCTTAGCTAGTGACAACATGGGATGCCTGAGCAGAGCTCTGCTATGTACAGTGTTCCTGTGTTAATTGCTGTTAGTTATTACTCACAGAACATTTCACATTCTTCAGATGTAATTTGGAAAGTATAGGACATGAAACAATTTCTGTAGCAGTGTCTGAGTACAAAATGTCATTACGTGCAATAGGTTCTTATGAAGAAAGGGTGAATTTAATAGGCTAGTGCATTTCTTAGACTAAAGACAATTTTTGTGTGTGGTCTAAGGATGAGTACACCGTGATCCACAGTATGTGAGTTTTAGCATTAAAAGACTTGAGTCTATCAATGAAACAATGTGCTCTCTTTGAGCTGCTCCAGTGAGATGTGAACACTGGACATTAAATGTTCTGAACAAAAATTACCTTCTGTTGTAATCCAGAGCAAAAGGAATAAAAGATTCTTGCCTGAATATAAATGTATTATCATCCTGTAGTGGAAATGCTAAGTCACAGCCTGAAGCAGTGATTGAGCACCTGGTGGGAAGGCAGGGCCAACCCAGGGGAGCTCAGGTGCTTGCAATGTACCTGAGTGACTGGAAGGGGTGGAGCCAGGATCTACTCTGTCCTAGACCTCATTTAAGGGTTGACAGTGGAGGTGAGGGTGTCTTGCTGGAGGTCTCTGCCTACCTGAGGCTTTCAGAAGGTAAGCAACTCTTCTCCTTCATTTCTGTATCTGTGGCTGCTGCATTTGGGCTCGCTCTCATTTTTTGTAGCTGAAGATTTTGCCACCCTGCTGTTATCATCCAATTGCAGCGTTACACATCCCTAGGAGAACACAATCAGATCCATTTGGAACAGTTTTTCTTTGTGTGTTTAACAGCCAATAAAAAGTTGGGAGAAGGAAGGAAAAAGTTAAGCATCAGTCATGAAGTGACTTTAAATTTCTTACTACGGACCAATTGATGTTTCTTTTTTCTTCATCCATCACCCCACCCATAATTTTGCAGGTGCTTATTCAACACTATTTAACATCCTGCTGCGTACCTGTATGTTGAACAGCTGCATCTGAATAGGAGTCAGCTTTGGCTGTGTCTTCTCTGTACGTACATCACAGAATGCTAGGAAGGAGTATTTTCCTACAGAAGTGGCAAGAACTAAATACTTTCATGAAAGGGTAATTTTAATATTGTTACTGCTGACTCTGTAGTGTGTAGAGAAAGGATTCTAATTTCTATGATGCCTCATCTCATACAGCAAATACACTTAAATAATTATGTTTTTTTCCCACGTGCTCATTCTGAAAAATGAAAGGGATTGGAGACAAAGAGTTGCTCTGTATTGCAAGGCATTTGAAAGTGTGGGGATTGTGCGAGTGTGGAATGGCTACTTTTCTGTTCTCTAGGGAATGTTGTAGACACACTAACGTGACTTAGAAGTGAAAGGAAGTCAGTAATAAGTCTACAAAATATCTAATTTAGTAATTTTGTTGGACTGGCTCTTTGTCCTCGTGAAGATTTTTTGCTTGGTTCACTTTCACAGCCTGGGAGAAAGATATAATTTTAGAAGTTTCAGTTGACAAAGACATGCTGGTGCTAGATACGTATTTCAGATCCTTGTCATTGTACTCTATTTTTAAATTCAAGTGCCAGCCAACCTAACAAGCACAGCTTGTGTCTCTGCTGGGTGTCCTATGTCTGTGCTGGAAAGCAGAACTCTTCCAACCCTTAGCACAACACCACCACACTTACTTCTGTATTTGTTGTATTTAAAGAGGAGAAATGCTCCAGCAAATTCTTTTCTATATCACAGAAGCAAAACTGGTCATAAAAACAGTGCTTCTCTGTACAGAAGTCTGCTTAGGCATTGGCAATTGCTAAGATGCTTGCCTATCAGCAGCCACTTGAGAAAGAATTTTAAATGGTCTTGTGACGTCAAGGAGGCCCAAGAAAATACAGCCTGGTGCCAGATTACCTCCAACATTGAGAGCATGCAGTAAGAAATAGATAACACACAAGTAAATCATTTGCGCAATAGCTATCTAATGATACGCTCCAGCAACTCCAATAAGTGAGATTGTCTGGTGTAGGCATAGCTAAAGAAGATTAACTTTCAGGCCCTCATTTTCTAATTTATGATTAATGAAAAGCCAGCCTAATCTATTTGACATCGTGCTGTCTGGACAGAATGTCTGCAGGTAGCTTGGACACAGCAGAGGGAAATGCCTCGACCAAGTTACAACCTATAAAAGTGAACAATTTAAGTATCATGGATAAAAAGCTGAACTTATTGAATGAGAAGATGGACAAACTATTGCATTTCCAAGAAGACCTGACAGGCAGACTGCAACGAGTTAAAGCTATTGAGGATGTAGGAAAGGGCATTAACAAGCTAACGGTATCCAGAGGAGACCTTGATGAGACAGGTGAAGTGGAAAAAGGCCTGAAGCTATCGGACAGTCCTCACCACACTGATATGGACAGCATATGCTCAGAAGTGTTAAGATTGATGAAAGTTGCTCAGCTTGATGCCTCGAAGCACAAGGAGAGACTGGCAAAGATAGAGGGAAGGATTGATACGCTGGATAAAGTGATTACATTAGTGGGAGAAGTACTAAAAAATTCTAAAGTAGTGGATTTTATTCTCAAAGGTGTTGTGCCCTGGAAGAAGGAGAGTCTACTGGAAAGCCCTGTTGAGGTTGGTTTTCTTCTACTGCTCTTGATAAAGTTATTTGTGAAGTAGCAAGTCTCTCCTGCAGGTGTTTTTTTTGTTTGTTTTGTTTTTTTTTGTTTTTTTTTTTGTTTTTTGCATAACATTTATAATTTAGGTTTTCCTTTAAGAATTGCTATTGCAGGTTACTGCCATGACCTCTAAATTATAAGCAGTTTGTGGCAGAGACCTAATCTTAAAATGTGCCTTGAAACGTCTCAAGTCCTCAGAGTGTGCCAAGCAATCCTGTAACAGGTATGAAAAACTGATTGCTGCTGTAAAAAATTCAGCTTCTAAGAGTGCCTGAAGATCAGCAATGTCATTCACATTGGTGACAGAGATGAGGTTCCGGTGAAAGGCAGGAGTAATGTACTGGGAAGTATTTACTGAAGGAAGCTGCTTCTATTTTCTTGATCGATCATGAAGTCTGAACACAACAAAAGTTTTGAAATTTTTTTCTGACTTTTGTTTATATGCCTGTGACTTCATGAACTATACTGACACTGTTCACTCCTCAAATCAAGTAGTTCTTGTGGTTTTGCATATGCAGTTTCCATCAGTTCACAGACAGCGATTCCAAAGCATTTCCTAATTATCAAGAATAGTGAGGAAAGATAGACTAATATGATAAGACTGATCGGTAGTTGGTATGGTATTTGGAACTGATTGAGCTTGATTTCTGAGAGTTAAGTATTTAGAATTAGTTTTGGGAGTTGAGTCTTCATGATGACTTGTGTACTGTTATTGCCCCTCCCCCGCCTCCCCCCCAAAAAAAGTGTGAGGGAGAACTCCATGAGTTGAAATGTCATTCCAAGAGTCTCTTACACACCTGTGTAGAGGTGTCCTTACTGTAAGGACAGCTTAGTACAAATGTCAGTGTGCATTTCTGTATTGATCCAAATGTTATTTTGTCAAATCAGTAATGTGTGTTGGTAGATGCTACACCTGAACTCCTGAACTGTTATAAAACCAGGGCAGTGTTAGATGTTAGCATACCTTTCAGTCTTTGAGAGCTCTCCTGATATCCCTTTTTAAATGCCAGAAGATGAAAAGTGAGCTAGACTGTATGGAGACAGAAGGATTTATAAAGAGATTCCATTAGTGTTGATACCAATAAATGATGACCTGCGTTGTTACAAGTTGCTGCCTGCTATCCCTGTGAAAGGCCTGGAGCCAAGCACTGTCCTTGATGATGCTTACATGTAGAACAGAACTGACTGCACAATATGTTACTGGCCAGGAGAAGACGAATATAAAGATTTCATTGCCAAATTGTCAGTTTCTAAGTGAACAGTAAGGAGGGATATAGATAACTGCTATTAGAGCAGCACTGGAGGAACCTTTCCCATGGACTTGTAGCATGCAATCAGGATCAATTGTTAGTTAGCTACTGGGTACTGCCTCATCAGTGTTGGTGAGAAAGAAGGTCTGAGGTCATAAATTCATTCAAGATATGAATGGGATGAGAGGTGAATTGTCCTGCTCTTGGTGGCCTGATGAACTGGGGTAGAGTGGAAGTCTCCATCCCAGGCTGTAACTACTGCCTTGGGTGAAGAACTCACAATGTGTGTTTGGCAAGTGAACTGTTATGGAGCTAACTGCTTTTGCTGAAGTACCATAGTTGTTCTCCTTTCTTGTTACTGGGAAGTTTTTGAAATTGAAGCATGAAATTAGTTATAAGAACTTAAGATATGTCTGTGCTTTGATTACAGGCTGCTGAGTAGTCTGATATTTGAACTAGTTTTACATTAGAGAGGTAGTAAATGTATGTGACCTAGCTAGAGTAATGTGGAGGAAAGTGTGGGTGAGTTTAAAAATGCATCAGCTTGTGGTGAGCCCTGTGCTAACTTCGGCCTGTTTTTTATTTCAGTCTGTTTTATAATGTGTCCAAAAAGATTCACAGTTGCATTGGGGTTGCACACAAAGAATTTCCTACTTGCTTGTTGCTATTTTCCAGCCTTTGCTGTTTTGTAGCGATACGCTGCTTATCGCAGTTGGCTTTGCACAAGGTTACTAAGAATGGGGGTGGGAGTGGGGAGGTCATGTTTTCATTTCTGGGTGAAGCTGTTTGCTGATGATATGACAGCATTCCTGGGATGCCATAGGAATGCTTATGGAAGAGGCATTCAAAGTTGGAGACAAATTAATAAAAGGCTATGAACGGAGCTTTACAGGTTCCAGGCTTCTTTTTTTATGTAACAAAACAGCAACAACAAACAAAACAAGGGCAAAAAACTAAGCTGTCCCTTATTCAAGGCTTTCTTTGCACACAGGATTTTGCAAGTAAATGTTCCCCATAGTCATTGTTGCAGGTTTGCTTAGAGCTGCGATAAAGATGGTAACAATATTTTATTTTGTTTTTGTTTTTTGTGGTGGGGGGAAAGGGTTGGAGGGAGGTGCTCTGTAGTGGAATTTATAAGGTTGTAACATGAAAAAATGTAGTAACTGTTTTTACTCCCAAGTAAAAGGGGATGACTTGCAGCAGAGTTCTAATTGGTTATTTGTAGAAAAAATTAGAGATGTTCCTTACTAGCTTATATGAATGAGGATAAGAGGCTGCTTATTTAAATAGGCCATCCAAGATGTTATACCTTTTCCTATTTTGGTATAATGCTTTATGCCAAATATTTAGTTTTATTACAAATGTATTGCTTTGTGAAGTGTTATAGTGATGCTGTTACAAAATAACTGTTCTCAGTGCTGTGTTAATTGGAGAATGAAATTGCTTTAGAAAAAGTCTGTTTTTAACCATACTAAAGGTAACAATTTAATAATGTTGCATGTGTATGAGTGTTAAAATATAGACTAAAGGCTCTTTGTGTAACCTCTATCACTGCTGGAATCATGAATCTCTAGATGCCTTGAGACAAATACAGCATTGTATCTACAACAACATCTTTCAGCCATCAGTCAACAAGTATCAGAAATACAACATCATTTTATCTTCTAATAATTCCTGTGTTTCATATGGCATGGTTTTTAATCAATATTAGTAAGGGTGACTTGAGGCAAAATGTCTTACAAATAATGTTTTGGAAAGCGGAGACCTAAAACATTACTCTGTGCCATCTTGTTTTAGGAGTATGTTTTTTTTTTTTGCAAAAGCAGGAAGAGCTCAAAAAAGCGTGGGGGGCAGGGGGGGGTGTATGGAAGCAAAGTAACTAAAGATTCAGAAGTTCAGAGGTGTCAGTACCTGTTTTACAGGGTCTCAACCTATGAAGTTAGAGAAACCCAGTGAGAAATAAACACCCTTGAGTGTAACTGTTATTTTTGTCATTTTTCAGGCCAAGGAAAAGCTTGAGGAGAGTGGTTCAAAACCTAAGCATGTACTTAGTAACAGAGGAACGCAGACTGAAAGCAGTAAGCCTTCTGAAGGTATGTATCACTCTGGGCATGTTACAGTCTTTGACTCTAGAACACGCAGCAGACAAACTAGAATAGTCTGCTATTTTCCACTAAATGAGGAATTACTATGAATGAATTCCACAGAGGAATTACTATGAATGAATTATTGAGAAAATAGAGATGTTCTCCTCTTCCTTTTATCTGTCTCCTAAATCAGCCCCCCCGAGAAACCTTGAAGCTCATTAAATTAAAGACAGCATCTTCGCTTGGCAACACTGTTTCCTTGTTTTGGTATTACAGTGATCTGAAACAAGAGAGCAGTACTGGTTTGGAGATACCTCAGAGGTGAGGCAGTATCACCTAGCAGACAGTCCCCAAATTTGTCTTAATAAAACTCAAAAAGCACTTTTATCCTCCTTTGGAATAGGGGCATATTGACATTGCAAATGTATTATCATTATTTTTTTTTTTATAAACAACAAACTTTCATTGCCACAACAGTGCTAGATTCCTCTTTAGGATGTAGCTGTCTGGACATTGCCATTTCACATCCATTATTAATACTTGAGAAGTTGTAATGGCGTGAATGTGAGTTCAACAGACCTGTTGTCTTCAGAAAATGTCCTTTTCTTTTTTAAAGTGAGTCCTTTAGATCATGGGGGCTCCCTTTAGTTTCATTTAGGAAGTGACAAAAATCAAGCAAACAGCTGGTCACAGTTATGAGTTGAAAGCTACACAAGTTTGTGAACTAATCTTGGTAGCCTCTGCATACTGAACACCAAAAGAAATGAGAAATTCCTGTTATTAATATATGTAATAATTATCCTGAGAGTGCTGGAGAACCTTCCCCTTTTGTGGAGCGCAGGTAAGACTTTGATTAAGCCATGAGCATTAACAGTGACTGACTGAACCTGGGTAAGGATTTTTAGTGGCTTTTAGTGGCTACTTCTTTCAGAAGTAGGAACTGCTTAGATTATTTTGAGTGGGTGTGTTACTTTACTCCCTCTTTTTTGCCACTGCTTCTGCCATGGATAGCTTATTAATGTTGTGTTTGTTCAGATACTAAAACTGTGAAAAAATTGGATGAAAACAGTAGAGGATGCAAGAAGGTAAATGCTTCAATTGCTGTTGCCCACAAAGCTGACTCCAGACCCCAGGCTAAAGAGAGAACAGCACAGCAGAAAGCGGTAGAAGGTACTGGAAAAGCATGGAGCTGTCAACAGCAAAAAGATTTTGGTGTCAAAGCTTTGAATCAACATAATGGTCTTCCCTTCATAAATCAAGATCATGTAGGCAACCAAGATGTTCCTGTTAAAGCTCACAATATGGGCAGAGCACCATGCCCAGAAGAGTGCCACAAGCAGCTTTTTCATCAGAAACCCAAAGAGAATGAAAACAAACCTCCGTCACGGAGTATGGCATTGCAGGAAGCTGTGCCCTCCACATCCCAAGCTTTATCTGACACAGGGTGTGAAGTGACACAAACCAGGTAATGACTTTGCTGCTAGTTTTCTACATGATCTGAAACCATTTCACGTGTTTAAAAAAAAGAGAAAAAAAAGGAATAACAGATTATTCGAAAGTCCGCTCTTGCTTAGACATGCTCCAGGGGAGAAATGGTCATGATGGGAAAAGTGCAGTGGGACCTTATAAACAGTTAAGGCAAAAAAACTCAAAGTATGAAGAACCTCTTGTTTGTCTGAAGTTAGAGGGCTAGATATATGGGAGATTTGATGTGATGGGCTACTGCGTATTAGAGGAATGTGACTGCCCTTCTGCATCTCAAGTAGATGGACCTTTTACACACTCTTTTCCGACTTCTGTTTCTGTAAACATGGGGCTGGAAGGAATTTGAAATGTTTACTTGTCTATGATAAAGCTGAAGCATTTGTTTCATTTTATGTCCTAAGTAGTCTTTAAAGCTTTTTTTTTTTTTTTTTTTTTTGATGCCTTGATCACCTAAAGATATGACCAGATTATTTTAATTTCTAATAGTCTCATCTGTCATGGGTAAATACTTTGTGACATGTCTTTAACAATTCTTTTCCTTTTGAATTCTTTATTCACAATTTGATTGTAATTATATTAAAAACCAAAAGCACAAAACTCTACCAACCAAACCTCAACAGCTGCCAATTCAGTGACAAATTTGAAGTGTCGTGCCTTTTCTGTTGGGGCTGACAAATACATGTGTGTGGGTATGAGTGGTATATGCATTCAGGTATGCATAAGTATACATCTACATTACTGTGTCTCCCATTACACTATTAGTAGTGCTTATTTAGGTAACTCTGAAAGTAATGCCTCCTATTTATTTCCATGGAAACCACAACAGCTACAAGGAGCACAATAACACTATTTGATTGAACAAATTCTCAGATACAAAATGTTATGAGCTACGTGTTTTTACCAGCGATTAACAGTAGCCTGCATGCTGTTCTCCTTTAAAAACAACCCTGAACCTACAGACTTCACCGGCTGCCTTACTGTGCTGACACCCACTGCTTGCTCTCTATAAACATTCAGCAAGCATCAGTGAATGTTTGTGGGTGCCATTTTTCTACTTGCAGGAATTCAGTGACACACCTTTGCCTCATCTGCGCTTCCATATCAGGTGCCATTTTATCAGACTGCCCATCTACTGCTGTATGTTGCACAGCAAAAAAAAAACTAAGGGAGCGCTGGTGGGAAGGTTCACCCTCTATTACGTGCCACCAACATCTGTCTCTGACATCATGAAACCAACATGATAAAATGGGAGGCGATACTTTTGGAGCACCCCTAGTACGAATTAACATCTGAAGCCCAGACAAGAACGTGACACTACTTCTGTGCGTGTGTTTTAATTTGAAACCATCATGGTTTCCACCATCGTGGCCTCTTCTCCAACACTTAGGAACAAATTGTGTACAGCTCATATACATTGATAACCCCAAATCTGTTGTTGTAACAGCATTAAGAAACAGGAGACCTCCCTCTGTTTTGCCTCTGGCTCATGAGGCTTCTTTAAGTGGAGCTGGGTCTGTGCTTCCCGCACTGAGGCTGGCTCAGATGTTTGTGAACAAGCTGATGAACAGTTGCTGTTATCCCTATGGCATTTGGTGCTGATTAAATATGATACAGCAGGAGTGAACTTGCACACAGAGAGCAGCTTTTGGAGCAGTTGAATGGTTTGGACAGAGGGGGTATGCAAGTGCCAAAGCATTTGGTGAAGAGAGTTGGGAAGCCAACAGAAAACCAGAAGGTAGAACCTAGAGTAAATCCTGGGAAAAGACAACACTCCTGAACAAGGTCCCTATTATGCTTGCGTGTGAAGCACAGTGTAGTAAATGCATCTTTGAAACGCATGCTACTTTTAATGAGGTCTGTAAGCCCCTGCAGAAGTGTCAGAAGAACATTGTGTTCTCCTGTTTGGAGACATGCCCAAGAGTCCTCTTGAGTTCAGGCTTGTCTAGATAGCAGTGGAAGTGTTTGCACAGAGCAGCGTTCAGTGCTCTGAATAGCTTACTACTGGTGCAGTTTAAATTCATAGCACAAGGCAGCAGCTGTGAAAGGTGCTAAAACTGGGAAACTTCAGACTTCAGTTATGCAAAAGTGGAAACAATTTCTTTTGTGTATTTTGTAATGACGTTACTCCTCTGAAAGAGGGATTAACTTCTGGGAAATGAGGGAAATATTTGAAGTTTTCTGGTAGCTGGAATGTCAGGGCAAATAATATTAATGGGGTGGGAGAACTACAGAAGTTACTTTTCTAACAGAAAGCTGTGGAAAGAATTCTATCCCACAAGGCATAAACATGTTTGAGTGTGCAAGTCAGCCAGCTGGAGAGGACTAGGATGAATACAAACACAAAGATTTGTAGAGCTGTATGACCAGGCAGATGTTTGGATTCTCAGCCTGTAATTGGCAAAGACAATCTCTACCATCTCTCTACCCATAGGAATGATATCTCATTAGTTCAACTGTAATAGCTGATAGAAGTTGGAACAGCTTTCTGATGTTTCTGATGATGAGTTAAGCACTTTGGAGTTTGTGAGACATGTTCTGCTCAGGTGAGGCAGTCAAGGATGCAGAAAAATTATCTGTATGTTTTTCAGTGCTTTCTCCTTAGTGCTGTTTTTCCTCAGAGGATTGGTATAATTATGTTTCTTTAATACTATAGAAATCTGCATTTTAAGAAGTTTGTAAGTTTTCTTTCTAAGTGAAGTTGTGAAAGAAAGTCTGGGTATCTATGTGAATTGTCAACTGCTTGCTCTGCAGGATAGCCATTGATGTTCATATGACTGAAGTGAAAGAAAAGATTGAAATGAGCAAAGAAGGGAACTCAAGTGATCACGGACATAAAAATCTCAAAGCAAAATCCCCGTCCTCTTTATCATCAGAAGTGGAAGGATATAAACAGCTGCCTAGTAAATCCAAGCTTGAACAGACTTTGAAAAATGTCAGCGCTGAATCAAATCAAGAAGTGAGAGACAAGAAGAAGCAAAATGAACTTGCACCAAAAACAGGGAAGCAACAGCCATTATTGAACAAGCCCAAGCCAAGTAAAAAGGCTGAAGACAAATCAGAACTAAAATGCAAACCCATAGTTTCACAGAGTACCGCTGCAACAGAGCCAAAGAAAGATCTGGGAATACAAGTCAAAATCCATCAAGGAACAGTAGAAGTAAAAGATTCCTTGGCAGTTACCAACTCTGACAGGAGAGAATCTGAGCCCCCCTGTTCAGTGGGAAGTGAGAACGATGTGGGCCAGTGTGCAGGAACAACAATGGAGAACACTAAATCATTGGAAGCTAGCAAAGAACTTTCCACACAGGATGGGATGATCGTTGGTAAGCTGCTTGTACTTAATTTTGGAAACTTTTACACTGAGTTTGTGCTATCCCTGTGTATTGCATACAAGCTAATAGCTGGAGTAGTGCGTGCTACACCACCTGGGTCCTATGCTTAAGAGTATTTAACTGAACACCACAGATAAGTTTGATGGTCAAAAACAAGAGAATTAACATTAGTACAGTTTATTTCAATAGTACTTTTCCTTCTAAAAGGTGTTTTGCAGTAAAAAATATCCTTTCAGATGAAATTAAGTGGAAAGTATATTTCTACAGAAGAAGTAATATTGACAAAATACAGTCCTTCAGATATAGCCTTTGTTCAGTAAGGTAGAGTAAGCAAACTAGGTATGTTTCTGCAATTACAGACTGAAGAGAACAGCAGAATATTGCAGGACGAGTGTCTTGCTTGGTCTTTGTGCTATTGGCCATAGATCTCTTCTCGATTAGTGTGTGAACACTCAGTGTTTTTTCAGGCAACAGACGTGTAATTCCAGAATGTACGTGTATGGGTAGATGCCCTGAGCTGCATCTGGTGCCCTCAGCAGTGGTGGCAAGAAAATGAATTTGCATATGTGTTAAATTGCTCACCAAGATCTCTGGACTTAAATTGTAAAATTACTTTGAAAGAGCAACACCGTGAGTGGATGGTAGAAGCTTTATCCTAGAAGAACTTAGACATTAAGCATATAATAAATTAATTATTTAACTCCCAGGAACTGATTAAACTTAATCATTTAAGTGTTTACAGCTCTTAATAAAATGTTGCTAGTAAAACAAGGTGTTGCTGGTAGAAGCTTCCTGAATTAACTGATATCTATGCTGATATTGTTGTGTATTCATGCTGGTTTTCCCAGTTAGCTTATCAAAATGAGAAGAATGTCAAGTATAATTTTTTTGAAACTTCCAGATATTTTTGTTGAATGGCCTCTTTTGTTAATGCATAAGGTCAAATGTTAACCTACCTCATTGGGTTCTTTCAGCATTGATGTGTTAAGAAGACAGGGTTGAGAGCTGGGAGGTGGGATCCTATCCTCAGTGATGGGCCTTCATCCATCATCTCTAGAAGGCTGCTAACAGTAGAAGTCTGTATTTGAAGCAGCAGAGAGATTTTGAATATTTTCAGCATCTCCTTTACAACCATCTAGAAATTCTTTTTTTTTTTTTTTTAAATCAGATTTAAGTTTTTCTTAATGAAAAGCAAAGTGATTGTGTGTGCTCAACTGATTTGCATTTAAAAATGAGCAGTTCCATTGCTTCTGGTATTTTACCTGCATTTCACTCTAAAAATAGTGGAAAGAATTGCATGCTTAATGTTTGTAGATACTTCAGTGCTTGTCTGAATTCCAGTAGAAGGCAATTGAGACTTCTTATTGTATCGAGCAAACAAAATGAAGTGATGTGCATGCCCTGTGGACTGAGAATGTTGGTGTGATGAAGATGAAGCTGCAGTGATGAGGGAGAAATATCTCAGTGACCAGGTTTTCTCCTCTTTAGATGACAGCCCTTCTCCCCCAGCTCCTTTCGAACATCGCATGGTGAGTGTCAAGCTAACAGATGTGACAACGTGCTACTCAGTGTGTCACCGTGAAGTCCTTGGAGGGTAAGTCTCTCTGCCCCCTTCTGCTGTACTGCAGGTGGTAGCTAATTGTGAAGAAGTGCAGTTAGCTTGGGAACTAGTAATCTTCTTCAGATGGCACCAAGATGTGTACAGGTGAGGCATGTGCAAGCCTGCTGCAGCCAGAGCAGTTGCTTAGTGGATCAAAATGCTCACTCACTCCTGAAAGCATGGAGAGTGATGAATATCAGCTTATTTCTTTAATTTACAGTTCTGTGTGGAGCAAAAGGGGATTCAAATGTATCTACTGTAACTATTTTTCATGTATGTTATGAATACTTTCCACTCTGTTCTGATAACATCACTTTCTCTACCATTTTTAGTCCTTTAAGCTTTGAGGAAGTTGGTTTTCTCTGGTAGAGCAAGAAGAGAGTAAATTTGGCCTACAATAGAAAAGCAAGGAGAGAGTATGCAGATAGCATGTCAGATTGTTTGTCTCTTCATCCTCCAGACTTCCTGGGCTACTATATTTGCCCTCTGATGAACCAGTCTGAGGTGCACCTCTAGGTCCCTTAGATTACTGGCTTCTGCCTCAGTTCTATTTTCAGGCTCCTGACTGTGCTCTTGGATACTATTTGCATTTGCTGTAATAATTTTCGCTACAGCTGGAGTCTTGACAAAAATCCATAATTTCCAGTCAGATTCAGAGCATTTGAAGTCAGCAGAGCCCGTTAGGGGTCAGACAGCTTCCAAAATCTTTATTTCACATTGAACTTTCCCTTAAAGAAAACTAAGGGAAAAAATTGTAATTATGTTGACCTCGCATTTAGTTTTGACTTGAGGAAAATCTACAGCTGCTTCAGCCGTTGTATTTTGTGTACTTATCTAACAACAAGGTTTTATTTACAGACTAATTCAAGTATGAATATGGCTTAAGTATAGGCCTGATGATGCAATAGCAGAGAAAATGATGTTTAGGAATCATCCCAAGGGGCATTAATGTATCTGGGTGACATGGGGGAGAATTTACACCATGCAAGAAATGTGGTTTGTGAAGCGGGTACAGTTACTGGTGTTAGTCATTTTAAAAGTTATGAGATCAAGACAGAAATATCCTTGTTAATATGTCCACTGACACATCACTGAAGGACAGCAAATGGGTACAGTTACAGAACTGAAAAAGAATATCATCAGGTCATCATACCACAGTGAAATGTAGTAATACGAAGGGGCATAATATTTTAATGTAAGCGTTGAACAACTGGCTGGAAAGATAAAACTAATCCTTCATAAGCTGAGAGAAAGAGGAGATTGATGCTGCTGGCCACCTGATTCTGTTCACTTTGTACTGGGCTATTTTTAATCAATGATAAGAATAGTTTGAAAAATTTCTGCAGTGAGCTGTGTTATTTTCCTGTCTTTCATTTGTTGTCAACAGGGGGCGTTTTGGGCAAGTTCATAAGTGCACAGAAGTCTCAACTGGTCTCAATTTGGCAGCCAAAGTCATTAAAGTGAAAGGAGCAAAAGAAAAGGTAACTATGTTCCTGTGAGCCTAAATGAGTGCATGCTGTAAACCATGTGAATTGCATTCATTTTAACGCCACGTCACTGAACCTCCTTGTAGGAGTCAATTTCTCATTGCATAGTACCAAATATTAGAACTTGTCTGTTAAAGTAGTAGCTTGGGCTTCATAACTGTTGGTCATTTCCAGTGTTTGTGATTAAGCCATTTGTTCACATGAAACCTGTCATACAGCTGCTGCAGGGTTAAAAATTATTGTATTCAAATATATTGGAGTTCAAGGAGCATATTTGCTCTTTTTTATTTTTATTTATTTATTTTTTTTCAGGAGGATGTGAAAAATGAAATTAACATCATGAACCAATTAAATCACGTGAATTTGATCCAGCTTTATGATGCCTTTGAAGCCAAAAATAATATAACTTTGATCATGGAATAGTAAGTTTAAATGATTTCAGGAACTGTTGGAATTTGGGTTTGCTTTGGTTACTAAAAGAAAAGGAGAGCAATAACTCTGAGATATGAAAAAGGCTTGAGTGGCTTTTGAGCCTATGAGAGTGGAAGCTACATATTTTAAAGGCAATATCTTCACATTAAAAAATACATACACTGCAAGATTGCAGTTTAAGCAGATGCTAAGGAAGGTAGTTATCTTCAAGCATATGGAGCTAATTACAAGACTATTAATGAAATAATTTTGCTATGGTTCATTTTTCATTTGAGTTTAACGTTGAGGCGTCGCTGTCCCTAGCTACCAAACTACAGTATGGGGTAAGTAAAACCTCAGATAAGAAGTAAAGTGAGAATACAGAGTACGGAAATGACACAAGGGAGATTAAAGTATGGCTATTGCTTTGTTTTGTTTTTGTTTTGTTTTTCAAACTGAGTTTCCATTACAAAATGAATTGTTGTTGACGTGAAAGAAAAAAGGAAACAAAAAAAAAAAAAGACATTTTAAAATGTCTACATTCTACTCTTTCATTTAAATAATTGTAATTTTTACCCTGCAAAACCTTGTCAGATCTGTGTGTCTGACGTACTGTTCTATTTTTTTCTTTTTTTTTGTGCAGGATTGGTTTCAGTTGTCAGCTCAAGTAATATGGCTTTCAGTTTAGAAGTTGAACGCGTTGTATAGGTTGAAGAGTTAATTTCCCAAAGCTAACAGGAAGATAATAATAGATACTTCGGTACATTCTATAGGTTTTCCAGGTCCCCATTTTGTCTTCAGATTGTGTGGCTTTGAATTTAGGCTTTGATTCTCCCCTGCTGCTTCCTCCCAAATGTTAGCAATAAGTCTTCCAGTGTGGAAGGCACTCTAAAGTGATGCTTGATTTCACACGCAAAAATAAGTTTCTTAAAGTCATTTAGTCTGCAGATGTGATACATGCTGGTTGTGTTGTCAGGACTCGTGCTAAATTAGAAACTGAGTTTCCAATGTGGAAATAAATGAAGTTAATGAGGAAATTCTGGTTTTTTTAATGCTTATCTGTTAAAATTTTAGTCTGGATGGTGGTGAATTATTTGACCGGATCACGGATGAAAACTACAGTCTAACAGAGTTGGATGCAATCTTATTTACCAAACAAATCTGTGAAGGAGTCCATTACTTGCACCAGCATTATATTCTCCATTTAGATCTGAAGGTCAGTGATATCCATGAGTGATGGTTTACACCACTACAGGCTGTAATTGCTATTATTTCTTATTTCATTAATCTCATAAAGAAATAGACTACCTTAATTCAGTAGCCACAGTGAATGAAGTTCCAGAGATGGTTTTTTTCAGTGTCTACTTAGTAGCTTACTTATAATAATGGAATAATGCATTTCTGTAATTTTTTTTTTTGCTGTTAAATCAGAAACTTTTCATTGTGTGACATTAAACAATGACCTTCTGTTCTTCTTCAAAAATAAACAAAAGAAACCAACCCCAAAACATCTTTGGACAGAAATGCTTAGAAATGCTTCCAGTCTTCATTCTTCCTGCTTTTATAATTGTATCCAAACATCTTCTCCATCTTCTTCCTATTGTTCCTTTTACTGCCTGGATCTGAACTGTGTGATTCCTTAACTGATGTGGCTGAAAACAGGCCACATCAATTTCCTTGTTCATACAGTGCCTTACTCAGATGGTAGTAGTCCTGGTTGGCCTACAGGCAGCTCTGCAGTTCTGACTTTGGAAACTCACTCTCTCCTTTGAAAAACAGTCATGTTAGGGAAAAGAAAACTAGCAAATAAATGGAGAATAGTAGCAAAAACAAAACGAAGGAAACTTTTTCCTTTGCTTTCGTGAACAAAACAGAGGGTGCATTTGATGTGTTTCTTGTGACTTTCGTGGAATCACTTTCATAAATTCAGGGGTAAACCATAACCATTAGACCTGACTCTGTTGTTGTACATGAAGCAGGTGCTTTTCATTTCACAGTCTGTTTATATTCAGTACAGGAATAGTGTTGTACTGGAGTGGAAGTTAAACTTCCTTACAGGAGATCCAAAACCAAACCTTTCTCTAACTTATGTGTCAGCCAAATCCTTATCTCTAATAAGAAGTAGTAAAAGAGTCATCCTAAAGATTCTAAAATATCTGAGATATTTTTCTTATTCTTACTAAATTTGTGTATTAGTCATGTTTAACTGAAAATACTCTTGTCTTTTTGTAGCCTGAAAACATATTATGTGTAAATCACACAGGAAACCAGATAAAAATTATTGACTTTGGATTCGCAAGGAGGTAAGGGTTCTGTTATGAATTAATTAAAAAAAAAATCCCATCGAAATATGCTGCTGGTAGTTCTTATTATATTTTTTTATGCATTTACTGGCTCTGAGGTGATTCTGATATGTGAATGAGCTAAATACTATGCTGCTGCAGGCATGAGTTCTGCTGTGTGCATTAATTATCTAATTGCTTTTTCAAGTAGGATTTCTGTTGAATAAAGATATACAGCTGTTCTAATTGTTTCAAAATGATTCCCCTTCTGAAGCTTTTACTCTAGGGACTCCATGAACACATCTCATGTGAAACATAAAGCCCTCAGAGAAATAGAGGCTTTTCACTGTGCTCTTACTTTGCTTGCTCTGTTTGCTTGAGGAAAGCTGTGGGAACGTGAGTCAAATCCTCAGAATTGAAAGAATTGACTCCTGTTGGTGTAACTATAAAAACATTTCTTTATCTTTTTTTTTTCTAAACCCTTTGAGGATTTTGTTAAGTCAGGACCTGGTATATGCATGCATATGCGTGCCAGCACGTACGTATGTATCATATTCTGGTGTCTATCCAAGGACTCTTGTTTTAGAAGTATTTATGAAAACAGATGGATGCGCTGAAATTAATTTATTTATGAAATGGAGGGTAAAGATGTAATTTTTTTTACTTAAGTAGAGTTTAAAACAAAATCTTCCAAGAAGCTGAGATATAAAAGCAGTGCTTTAATTGCTTTCTGTCTGTGTACTTAGATGTAACTCCCACTGGCGTCAGTGAAACTTATTACTGGTTCAGTGTCTGTACACTTAATTTTTAAGCAATAAAATTGAATCATTTTCTCCCTATTCGGATCTGTGTTTTACATGTTACTAAGCCCAAATAATCCTGTTCAGAGAATCCCACTTTTGCAGTTACATTTTGCTCAAGTCTGCTGTACAGACCTTTAACCTAAGATGTAGCTGAGCATAGGGAAGCAAATGCTCTCCAAACCCCTTTTAATGGAAACAGGTTTGTTTGTTTTATGTTGGACAACATCTGCTGGAAAGGTGGAACCTGGCAGAAAGCATAGCTTCTCTCATTCCCTGACAGAGGTCTATGCAGATTTTATTGCTCTTGGTCTTTTTTTCTGTTTTTACTCAGACAAGTGGAAAACTGATTGTATTATACCTACAGTCACAGCAGAATTCACTCCTTAATTTTCAAGATCTTAAAAAAGACTTTTAATTAAGGTCTTCAAGACCTTAATGCTGTCCTGGTTGGCTTGGAGACTGCTATGCTAGCTTTTTGTTTGTTTGTTTGTTTTTGTACCATGCTTTGATTTCTAGAGATGAGATATTTGTTCCCCTGGCCTGCTCTCAGCATTGATGTCTGTTTCTTTCTGTTAAAGGTACAAACCTCGAGAAAAATTGAAGGTTAACTTTGGAACTCCAGAGTTCTTGGCTCCCGAAGTGGTGAACTATGACTTTGTTTCCTACCCAACAGACATGTGGAGCGTAGGCGTCATCACGTACATGTTGTGAGTATGAGAGGTCATGGCAGTGGCACCAAAGGCTCTATGAGAACAGAGCAGTGGAGGGTGTCTGCGGTACAGGAGCGTGGCAGGCAGCGAGCCCATCAGAATGGAACTCCTAATTCATGCTGTTAAAAGCAAACAGTGAGCTGCAGCCCTTTAATGTGAGGGTACCTCACAGTTGGTGTTAAGTCTCTGAACAACAAATAGGCCTTTAGATAAGTATGTAAACATTCTTCTCCTTTACCCCACCTTATTTATCAAGTTCAAGTGGATCATATTGTGATTCCTTGGAAAAGTGGCCCAAAGCATTTCAGAATTTCCATTTTTATTGGATTCTTGAAGATTTAGATTAATTTTCAAATTTGCAGTCTGATAATTTTATTAGCTTGGACTTGATCTGCATCTGCCCAGAGGAATTAATGTTAAGTGCTGGGCCACAGGTCACATCACAAATGGGAGTAAGACTTTTTTTCTGTTGAAGGCAGGGATGGCTTGGAAGGCTCTGGTGAGCTGCCTCAGCGTCTCAGTATTTTTCACAAATGCTTTCTGTGAACGGAATAAATGGTTTAAATTTGTTAGCCAAAAAGTAACTGAATGAAATAATGAATTGCTGAAACAATAAATCTGAGGCTAGAGGCTAATTGAAAACAATATGCTGTTCAGAAACCAGTGTAATTTGAGCCAACCTTGGTTATAGGCTTTGATTTAGGAAAGCTCTTGAACCCTCCTAGCTCTTCTAGTTGGGAAAGCACTGAAATATGTACTGAGACTCCTGCTGAATTTATTTTATTAGAGATCCAATAATGGTGTGCTCTGACTTAGCTGAGTGAGCTGCTGAGCAGTAACACTAACAACACAGTTCTTGGCAGGGACTGACGGGTAGGACCCCCATGTCTGAGAACTCTTCCTCTTGAAAAATTGGCCAGAACTATAGAACAGAAGATTCAAGGGAGAAGAAATTCATCTTGCATGTAACTGTTTATCTCCCACTTCGCTTTTTAAAATTGTTTTTTAAATTTTATGTATTTATTTATTTATTCAGGCTTAGTGGCTTGTCCCCATTCCTGGGAGAAACTGATGCGGAGACGATGAATTATGTAGTCAATTGCAACTGGGATTTTGATGCAGAAGCTTTTGAACAGCTGTCAGAGGAAGCAAAAGATTTTATTTCCAGACTGCTTGTGAAAGAGAAAAGGTACCTCCTTCTCTGATCATGAGAACAGTGTAGCACCTAATAGTGTTTATTTCCTTCTAGCCCACTGTTTGAATTACAGTCAACAATGAGAAGTTATTACATGACATTTTCTTTTGCTGTTCTGTGCTTACTGGGCAGTTCCTCAAGGCAGAAGAGAGGAAGTCTGGAAGGATTTGCTGTGTAGAAATCTGTCTTTAATATTCCTTCTCTGCATAAAAGCTATTTTGTTTGTTACTTTGAATTCTTACAAGCCTTGTTGTAAATTGTGGGGGGGAAAAAAGAAGTTTATTGAGTATACAGAGGATGAATAGGAGCTACAGCTGTGAAAATGTGCATAGTTTTCTTCTGAAGTGGTCTAAGTGCATTTGGTAGCTATGAAGAAGCATTTAGGACTTACCTCTACATGTTGGTTTCTCATTTTGGGATCAAATAAAACAAAAAGTGATTGTATGTATGAAACAACAGAAGAATGAGAGTGACATTGATGTCAGAAAATGGCTATGGGGCTGGGGTAGGGTGGATAGAAAATAGTTTTCTCTTGCTGGGTGATGATACAAAACTAGTCAAAACAGGAAATAATGCATACAGAAAAGCAGAGGGCAATATTCGAGGGGTATTTCAAGGAGTGCTTAGAATATTACCGTCCTCCAGATCATTGCCTAAATCAGACAAATCGGTTATAATACTTTATTACATTTTGAGCCAGAAGTCATAGGGTTTGTTTTTAAAAAATGCAAATTGAACTTACTTTAAAATCTTGTCTCCCTGCCTCCCTCACAAGATTTTCTCTATTTCTCAAGGTTTTTGGGCAGGTTTTCATGTTTGGGGCCGTTGTTGAATGTCTGAGAATAATGTTATATTTATCTGTATCTAAGCTTAGGATGAAGGGATGTTTGTGCTTTTTAAATATGAGGCACAGAATAAGCCTGCACTCTCAGGACAGGTAGATGGCACCACAACAGTTTTTCTTCATGCAGTGATTCTTTCAGTGGTTCTTGATTTGCATAACAAAATTATACATAACCGATGAACCTGTATGGCTGCTTCTTCAGAACAAAATCCAAACAAGGTAAAATAGAATAGTTGAACACCGGACAGTCAACCCACTGCACACCCTGCCAGCAACTTTTCACACCACTCATTCCTTACACTGGAGAGTGCAGGATGTTGTTAGGACTCTATGCACTGGAATGAATAGCATCTCAAGAAGCCTTTCCACTCACCACTTGCATTGGTTTATTTAAGGGAAACATTTATGTAATCTGTAGATTGAGGAGCCTGAGATTCAGAGAAAATGGCAAGAGGGTGGCTGTGTTTACATGGTACTTCTTTTTTTTCTTGCAGCTGCCGGATGAGCGCAACACAGTGTTTGAAGCATGAGTGGTTAAACAACCTGCCTGCCAAAGCCAAGAGGTTCAAGCTTCGCCTGAAGTCCCAGTTGTTGCTGCAAAGTTACATAGCTCAAAGAAAATGGAAGGTAATTAGCCTGGAAAATCTTCCAGGGGGAAAATCAGCTCAACCCAGGCAGGTTCTGCTTTTCTGAATATTGGCTCAGTTTTACTAAACTATTGTAAACATGAGTTTAGGAATTCTTCAGTTTGTTATTTGAAGTTCTATATTTTTTTCTTTACAAGTTCAGAGGCTTCAAATGCTATTTAGCTCACTCTAATTTTTTTTTTTTTTCTTCTTTTAATGGAGACATTTTTGCATTGACAACGGTTGTGATGGGATACAATGAAAGGCAGTTTTGTTTCCCACTGCAGAGAATGGAAGTCTGGGAGAGGAAAAAAAAAATAGGCTTAAAGACATCAGGAAAAATTCTCAGAACCTTTCTGATAAGCCCAAGACTTTTCAGAAAAGGGAGCTGTAGAAAGACTATTTCTTGCTTTAAGTGAGCTGATTTACCTGTGGCTTAGACAGTGATTGTTTTCTGACCCTGTATTCAGTTTTCCCAGAATCACAGAATGGCTGATGTTGGCAGGGACCTCATGTCCACTCCTTTTGCTCAAGCAGGACTACATATAGGTGGCTTTTTAGTAACCTGAAGGAGAGAGGCACCTCCTCTGTGCAACGTGTTCTATTGCTTACTCACTCTTACAGTTGAAAAGGATTCCTGATGTTCAGATGGAACCTGCTGTCTCAGTTTGTTGCCAATTGCCTCTTTTGTCAACACTGAAAAGAGCCTGGCTACATCCTTTTTGCACCCTCCCTTCAAATATTTATATATATTGATAAGATTCCTTTGAGCTTTCTCTCTTCCAAGCAGAGCAGTCCTCATAGGAGAGACTCCAGTCCCTTACCCATCTTATGGGCCATTTATTAGACTCTCAGGTTTTAGGTCTCTTCTCTAATGTGGAGCCCAGAAATGGACACAGTACTACAGCTGAGGTTTCACCATTGTTGAGGATCAACTTCTTTGAGCTGTTCACATTAAACAGTGCAACCTGGGGCACCATAGCTACCTTTATGGCAAGGGCACGCTGCTGACTCATGTTCGACTTAGCAACTTAACATGTTCAACCTCCATGAGGACCTTTAGGTAAATAGATTGTCTTTTTTTGCTGAAGGAAAATCTAGAAAGAAAAAGTCCTTTTCCTCAGTTATACTCACACTCAGACCACTCTGTTTTGTTCACAGAAACATTTTTATGTGGTGGCTGCTGCTAACAGACTGAAGAGATTTCAGAGTATGTCTGTCAAGCTTGCATAATGTTGTATGAAGCAACTACCATGCTTGAAGATGGATGTGAAACCAGAGGAGAACAACTCAGTATCTTCAGTAATTTCTATCCCGTATATAATGTCAAGTCTTGCATCTGTCTTTCTCACATATTGTGTGTTAGTGCTTAGTTACCTGAAATGTCTCTGAAAGCAGACAAGAACAGAAAGTGTTACCTGAAAGCAGAGGCACTGAAATAACTTAAGAAAACAGAATATACTTTGTTTTGTTCTCTCAAGCTTTTAGTTGTACATAGTGATGAAAAAATAGAATTTAGTGGGGCTGACCTCTTCCTGAAGGTGTTATTGGTCTGTTTTTACCAAAAAGACCAGCAGTTTTCTGGCTTCTCACACCAAGCATGGGATCTCTAAAGACTTTCTTCACAACTGCTCTGTACACGATCAGTTCTAGTGGACTGCCACAAGAATAGCACAATATTTTCCCTCAGGTTTGTTACTTAAGCAGGAAGATCAAACTTTTACTTTTGTGAGAAGATAGATGGGTGAAACTGCCACAAATAAAAACTAGGCAGTGGCTGCTGGGTCGCTCTGCAAATATCTCATAATGTACTGGAAAGACTTCCAGACACTTCATTTCACATTTTAAATGTGTAAATGCTTTTCATTGGGTGTGACTGCAGCCCTTAGTATTGTGATTCTTGAGATTTTTTTAAATCCTTTTCAATGATTTTAATGCATTTTATCTGGAAAGTTGATATGCAGAACACATTTTAATGCTGTTTAGCTCCAGAGAAATGGTGTATTGCTAGACTTTGTTTTTGGCTCAGCTGGAACATTGAAACCCTTTTTTTCCCAACTTGCTCTCAAACATAAGACTTTTTCTTCACAATACTAACTCTTCATGATGTCTAAAGAATTGAAGCCACTTACAATTTCTCAGCTAAAAATGCAACATTATTTATTAGACCTGTGGTTTCTTTCATTCCTGTTCTAGATTTTGTAGAGCTCAGTGTAATCTGAACAGGCTCTTTATTAGTGATACTTTTTGGTTTTCCTAGAACTAGCTTTTCAGTGAAGACATCTAGCTGCTGCCAAGCTCCCATTAACTTTACAGATTTTCATATCCCTTAAATTAGCAAAAGTGCTGGTTGCTAATAAAGAAGATTTTATGAATGCCTTACCCTAGCCTAGTTATCTTCTTTCCACTCTAGTGCTTCCCACTTATTCTAATCCCTGGATTCTGGACTGGTGCCGATTTTCTACTATCAAAGCAGTGAAAAATGATTAAAATCCAGTGAATCTTTACAATGTATCACCTTCTGTGAAGGCCCACTTTTGTTCATATTTTCCTTCCACAGTGGTTCTGCATGCTAGAAGTGGATATATTCTTCGGTCTGTATATTTCTGAACTAATACTAATAAAATACATTATAAAGGAACAGGCCCATTCCTCCATTTTGGTTCAAAAAACAAACATTAGAAAGCATCTTTGATTAGGTCTTACAGAATGTAAGATCTCACCCCTCTGCCACATGTTAGATATTAATAGCAGATGTTTTGTTACAGCTCCTACTGGGGGTTCATTAACTAAGATTTTTCTCTGCACGCCATGCATTTGTTTGGAGTCCATTCCACAATAAAGTTACTGTTATGTTTCAGGACTCTCATCAGGTATGAAATTGGCTTTTACTATTTAAAGGTGACTAGAATTTATTTCTTTTTTATGCTTCAATTACACTGTGAGATGAAGTGAAAGGTAATTTGCTAGTAAACTTCATTTTACCACTTACTGTGTAGTACTTCCTCTATTTTTGTAAGGGGGTAATAGATATAGCTGTTCTCTGCTGTCTTGTATTTCCTCTCCATCTACAAAAAGAGGATGCATCTGGCTTGCTATTTTGTTCTTAACAGAAATCTTTTCAGCTTCTGTAGCCACGTAATTCTGCAATACAGTGAAAACCATCTCTGCAGTCTCATGGGATATTTCATAATGTCCTGCATGGTCTACAAAAAGCTAAAAACACCCTACACGCAGTCTGCAAGACACTGGAACAGAGTATGGGAAAACAAAACAGGTGGCCCCACAGGGTAATAGCTGAAGCTGGAGTCAGTGTCACCCAGGTAAGCAAGGAACATGCTAAGCAGTGAGGCATTTGGCAGACCATCAAAATACTGTTGAGAAGCTCAGATGGGAATGCTGTTTCAAATCTAAGTGCTCAGACAGGAGTTATTTCCCTTCATGCAAATAGCTAAGGAGTTTCTGGTTTTTTTTTTTTTGAAATGATGATTTATAAAAGTTAACTTGTTCATACAACTCAGACAGAAGACAAGAAATGGGCAGCAGAATTGGCTTGACTTTATTATAGTAACGCTAGTCCTGGACTGCTAAAGGTTATGATTTTTCTTTCAAAAATAGTTACTTTAAGTCCTACTCTGAATAGGTGGGATGAAAGTATAGGATGACACAAGTTGCCTCTAAGACCTATCGGTCAGGGCACTCCAGTTGAAGCTTATGCTCCTGAGATACAACAAAAAGGTCTGTGTCCCAGCTTCACTAGGTTCAAAATCCTCGTTCCCTGGATACCTTCCACAGATGGGTCCTCCTGTCTTACTTTGCCCCCCAGAAGTTTTACATACAACAAGCATGTGCATAAAAATGCACGTCTTAATGCAAAGCTTTTCCTTCCGATATCTTTATTGTTTCTTGGAACAGCTGGGCCCCATTTCATACACAAGAGACTTCAGTCCTACACAGGCATAAAAACTATTGTCAGTTCAGTGAATAAGTGTTTGACAGTTTTAAAAATTACTCAGTCTTCAATTCATCTGTTGTTTCTGCTGTTTAACAAGGCACAGTTGGTCTCCTCCCACTCTTTTTCATTGTCTACTGCCAGCTAGAGGCACAAGGACATGTGACTTATAATTTACTCACATTGAACATCGTATTGGAGTGTCACCTGCTGCTTGTACCAAGAAAAATGAAGCTGTCCTACCACCTAATGCTACATCTGCTCAAGTACCAGCCTGGCAAATAATTAAACATGCTTCTTCCAAAAATCACCTCAATTGTCATTTACTAAGAATAACTTTTAAAAACTAGCTCAAAAAATAAAATTAGCTGAATACCAGCCAGTCATCATTTGTATGCTACAGGAATTGTTAAGAACAAAAGGACTGTTAACATTATGAGCAAGCAGTAGTGATATTACAAGGTGGCACTATAGAAACAGTACCACTATTTGTCTCTTGTGCCTTAGCAGCATTTTCCAGGATTCTCCTTTTCCATTCTTCATAGTCTTGCTTTGTTTCAGTCTTTGGCTGTTTACATGGAATCTCATCATCATAATCTTCAGAACCTATGTTTAAAAAAAAAAAGGTAAGTACATGATGGGCCAGCACCAGCAATGTGTTGTTGGAAATAATCAGCCAGTGTACAGAGATCAGCCTATTCATGTACAGAGACCATTACTGCACTCTCAACTCTCTGGTTTCCTCATCTGCCCCCCTCCCAAGGCGGTCACCTTTTCACTTTTCTGGTTGAGTGTAAGAGTTAACTTTACTACAACTACTCAGTATAATAAACATTGTCCTTTTGCTGCGTTTAATTAGCCCTTCTATTATAGTAGATTGCAGAATGGTGTCAACCAATTTTTATTGCTTATTTTACAACTAAAATACTGCAAAGCAGCAACAAAACCCCAAACTACTCCGATAATCTTAGTTCACAGCTAAACACAACTTACTTTCTTTCTCACATTGCTCCAGGTCAGTCTGCTGGGTTTCAGATGTCTCTGCAGCTAATGGAATATCATCTTCTAAAAAACAAACAAACAAAAAAGTTAAGTTACTTTACTTCTGAATGATGTGGGATGAGTGATGTGGGATGTTATTCTACATCCAATTGTTCACGGTAGTGATGCCTTCCCCCAGTGCCCTCCCTTTGTGATGTATTCTTCCTTCCAGGTTGCTGCCTGCTGTGTTAGCATAGCTTCTTGTGCAGCCAGTTAGTGAATAGACTTAACTGATTGACCTGGCTGGAAAACAGCTTAGCAGGCAAGTGGTGTTTCCTCATCAAAAAGATTCTCTGTTAAAGACTGATAGCCAAACTGTATATGCAAAGGTGCCAGCACCCTCCAAGGCTTGCGAGGATTGGCTGGCTGCTTTATCTAGTGCTGCTGCTGCATGTGTAACCATAATCATCAGCTTTGTTCATATCAAAAAACACCTTGCTGCCATTCTTGATTATTCACAAAGCATTCTCCCTTCTGTACCATTTCCACAACTGCTTTGTTTTACAGATACCCACAGCACGCTGTCAATTTATACCTAACCTGAAAAAGGAACTCCTGTCTGCCTTGAAGCTGCTTTTGTGGTGGGATAATTTCTCTGTTGGCAGCTCCATGCCTAGCAAGAGCAGCTTTTGGTTTGGATTCAGGCAGCACACTCTAGAAAACACTGCAGTGTGAAATATGGAGGAGGAATACTGTCAGTGGGAGAGTGAGAATAAAAATCTGGGGAGGGAAAGAGGAGATAAACAGGAAGGAACAAAGATACAAGGACAGAAAGGAACATATATCTTCAATCTTTGCCCTATGCTAAAGAGTGGGGAGAGCTGGAAGTTCAGCAGCAGGTGAGAAAGACTCTTATGTCTGCCTGCTGTGTGTGGAGGCATGGTGTCAGGTAATGGTTGAATTACTACAAGGAGATCAAGGCTTAGCTGTGTGTTAATCCCTGTGAAGGAAAGGAAAACACAGGAGCGTCAATTAAAGCAACAGAGGTAGTAAAAGGTTTATGCTAATTTCCATATTATGTTGCTATATTAGACAGGATGAAGAAAGCAGGCAAGGATGAATCCAAAATGCTTTAGTGGTATGGGAGAAAGAGGGGATAACTTTTAGCAGCAGAAAATGTAAAGAACTGTAAGCATTAAGGAAGAGGAGAGGTACTGTGGGCCTTGTCATGTTCTCAACTGTTGTGACCTTCCCAGAAGCAAGGACTGTGAGTGGAAACAGGACTGAGGGAAACGCTGGAATGGTGGGCAGGTTTGACTGAAAGAAAGTAGTTGAAGTGACCGAAATGAAATCACCAGCAGAAATGCATGGGGACACTGTGAGCCTAGACGTTGGGTAAGCTGTATTACAAAGATAAGGTCAAAAACATACTGTTGAATTGCTGGCTTATCTTCTCCATCTGACTGCACAGGCGATCAAATATTGCTTTTTTTACTCCAGATATAGCCAACACCCTAGATTTGTCCACTTTCAGCTTCAAACACCTGTAACAGAAAATTAATTTATCTCTCAACAAGTATCACCCAGCCGAGATGATATTTATTACTCTATCAACACTGCCTTTGGGAAGGAAGAGTCAAGATGGATCTGGAAGTGAAGCCCACAGTTAGCTCAAATTATGAGAGGAAATTCTATCAGGAAAAGCTACTTCATAGGTTTCAAGGGAAGCAAGGCAACTACTCTTGTGAAGAACTGAATGGGACTGCAGTCAAAACATTTGTCAAGAGCTATGAAACTACACAACACCGGAATTGTTGACTGTTAAAAGGCACAATATTGAGAGGGAAAACATGTACGCGCAAGCAAATTCTTCCCAACTGTTAAATGTGTCAGGCTCTTCTATCAGCCATCTCCTGAGATGATGCTGGTCTAAAGCTGAGACAAATCCATCCCCCAAATGTTAGAGCCTGAGGATGGGATGGTACAGGTGCTCATAGGTAAGCTGGCAGCAGCCATTCTTTCATCTTGAGCAATATCTCACCAAGAGACATGCAGAACTTCTTGCTTTATGTCCAACACCAATCTACACTGACAAGAGAAGAAAGTTCAGGTTAAATCTGAAAATATTACTACTGTTATATTGGCTTGGTGGACTTCTTCAGCTACTATCAGGGATAACACATCCAAATGGAATTATCTGCTTTGTCAATCACACACCAGGAAAGGCAGATTTCATTTCTTCTAGGACAAGTAATTCAAGATCCTCTTCTGTACATCTGATGTAATACTTCTGTTCCCCCCTGAAAGCAAATGCAGTGTAGGCTGGAGATTTCCTTGTAAAAGGGTTCTTGTGCTAGAGATGTCTCCAGTTCCAGGAGTAGAGATGCAGAATGCAGTAGTAAAGAGCCTTCAGCCATGCTGAATCAATCAGTTGCTTACACTGCACGCACTATTTCTGTTGAATGTCTCACCAGGTATCTAAGCCTATAAAAGAACCCCTTACACTGTACTCACCTGCACGCAGTGAATAGTGCAGCTGCTATAAATAGTGGTTTTGAGAAATCAAGTTCCATTTGCTGTGCTTCAGGGAGGCTGGATTCATACCTAAAGAATAACAGAGTGATAGTTGTATAATGCATTTGCTTCAAATGAAACTTTTGAAATTAATTTGTCACATGGTACTCAGCAGTTAAATATTGGATATCTCAGTCCTTTGAAACCTGGTCAAGCACAAAAAGCTGCTACTGCTTTAGAGGAGATAAACAGACTGGGGAATAGAAGGGAATGGGAATCACTTCCTCTTTTTGATTTAAAGGTATTTTAAGGGAGAGATCTGAATCGAGGTATGTCAGTATAATTTCATTTGTGCTACCCATTTACGCTTGCTTTTATCTTTAAAATTACATGAAGAGATCTTTAGATCTGTCCTATTACAAAGGGTAGAACTATAGATTTTTTGATCTATATTTAAACCTTCACCTGTACAATACATAGTGGATGACATACTGGATATTCAGCAATGTGAAGAATTTAACTTATTGTTCACCTTTACCAGGCTGTTTAAGTACCACAGCGTTCACAGCCTTTGTTTCCCACCAGAATCCTCGGAAACCCCACCAACATTTAAACGTGCTCAGCAGCAGAACAGCACTGCAGAGCTTCTTCCCGACTGCTCTTGCTAAAGTAGATCTTACAGCCAGGTTTTAGTAAAATCTTTTGGATCCCCACTGAAGTGCTGTACCTCATGTTCTGACAGGTAATGTGCACTGTAAGAGATCTGCTTCTCCAGAATGGTTGTTTCTCCTGCCCGTTTCTTCTGAACTGTGCCATGAGCAGCAGCTAATTACAGTGCTGCAGGCACAGACACAAAGTCCTGTCTTTTTCAAACTGCTCTGAGCTGAAAAACTGGAACTTGGGCAGCGACTTACCGTGCTCCAGAGGCTCAGTCTTTCTAATGTGTTTTAAATAGGTAACGTGCTGTCAGTGCTAAGAACTCACCTCGTGGGCCTTTAGAAGCAGCCGCCCGCCCTTCTCCCCAGCCGGCTCCTCACCCTTGCGGGCACGGAGCTGTACAGCCGCTCACCTCTGCAGGATTTCCGAGGCCGCGCTCAGTGCCTCCGTGCAGCACAACTGCACCGCCAGCTCGCGCATCCCCAGCCGGGCGTTCACCCCCAGCAAACACTCCAAGGCCTTCACGGAGCTCTGGTACGCGGTCTTGTTCAAACCGGAGAGTTTAACAAAGGAGCTCTGTTCGAGATAAAGAAAGAACACGAGGATCGCCGAGGCTCCTCGCCGGCTCCGTACCCAGAGACGGCGGAGAAACTACGCGCCGCTTCTGACGGCGCTACGGCGGAGATCCGTGCGGGGCGCGGGAGGTTTGGGGCCAGCTCACCTTGCCGGCGGGGTGCTTGGCGCAGCGGGCCGCCAGCTCCAGGCACATCACGGCCAGGCCGCTCGCGGTCACGTGCGCCATCAGCCCCGCGCACTTCACCTGGGACAGCCGCAGGTACTCCTCGGCTTTCCTGCAAAACACCGCGGTGACGTCCGTAGGTGACCGGGCTGCGTGCCGGGCCCGGTGTACGCAGGGCACGCTCCTCCCGCCACCCCTGCCGATGCTCTCGAGCCCCGCACCGCGCTACCTGACGACGCGCGGCTCGCCGATCCCCAGCCGTACCGCCAGCCGCCGTACCACGCCGCGCTCCATCCGCCTCGCTCTCGATTCCCGCCCGCTGTGCCCGCGTCGCGCGGCTCCCGACCCGCCACCGGGCTCGCCGACCGACCGGTCCGTCCAGCCGTCAATCGTCCCCGCAGAGCCAATCGACCCGCAGAGAAGCGCTTCCTCGGCGCCGGCCAATGGAAGGGCGGCGGCGCGGCGGAGGGGCGGGGCGGCGCGGGCGGCGCAGTCACATGACGGCGCGCGGCGCTGCGGGGCGTTGCTGGTGGGGGCGGCTCGTGGCGGCGGCGCGACCATGGTGAGGGGCGGCGGGGTCGGCCCGTGGTGGTTGTAGGGCAGTGGGGGGGAGAGGGGAGAGCCCCGAGTCCCGCCGCCGCCGCCCTGAGGGCGGGAGTCGGCCGCTGAGAGAAGGCCCGGGGTTGGGCCGGGCCCGGGGGCTGCAGCTCGGGAGCACCGTCAGCGGTTGCGCGCGGCGGGGCCGTGCGGGGGAGGCGCGGCGGGGTCTGAGGGCTCTGGAGGCCGCGAGGCCGCTGCTCGGCGCGGGTGGGGCCGAGGCGAGGCGGGGCCGGGCCCCAAACGGCAGCGTGAGCCGCTGCGGCCGGGGTCTGGGGCAGGCCGCTCTGCAGCAGTTGTGAGTGCTTATGAAAGAACCTGGAGCGTGGAGTAGCGCTTACCGAGACGTGCTTCTGAATGCTCGGCGACAACAAAAGGACAGCTGTGCTTCCTGGCACAACCCGAGTTCATTGTATTTGCTGAGGCGTTATCCTCAGCAGCGTGTGCTGTGGCATCTCTGCCTGTTGGTCCGTCCAGCTGCAGTGTGAGCAGTGCTGGCCGTGTCTGCGCAGCGAGGCGTGGACATACTCGGTGCCACAAATGAACTGAAGCAGAGCTGTGCAGTCCCAGGGCTGCTGGGGCAGATCTGTGTTCTGACGTCGTCTGTGTGTTGGGTTGGATTTAATGCTGCATCCTCCAGAAGTGTGTGTGTGTGGCCGTGAATCCTGTCATGAAGGGGAAGTATTTGAATGGATAACAGGAAACGTGCAGTGTGTGCAGGTGGTCTGCCTCCCGAGTCACTGCCACAGGTACCTCATGGTTCCCAGCTGGCATGGCTCCCTTGTGTTTGTCACTTCCGTGTCTGCTCTCTGTCCCCTTCTTCCAATGCCCTGTGGTGCCTGATGGAGGAAGAGAAGACCAGCGCTGTGCTGGCGTGGTTCCCTCTACCAGATCGAGCTCTGCTGCTGTTTCCAGTGGCCATGCTGAAAGCAAAATGTTTGAACCTTAAACTAGAGTGTTGTTTCTTGCTGCTGTCAGTTATCTCATGACTAAACAGCACAGCCCCTTGATTCTTGTGGATTGCTTGTGCCTTCTTGTGGAAATAAATGCTATCTTAAACATGTGAAAAAGGTGTTCTTTAGTTTATCCTCAGACTTCTCCGTTGTGAGACTTACAAGTTCTGGTGTTGCAGAGTAATGCTTCTAATATAAATGTAAAATGCCTGTGCTTTCTTTTAGTTACTGCCAAGCCGTGCTGTGATGCTCACAGCAATCTGCTGTGTGTGATCAGGCTTCATAGCTAGGCCAGCTTCAGTCCTAATCTTCTGCAGCAAACCTGTTGTCTACCTTGGTTAAATGCTCCTTTTGCATGGGCAGTGATAGGGTGATTGATGTCCTCATGAAATTTGAAGGAGGTAGAGAAACTTGGGTAAGTCACTTCTGTTGTGGTACCAAACATGGGATGTGAGCAAACAGGAGGAGAAGTTGCATGGAATATTCTGGAAGCACATCTAAGTAATGATACTTAGGGTAGATAAAAAATACACCTTAGAACAGAAGCAAAATCTTCCATTTACTTGTGTTACCCATACCCTACATCCAGTTTTAGGTGTGTGCATTATCAGAGTACAGACAGCTTGGTAGGTTCTGCAGGCTTACCTTGATTTCTTTCGTGGTTTAATGCTCTAAGTTCTGTGGAGTGCTGCTGTTTGCTAGACTTCAAAGCCATCTGCACCCTGACCTGGGGTTTTTGCCACCTCCAGACTGCTGCTAAGCCTTAAATATGCAACAGACTGTGTATTAACTTCTTCTCGTGGAAATGAGTGTCAGAAATCAAGTAAATTATACACTGTAGGTTTAATGATAATGTTCTGTGTCAGCAGTAGCTGTTACTGTCGGAATGTACATGTCCAGAGCCATGTTTGCAGTACGAATTATCTTCCAGGTAACTGATGTTACCATGTGATCAGCCAGGCAATATGCTTCTTCCAAGCTAGTTTGGGGTTTAAATTTTTTCTTCCCCAAGGCAACTCAGCAGCATCAAACTGGCAGAAAGCACTGTGGGGTGTTAAGACTCAAGCATTTAAGTCAGGCTGGCTGCATAGTTGCTGAGAATTGTTATCTTGCGTTTGTGCAGTAGCTTATATCTTTCTGTGCTTGGTGCTGAGGAGGGAGGCCGTGTTGTGCCTTGATTACACAGCTCTGCTGCTTTTCTCAGGAGTCGATATATCTTCTACTTCAGGAGTTTAGATTGGAATAGGATTCCACAGAGCAGTTGTGTTCCTGATTAAATAACACTTGGAACTGACATGTAGGTTCTTGCTATGGAGTGGAAGGTACAGGACATAAACAGCTTTATTCACCATTGTATCTGGCACAGCAGCTGGTTCCCAGTTTGATAGGAGCCGTGTCTCCTCAACCTCAGCCGTGTGTGTCTGGCACGCGGTAGTAACCAGCTCACATGCAGACGTACCCTGTGCTTCTGAAGCTTAGAGCAGTAGGTAGAAAAGGGTCAGCTGGTACTTTCTATAGAGATTTCAAAGTCAGAATACTTGGGAAGGAGCTGGAACTTGTTTGGTAGCGCTGCTGTTCAGATGTTCACCCCTTTCAGAGGCCATGCTGCTACAGGCTGTGCCCCTTGGGCTGCCTCGGTTATGTTTGTTGCAGTCAGGGAAGGTTTTTTTGCCACTTGTGCAGCTGTAGAACACCACGATTGCCTTTTCTTTAGGTGCAGAAGTGCAGTACCTTCTACCTATCTTCATTTATTCCAAGTCCTATTGGAAAGACAAAATTACTCAAAGCCTTTGAAGAGTTTGTAGCTATGAATTGCCCCAGAGGTACAGCCACCTCACTGTGCTGCTCTGCCATATGCTTCAGTGCTGTGCGGAAGGCCCATGCTTTGTGATAAGTGCAGTCACTCTGATTAGCAGAGCTAACTTGCTCTGTTGACAAAACAGATTTGCTAATGGGTTATTGTTCATGGTTTAGCTGTTAGTGAGGTGCTGAGTTACAGTTGAAGAACTTCCACCCATAGCCTTCTGCTCCAAGCAGAACTGTCACCGAGGTTGGATCAGAGCAGCCTTGACTTCTCCCTGCTGGAAGAAGGGTGGAGATTCACCACCTGGTGAGATAGAACCAGGGCACAAACAACATTGTGTGGTATTGCCTTCTCTGTTGGGTAGTAGGGAAAACACACAGGAGAAGTTGTCTGTGGCTCTTGTGAGGGAGATTGCAGTTACAGGATAGGAATCAAGGGTAGTGGTGAATGTGGAAGAAAGGAGGAAAACATGGTATGCCAAGGCTGCAGTGCCCTACAGCTACTAAATTGGTGTTAAATTTAACTTCTCTATTTTAATGAGAACCCAAATTAAAATCTTGCTCCTTAAAAGATGCTTACGGGAACTCCAAGCACGAAGCATTTGAGAGAAGTGAATACTGGAGATAGTGGTTTTAAGAACATCAAGATGGTGTTGTAGTTGATGGCCTTTTAGATTCTTATCAAGATATTTGGTTACAGAGGGCAGGAGCCTTCTGAACACAGTGGAAGAGGAAGGGAACAAGAACCAAGAGTTGAGAAATTACTGAAGCTGTGGGCTCAGAGCACCAGCACAGGATTCTGTGTGCATAAATGGTATTTCTCAAGACCAGAGAAGGTGCAGTTGGGCCACAGTTCCAGTGCTTCTATCTGATGATAACTGAGGGGTGCCCTCTGAAACCAAACCCCCAGGCTGAGAGAGGCCAGGGGAGCTCTAATGAGATGCTGAGGGCTGGCCTAAGTGACAGCGGCGTGGTGGTGGTTCTTCTCTGGGTATGGGGAGTGGTACTGAATGCAGTGTGTGAGCTGCTGGGGCACTGTGAGGAAGCTGGGTATGGGTTTAGGTTGATGTAGACTTGAATGTCATGTGTAATGTAAAAGAAGGAAGCTCCACTGACCTCATTGATCTGGCAGAGGAAAGGAAGCAGCTGCAGGAGGGAGAGCCTGTTCCAGCTGGGCGGGGGGATGTGTAAGGCTGTAAGCAATGGGTCTAATTAATACACAAAATGCAGTATGACCCTTGATGAAGTTGACCCAGATGAATTTGTTTTGTATGGTGAAGGCCTGGAGCATTCTTATTTGAGGAGAAACAAAAGGAAGAGAGTTGCTGAGGAGGATAGGGGGCATGAGGAAATGATGATTCTCATTGGGTTTCTGTTACTTTCTGCAAGTCATCTTTACCTTCCATGAAGAGGTAATTGTACTTTATCCTTTGCTTATCTGGAGCTAGGCCTCAGCAGAGCTGTGTGGCTTGGATACTAGTTAGCTGATAGCTTGTGACCTGTGTGTGCAGAATACGATCTGTATGGTTGTGGTCTGGGCTTCATGCCTTGCTTTGATCTTCTGGCAAGGAGTAATGATGCTTGCCATCAGGGTGATGATGTCCATGTGTTCTCATGAACCTTCTTCTTGCCAAATACTGATGTTGTATTTTTGACCTGAAAATGCTGGTAAAGGAGGTAGAAGTTGACTGTTTTACCCTCTTGGCTCTGTGTTCTAGGAAATAACAATGCTGTCCATATTTATATATGAATAATATAGGCAGTCCATAACTCATCTTGTCCCTGCCCTCAAGTTCATAGACTCATAGAATGGCTGAGGCTGGAGAGGACCTTAAAGACCATCTAGTTCAAACCCCCTGCCATGGACTGGTTGCCATCCACCAGCTTAGGCTGCCTGGGGCTGCATCCAGCCTGGCCTCAAGCCCCTCCAGGGATGGGGCAACCTTGTTGGGCAACATGTTCCTGCAACTCACCACCCTCTGAGTAAAGCATTTCTTCCTTACATTTAACTTAAGTCTCCTCTGTTTAAGTTTAAAGCGATTCCCCTTTGCACAATCACTATCAGGCCGTGCAGAAAGTTACTCCCTTCAAGTACTGTAAGGCTGCAGTAGCGTTTTCCTGGAGAAAAGAAAGTTTTTGCAGAGTAAAGCTTTACCCCATAATTAATGAATATTTAGCTATTTGACAACTCTTAATGGTCGTGTTGCTGTGACACTTGCACTGTATTCTAAACTATGGGAGAACAGTTTGAATCAAGTCATAGGTAGATTCATTAAAATTGTTGTTTGTTTTCCTTCCAGCCAACAACACAGCAATCTCCGCAGGATGAACAGGAAAAACTCCTGGATGAAGCCATTCAGGCTGTGAAGGTGCAGTCTTTCCAAATGAAGAGATGCTTGGTAAGAACGTAACTTAAAAATGCAGTGAAGCTTCCCATCTGCTAGGAGTAAAATAGTAAATCAATACTAATCTGTAGTGCATTGAGGGAACTTAACTCCTTGTGTCTTTGTGTTAGAGCCTTTGCAAGTGAATGAGGCAGCTACTAAATGAGTGAGGGAGTCTTCAGTGTTCCTTAAATAGCTGTTGTTTGTTGTTTGTTGTTTTTTTTTACCCAGTATTTGACAAGATAAATTATAAAGGTGCACCTTCATTAGTTGGTGCTTCCATTTGAATCAGCTTAAACTGAGGGTGAGCCTGCCAGCTGTTACCAGTTCACTGCTCAAATGCACTCTATGTGCAGCTACACGATGAGAAATTGTTCTTGTCAGTGTTCAGTGTACTGTTGCTTTGTAACTGGAGTCTTTTCACGAGCTGCGGACTGTGAGGCTAATGTGTTATCTGCTGCTAAAGAGAACTTTTATAGGACTAATTGTAGACTGATGCATCAGTTCTCCTCTAACTGGAGAACAACATTGACTGGGGTTTCTGCTGGGATATTCAGCTTGAAATTGTAGTCAGTGCAGAGCATAGTATAATCACGTGAACGTTTCTTGGCTTTGAGAAGCTTTAGCTTTGTCTAGAGAATTATTTAGAGAAGCTGTTTAAAGCTGCAATGACAGAACTTAAATATTCCCATATATTTTTATTTTCATCTGGCTGGGCAAGCTAACTTTGTGGTCAAATGACAGTAGCAAGGAAGTCAATGCCTCTTCCAGTTTTCTGCTGCATGGAGTATTTTTGAAGTCTTGAAAGCAGTTGCCCCTGAACTTTCCACTTTTATTTGTGACTGAGTAACCATATGCTAAGTGTATAACCCTAGCCATTCCATCCACTGCCCTCCCAAACTTAATGCTGTTTTTAATGATGTGTTCAGTAAGTACATATAGATGGTAGATTGGAAGTTTCTTGTTTCCTGTGGTGCTATGCATTGTAAGCACATGCTGTATGTGACTCTTGCTTTCAGTAAGCTGTTATTGTTGGGTGAGGAGGGGAAAGGAGAAATCAAACAGTGGCTCCCACTGGCATTATGTGTGTTCTGAGTGCTGGAGGTTTCTTCATAAGATGTGAGAAAACAGGAGATGGGATGACTTAGGAGTAGTCCTGGTTTGCTTGCTGAATAGAACTTGAGTGATGGATGTGGATTTCTGAACAGGAAAAAATATTTTTTGATAATATAATACTTTATTGCTACAGCTATATCTTGTGCTTTCTAGCTGCCTTCAGCTTAGTTTGGAGGGAGGATGTAATGTAGGTTAGATACTAATTTATTTGAGTTAGAACTCTCACTTTCCTGATGTTTAGGTACTTAATGCTTGCATGTTGGGTTTTTTTTTTTTTTTTTTTTTTTTTTTTTGAAACCTATGCTTTAAGTTTTTTTTTTGTTTGTTTAAGTACTCTGGTTTCCTGGAGTTATTTGTGATAGACTGTTGTTTTACCTCCTCTGAAGGACAAAAACAAGCTCATGGATGCTTTGAAACACGCGTCCAACAAGCTTGGTGAGCTGCGGACTTCTATGTTGTCTCCTAAGAGCTATTATGAGCTCTGTATCCTTTGAAGGTTAAAGGAACAAGTGGTTGCTGAATTTGGAATGAAATGTTCACATGCTCTTTTTGTTGTTTGTGGTTGTTCAGTTGCCATCTCTTTTCTCACATTCTTGTTAGCACTTCTCTACTAATTATCTGGATGTATAATAAGAGAATATCCAGTTGTTTGCTCACTGTTTGAAGTTATTTTCCCTTTGGTGTGAAGAAGGTCTTTAATGTCTTTTGTATCTTTCATTGTGAGTCTTCGGGAGTCTAGGTCTATAAGAATAGTACCTCTATAAAAAGTTGTGCTTACTGTATGCTACCCAAAAATATCTATAAAACCAACTTACTTTGCCTTTTTGTTTTCACAGAATCTAGCCCTAAGTCAAGTGCTGTAATCTATGCACTTGTCTGTCGTCTTGTACCTGAATGACAGGAGGCTTTTCATGAAGTTTGAGAATTGAATGTGAATATATTTGAAATTGCTTTCTTTGTGCCTGCTGTTGAGGAAGTTGTTCTTCTGTACCACGTTGTATGCCTTCTTAGTCTAGATATTCTGATCCATCACATTCACTTGTTAGCTGTTTTAACTGCTTGTATTTCTTGCTCTTTTCTAATATGCTGAGAATGGAAATTGAAGTTTAGGTTTATTTGGTACTCTTAATGCCAGTAGTGATGAATTTTTCTGAAGTGCTACCTAGTTAGGCTTGACTTGTTTAAAACCTATGATTGTATTTGAACAGCATCTTTCCTCTTTGGTGTGATTGAACAAATTTCTCTCTAGGTCTGTTGTAGATGCTTTGAACTAAAATCCTTAACTAAGAGAACAAGACATGGCAATTTCTGATGAGCTACACTACTTGGAAGTCTACCTGACAGATGAATTTGCCAAAGGAAGGAAAGTGGCAGACCTTTATGAGCTAGTACAGTATGCTGGAAATATTATTCCAAGACTGTAAGTGTATATGTGTTTGGCATTTTCTTAAATAAAAATGTCAGATAATGGTCAATATCTGAATTCTGATAATGGGCTGTATTCTTGCTTGACAGCAAGACTTGCTTGTAAATGTTACAGCTGCATATCTTAAGAGTGGATTCCTATGAGATTTAGGCCAAGAGTGCAACTTCAGAATGTAGATTGTTCCTGCCAAGATCTTATTTTTGCACATGACTGAGATGGAAACACTTTTTAGTAAAGCATACTTGGAGTAAAGAGCTGGTCAGCACAAAACTAACCAAGTTGTCCGTTCTGCTCAGTGAGATTAACAGCACATCTAGCATTTTTTTTTTCCCAGTGCTACCTGTTAAGTAACTTGTAGCTGAGGGTCTAGGTCTTTGAGCTGCACACAGAATAGGTACTTCATAAGCATCTGTCTCCTAGTGGTGAGTAACCACAGCTTAGTCTTTCTAAATGTAGTTTTTAAGTAAATGTGCTAGAGGTAATACTGAAGGGCTTATCTTCAAATGTGTCGCTGTAGGGCTAGAGTGGACCTTCGAGATACAAAGACTTCAGAAGTTTCTGTGCTAAGTAAAATTTTATTTTTGGCATTCACAGTGGTGCCAGGAAGGGTCTCTGGGGTACCAGGCTCATGCAGATTGGGTGATTTGGAGTAATGCCACTATGTCTTTACCTCATCATAATCATTTGATTTTTATTCTTACCTATTTGATGTAGGCTATGTTTCTCTCTGGTGAACCCTTCTGGTGCTCTCATGAGTTAGCAAAGCTTGCAGAGTTGAGGCTTCTGAGCCAAATATTTGCATGTTCTGAGGATTGTAAGGGTGGGGTGTTTTTTTTGTTTTGTTTTTTTTTTTTTTGTTTTTTACTTTTAAGTTGTTCCTTGTACGCTTTGCTTAATACAGAGATAGGAAGGACTAAGTGCAGGTGTGAGCATTTCTGAGGAGTGTAACACCTTTTATGCTAAACTACAGTGTGAAAGAGGTTTAATGCTTCACCATTATACATACCTTATCTTTGTGCCAGAGTTACTTTCCAGTCCTGCAGGGTGTTGTAAGTGTAGACAAGCAGTAATTCACTCCGTGTGTGCTGAGCATGTATGCATTCCTTGTGCAAAAAATTGTAATGAGGTAAATCAGCTTTTCAGACTTACTGTGTTCTGTAGCAGAGGAGAGCAGGAGTTGAAAGCTGGCAAAATATCTGAAGTTATGGCACCCCGGTACCTGGATGTCATCTAACTGCTTTCTGCACTTTGGTAATGCTGTCAGGATTGAAGTGGGCTGTTGCCTTTAAGGTATTTTAGTGTTATTTGACAATTTGTTGCTCTGTTCTGTGCCTTCTGCAGGTATCTCCTAATAACAGTAGGTGTTGTATATGTCAAGTCATTTCCACAGTCCAGGAAAGATATTTTGAAAGACCTGGTGGAGATGTGCCGTGGAGTACAGCATCCTCTTAGAGGCCTCTTTCTTCGCAACTATCTCCTGCAGTGTACCAGGAACATCTTACCAGATGAAGGCGAGCAAGCAGAGTAAGACAGCACATAACTTGAAACACAAGTTTTTTTTAAACAGAACGTAATTACATATGTGACATGACTTCTTTGGGTTTGAAAGAGGTGGATATCATCTATGGTTTGGGTTGGAAGGAACCTTTAAGGTCATCTAGTTCCAACCCTCCTGCTATAGGCAGGGAAACCTCCCTGTAGACCAGGCTGTGCAAAGCCCCATCCAGCTTGGGCTTGAATGCTTCTAGAGAAGGAGCATAAGTTAAAAATTCTTGTCAAAACTGAATTCTGTTAATTTGGGAAGGGAATTCTTAAGGTTTCCTTATTTAAGTGAGAATGTGAACTGTTCTTATGAACGTAGACATCCCACCACATGCTTCCCCAACCTTTTATCTTAAAATCTGGGTAGACAGAAAGCTTTTCATATTCCTAACCTGTTCTCAATTGCAGTGAAGAAACCACTGGAGACATCAGTGATTCTATGGACTTTGTGCTGCTGAACTTTGCTGAGATGAACAAACTTTGGGTGCGAATGCAACACCAGGGCCACAGTAGGGACAGAGAAAAGAGAGAGCGGGAAAGGCAGGAACTGAGAATTCTGGTAGGAACCAACCTTGTTCGCCTCAGTCAGCTGGAAGGTGTTAATGTGGAACGATACAAGCAGGTAGGATGACTGTCCACACTTTCCAACCTCTGCTGTTTTTTCCCCATGTCAAACCAGTTTGGGCTTCCAGATAAGCAGGTTGGGAAGAGTTACAGCTGTGCTAAAAGCTTGGTAGTCATGGCACTTCTAGAACCGCTTTTCACTTGAAACTCGGAAAGCTAGTGAAACTGTGTGATGTGTTGAGAAGCTAAGCTAAAGACCTTACTCATGGATTTTTCCTATAAACTTTTTCAGTAGGATTGGCATGAAGTTTTGACTTCATTTTACTGATTCCCATAATAATAATAATAATAATAATAATAATAGGTGGGTTTAAGAGAGATGTGCATATAGAGTATTCTGTAGTAGACTTCACAACTTCTTCTAAGTTATGCCTTCCAAAGCATTTGGGAAGAATTGTTTGTTTTGTGAAAGGATAGCCAGCAAAACTTAATATTCTTGCCTAAAAAAGACTTGCATGTTTTGAATTAGTACCATGTGCCAAAGGGGCATCTGACTGGGAGTGGAAAACTTTTTCTCTGAACACTTAGACTTTCTGATAAAGTCTTTATGTAAAGAAAAGCCAAGAAGTGTTAGAAATACTGCTCTACTTGGATTAAATGCATCTATGAGTATAAACTTCAGGACTGTAAAAACACTACAGGGCTGTTCTTCTTATTACAGATTGTTCTGCCTGGAATATTGGAGCAGGTTGTAAACTGTAGAGATGCTTTAGCTCAGGAGTACCTCATGGAGTGTATCATACAGGTGAGCTACTTAAATTCAGTTGTGTTATTAGTTTTGAACACAGGGATAATTATTTCTGTGCTTTTAGTCAGGTTCGGAGTATTTTTACTTCTTCCTTATGAACTGGGAAATTTCTTCAGTGGTACTCTTTCTCATTGGCTTGATGCATACTAGTTTTCACCAGGTGGACAGAGTGGAGTGGTATCCATTTTGTGCTCCTTCTGTTGCAGAAGCTGGTAAGCTATCTGAGCAACCATGCTTGCAGTAAGAATGATGATAGGTAGCCAGGCCTTCAGGTTACCAATTTGTCTTTCATCTTTTGCTTTACATATTTGCTAAGACAAGATCAGTTTGGGAAACCCTAGAACAGTCATAGGACTGTATTTAATGTGTGGTATTTGCTTTTCAATAACTATTTGGTTTTACTGCTGTGTGATAGTGGGCAAAGTCAGTTAATAACTTGATGATTACTGGTCTAAAATTTCAGGTTTTCCCAGATGAATTTCATCTCCAAACCTTGAACCCATTTCTCAGAGCTTGTGCTGAGCTGCACCAAAATGTTAATGTGAAAAATATAATAATTGCTTTAATTGACAGGTAAGTGATTGGGGAGTGTGGAAATTGGCTCAAAATGAAGTGTGTATTGCACATGCAGATGATAACTCTTAGCAGTTGAAAGCTTTCAATTTTTCATATGTTATTCATGTTTAACTTTACTGTATTTTTATCACCTGCAATTAAGACTCTGAAGAATATTATTCATGTAGTTTCTGTTCTCTGGGCTCTGCTTTAGCGGCTTCTAATGTGTCCTACTTTCAAGGACAGATTAAAAGTTCAAAAGCAGATGAAGCCAGGCAACAAGTTATTGACCAGCTTTGTGTTTTTGAACTAGAGTGGCAGCAGTATTCTGATTTGACAACCTCTTCAGAAAAGAGCTGGTAGGAAGCAGAACTACTTTATTGATTCTTATTTTGGGGAAATACTGCTTTTAACTGCTTGCACTGAATTAAAATATTAAGGGAGCAATCTCAACTGAAGTTTTTATTTGTATCCTGAATGGAACCAACACCGATGACAACGAGTACCTGTACTTTCTTACTGCAGAAAGATGCACTTAGGATAAGATCATTAACCTTGAAGCCTCAAAAAAACCTTCTTGCTTTTGCACACCAATGTACGCCTTTGTATAACTGGTCCATTCATACCACTGTAGGAAGTTCAGTTACTGTAGGGACCTCTTGCTAGATTTACATGATCATGTAGCAATGTAATTCTTGCATAGAGGCTTTCATTTTGTACCTTCTGCTGTCACATTTATTTGCAGGACTTGAACAACTTTGGTATTGCCTCCACAGTAAGTCTTCTGTTCTTACTCTTACAGATACTCAGTGGTAAGGAAATGAGTGGCAGTGGACCTGCTGTGCTTCTAGGCATATCAGTACTGTGTTGGCTGCTGTTAGTGTCTTCTGGAGCCCTCTCATTCAGAGATAGGATAGAAGAGAGGTGGTGTGATTATCTTCTTTTGTAATTGGTCAGTTTTTTGTTTAGGACTGATGTTACTCTGAAGGACAGCAGTGTTATCAGATATTTCAGTCAATGCGTGTGATGAAAATCTTTTGTTTTGCTGTTGTTTGGAACAATTATGCAGTTCAGAACTGTGCAGTTATGACTTAGATATGTTCCACGCAGGGTTTGCTGGTTGCATTTCTCATCTTGATTTCTGGCATGAGGTAGTTGAAACTGGGCATGAACAAAGCAGAGGAGCTCGTGAAGCTTTAGCCTCTATTCCCATGAGGCTTTCCTGTTTAAGGAGTCTTTCTGAAAAGACTTGTTGCTTTGAGGTCTTTCTTGACTTACTGTGCCATTCACAACTTCTAATTATGCTGCCATCTGCCTGCAGCATGATGGTATTTGGAAGCCTGTCAGCCTCACATTTTGAGTTGTTCAAAGAAACTGTCTTGTCCCTTTGAGAAAAGGCAGTAATTTTCCTTGTCTTTAGAAAACCTTCTTGTTCCCAACCCGTCAAAATGTGAGTAGTTTAATGTTTTCCCTGGCAGTGAGGTTTTATTGGTGCTTAAGCCTGTTCTTACGTATCTTTATTTCAGAGCAGAAGTTTGTGAAGAATTAAGTTTTTAAACTCTGTGAGAAATAATCTTAGAAAGTTTAAATAGGTGATTTTTCCTAAATATTTTGTAGATCTTTCTGTAACTCAGGAAAGAGCAATCTCTTAACTTTGCTTTTATGGAGGAAAAAAAGTCATCTACTCCACTTCAAATTTACTTTGAACTTTGCTCTTCATAGGCAGTGGACATCCCAAACATGTTGATCTATAATTCTTTTGGAAACAAGGAGTAGTTGAGTCATAGTTCAGTTCTTCTTCCTCCCTCCTCTGGAGACCTTTTAGCTGAAAATGCTATTGGATGTTCAACACCACTGTGGAACATCTGCTGTTCCATCAGGCTGTTCTGTAACTTTTTCTCTGCTGCAAGGAGCAATCAACTTCTAGGTGAAGAGCACAGATTTGAACCTACGTTGTTCTTTCTTCATCTTGCTGTCTATCAGCACTCTTTTCTAGGACAGATATTTACTAGCCTCGGTGGTTGATTGTGGCCTCTGACTCAGATGAATTTCCTTTTTGCTTTTAATAAAGCTTGCATGTATACCTAAAAAGCTTACTTTTTTCTTCTAGTATCTTACTCTGACCAGTGTCTTTTGTTTTTTGTTGTTGTTGTTGTTACCAGGTTAGCTTTATTTGCGCATCGTGAAGATGGACCTGGTATCCCAGCAGATATCAAACTGTTTGACATCTTTTCACAGCAGGTTGCTACTGTTATACAGGTATGCTGGGAATTCTTGCGTGCAGTCTGTTCTTTTTGCAAAGTTATGTGGTTTTGATCAACTCAGTGCTGTCTTAAATTTCAGTCTCGTCAAGACATGCCCTCAGAGGATGTGGTATCCTTGCAAGTTTCTCTCATTAACTTAGCTATGAAGTGCTACCCAGACCGTGTTGACTATGTTGATAAGGTGTTGGAGACAACTGTAGAAATATTCAATAAACTTAATCTGGAACAGTAAGTAAATATTATGTTCTCTCTGGAGTAGTAGCTGCCCTCAAATCTTGACTTCTACATTGTATTTTTTTAAGATGAAGAGGCCTGGTTTAGATTCTACATCTTGGTGCAAGAGCCAAGCTGTGGAAGTTCATGATAAGCTACAATGGGGGAAAGCCTGACTCACCAGGATTTACTTGTCTGTGCATAAATCTCCCCATGTAGCTGTACAGATGCACAGTGTTGATGCCAAGCTTTGTGTAGTCACTATCTGTTCTTTCCCTTACAGCCCTCTGGAGTTTTCCTTTGGCTGAATTAGCAGCCACAGTTTGTTCCTGCTGTCAGTGGCTTTAAAATTTGTAATTCCTGCTGTATATCCCAAAGAGCAAGATACTGTTTTTGAGCCTTTATCTTTCTGATCTTCTTTGCTGTGGGTTGCTTAGTTGTTATGGTCTATATCAGAGTTGGTACTGGGGCAGATTTAAGTCTGCCTACGTATGTAAGCTAGTAATTAATTGTGGTCTCACATGTATTTTCTTTTAGTATTGCAACAAGTAGTGCTGTTTCAAAGGAGCTGACCAGACTTCTGAAAATCCCTGTTGATACTTACAACAATATCCTGACAGTTTTGAGACTAAAACATTTCCACCCCCTGTTTGAGTACTTTGATTACGAGTCCAGGAAGAGCATGAGTTGTTATGTGCTTAGCAACGTGTTGGATTATAACACAGAAATTGTGTCCCAAGAACAGGTATGATAAAAGCTTACTTACTTGCAAATTCTGGATATCTTAGCTACTGTTTGAAGACTTGAAAACATTCTAAGGGATCTCACGTAGGTTATGCTTAGATTCTGTTCTTGTCTTCCCCATTTTATTAGCCCAGATTTTATCTGGCTTGATTATTTTTCTGCCCGAGTTCTCAGATATCTTGTCTTTATGTATCTTGTTTACCTCATCCTAGAAACTACTTCTTAAGCTTTAACAAAGATCTTGATTTTTTTTCCACCTTGAAATTTGGCCTTTTACCTGAAGAAGGTTTGAATAGTGAATCTGAATTTTGTCAGTACAATTATTCTGTCCCTCTATGCAGAGAGGGACTCTTCAGCGTGTAAGGCAAGTAAGTCTTAAAGCATCAACAGTTAACATGTTCTTAGTCCTTTGTCAGGACTATGAATGGCTGTAAAGACACTTCCAGTTTCTATCAACATATGTTCATAGACTACTCAAATTTAAACAGCTTATGTTGCCTTTAACAGGTTGATGCTATCATGAATTTGGTATCCACGCTGATCCAGGATCAGCCAGATCAACCTGCTGAAGACCCTGACCCCGAGGACTTTGCTGATGAGCAGAGTCTTGTTGGAAGATTTATTCATCTTCTGCGTTCAGATGACCCTGACCAACAGTATAAGGTATGGCATTAGTGCTTCTGAGTGTGTCTGTGTTCTGTGAAGTGTCAGATTTTGCATTATTTACTATAAAAGATTGATTGGAGCTTGAAGCTGCTCTGGCGCTACCAACTCAATACACAACATCATGCAAAAGTGTAGAAAGCTGCTTACCTAGAAGTAGTGTGTTAAGGTGCAATTCGACTAGCCTTCTAACTGCTTCATATAACCATCTATCTCAAAAGCATTGAGTGAAATTTGGTTGACTTGTTTTATTAAACTTAACTGCTTTATAGTTTTTACAGGCTATTATAGCAAAGGATGGTCATTTTTTTTTTTTTTTCTGCAGTCTGTGTTACTCTGAGAATAGAAGGTATCTGATGCAGGTTCTAAATGTGAGCCCAGGCAACTTCTGTCTCTCTACCCAATCCAGAATGTATCTGTAGTTAATACAGTATGAGCATTGCCTACTGCTTATTAAGCAGTTACAGGAAAAAGTTTTGTCACTCAGTACACGAAAAACCTGCAGATACTGCACAAATGTAATTAATGTTAAGCAGTTCATATGTCTTCCTGCTCCACAAAGTGCAGATTGTTGTAGATGCAAATGACGTGATATTTTAAAGAATTCTCTGAGCTTCCACTGCTTCTGTTTTTCAGATCTTAAACACTGCTCGAAAACACTTTGGTGCAGGTGGGAACCAACGTATTCGTTTTACGCTGCCACCGTTGGTTTTTGCAGCATACCAGCTTGCTTTTCGCTACAAGGAAAACTCCAAAGTGGTGAGTTGGTCTCTGGATGTCTTCTGTGTACTTGTTTCTTTTTGCTTGCTTCTTTAGAGGAGCAGGGAGCATTTTGTCTGGCTGCAGCTAACAGTGTGTAAAAGCTTGTTTGTTTTTTTTTTTTTTTCCCCCCCTCAAGGCAGATTGCACAGTCATCTGCTGATTGCATTCTTTTAACTACTGCTCAAGTTACACTAAAACAACTCTTCTTCAATTTTTGTCTCTTAAATGCTTTCTAATTGAAAGTAATAGCTTAAACATGCATTTCCCCTTACTGCGGGGTTGTAGAGCGAAGAAAAAATGTTTGTTAAAAGCACTCTTGAAATTGGATGTCTTGAAATTCCCTTGCAATGGTTTTGTTAAAACTTGCTGAGATCCATGCAGTTCTGTGAGGCCCACATATACCACCCCATTTCAGTAATTGTCTGACATCCAGAAGGGAACAGATTGGAGTGCTTAACACAGTTTGCTACAGTTCATATTTTCTCTTACTGCTTTCTTGTTCAGTCTTTAACTTGTTTTACTTCTCTAGGATGACAAGTGGGAGAAGAAGTGCCAGAAAATCTTCTCATTTGCTCATCAGACCATCAGTGCTTTGATCAAAGCAGAGCTGGCAGAGCTGCCTCTTCGTCTCTTTCTACAAGGGGCGCTGGCTGCAGGGGAGATTGGCTTTGAGAATCATGAAACTGTGGCCTATGAATTCATGTCCCAGGTAAGTGTCCAGCTGTCCTTTGCTGTCACTGTCCTGTGCTACCTTAAATTTGATTTGGATCAGTTTTCTGAACGTTGAAAATCTAGCACGATTAAAACATCAAATATTGCAGCAAATACTACTAGGTAGAAACTCTTAACTTCGTTCTTGCTTCCCAGGGTTCTGTGTAATTGAGCTCCATTGATAATATTTCGAGTATGCAGTCTGACAACATGTGTTACGTTGCAATGCTGCCACATCCTCACGCGGTTGGTTTGCAGGAGGAGTGTGGCTTTCTCAATGTAAAATGCTTTTTCATTGCTTTTAAGACCATTTTCCAGCTTCTGTAGCTCATTGTACTGATCTTAGGTACTCTTGGAAGTCCTGTAAAATTTGTGGCGTTCACAGCTGTCACGCTGGTCCTTATTGATAACCATCTTTTTGTTGAAAGTCATTAAATTATTTCCAAGTCTGCTTTACCTGTGACTTAAGCTTTTCTCCCACTTGCCCACATTAGATGAAGAACTGACTTACTAATGCTATCCGGATTACAGGCCTTGTTCTAATCTTTCCTCATACTGCTACTAAGGCATGTTCTTAAACTGAGTCACTGATAGCCCCCCGTCTTTACTCACTGTGGATCAGTTGCTATTCTGACACAGCACAGTCCTGATGGACCTTATGTGCCTTACCTTAGAAATAGTTTGAGATTTCTTTAGTGGTACGTTCTTTTTCTGAAGACACAGCAGCAATGTAAACATTTTCCTGACTGTCAGGAAACCTGACTGGTCAGTAACCTACCACTTAAGCTTTTGCTGTGCTGTTTTGCATTTCAAAGGATCTTTGTTAATGAATATTTCTGTTACTGAAGTTTCTTATTTGAACAGATGCCTGAAACAAGGAGAAACTCTATCTCTGTTTTTAGAGAACCATACATGTTTTCTATGACTATTTCAATAACTTTGTTGCAGGACACGCTTCTGGTCTGTGGTTTTGACTAGATGGTGGCAGTCACTATGAAGTGTCCAATTGTTTTTTTGTTATTGCAAGTGTAATTCTTTTTATATTGTTCTGAAGCAGTAATTAAGATTTGCCTTCTTCTCTGACTAGGCTTTCTCTCTGTACGAAGATGAAATCAGTGATTCAAAGGCACAGCTGGCTGCAATCACATTGATAATTGGGACGTTTGAGAGGATGAAGTGCTTCAGTGAGGAGAACCATGAGCCGCTGAGGACTCAGTGTGCGTTGGCAGCCTCTAAGCTCCTTAAGAAACCAGACCAGTGCCGGGCTGTGAGTACTTGTGCTCATCTGTTCTGGTCTGGCCGAAACACTGACAAGAATGGAGAGGAGGTAAGAATTAAGGGACACAGCGCAGCACATCCTACCTCAGTGATGTAGCTGTGTCTTCCTTCAGAATGCACTAGCTTCTAAAGTGAACACAGTGTGATCAGGCTTGGCTGGACTGTGTTCCAATATATGAAGCTTCTAAATCTTACAGTGTGCATAAATAGAGAATTAAAAAAACCTCAAGCTTAAAAGTTTGTGATTGTCAGCTAGTTTAAGGCTGGCTCAGAGTAATCTCCTGCATTTTACACATCTCTATAGTTGTTTGCACATGAATCAATGAACTCTGAAGGTACAAATTGTTGAATTCAAAGATAAGAAGGGGTGCTTTTCCCACATGAGCAACAGCACTTAGGAACATTTGTTTGAAATTTGTTTCACAAGCTACGTGTTAGTGTACGTATTGTAGTGTAGGTAGTGTACAAATTTAGTTAGGTACATGAAGGCTTTCAACAACTGTTTGTTATTGCCTGATTTACGGAAAGCTTACCCAAACTGTTAAAATCGAGAAGGGTACAGTTTTAATGGTAGGTTGTTCTGCAGTTTGTGTCATTCTCTACAGTTGTTTTTGTAATGTACCCCTGTGAAATGCTATCTATGTGTTGAGGGAAGAGATGTTGGTTCTCCCTATTCTATTTCTTATATTATTTTATTCTATTTCTTGTAACTTTATTTTTCCTTGTAGCTTCATGGAGGAAAGAGAGTGATGGAGTGCCTGAAGAAGGCTTTAAAAATAGCAAATCAGTGCATGGACCCTTCTCTGCAAGTCCAACTTTTCATAGAAATTCTCAATAGATACATCTATTTTTACGAAAAGGAAAATGAGGCAGTGAGTAAAAATGCATTATTCATTAAATCTGTTTTCTAATACCTGTACTCATTTATACCCCGGATCATGTCTGCTTAGTGTGCTAAATAGTAATACTAAGTGGTCAATTTTTGGTATGCTAGTAAAATACAATGCTCTCCATGTTGTAGAGATAACTTCTTTCATAGGAAAGAAAATCACTTGTAATCTAGTTCTGAATTTAAATTGCGAGACTTGGATACATCTACTTTTATTAGGTCAAAACTGACTATGATTTAAGATCTTACTGTATTTTCATTTAACTTCAGAGGTATTTAACTTAATGTGCACTAAGGGAAATAAAATTCTTAGAGCTATTCAAGGTCACTGCTTAGAGTGCTGCCAAAGGTTGGTGTAGACTTTAATCTCACTGGTGTGATGTCTTGCGTGCCAGCCTAAGTTTCACCTGACATCTGAGATAATGGTTGCAGCATACTCATTGTTTAGTTAGCATGTAGCTGGTAAACTTCTGAAGTTCCTATGTCACCATTTAGTGAAGAACAGATGTTAATAACTTATCATGTAATTCTGAGAGCACATCTGAAGAGATTTTAGGGATATGATAACTTCCAGCAGCAGAACCAATTTCCAGCTACTACAGTAGTGTTGGAGTTGTTGGATCTGTGGATTGAGGCAAAACGCTGTATTTCAAGGCACTGAGCACATCTGTAAGAATGTGATACAGTGGCAGTCTGCAGTGCATTTTGTGCTTTGGTGTACTGTGTAATGCTGGATTTGTTGCCATAGATAGCTATACTTTCCTAAGCTGTGACTTGGTTGCTAGGAATAACTTAATCTGATGCTACCATCCTGACTTCTACAGGAGACAGGTTGTCTAGACAGTCTGGTTGTGTGCTTTATTTGTTTAAAGTTATTAACGTTTGTAATGAATAAAGTGAAGAGAAATGCTGTGTTAAGTTACAAATCTATAGGTTTCTTCACTTGAGAGGCTGTTCATATTGGCTGGAGTTGGGGGGAGCTTTCACAAAATTCTGAAACCTGAAGTATTGTGCCTGCTAGGAGGAGCAAGAGAAGGTGCAGAATCCAGCAGTTTGTCTGCATATGTTATCAATAATAACTGTAAGAACTGTCCATAAACCAAGGGAAGTCTGTCTGTAGTCTGTTAAAACTAATATTTATGTGTTACACAGAGGTCTTGTCAATTATTTTGTTGCTCATATCTTCTCCTGCAGGTGACAATTCAAGTTTTGAATCAACTCATACAAAAGATAAGAGAAGATCTTCCAAACCTCGAATCTACTGAAGAAACAGAACAAATTAACAAACACTTTCACAACACACTGGAGCACTTGCGTCTGAGGAGGGAATCACCAGAATCTGAGGGGCCAATTTATGAAGGTCTTGTTCTTTAAAGGAGATACGCACTGTACTTATTTCTTTTCATTTACATACCATATGGTTTGTTTTGTTGTTTTTTTTTTAAAGATAGTTTCATAGATTGTGCCTTTCAGAAATGTCAAGTTAACATTCACGTGCTCAGTCTGGCACTTCAAACACTTGTGTTAAGTACTCTAACGAATTTGAAAGGTTGGACCAGCAACTACAGGTTTCTTCAGTTAGCATGGCTGAATCTTTCTTTGGAATCTATGTGACATGGTAGGGCTCTTCTGTTTTTGACTTCTCTTGTCTGTTTGCTGTTGCTTCTGTGGCACTAGAGTTCTAAACTGGCAGTGACTGTCATCTGAAACTGTGATCCTTGCAGAGCATCAGACTTTTGGGATTATTGTATGTCAGGTTCTGCTTGTGCTTTTCTTTTAATGCAAGTTAAGACTAAGTGTAATGTTTTTCCCTAAAAACTAGAATATATTAATGCATGTTTGGAGAGTTTTAAAATACCATGTTCAAAAACAGAAGCTATATTTTGCATATTAAGGCTCTGTGACATTCAGTGAGAGCCAGTACCGTGCACAGGGAGTATTTATCAAGATAATTTTGTTCCAAATAGTATAAAAATAGAGAAATTGCAATCTATATAGATATGTATAACCTTCATTACTGTAAATTTAGGGGAAAATGCATTACACCAGTTTATTCCGTATCATGATTTTTGCACCAGTGAAACAATAAAATTGCTATTAACACCTGTTGTTTTGTCTGTTCAGAGCCCACTGTTGAACCTAGTACTACCTTCTGATAAAAGCAAAGGGACTTCTGCTTTGAAGGGACAAAAAAACAAAGGCGTGGTTAACCTGGACCAACTGAGGAGGGTGCTAGCTGTCCTGATGCAGAAAACTGTCATCCAAAATCAATTTCTGCTGAAAGGTGCCTGTTCACACTTCAGAGTGCTTTTCTGATTTGAATGGTGGAGAAGCCTGCTAGATTCTAGGTCTGTGCTAAAGAGATTCGTGGCAATTAAATCATGAAGCTGTAGAAATTTGAGTGGTAGAGCAATTCCCAATGATATGTGAAGACTGATCTAGTTGTAGATTTAATACCATTTCCTAAAAACTTTGTTGAAATCTTGTTTCTTTACCTTAACTGACTGCGGTGTTCTAAAGCTACCGACTGAACTTCCTCACTCCTTGAGTCGGTCACTGCTATTAAAATGGCATAGGCTATATTGGATGAGGTAGTCAAACTTTGCTGGGTTGTTCAATAATTTAGTGTCACTGCTTGTTTTTGAAAATGACAAATATAATCCTAGGAAACCTAAGAATTACAGAGAAGATAAGAATTAGGTTGTTGCTCTGCTGGTTTGGAAGTGGAGGAGGAATGGAGGGAACCTCATGGCCTTATTTGCTTTGTGGCGTAAGTAAAAAACTTTTGAATACCATTACTCAGTATCTGTTGATGCTGTCCCTTGTTTAAGAAAAAAGTTAAAGCACTCTTTGTTATGAAGCATTCATAGTAAAATGTGATTATTATGTTCATGTAGATGCATTCATATGGTTGGAATATGCCCTCTTATCTTAGAATATTTGTGAAACTATGTTTAATTCTTAAGGTAACCTGTACTTGTAACTCAGGAATTACTACTTAATAATAGTTTTGTGGCTTCAGCTGCAGTTATTCTCTGTTATAAGCTTACTTCCGTATGCTCTTGGTTAAGATGACAGTCGTAACTCTTTCACAGTTGGTAATTACCTTTATTGAAATTTTACAAAATGAACTTCATCATTAGTGAACTTTCAGATCAGCTGTGCTAAGATGCTTTTTGGCTGTGGCACTGAGTGACTGTGGATGTTCAATAGCTATGAATTGTTCTCAGAATTAAATGTTTGTAAAACTGTAGAAGATGCTAATGAAGGTGGAAACGAATCACCTTTTCCACCCAAGTCAGTGTTCCTTTATTGGTATAGTTGTTCAGCTTTTCTGGTAACCTGACTGTTCTGGTACCTCTTGTTCCAAGCTTTTCCTTGGTACCATTAGTTGGTTAGGGACTGGGGATTTCCTCCCCAAAATGCATACACCTAGCAGCTAAGACCCTGAAGTCCTTACAGAGTGGCTGGGGGCAAAATATAACAAATCCAAACTAACAAATTTCTTACCAGTTTTACTTGAACATTAATAATGAGACACTCCCCAGTTGTTGGATATCAAATTTGTATTCCCTTTTTGTCTCTTCAGTGCTAGTGCATCATCACCAGAAAGTACACTGTAGGCAAATCCTTGAAGAGCTTTGAGAAATTACCTTTGTTGTCACTGATTGCTATTTCTTCAGCTATGCAGATGGCTGTATTCTATAAGTTCCTGAATATTTACTCATCAGTGTTCCCTTAAATATTCAGTGCACAGTGCATTTACTATTTACATGAGTATTGGCCAGTTTGTGTTCCCACTGAAAGCAAGATGTGCTTACTGACAAATTTCACAGGTTTTTCTTTTTTTTTTTTTTTACATAAAAATATGAGGATGAACTTTAACTTTTCCTGGGCACAGGAGTTTGATAAAGGCTTTCCTGAAGCTCATGTGGCATAGTGGGTACAGAATGGGATTAATGGCTGAATTCACCCACAGAAGCCAAAACGAAGTCTCATAAAGTGAATGTAACACACAGTGCCCATGTCAAGCTGCTCTGATGATCATTAAAAGTGTATAAGGTGCCCAACACAAACCAAACACACTTACAATAATTGCTAAAGACTTAGCTACTCTTTTATCTCGAGTAAGTCTAAATCTGTTTGTCATAGCAGCGTCTGCTCTCGTGGTGGCGCTGCCTGTGTCTTTTGTAGTTTTACAGAAACTGTTCCTATGAGACTTAGTCTCTACGTCCACCTGAAGTGGTGTAAGGTCTTGATTGACATTCACATTTAATGACTGACTGTCAAATTTACACAGGCTGAGCCTTGAAGCCTTCTGCAGGGGAGAAAGGCTGCTTCCTTTCTTCTTCTTGTGTTTCTGTCTGTTAGCAGGTTTTACCAAAAATATGGTGTGTTCCCTTTTTTTCCCTCGGAAACTCATCTCACAGTCCTCTTGGCCAGGAGATAAGTTTTCATTTCTAAGGGATATGCGTTTCCTAATATTGAGGTAAATGCTTAAGTTGAAGTATGTAACAGTGATGAAAGGTGTAAAGAATTCAATGGTAGAAGCAATCATTAGGAAATACCAGTTGTAGAAGAACTCTGCATGACATTCTCCTTCTGGAAGGATGCTCTTCTGGGCTACGTACTCCCAGCTGAGAATGGCTGGACCGTAGAGAAGAAAAGCAGCAATCCATACAGTGATCATCTTCAGTATTGCATTTCTGGTCTTCCCTTTCTGTGCTCTGTAACTCACCTGAGAAAGGAAGAAGTCACGTATATTAATGGCATCTCAAGTGGTTCCATGGGCACCTTGGAATGTGGACCTCTTATCTTTTGAAGGTTGATGATAACATATATTGGTTTGGGGGTAGGGGTTACGGGCTCACAAAACCACAGAAAAGATGTTTGTTAGAGTGGGTGTTTCAGAAATACTATCATGGGTAGGTTCTGAGAATGTGCATCAGACCTTACAAACCAGAAAATAGGCTTTTCTGAAGTAAATACTCACTGCAGTTTCTAGAATTAGCAGTTACTAGTTGCTTATGTATTCTGTTGCATAAGCTATGACACAAGTTTACAGCTTATCAAAGCTATCAAAGACAGCTCTTTGAAATTCATTGATGTATTCTATATTAAACAATCTAGAAACTGTAATAAATGAATAGAGCTTGCACGGGTATTCTGTGAATGCAGATCCTCAATGCTTTGTATAGATAGCTTTTTTTTCTTAAGCGAAAGTTGCCCACAAAAAGAAATGGCGAAGAGCTTTTGTTTTATACCCTTATTTTCATTTTGTCACAAATTACTTACAGAACTGTTACCTGCAAGTGGGATTGATTTGTGGTCTGCAAAATGCTTCACAGGGTGAGTATTTTTTCTTATTTAGAAAACAGGGAATCTAAGGTGCCACAAGGGTTGTACGGTGTTAAGTCAGTAAACTACATCAGCACTATAGAGTAGAACCTCAAGATTATCTAAGTTTTCATATTCTAATTTGCTGGTGTACCAGACAATATTCATATAATGAATTGGAATTCCATCTTCCCATCTCTACAGTGGTTAATCCCAGGGACCTATGACACAATATTTTGGAATACAAAGTCCTCAGCCTTGAAATCTCCTTGAATTCATGCCCGTTGCCCCAGTCTGTGAATTTTGGTCTCCAGGGCTTATGCTGTTTTGGTTAGTATGGCAGTACAGCTGAGGAATTCTGAGTTTGTCTGAATTGGGTCTCATTTTTGCAGTCCTTTTCAAGACTGCTCCTGAAATCATTAGCAACTTCTGTAGGAAGTTTGAAGCTTTCACTGAGAGAATAATTTAGAACTCATTCACATATTCTCATGTTGCTCTACACCAGTAGGCAGATTCTGTACTCTTTGGGAGGGATTTTTATATGGACGATTTATTTGAAATGTTTCAAAGAGGCTGAACTCTATCATTTATGCATTTATGCAGCTTGGTTCTGAAACCATCCAGTCTATATATTTATATTATGTGTATAGTCATGAGTGTGGTTTCTAAAAGTAAAATTCATGGCTAATACAGAACTTAGAAAATAAAGGAATGTTGTGTTGACTATTTGAGAATTAATTTATTTCTCCCTGTTGGAAAAAATAGTTGGTGAAATACTAAGCTACCTATGAACTGTGTTAAGTGCTGTTGTTTCTTCTAACTATTTACTGAAAAGTTATTGTTGCTTCAGTGTGATTTACATTGAACAATGAAGCTAATTCAATGTTTTAATGAAATACAAGTGAAATGGTGCTGAAGAATAGCCACGAACTGCTTGTAGAAGAATGAGACCTAATGCCAGAGATAACGTGTTGTTTGGGCACCATGGAAGGGCTTAGTACCTGGTGCAGAGCTCTGCCTTTACTGGAGGCTGGCAGTAGGTGTGTTGCTGTGTTCGAGGGAACGCTCTGTTGCACCCGGGTAATGATTTTCTAAGCTCTTCTAAGGTGTAACTGCAGAAGAAGGTCTATAAATATCTAAGGTGTGGGGGGCAGAATGGCGAGGCCGGACTCTTTTCTGTGGTGAGTGGAGACAGGACAAGGGGAAACGGCTGGAAACTGCAGCATAGGAAGTTCCGCACAAACATGTGCAAGAACTTCTTTACAGTGAGGGTGACGGAGCACTGGAACAGGCTGCCCAGGGAGGTGGTGGAGTCTCCTTCTCTGGAGATGTTCAAGACCTGCCTGGATGCCGACCTGTGCGACCTGCTGTAGGGAACCTGCTTTGGCAGGGGGGTTGGACTCGATGATCTCTGGAGGTCCCTTCCAACCCCTACGATTCTGTGAAGAAGTGAGAGGCTCTGCTCTTCTAGCTTCAACAGCAGCTCGTACAGCCTGTGCCAGTTTCTGAAGCAGCAGAGAAGTGAGAAACAACTCTCCTTTCTGCCAAAGCCAATTGTTCCTAAACCTACTTCCAGAACAGAGCGGGTGTATCGAGGCTGCTCTCATCTCCTGTGTTGTCTGAGGAGCACGAGGATCACCCAAGCAAGCCCTTCCTGCAGCTGCTCTGCTGGGCTTCTCTGCTAACCGCGGCTTTTGCCGTTCGTGCCCTGGAGTGCAGCCCTTACCGCCTTGGTGACAGAGATGAACCTGTCGAAGCTGATAAGGACGATGTTGAAGACGGAGGCGGTGCACACCAGGTAGTCCACCACCAGCCACAGCTTGCACAAGCCCCGGCCGAGCCTCCACTCGCCCGTGAGCATGTAGGGGATGTAGAGCGGGATGCAGAAGCCGCCTGTGGACACAGCCGGTGGTGACTCTCGCGGCGCACCGCGCTCCCCCGGCCCTTCGCCGCCCCAGCACTCACCCACCAGGAGGTCGGCGACGGCCAAGTTGAGGAAGAAGTCTCCCTGGGTGCGGAGGCGCCGGTCCACCACGAACGTCAGGATGACCAGGGCGTTGCCCAGCACCGTGACCAGCACCAGCAGCCCCACGAGCGCCGCCAGCAGCGCCGCGGCGGCGCCGGAGAAGGGCCCCGCGCGCTGCCCGTCCGCCGCGCAGGCGCCGCCGGCCGCCCGCGAAACGCCGGACTGGTTGAGCCGCGCCGAGCCCTGCCCCATGGCTCGACCCGCGATGCTGGTCCGCGTCTGCCGCGCGCCCCGCGCTGCTCCCGGCCCCGCCCCGGCGGGCGGAGGGAGGGGCCGGGCGGGAGGCTCGCCCCGAAGGGACGGCGCGCGTGTAGCGAAAGCGGTCCGCCGACGGCCGGTGGGGGCTGCGCGGCGCCGGCCGTCGGCGGACCGCTCGCGCCCTGCCACGCGCCTACGGGTCCTCCTTGGGGTCCCCGCCGTAACCTTCGCTGAAATCAGCCGCTGGTAAGCTCTTTCGTATGAGCGGCGAAAGATCTGTGTAAATCTGCCGTTTGAAATAAGTGTTAGGAGCGATCACCACAGCTTTGTGAAGAGAGGACGGTGTGTGCGACGTCAGGTAGGGCGAGCAGCGCAGCTCTGTAACGGCTGTCCGTCGTGTCCCTGAGGTGCCGCCCTCGAGCCCCCGGCCGCTGCCTGGGGTGCTGGGGGGTGCACCTGCGAGGCCCCGCACATCGCTGCCTGTGCGATGCCTGGCAGCAAAGTGTTCTCACAAAGTGTCCCTGTAGCATCCTCTCCCTAAAGCAAGTAAGGGAAGCTACCACAGTGAAGCAACAAGAAACTGTAGCTTGTTACCACACTGACTGCTCCCTTATTTGGGGACTCTTTTTCACTTTGTTTTGAGCTGAGTTCTCAGTTTGCCATTCACTTGAGTTGGGGCGGCAGCGAGGTTGTGGATAACTGCTGCTGTCTGGTTGTGTGCTGGTATGAAAAACATAGAGGCAGCCAAGACACACAATGAAGAGAAGTATCTATATCACCAGGAGAACATGGGAAAGTTAATTTGTTCTTTATTGAATAATCACTTTTAAATGGATATTTTCAGGTGTTTTCTACTGACTTGTGTTGGTTTTCCTTTAAGAATATCAGCTCTTGGGAGAAGAGCTTCCCTTCAAGATGTACGTTGTAGTGGTGTGGATATGTTTAGGAACACTGTGGGGAAAAGCTCGAAACACACACGGGTGAGAGAAGAGAGCTGCAGCTCGTTGCTCCCATTGTCAGAGCAGGCTGTGCTGGAGGGAGGGCGCTGATAACCAGGCCTGGCAGGGTGAAGTGAAAGAGCATGAAGAGCTCTGTGTAAAACGTTCTTATGTAAGGCTGAGCTGTAGACTTCTGAAAGTAAATTTTGTTCTTGATCTTAAATAGTCTCTTGCTGAGAATCAAATAACTAGAATTGTTAAAGAGGAATGACAATAGCCCCAGATAATAATGAAAAATGTAACATTTCCCAAGGCAATCAATATTGATGTGTTCTGAAACTTAAAACTTTTGTTCCATGATTCCTTCACTGATGATTGTTTTAATTTCCAGAAGATTTCTCTCAGTCCTTAATGAAAAAGGGAGCTGTCTGATTCATGCAGTTTCCCATGACTAGTGTATGTGGGTGAGCATATCTACAGAAATGACAGAAAAACAGAATGTTTTTTCCCCCCATCCCAGGCAGATGACTCTTTCAGAACAGGCCAAATTCATCATCCAAATGGATTTGGGAAAGCTGCATTGTGAGGGGGTAGACTCCAGCTGGCTGCATATCCTCTTGCTTCAAAGATGATCTCCTCTTTAGTTAATCCCTTCTTTGAAGTACAACTGGGATAGTAAGCATACTTGAACTGCATATTTCCCAGAATCTCAATTTGGAATTACATTGTTGTGTCTTTTACCAAATAACATCTTGTATGTAATAGTTCTTCCTTTGCTTGTTCCTTGTGAAGATATTTAGTTCTAGTCCCAGGACTCCACATACAGGATAATTCTTTCCTGGTGTGTACATGTGTTGACTGGCATGAAGCTTTAGGCTTTAATTAGACTGGCCACAAGATCCCAGAAGCAGTTATCCCATAGGCAACTGCCTCAAAGTGAAACCAAAGTTGTTAGCGCTGAGGAACATCATAACTTGAATATATTATAGGCACTAGGAATAGTTTTATTCCATTTTGCTCCTCCTAGATACACTCAACAGCTTCTCACACTATTCCATGTGCATGGTACTACCAATCAAGTGATGCAGCATATTTGGCTTTCATGTCTTTCTCATCCTGACTGTTGATGTATGGATATTTCACTTAAGTACTTTCATTCATGTTGTCCAAGGGTATCAGCACAGTTTTGTCTCTTGGCTGTAAGCATGTTGCAGAGGACTCAATGTTTGTTTATGTAGTTATTTGTATTTAGTGAGAGCTGGACAGACATCCAAAACATCTCTCAGTACATTGGCGGGCATTGCAAAAATGAGAGAGGGATTGTGTTTTTTCTCTATTCTTAACTGATTCTCTCTTCTTTGTACTGACAGTGACCAGACACATGATCTTACGTCCTTAGCATGCTCAAAGTGCTGTGGTATTTCTATCCAAACTGTTGCTGAGGTCCCAGGATCCCCTTTTCCCCCAATGAATGGCATCCTCCAGAACTGAGCTGGTGCCCATCTGGCTTCTGCATCCCTTGTAGAGACTACATTCCCTTCACCTTGGCCTACAGGGAGGCTTCTTAATAAGAACAGGTGAAATTAAGAGTACGTTCATGTAAGAAAATCCAACTCATTTAATGAGGGTAAATCATTACCATGATTCAACGCATGGTAAGTGACAAATTAAATTTAAAAAAGAAAATGGTAACAACAACAAAGCTAGAGAGAACAGCTGGAAGAAATCTTCATGATAAGTCAAAGAGACAAACACTCAGCAGTACTCACAGGTGTGTTCCCCCCTCTGGTCTTTCAGTGCTCTCTGTACATAGGCAGTCTTCAGTGCTATGAATCAACCATTCCTGAAAGAGGTGTATGGGAAGTGATCTTCCAGCAGTCACTGAGCTCCTTCACTGACTTCAGTATACTTGGGTCAGCCCCTAATTGTACAATTCTCTGGGCAGCACAAAAGGGCTGATTTTAGCTGTGTGCAAAGGGGAAAACTGCAATACATGAGTAGGAGGCAGAAGCCCATGTTCTGTTCTTGGCCTTGTCACAAACTCGTACATTGGGCTTCATAGAAAGTCTCTTTTTTGTGCGTTTCCCTATTCTTATAGGGGACAGGGTACTTAAAACTCTTTCAGAAATATTCTAGAAGCAACAGTGTTCAAGATTCACAGCTAGACAGACTGTAAAACAATGGCAGCAGAACAATAGCTCTCACATCCTTCTCTGTTCATAGTTAAACTCCATAGGCAAGGCAGCTCCCACCTGCTGAGTGTTCAGATAGATTCATCTTTGCACATGGTGGTTAAGCATGCTGTTCCCATTAGTGTCAGTGGGAGTTAAATAAGCAATTACAGAACATTAAGAGGAAATGCTAGCCTTTAATCATCCTTTACTAAAAAAAAAAAAAAAAAAAAAGCATCCTGAAACTGAACTAACACACTTCTTTTTAAAGTGGTCACTGACACTCCTCATATGCTTGAAGTTCATCCTTGATTCTGTGCTAGCAAATATCCCTATCCTGGCTAGAGCTCTATATAGCAGTATTAAAACCATTGCTTCTGTGTGTTACAGTTAAAAAATTGACCAAATCTAAATGTGCCTTTTTAGCAGTTCTCCAAACTGCACTGTCTCTGTGTTGGGCACAGAGCTGAAAATGTTTTGCCAAATGTGGATGTCATTAAATGTTCTGTTCTGTAGAAAGAGTTTATTTCTTCAGGAGAGCTTCATACTGGACTTAAAGTTTTGTCTCAATAAAAGTAGGAAATTGTTTCCTGTGTTGGAATGTTGTGTTTAAAGAGCGTTATTCTGTGATGAAATAGTTGAGCTTTTCAAGTAAAGGAAGATTTCATTTCAAAACTGTTACAAGTACTGCAAAGAAAAACAGGAAAAAAAAAAAAGAATAAAATTATGAACTGTCTCTAGTATGGAACTAAGAAAATGTAAGAAAACAAGTTTTCTGCTGGAAAAAAAAGCTTTTGGGTTTGATGCAAATCCTTTTATAGTCTTTTTCTGTTATGCATGAATGTTACGCTTATGTTTTGAAATAATCCCATTGTTTTCCATTTCATACACCATTATTTCTTATGGCTTTACTGGTTATCCTGATCTGCACTTCCACCAAACATGAGTAATTACCTCTCTTAAGAAAAGCCACTGCTCACATAGGACTTGAAGAGTGAACCTTTAATGTTCTTTTGTAAAACATTTGGGTTTCTTGTAGTGCTGCTCAGGGGTTACATGTACATAACCCCTCCCAGCTGAGACCTCGGGATTGGAAATTAGCTCCTGTGTTAAGAGAAGAACTTCCAGGCCTCAGGAGGTTGTGGTAAGGGTCAATAAGGAGTCTCTTACGCATTTCACATAAGTGATGGTGTGGTGTTGGTGGCTGTACGTGGCGGAGAAAGCTGGGGATGGGACAGCTTGGGGAAGTGCTGCTAGCCAGCATTGTGTTATTTGCATCTCCTGGCACTTCGGGAGAACTTGCAAAATTACTGGCTTCCAAATTTTTAAGGCTAATAGTTCAGATTATTTTTCAAAGTGGGAATTTTTTCTTTCATACATTGGTTTGTAGTGATAGACTTCTACTGTGTGTTTTTCCTGTGTTGGACAGCTATCAGGAAAGCTTGCCAGGGGGACACTCTGCTTCCCAACTGTCTTATTTTGAAGGCAATCTTTTGTTCTTTTGTGAAAAAGCCCGACTGTATTAATGCAGTGACAGATTCTCATTAGCACACAGTGCACTGCTCTGCTACAAAAGTGGTGTATCTTAAAAAGACATATCTATAAAAGAGCATGTAAACAATATCCAGGGTTTTTTTTTTAAAGTTGGATGAGAAATATTTTCCATTTCAGTTGAATTGTGTTCTACATTATAGACACTGTTACAGAGTGTCAGCGCATACAAAGGGAAGAAATAGAGTGGCTTCAAACACATATAAAAGCATCACTTCTATTTTTCAAATAAATAAGGACCTGTTTTTGAAGGGTAAGATTTCCAGATGCAGGGGGAAAAATTTATTTGGATGTCAGTGGTTCATTCAAAAGAAAAATAATTTTTGTCTTTAAACTACTTAACCATTATTTTATTTATTAATTTGGCTGTAATTTAAAGTTTATACATTCTGGTTGAAATGCATCTTTTCATTGTTTTGTTTGAATTCAAACACTTCTTCTCAGAAGAGTGGTGAGGCAGCGGAGCAGCTGCCCAGGGCATGGGGAGTCACTGTCCCTGCAGGTGTTGAAGAAGAAATTGGATGCTGCACTGAGTGGCGTGGTTGGGAGCAGTCGCTGGCATAGGCTGGTGGCTGGGCGAGGTGACTTTAGTGGTCTTTTCAACCTGGATGGTTCTATGATTCCATGATAACCAAAATAAATTCTGATCTTTTTTTGGGGGAAAAAAAAAAGCTTCTTTTTTTGATTCAAGCTGTTGTGTTAATTGATTATGATCCAATGCATAAATTGCTTCTCCCAGAGGATGCATCTTGTATTGCGTTTACTTAGAAACAAAACAAAACAAACAAACAAACAAACAGGGTACCTATCCTGAACAAGCTCTGATAACCACAGAAAATGAAGGCTTTCATTAAAGGAATTTGTTATGAGCATTTTGGAGGAGTTCTGGAGCTGTGTGCACATATGAATCCAACTGCCTCCAAACATATGTGCCATCCAACCTACAAGAAATAACATTCTTGCCAATTTTATCTAGATGGGTAGATTGCAGTCATTAGGAAAGACTGGGCCACATATTCTGTTGTTTTAGAAAGCCACCACAGAGGATATTCCAGTATCTGCTGTACTGAGCAGAAAACGTGTTTTCTGTAGGAAATGTTTTTCCTGACAGGGCTTAAACATACCTTTAAAACTTCAAAATATTTTAGGAATTCCACTACAGGAAGAGTTGACTTTATCATTTGAGCATATGTGCAGTTACATGTTGTGTTGTAATTTCACATAAGCATATACATTTCAGCAGTATTTAGTGAAATTGTTGTAATTGCACACAAATTGCTAAGGAGATTGAAAGCACGGAAAATGAAGTCAACTACAGAAAAGCATCTAGAAAAGTCTGATGTCACTGTGCTTTAGTTTTGCTTTACCACATCCAAAGCAAACTGGCTGCCTATTGCTGTTCTATCAGCTGAAGTAGCACGCTTCACATAGCTCCAGCCTTTCAAACTACCATCTGCTAAGACATAATCGTAAGCCCACTGACAAGTGTTTGTCAGAAATCACTTCATGCTAATTGATCTCTTTTCCAACACACTTCAGTAGCTAATTTTTAAGACCCAAGAGCCATCGTTACTCTGCTTTCATCGTCAAGATAGGGACACAGCTGTACTACAGGGAAAAAAGAACTTAAAGCACTTGAAATACAACAGAATCACAGGAGGACAATTTCTAAACAGCCATGTTCAAAATTTGAACTGAAATGAAGCATTGGTCACAGCAACATAATGTCCCATCACCAACAGCTGTGTTCTTTTGCATCTTTAGTAAACTTATTTTGTTTTGTTTGCAGTGAATGAGGAGGTGCAGTGATCATACGAAACCAACACTGTCAGCAATTTTCATTCTTTTCAAGCTTGCCATCTTCCTGATGTGAGTATGCCCAATGATTTGTTGCATTCTGCATCTGCAGTAATTGTGATTTCATCCTTATCTTAATCACTGCTTCTTTCCTATTATTTCTAAGATGTGGTCAGCAGCTCTCTGGGTGCAGAAAGTTGAGTGGTCACTGTCAGCAGTGATGCCTGTTCTTATGAATGCCAATGGAAAATGACGGTAATATGGCAAAATATAGCTTTCATAGTGTTGTGCGGTGCAAAATGGCTGATAAATAATTATTGTAGTATTAGTCATAAGGATGAATCCTCTTGGCAATTTCCATTTTGCCCAAATTCATTATTCCCATCAACATTCAACTTCAGTTTTAACGTTTGTTGGAAAATCTGTCTGCCTGCTGTCCACGTCTAAAGAAAGAAAATAGTTTATTATGGGTTTTGTCCCTGTTGCATCTTTGCAGTCAGTTGAAGAACACCTTGCAGCGCTCAATCTACCGAGTTCTTTGGGACAGCACTGCAACATCTGCAAAAGGGACTTAGCTCTTTTCTGGCCTTTCTTCAGGGAGCAATGTGTCTGTCTGGAGAGATGGCCTGTCCAGTGCTGAGGGAGCATGGCTGATGGCACTTCCATTGTAGATGAGTCTTAGTTAAGTAATCTGCGTGGGCTTGAATTTTGTGTTATTATGTAGCTTATTTCTGAAAGTCATTATCTAGAGTGAATTCCCTCATTCTGAAAATGAGGCACTTGGCAATGTCAGGCATGTTTGTGGTTAAAAGAAAGTCAACACGCAGCAGATAAAGTAGTGTAAATCTTGAAACTCTTCCGGTGAATTGCAAGAAAAGAGGTGTCTATAAACACAAAAAATCCAAACCTGTAATGCTATTACTGTGGTTTTAAGAAATAAGGTGTTGGACCAGTTTTAAGTCCATGAAGTACATTTCTGAAGAAGCCAGAGTTGAGAAGGTTCTGAAAACCGCTTAAATTATAGTAGAAAAAGCACTTCAGAAGCATCCTCTGCTAATAAAGTCAAGCAGTAATAGAAGCAAATGATTTCCAACTGATTTTTCTGATTTTCAAAGATATATTGGTTGCAGTGATACGGCTCCATCTTTGATAGGTGTAGACATTTGGACGAAGAGAGCTCACATGTGAAGCTCCAAAGTAGTTCTTTAAAAGAACCCATGAATTGGATTTGAGTTTCTGAGGGGATGAAGCAATGAAGCTATACAGGTTTGCAAAAGTTCAATTGCTTTTCTGGTTTTATTTGATTTATTTAGGCTTACAATGATAAAATACCTGTCAAAGAACATACTTTATAGCTAATAACCCAAATAATTAACAGCAGTCTGCAGTTACATGGCACAGTTCATCCCCAGATATAAAAGTTGTTTACAAATGAGTTAATCAAGCACATGCAGTAAAAAAATATTGTCTAAGTTTTATGATGGAGAAATGGAAGCCTAACGAGATTAAATTATTGCCATGGTAACAAAAGGAATTTGTGTCAAGAACAGAAATGTATGCAGACTTTTTACTGCCTTATGTACCATTCTTTTTAGACTTTTTTATTTTGTGTCTTTTTATTATTTCTTTCCCATCACTGTGAATCTGTGCTGATTCTCAACCACTTATCCCACACACATCTGATAGACATTTTCAGACTGACAAGCCTTATAAAAAGCATTTTTTTTCATTACATGTAATAATATAATTTGATCTTTTGATACTTGTATTTTAAGGTTGCTTTATAATGAGAGGTAAAGAAAATATTGCTTTAAGAAACCTTAAAGTAGAAACAGTCTGTGCTTTCAAATGAAATCTGCATATATCCACAAATGAGAACTTCGGTCGAGGGGTTTCTCATCCAGCAGTGAGTTAAAGTAGAGATGATGTTTCTTTGGATAGGAGCACTGGATAAAACACTGCTATTTTTCTTTAGGTTTTTAACTTCGGAAATGAATTTCCAGGTGGCATGAACAGACACTGCTCCAGTGAGGTCAGTGGCGCACAACGAAGTTCTGGTCCAAACTATCAGGTGAGTTTGTATCCTACATCAATTTCTCTGGACAGATGCTTTTTCTTCATAACCTCACAGTTAAAATTAAGAGCCGCCCTGACCTGAGGAACTGCCTGCTCTTATCTGCAATAACTGGCAGCCATCAGGCTCGCACTTTGGAGATCTGAAGCAACAGCTCAGCAGAATTTCCCCCAGCAATTTATTTCCCACTGCACAGCAGCCCTGCTCTGCAGGGGTCACAGGCTGACTTACATATGCAGTCTTCAGCAGCCCTCAGCCGTGCAGCTTCTCTGAGCCAGGGTTGTGTGTTACAGCAGTCTTTGAGAAAGGCATTTTGATGTTGATGTTTAAGCCACCTGCATAGGGACTGCTGTGATGTGGCTGCCTGTGAGGTGCATGCTATCTTGATCCCCAGCCTGGATGAATTGCACACGTGGGATTTGTTTCACCATGGTGTTCCTTCCATTAAAAATCAGTGAAATATCAAAAGAGAACAAATTAATACTTTTTAATGCTAACATTTGGAAGCTAAGCAGGTTAATCATGTTGTTTGAGATCTAAGGCAGCCCTCTTGTGGCTGTTTCTGTTTTAAAGCAATTGTGGCATTAAAAAAAAAGCAAACAAAAGACAACAAAAAAACTCAACAGCAATTTAAATAGCCATTGTTTGGAGGAAAAATGGTGGCACGTCCAGGAGCAGCTGTGCAGAACACCATTCTACATGCCTGGCTCCAGCAGTGACAAAGCATGCTGTATGGAACATAACCTGTTCTGTCCCAAACCTGCGACATTGATCTTTTCCTTCTGAACTGCTTCCCACAGAGCTCTGCACATTCTTGCTGGAGCATCCTAACCTTTCTTGTCTATTGTTAGTTGCTGCCTGTCCTTAGCTCCTGTAGTGATGTCCAGTCGCCTCATCTCTGCTAAATACCCAATTATAAATACCCAATTGTAAAATACAAACATCTTCCAACTGCTTAGCTTAACCTTACTTACTTTGTTTGGAATTTAAACCTTACTGGACCTGTGGCAACTTTACTTTCAGAGTCTTTATCTGAATAGCCACAGTAGAATCTGCTCCAAAAGGACACAATCTGCTTCTAGCAGACACAACAGTAAGCAGGAGCAAGGTTTCAGCACGGAACGAGCCGTGTTGCTGCTGAGCATGAGGCTGCTGGGCAGTCTCATTTGCCACTATTTGAGGGTGAATTTGTTCATGCAGACAGGATAACAAAATTCTCTCTTTTATCAAAGAAGGTGTGTGTTCAAACTTGTACCAAATAGGGAATGGCACAACCTAAACCTGATGTACTTCCTACCACGGATAATTTGGCATCTGTGTAAGTTACCCTCCAGGCTGTGCAATATTTTGCTGGTATGTCTGCCAATGACATGAGAACTGGCTTACCGAGCACGTTCTGCCTGCCCTTTCCCTGCCAAGGAGCCATGTTTAATTGGCAGAAATCTGCGTTTGTGACTCCAGCATGGCTCTGCGCCCGGTTCCTCAGCCCAGGATCCTCCCAGTGAGCCCAGACCGCCGGCCCGCCCCGCAGCGCAGCGCAACGGCCCGCCCGCCGCCCGGCAGCCAATGGGGGCGGGCGCTGCCCGTGACGTCGGCGCGGCGAATTTGAAATTTGTGCGGGCTGAAGCGTAGCGGAGCGGGCGGTATGGCCGGAACGGGACTGCCGGGCGGGAGCGTCGCTGGGCTGCAGGAGGGCGCCGAGGAGGCGAAGCCAGGTGAGGTTCGAACGCCCTGGGGCGCGGGGGCTGCGGCTGCCGCTGCGGCGCGTGCGTTCGCGCAACCGTTTGCGCGAGGCGTTGCTGCCGCGGCTGCGGAATTCGGGCTCTGAGGAATAAATTCGCGTGCGTAGTGCAGGCACGGCCTGCCGGGATCTTTGGTAGCACTTCTGAAGGAGTACTTGAAGGTTAAAATCGCCTTATAATTTTCAGTGTATGAATTTCAGCGTTTTTGTGGTGCACTGCGAGATTTGTTAGGGAAAGCAGGCGTGTGACGGATCTCGGGCCGAGCAGGGGTTGTTTGGGAATAGAAGAGAGAGCGATGATTGCGTGGACCTGACGGCCTGTGGGGTTTGCTTTGTTCCCACTGCTCCCCCAGCTCCCACCCAGCAGGATGAGGACACCTGCAGCGATTATGGAAGCCGTGACAAGCCGGGCACTGCCCTGGGGAGGACTGTACCGGATGGGAGTGCGCTTTTTCCTGATATTTTTCGCACGGATCATCTTTTGTTTTATGAGCGATTTAAAGCTTACCAGGATTACATTTTGGGTAAGTGATTTTAGTAGGGAAAGAGTATGTGGCAAGGTTTCTTAAGACTTCTGCTCTAAGTGGAGTCAGTTCTGCCTGAAACGCTCACTCTTGATAGCGAGGACTGGAACACAGATGGGGTGTGTGCCATCAGTGCTGGGCTGTCTGCTGTCACCTCAGCTGATGGGCCCAGGAAGTAATGGCTTTAACATGAGTAAATGTGAAGGTGTGAAAGGAAAAGCGCTAATGCTGGGCCCTGTGCTTGGTTTTATTGATGTTATTAGAACTTTTCTGCGTGTGGTGAGACGCCTTGAGATAAAGCACAGACTCAGCAGCATTGCAGCTGAAACCTTCTGTGCTTTTCATTTTTCACTGAGGACTTTTCATTATTTTCTTACATAAATGCACTGCCTTCCTTTTCATTTTAGCTGACTGCAAAGCTTCTGAGGTGAAGGAATTTACAGCTGAGTACCTGGAGAAGGTCCTTGAGCCGTCGGGATGGCAGGCTGTTTGGCGCACTAATGTGTTTGAGGTCCTCGTGGAGGTAAATGGAATGTGGTTGTTCAGGCATTGGTCTCCCACTAATGTCATTTATCTCTCTGACAGGCAGGTCACTTTCTATGAGATTTATGAACTGCTAGAAAATAGTATGGTTTTTTGTATGTAATTGCCAATGAGGACTAAAGCAATAGGAATTTGTTTCAAAAAAATCCTTATTCTTGAACACCATTTTTGTACACTGCTGTGCTATCTATACCTAAAAGCCTGAGGTTGGAACCTGTAATCCAAATACTTGTATTGGGGACTGTTATGGCAGTGAGGCACTGCTGCTCAGAATGAGCTCTTCAGGGCTGCAGCAAGTCACAACTCCAGAAAATTATGCACTAGGTAGGCTTCCTATTTTTTTTTTTAAATTAATTAATTAATTTATTTATTTTGCTTTATCCCATAGTTCAACCTTGGAATTTAGCTGTCTATTACTTAAAGCTTACTTCTGCTTTTAAAATACAGCATTTTCAGTGAGACAGTTGAATTTTGTTTTCGAGACACAATTGTGGATAAACTGGTGTTGGTATCTTGAGAATAAGCTGCATCTAGTTCCATAAAGTTGCTGTGGTCAGTGTGTCATCTGTGGTTTTTAGTAGAGCACGATCGCTATTTGCGAGATAAATTTATCGGTGCTAAAGCAAAATATTTGTACAGTGTTCGTTTGCTGTGTGCTAGAGCACTGCATAATCACTTACCTTTTCTTGAGCTTCTCAAGAACTGGGCAAATAATTTTGAACCTCAGAGTGGCAATATAAAGCCTGAATGATGTCCCTGTGTGTAGCAAAAATACACCATATGGGTTAGTTTCATAGATCCTCTCTAGTGTCTGAATATTTCTTGGGAGGACTGCTTAAAAGGAAGCAACGTTCTCAAAGGGATCCTTGAAACAAGGAGGAGTCCAAGTTGGTATGGGTGCACTGTGAGGTTAAGCCTGGTGGGCACAGGAGGGATAAGTGCTTTGTCCAGAGCTGGCTGCTGGGGTAGTTTTCTCAGTCACCAGGCTGTGGTCACTTCTAAGTTCTTCCTATCATTAACATTCTTCTGTCTAATCGACTTTGATACTAACAGTAGCTCATGTAGACCTGCTGGAGGATTGCAGGTTTGGGATCTTTCTTTTTTAGGTCTACCAGTATCTGAGTCTTTCATATTTGTGCAAACCTGGGATGTTTAATCAAGCTGGAACTTGTATTACATGTTTTCAGAAGGGAGGAACTTCATCTTTTGATCTTTTCAGCAAAATTAGTGATAAAATAGTTTGCTGATGAACTCATGGGATGGTTTGTATCTTGTGGATGCTTTGAAGAATGAACCATAGAAGAGTCTAGGAAAACTGTGAGGCATGGATTTGTTTGAATCTGAAGATCCTATTTTTTGTGTTTTAAAACCAATTTGAGAAGCAATTTACTGGCCTTGGATAGGTGTTATGAGATTTTTTATTTTTTTTTTTTGAACCTGGTTTTGAATGTCAAAGAGATTACTCCAGATCTTTTGATTTTTAGGAGTTTATTTCTGGGATTATCGTTTCGTCTGACCAGATTGCTGTAATACGTACTGTGTGTTGATCTGTGTGGGTCAGCTGGCACTTAGTGAGGTCTGCTGGGTTGTGCACATCATGTGCACCTTCCTCAGCCGTTTCTGTGGTTCTGCATAGAGAAATTCTAAGAGCTATTCATTCCAACAGGTGGTTGATGTGGAGTACTCAGATCTGAAGGCAGTTGTGCAGCTCTGTGAGCCTTTCCTGTGCGAGTCACAGGTTAGCACCTTTACGTTGGAATGCATGCAGGAACTCTTGGAGCTGAAGGAGCGTCGGATACCGCTGCAGGAGCTGTGGGTTGTGTATGATGAGTCGGGAGAGTTTGATCAGACAGCACTAGCTGTGGAGCATGTCAGGTAGGAAACTGCTTTAAGGCTAATTCTTGTCTTGAGCAATTGCACTCTGGTTGTGTGCTGTCCTGAGTTCTTGTGGCTAGACTGGCATCCCCACGTGTCTAGCTTTCCACATTCAATATTATGACTGGTACCACGAAGGCTATGGGGAGAGGAAATGTGTTTGCCTTTGGTAGCTGAAGGCAGTCACACAAAAATGGGGTGTATTTATCTGAGAAGAGACTCTTTCTGCTGGCCATTGCTCAGTAGCAGAGACCTGAGCATGTATCATAGAGGTGGCAAACTTCTTGTGGAGAAGAAGAGCTTAGTGGAAAGATGCCTGGCCAAAACTGAATAATCAGAGAGCCACAGAATCTTGTGCAAGTCTTCTTTTTAAATCCAGATTATACTCGCTCAGTCTCTTGATGGAAGTCAGAAGGACTCGGGCTGTTATGGATTTTAATCCAAGAAATACAAATTAAAACTCTTCATATAAAAAACCAACTGTTGTGTCTACTAAATGGCTTATAGGAGGGTGATGTGGAATTGGAGAAAGAATGTTTTCATTTGCATTCTGTAACCTATTATGTCTGTATTTTTAGTGCCACTGTCTCTGCTTGTTTAAATGTGGCCTCTTTTGTGTTTAAAAGCTTACTTTGCTTCAAAAGGTTCTTCTACGAGTGCATCTGGAGGACCTGGGATGAGGAGGAGGAGGATGATTTTGATTACTTTGTGCGATGTGTGGAGCCTCGACTGAGACTGTAAGTGTAACAGTTCTTGTGTTAATGGGTGGGACCACAGGAAAGGGTGCTGTGGGAATAGTGGTATGCATAAATCTCCAAGGAATGTTTTCACTAGTGAATTAAAGCAAGCCTGTTCTAGTAGCAGCCACTGTCTGATGCTCTGTTTTGTTACAGAAGAGGGTACAACTGAAGTTGCTGCTTTATTTCTGAACCCTTGTGTTTTCCTGTAATCCCTAACCTCCCATCAGATGGCGCTCCAAATCCAGCTATTGCCTCCTTGGACTTGCAGGAGTGACTAATGTAACGCTATCTATAGCAGGCATGAAATGCTGTCATACCTTTAGGCATAGAATAGGAACCAGAATGGAACAGAATGTAAACAAAAACTCATAAATCATTTATACTGAAGAAGGATTATGTGCATTTCTGTTATCTGTGGGGTTAGCTGGCATTAGGTTTTCTGAAGGTGAGTTTTACTTTTTTAATGCCATCTGTCTATATGGAAATTGAGCAGTGCACGAGGACACAATCTGGTTACATGCTGGAGGGGGTTAAATAACCCAAGCACACTTCTGTTTTCAACATAGCATAACTGAGCATGAGTTTGTCATTCAGGTGCAAGTCTGCTATGATGCTTTGGAACTAAATCAGCTATTATTTACAGCTAACCCTGGAATGCTCTTCAGAATGTAGTGTGTGCTAGAATACAGTGTATAGCACAAGCTTTACAAAGGAAATTAGTATCATTACCTGTACTCTGAAGGTGGCTGTGGGTCTCTGTTTCTAACAGGACACAGTGAGTTTTGAGGATTCTGATATGCTTGGATTTCTAACAGATCATACAAATTAGAGGGAAATTAGAAATTGTAAATGTTTGTGAAGTGTTTATAGTGTGAGCTTGCAATGCATGGCTATTCTGTTGTTGAGGTTTTGGATCTTTATGAAGTCTTTGCATGGAATTAACCAGAATGCAATGGTATGCCAGGAGAGATTGTTTTCATCTGTGAATGACCTTAGAGTTGGTTTATTTGGGATCCAAAATGTTTTAAAAAAAAAAAAAAAACACCAAAAACTTCAAGTAGACGTTATCTTTTTTCCCACACTGCTTAATGCGAAGTCTCTCCTCCAAACTATGTTGATGTGAGTGCCATCCTGTGTTGTGATTGAAGTCCTCATGTGTTGACTCTAAAGCTGCATGGAAACATGTGATGCTTTAAACTTTACAGATCTCTGGTGTGCACTCTTTCAATCAGAACCGATAAATTCATGTGTGGTGGTAGGATGTAATACTGTTTTTTTTGAGGCAAGTAATATGAATTGTTTAATTGAAGCTTGGGAAAAAAAAAATCAAGATCAAGTTTTATGCATTTTCATAGTGACCAGCCCTAAAATGAAGTATGCATTTCAGGACCAACCTACATTTAACTCTTAGTTTCCATCTAATATTTTATTTCTACATTGCTATAAATCCTTTTTTTCATTTAATCATGCTGCGTTAACTTTCTGCTGCCTCTGATTGCATTGCCAAAATCTTGTGAGTCTTTTTCTTTATATCCTTTTTATTGTAACTGCATACTTATTTACTTCTCTGATTATAGTTTTTTTTTCTTGCTCTTTTCTGAATTAAATGCACCACTTAAAAATAATCTTTTGAACTTTGAAGATTTGCCCTTATTTCATTCCGCCTCTTCAGCAGAGTTATTTATGCTGTGTTAAGTTGGTTCTCTACAAAAATGAAAATATTAAGTCTTGTTTTGTTTCATGTTATTAATTATTGTCCAGCATTTCTTTTTCTTTTTTAGTGACTGTGATAAGTTCTATGTGACTGCGTGGCACTGTCTAGTTGGCAAATATCTTAATCTTAACGCAACTTCAGGCTGGCATTTTCTACCCTGTAATTTCATTTGTAGAAGATACTTCTGGGGTGACACAAAATTTCCTGTGCAGTACTTTCACATCTTCATCTCGTGCAGATACTGCCTTATTTGTTTCTGGGATTTTGTCCAGGTTATTGTTTAGGTTGCTGCTGATACACACTTCACATTATGGGCTTATTCTTGTTGTTTAGACATAGCTTTCTCAGGCTTTCCAATAAATGCTTGAGAAGTAGGCTAATTTTGATTTCTAATGGATTTAGGAGTTGCTTTTTTTTTTTTTTGTAACTGTACCATTTCTTTTAGAATATGTTTCATATAATTGTTACCTATATGCCATGAGAGATCATTTAGAGAAGTAAGTAAATATTTGTATGTTCTGAGGGTTTTGGTTTGATGCAGACTGCAAAGAATTTTAACTTCAGTACTAATACAGGGCGTCTCAGATTCTCTCTGGGTTTGTATTTGATCTTTCAAAATTGGAAATGAAAGTATGCTGATCTCTGGCTCTGAATTGCAGGCATTATGACATCCTCGAGCACCGTGTGCCTTCTGGTCTTGTTGCTGATTACCACAGCTACTTGTCTCAATGTGAAGAGCTCTACAGGAAGTTTTTAAATGTGAGGAACAACATATCAAGCAGTGATTCAGACTCTGAAATGGAAAATGTCTCCATGGTGGAGGGATTAAAGTTGTATGAGAAAATAGAGCACTTGAAACAAAAACTAAAACTAATTGAGAATCCTCTGCTGAGGTACTTAGCGGGTTTAATGGAAGGGGAGCCCTGATGGGGAAACCATGTGTAGAATGTTCTTCACTGAAGGCTTTGTTCCTTGTTCTAGGTATGTATTTGGTTACCAAAAATACAGTGGTCTCCAAGCTAAAGGGCAGAGACCAACAGGTATCAAGATCACTCATGTTGTGTCCGCAACTGTGATGGCGAGTCTCTTGCAGTCTTTGATAAGGGACAGACTTTGCCCTGAGTCTTGTGGTGAAGAACTAGAAATACAGGTAAAGTAACAGCAATTCCCTGCTCACCCATGATTTTGTCTACTCAAGAAACAATACAAAAGAATCGTGTACATGAAAGACGATACACTTGTACAGTACCATTTTTGAGTCTGAAAACACCACTGTAATTTAATAAGACAAAGTTGCAAGTAATTTCTCTTAATTTGTTTGCTGAGTAATCTGTGTGAGCAGTTTCCTTCCAACGTGTAAGAAATAAACCTGTAATAAATGTGCAAAGGAGTAATACTCTAATATTAGATAGCTCTGTATTTTGAGTTGCTGATAACAATTTAAGGTTTCAAGAAGGAAATGCCATTCTATTGCTATGGTTCTGCATAGGAAACTTGCTTAGGAAACTTATTTAGAGCAATTATTTAGTGACTTCAGCTAGGATTTTTAGCACTTCAGCATAGTCTGTCAAACAGAATAGTCTGTAGTCCTTGGGCCCAAATGAAATTGCTTACTGTATTCTAATCATGTTCATGAATTGCAGGTGGGCAAAGCAGACCCAAACAGAGCATTCCCTATTAACTCTGGGGATATAAATCAGATTTTCTCACTTGGCAGTTGAGTAATTTTCACAGTGCTTGCCCTAGAATTTGCCAGGACGCAATAAACTCGAAGTTTTTCTGTACTATTTGTTTCCTGTTATGTGGAATTGCTCAGAGGATATCAGCCTGCACTTTTCAGGTACTGAGGTCTTTTTTTTAGGGAAAAGAACCATGAGGACCTACTATTTGCCACTGTGATGTCTGAACTCTGTTCTGGAGTGACTTGCTTAGAAATAGGGTTCAGCATGTTTGGACCGACTCAAATCTTATTGCTGAGTTCTTTGTTTTTATTGACTTTTCTTTCCCGTCTGCTATGTGCTGCTTCATGTAATTCATGGCAAGTCACTTGAAACAGAATTCACATGTTGGCCTGAAACCCAGGCCATACTGAAACCTGCTTTCCAGTGCATATCCTCTTCAGTCTGCCACTGCCCCAGATTTCTCATGGGATGGACGTAACACAAAGGAATGCTTTAAGGCTGTTTTTGTCTAGAGTGCTATGATTGTGGAATTCCAAGTAGAAACGGCCTGTTACTGGTGCCGTTATAAAGGATTTCTTTCAGGCAAAGGCAGCAACGTTTAATTAAAGAACAAATTTAAGGGCATAAATATGCCTATTTTATAGCATTTTTTCAGGAGTTGATTATGTTGTTTGTCTCTTACAGTTCCACAATGATCCGCTGGCAGCTGTAAATGCTTGTTATGAAGGAGACACAGTCATCATCTGTCCTGGTCATTATGTTGTGGATGGCGTGTTCTGCATTGCTGATTCTATTGAAATGGAAGGTAGAAAGCTTGCTGAGAGAGTCCAGGGTCCTAAACTAGCTATGCACAAAGATTTTTTTTTTTTTTAATTTGGAGAAGCTTGACTTGGGTATTTGCTTTTTACTTTGGAGTACTTTCCTGTTTCTGCTTGTAGGGCTGCCTGTGGTGTATGGTGTTCTATTAACAACAGTTATTCCTGCAAATAAGCTTAAAGTTTTGCTGATGAATAGTGAATTTGCTGTTTTCTTCTGTTTGACTGAATTATATAGGTACTACATCTAGTACTGTTACCTATGGATCTAGATTTTGTACCTGTATCTGTATCCAGCAGAAACACGATTGTATGTTTTTACATCTGACAAGCATAGATCATTCTGAGAAGCTTCATTTTGAGTACTTAGTGGAGGTTCTTGTTGTCCTTTGCATTCTCACAGACCTAATGCACTTCATAGAGGTGGTCTGAGACTCACTGCCAGATAGCACTCATCAATACAGAGGGGAAAAAGCCAAGTTCTGTCAACTCAGTTTATGGTATTTGTTGTGCCAGCTGTGCGTATGGGCTGCTGATGTAAATCTGTGCATTATGTGATGTACCTAGATAGAAAGAGCTATTGATTTAGTCTCTGTTCTGTAGAAGTGGACACACCATATGTGATTCTATTTTTCTCTCCAAGTATTTGTTTCAAATACTCCTGCATTGTCTAGGTTATGCTACTGTCTTTTCCTCATAATTCTTAGTTTCCCAGTGCAATTTCTCTGCTTCAGGCTTGCATGCTGCTGTAACGTAATAGTCTGTGTATCACCGGGGCTTGTGCAGCTGTTCATGTTCTTCTTCGGCTGTAGTTTTATCTTGTCAAAACTTCATTATGGGAAAGGCTGGGAATTTAATTTCCTGCTGCTTGGGACTGTATTTTCCTTGCCCTTCTCTTATGAATATCACTTTCTCTTTTGCTCTTCTCTTGTATGATTTATATAGAGTTGTGTGCTGGTGGACAGTGGTGGTTAAAGGACTTCAAACTGCTTGATTTGCTTGCAAAAATTGATTTGTTCTAAAATTGTGTGGACTGGAGTTTATGACAACTTCTCTCATACTTTTGAGGAAACAGTAATGCAAATGGTGAAATAGCACTCCCATTAAAGAATGAGGTATGCTATATTAAGAAGCAAGGCATGTAAATGTGTCTTTAGTACAAACTGCACTCTGAATAATGAATATGTCAGGGTACTTAATCTTCTTATATGGACTTCTGTTAAAGAAGTTTTTATAGCAGTAATAGCAGCTGAAAACATTTGAAGTAGGAGCATCAAGAAAGAAGTTGCTGGCACTAATCTGAGTGGCTGGATATAGCTGCAATGAAGTTGTGACTCATCAAAGATATGATATTGCTTTGCTTAGTAGTGGTGGTATTTTTTTCCATGCATGTGCAAACCAGTGCTGTGGTTGAAAGTGTGAGGAAAAGAAATACTTCAGAGGACTGGGGAAGGTTAAAGCTGTAACACAGGAAATTATATTAAGGACAACTTAATCACTTGGTGAAGGTATGCAGCAAAGGTACCAAATAACTTTGCAGCTTGTACAATAGTTGAAGTTGGAAGAGAAGCTGAACATCGATCCTAATACCTGTGATCAGAGTTATGGGATGACAGTTGCTGTTAGCTCCTGTAAAGTTGCTTAACAGGGTGTACAACCTTGAGCTAGCTATGTATTGAACAGTGCTTGATGGCAGGTGAATCAATTTCTCTCTATTCCTTATCTTTTAAACAGCTTCTTTACTGCTAGAGCTGCTGCTTTGTAGGTGAGGCAGGCGAAAAGCTTGGTTAGAAGATCTTTGGGTAGTTTGGACAATTTTTCTTAAAACTCTTGCCATGAATGATAAACAACCTCATTCTTTGGGGTATATAGCTAAACAGGATCTGCCTCTTGAAGTCCCAGGGTGCACTTTCTTTCCATACTGAAGTAAACTGCCCCTTGCTACCTCCTCTCCAGGAACCATAGAAAAAGATTACTAGCTATTGTAGTGTGCTGAAGTATCACCAAACTGCCTTCAGTTGCTGTCTCTAAAACTTTCTCTCAGCTCTTGTTCAGAAGCTTTTTTTCAACCTTTCTACTTGCACATTATTTATTTATGTACTTGGTTAAAAGCTAGCATCCTGTATGGGCACTTCTTATCTAAGCTTTTTTGCGTGTTCAGAAAATGATAGGACTCATACTGCTTTAATAGATGTTGCATTATTGCTTTCCTTATCATGATTCTTGCCAGTGACAAGCAATAGAAGCTTTACATGCTCATAAATTTCCCTTTGGGTGTTTGAATGCTGACAAGTGTGGATGGCTTTAGTAAATCAGTGGTGGCATAGGCTTTTGAAAGTTCCTTTTTAATCTGGAAGTCCATATAACACATAACACAGGAACGTGTTTTGACCCAGGTTTCATTCAAACAGTAAAGCTGAGTGAAACTTAGGACTATAGCATGAATTCCTTTTGTTTCCTTGCACTGTGGTAGTGACTGCTTCCTCAGAGCCCCAGCTTGCTCTGCTGTGCTCATCCGTTTTGAAAGCCAACTGCAGGTTCTCATGTGGCCTTTGTTACTGTACCTCCCTCCAGAGTATTGCAGCCTTGGGGAGTGAGGACTTGGATCTCAGTGAATGTGATCTCTGTTACACATCTGTTCAACTGGCAAAAATAATTTGGCATTTGGTGTCATTCAAAGAGGGTGATTTGGAATTCTGGGTGATTTAATTCATTGGACTGTAGTGCAGAAGGGTGTAAGTTGAGGCTTGGCCAATGGGTAGAAAACTATTTGAGATTATCGAACCTCAAGTTCTAAATCCTCTTATTTGATGTGAATATCTGCCTGTGATTGTTACCAGTTGCTCATCAAACTTTCACCCCTGCTTTAAGGCTATGGCCTGCCAGATGACATTGTGATAGAAAAGCAAGGGAAAGGAGACAACTTCGTGGACTGTACAGGAGCCAATATAAAGATCTCCAATTTGAAGTTGGTGCAACATGATGCTGTGGAAGGGATTTTAAGTAAGTATAAAACCACTTTAATGTTCTTATGAGTCTTCTGTGACTTTCTTTTCATTTTTTTAAATGAATCCAGTACACAGAGCTTACTGGTTTTAACTTTCAAGCTGTTGTAGCACTCAGGCTTAACTTTTGGGTAAGATAACCTTGGATGAGATAACTTGACCTCTCTGCTCTTGGGTTTTGCAGCAGTAGGTCAGGTTTCAGTGTGTCAGGCTGCGTGGAAAAGGAAATAATTTCTCATGCTACAAAGAACTCCCAACACTTGACAGCTCTTTGCTGAGGGTTGATATGGACTTCAGAAGTAGCACAGACCTTTGTTTTCTGACAGCACACTTAAACTGAAACTCAGAGAATCCCAAATTGTATCCATTGAGTTTGGCCATGGCTGTTTCTCTTTGTAGAAGGTATTAATTAATACTTAGCCTTGGCAAGCATTTGTTTTAAAACATGTTTTGTTAACACCTGTATATATGTATCTAATAACTTATTAATACAAAAGACTTTTTAGAAGGTTAAAAAAAAAACAAAAAAAAAAACTGCTGGCACTAGAAAAACAAACAGTGACTAACCAAACAAAAAAAAAACTTCAAGGCAAATCCTTTGATTAGTGCTCATTTGTAGTGTACCTGCTTATCCTGACAAAATACCATGAGCTCAAACTATGCCTGAGCAAATCAGTAAAACTTGCATAAGATGTTATTTAAATGGTCATTTTGACATACTGTAAAAAATATTGTGAATCTATCTACCTGTAGGTTTGCTTTTGCATGTATGATTCATTTAACAGTGTTTGTTGTGTGTGTGTGTGTGTATGTAGATGTTCATCAAGGGAAAACAACTTTAGAGAATTGTGTATTACAGTGTGAAACTACAGGCATAACTGTACGAACTTCAGCTGAACTATTAATGAAGAACTCAGATCTGTATGGTGCCAAGGTAGGAAATAGCCAGTTAAAAATTTGTTTATAAATTTCAATAGAGTTGTACTAGGCAGGGATACTCTCAGTGAAGGGGTGGTTTCTTTCCCTCTTGTGAGAATCTTTACAGGTTATCTTGAACATCTGTGTGTTACATTAAGAGATTGTTCCCAGGGATCTTATGGTCTTCAGTAGTACCCAATGAAGTATCTCGTGCAGGGGCTATCTATGAAACAGTGATTACTGCATTGTTGAACTGATTCATGTCCTGCTGTATCTTTAAGGTGATTTTCTGTGTTGGTTTTTTTTTCCCCCTGCCTATAAATAACTCATTAATCCTAGTTTGGCAAATTAAGTGACCTTATCCTTCTGACAGATATGATATGATATCCTTCTGACAGAATTGAACTCCTATTAGCACACTTGGGAGGATGATAGGGCTTTGAATGTTGAGGTGGATGTCTAAAGAGCAAGAAAGCAATAAAAGGATGCATAGTCGTTCTTTGCTAGTAATTTTATAGACTAGCAACAGTAGCATTACTTGTGGGACTTCCATGTTTGATACTGCTGTTCAAGTTAACAGAGCTGTGAAGCTTCACAGCTGGAGTGGTGCAGATAAATGAATGAGCACCAAGATCAACCATGGAGATGTCATGCCAAATTGTCAGCATTCCTGAACTATTTGTGAACTGCAGTGGGTTTTGTCTCGTAGGGTGCTGGTGTGGAAATATACCCAGGTAGTACGTGCACCTTGTTGGACAACGGCATACACCACTGCAAGGAGGGAATACTCATAAAGGTCAGTTGAAGGCAGAATGCACTTTTTTCTTCAACTTAATAGCACACAAACTTATAGCTGTCAGAATTGGTGCAGATAACTTGTGTTTAGCTTGACTTATAACCATGCTTTCTGATAGTGGAACTCTTATGTATTACAACTTATGATGGTGGTACTTGTTTGCCTTGGGTTGGTACAATGAAGCAATGTTTTGTTTCTTATTTGCCAGAAAGAGATCTTTTGCAGTATTACTTGCATACACTGAAAACATTCTAGCCAATGCAGAGAGCTAATTCTGTCTAAAAGTGAAATGATTTGCATCCCATTGGGTGGACATAACAAGTTGGATTTCTATTTCCTTTCTATAGAATTTCTTAGATGAACATTATGACATCCCCAAAATAAGCATGGCCAATAATGTGATCCATAATAATGAAGGATATGGTGTGGTCCTGGTAAAACCAACTGTTGCTTCTGATGTAAAGGATGCTTCAGCAGAAGGAACAACAGGTATCTTTCTCTCACTTCATAGAAGTAAATAATAAAAAAAGAAACAAAAACGCTTAAGCCTAGTGTACACAAGTTTTTTTGAATTCCATAACTAGGAAGTGAGTCTTTCAAAAACTTCTTACAATGTCTGTTTTGATTTAGTTGGAATGTATCTCTGTAACTATCAGAACAATGAAATTTCCTGAATTAGACTTCCTGCAGGTAAATACTGTAAATATCTGTGCTCTGTGCTATGTGTACACTTAGATTATTTTTTTTTTTAAGTCCTTAAGCATCTAATCTATACTTCCCACTAAGCAAAGCCTGTATAACTACCTCAATCTTACAGAAACAAGAGTGTTGATCAGCAAGAAAGCAGATGTGACTTCTGTTATAGCTCTTCTGGTTCTTAGTTCTCTGCTCCATTTTTCCTTTCAGCACTAGAGCTGAGACGTGCTGGTTAGCACAGTCTTGCAGCACAGTTGTTGTTTTCTGCAGTAAATAAAATGTGACAATTGTATTTCTCTTCATATGTCTTATTTGAGAACTGCCAGTCGCAAGTATGGTATGTAAACACAGTCTAATATCACTGTTACTTGGTAGCTTGAAGTCCTTTTGAGAGGAAACCTTTTCATATGCTGTATTTGACATGTATGGTTGTCACTAAACAACTACCCAAATGTGTGGGGTATGCAAATGTTACAATTGAAGAAGACTTCATTCTGGTAGTTTTAACTGATTTGGATATTTTGCATGCTTGGCAATGATGTTCTCATTGTTCCCTGATCTAGGGGATGCACAGTCTACCCAGTCAAGTGATGAGAGAGCACATGTAGAGGGCTTCAGACAAGAACAACTACCTGAGTGTGTAGCTGATGAATTGGAGCTTTATAAGCAAGCTGAGATTTCTGAAGGCAATCATGAAATTGTAAGTGAACTTGGTGCTGCTTCTGCAAAGAAGAGTCAGATGCACAGGAAAAGGCTGAGTGAACTGGGAATCACAGAAGCTGACGACAACTTAATGTCACAGGAGATGTTTGTTTCTATTGTGGGCAATCAGTTCAAATGGAATGGCAAAGGAAGTTTTGGTACTTTTCTCTTCTGACAGTCCTGATTCCTAGTGGCATTGTAATAAGATTTGCACAAGCTGTTTTTTTCACTGCTACTTTCTGAGGAGGTAACTTCCACCAGCTTTCCATAATGTTAGTAAAATATTTATTAATTATATATATATATACACACACATATATGCAGCATGTGAAAACAACTTTCTTTGTGCAAGCATGGGCAATGCTGGTAGAAAAGAGAACTGTGCTAATCTATGGACTTGCTCTTTGCTAGCTGTCATTTTTTGTTGTTTTTTTTTCTTCTTTTTGGTATATTTATTTAACTCCTTTGGTTCTTTTTTAACATATAAATAAATCTTTCTACAAACAAAAAGTTTGTCATGGAAGAATGGAAAACAGCTACTCAGCAATTGGTGGTACATCTTCCTCCATAGTATTTTTTAAAGTGCTGTTAGCCTCTACATCCCTCCTGTAAGAGAATGATAGACTTAGTTTTGTGTGCCAAACAGAAGCTGGTGAACTGTTGCATGAAATGTAGTAGTTGGCTGCCGTGCTTTGCTTTAAGAATTTTTTAGAGAAATTGGCATCTGGAAGGATAGCATCGTTCAGTCTTCTTTGGAAATAAGCTGGCACGCAGCAGCAGCTGCCACTGCCTGTGTACCTTTGACATAAGGAGGGATGGTGTCTAACTAAAACTCTGAATAAGAAATAAAAACAGATGTTTCTATGGTTAGTGTTATTCTACTATATCTTTCAGCACATTATTCTAAAATGTTTGAAACTCCTATGCCACATATAGCAGCAGATCTCTTGGAAATAAAAGGGAAACTAAAAAGGAAAAAAACCAAGAGCTTTGCATGAGATCTCATCAGCATACAGCTATGGAGCATTTGGTTAAAAAAAAAAGAAAAAAAAAAAAGCATTTCAGTGACTCACCATTCATTACAAATTAACTGGAGATGAAATTTGGCTGAACTGCCTGCCCCAGGACTCTGCCTTTTCAGTGCTTCTCATTCCTTATAAATATAAATCCAAATACCTTATTTAAGCTTATATTGCCTTCGGGAGTTGTATTTCCATACATCAGTTCAAAACCAGTTCTACATGTTTAAAAAACAATAAAAAATCCCAAGTGATTCAAGGTGGTGCTGTAAAACACAGGATGGTGTTGAGAAGAAGGAAGGTGCCAGCAAGAGAATTTCGGAATAACTTCTGCAAGTAACTTAGCAAGTATATACCTTCCCTTGCACTGTAGAGGGTTGCTTAAGGTGGAGATGAGTTGTCTACTCCAGGTTTTTCACTCCACCCACTTCTGAAACTTCAGTGGGAATCAAAATTCTCTTGAGTCTATAACTTGTTTTAGTGTGAGCAATAGGTAGAAAGGAAAAGAGAAAAGTGTATCTTAAAAGCATTTTTTTCCTGCTTTTTTTTTTTTTTTTTTTTTTTTTTTTAACATGACCTGCAGCATTAATTGCAGCTTTCCTATCCCCCTGCTGTTTTTGTTCTGCTCAGTGCACTTGACTTCAGGACTGTGCTTTTGAGTTTTAATGAGCCTGAATGCCATTACAACATCTTAACATGCACAAGACAATAAATGTTTGCAGTTTAGTGGCTGTAACAAAATACTTAACTCAAGTGAAATCCCACTACTTGTACTGACAGTGGTGATCTTATGGGATTTATCATGTCATGTGTGATGTTTAGTGCTTTGATGTTATACTTTTAATTCCTGAGTGCAATCCTAATTAACGGTCTAGAGCTGAAAACTGATTTTGTGGTTTTGTAGTGAGCTGTCTTTGTGATATGTAGGTAGCATTTCTTTCTCTTGTAATTAATTTTAAAGCTGGCTTCTGTTGACAACTTTTGAGTTCCCTTTTTATGTTCAGCTTAAAGTTTATGAAGGCAGAAATTAAAATATTCTTTTTCAATGTCACCATTTTTTTTGGTCTGTTCCTGTGCCATGTGCCAGTGGTATGCTGCTGTATGGGTTGTCAGCAGGTGAGGAAGCAACATATGAAAAATAAGATTTTATGCAGGAATTCTGTTATTAAATTGTGGCTTAATTCTTGATGACATTAGAGCTTTGAAGGACCAAACTTCCAATTGAGCCATGCCCTTTTTGTGGAGTTTGGCCTTACCACTGTTTTCTACTTCAGCACGTTCATCTTCAGTTCAGGCTGTTGTTTCTTCAAGCTGTAATCCTAACCAGTAATTTTATCTGTCTTTAGCACATTATGTGCTTGTATGCTCTTTCTTTATTCACTTTTGTGCTTCTTTCAAGGCTGTGCTGTCACTTTCTTGCCAGCTTTCAGTTGTAGATAAAATAGTGAATTGAATACGTCACAGAAGCAGTTAGTGCATCGATCTGTCTGCAGTAAGGGGTATGGCCATAGGCTGCCACACATTCAGATGGTACTGTGGAACAGGGAGGATGATTTCACAGATTCGTGCTTCTCTTCTAGTGTTTTGTTTGTTTGTTTTTTTCCTCTCAGAAAGGAAAAGAAAGCGACAAAACCTCTTTTGGAAAGTGATGTTTAATTCTGTTTCACAAATATTTTTGCTCTACCTGTCCTCTGAGCTGCCTGACTGCCTCAGACAGTATTTTTCATGTTTCACAATAAGAAAATAAAATCAGTTCAGCATGTCCTGTGATATTTCCTGTCCGGTTTTCCTCTGGCCCTGTTTAGCAGTGCTGTGCCTTCCTGCTTCGCAAGGTCCTTGGGCAACAGCCAGTTCTGCACTCTGCTTTCCCCTTTTTCAAATACAGGGTTTTCTTGTAAAGCACTCCTGCGGGCTGGATTTGATGATGCTGTCTCTCTAAAGTTCCCCTCTGAAGCACTATTCTGTTCTTCTCTAAGGCATTATAATACAGCACAAAAGGCAAAAGGAATTTTATTTTTCTTACATGAGTTGAAATCAACTAATGCTGTTCTGCTGTCTCACAACCAGAAGATATCTGCAGGCCTCAGAGCGCTCCTGAGTGAAACTACAGCTTGTGCAATGTGGGCCAGGAAACCAAACTGAATTTATTGTATCTGCTTGTAATAAGCTGAATGGTTTTTAAGCATGCCCATGTGAAAGTGTTGAAGGAAATTTAATCTTGAAGTTACTTGTGACCCTTGGCTTTTTTTCCTTCATCAAGTTTTTAGTTTTCTAAGAGCAATATAAATGCATCAAGTTAGAGTTGTATATGAACTGTATATAAAATAAAAAAAAAAAACAGGGCAAGGATCTAAGCTGTCATTCACCACCAGGAACAGAAGAGTGTGTGTGTGTGTGTGTGCATGTGTGTAGAAGTAACCAGCAAGTTCTGAAAGAGAGAGAGAGTCTGTGTGATACATCTTCTATTTTCCCACAGGCAGGGAGCTGTGGGAATGCACCCAAAGGTGATTACTGCTGCTCTGCTGAGTTACTGACTATGTGAACTAACTGAACACCACAGATTCTTTTAAATTTAAGAGAAAGCTGTTACTTTAGGGTTTTTTGTTTGTTTTTGTTTTTTGGTATACTTTAGCTGGCAGACTAAATCCTTAATTCTTCATTTTGAATCATATGTTCACTCTGAATGTTTCATGCTGTGTCATTAAAAAAAAAAAAAAGCATTTTGTTTGTGTGGTATTTGTTATGGTAAGAATCTAATAATCTTCAACTCCTTTTTTTTTTTTTTTTTTTTAAAGCAAATATAAAGAAAAGTGCAATAAAATGTATCCAGAATCCACTGGATTTAGTGGCAGTTGGTTCTACAAGGCAGGCAGTGTATGATGTTGACAATACATCTGAGTACGTGATAATAGGCACCAAAAGCAAGGCAGAAATGCAGAAAAAGAGGAAGGTATTGCAAGCCCTGATTGTGAATTGCAAAGCAGCCTAGGAGTGCATGCCATCCTTTCCTTGCCTCTGAGTGTTGATATTTGACTCTGGGGGTGGACAGAACTCCTGATAAGAGTTCTCTTTAAGTACATTCTTTTTAGACTTGTTTGATATATTGGGATGAAACGCAGAAAACTTTGGCCTTAAAATGGAAGGGTAGGAATTATTGTATTTTTTTCTCTTCTGCCTTTCTTTTGATCTTTAAAGTACTTCGTGCTGCCTGATCAAGGAGAAACTTGCTGCACGACACATGATTACATCAAGTATGTACCCTTCTAATGCATCTTACACTCCATTTCTGTTCTTAGGGTGATTTTTGTGGACAACCATGTTTTTGTTTTTGGTGTTGTATCCTGTAGCACCACACTGCTTTTCAACTGTGAAGCTCTGCCTTGTCTTTGGATATGAAACAAGCCTGTAACTGGCTTGCGGTGGGTGGTAGGTTCTTGATGATTTTAATTAAAATTATTAATTTCAGAAAGCAGCTGAAATAACCAGACTTAGGTTGTTATACCTGGGTATCTGTACATGGGCACTCCATTATAGTAATTCTTATACTGGCTCTTCATCTTATACCAGGCTTACTGTAGCTGTTTGCTGAACAGTGAAATGCTGAAGTAAATGATTCTTCCACTGTTTAAATTGCTATTTCTTCCCAGTCAATAAAGAATTTGCTCAAAAGTGTGAACATGAATTTTTGTTTTTACCATTCAGTACATGAAGTGTTTTTATTCCTACTGACAAAGCAATTTCAGCATTTTAATGAATGGTAAATGCTATTGTTTGAGAGTGTTACTTTCCTGTTTTCAAGTTTGAACATCCTATACATCCTATGTATCTCTCGGAAGAGAGATTGAGCATTTGCTGAGCATAATTTGAATAACTGATAATTATTTTGGTAGTGCTACACAGAGTTTTCCTGTATTGCTATTATAGTGGGAAATCTTGTCTTAAATGACTTTAATGTTATGGGGTAATTATAGGGAAGGTGTGGAGCGAGTTATCTTTCACTTTGATAAATGTATGCTATAGTAATAAAATGTTGTGATAGGAATCTCACTGAGACTGATAATCTGTAGAAAGGACCTTTATTATGATGAAATACATCATTTCTCTTCCCAGCCTAATGTCAAGAATAGCTAATGAAGAAAACATTATTGGAACGTGCTTTATATTATGTTTCATGAAATGTTAGGATTCTTAGAATGTTACGGGTTGGATAGCCAGCTTAAGTTAGGCTGTGTATTACAGTAAGGAAACATACTCTCTTAGTTTTGCAATTGTAATAATGCTATTATGACAGAACTTTGCATAGTGTTGCTAATTCTACTTTTCTGTTTGTATCTGCTCATAGTCTTTATCAATACTATTTCTTTCCCACCTATTATGCATTTTAAAAACACTTAAAAAAAAAAAAAAAAAAAAGTAATTTTAACATCATTGTATCTTAAATTTATTTTTCCAAAGTAGGTCAGATCAATTTCTAGACCATCATTTCAAAGTACATAAAGCAGGGCACTGGAAACATCCCCATAGAAGGTAAGGAGGAAGAATAGGGGTAGGGTACTGGCAGAAGAATGTGCTTTTCAGTATCCTTTGTTTTGTTACAGTGAGAGATGGGGCAGTTTTAATCAACAGAGAGGCACTGTCAGCTGTTGCACACTGTAAGGTAGGATGGCTTGTACAAATGACCCTGTGCTACTTAGCATTGCTTTAACTTACCACTATCAAGAGTGTGCAGCAAAGTCTTGTCTCAGTCGTGCGCTGCTGGAAATGAGTTCCCTGCAGCACAAAATGCTGCCGTGGAGACAGTGCTGGCAGCACTTGCAGGGAAACTGCCTCAGAACAGCAACCCAGGAACCCCAGCTGTCAGGCAGTCAGGACCCACCACAGCTCTATTGTGAACACTGTACCAGGTACAAAGTGTTTTCCATCTTAAAGCAACAAACTTGTCACAACACATTAGTTCTAAAATGTTTACCATAATGATTTTGTCAAGTATTTTTGTTAGTTTATTTTTAGGAAATGGAAGTTTCATGAAAAACTTTGATTTTTGGTCTCCAGTTCTAGTAGATAAAAATCCATTGGAAACACACAGAATAGATTTCTCCTTTCAAATGAAACATGGGAAAACAGGTTTTAGCACAATTTCCTTAGCACCTCACTGAAGAGATAGGCAATTCAGGCTGGAGTAATAAACAAATAAGGAAAAATCTAATCAGCTGAAAGCAGACTGCTTTGCATCTTTCAGTGTCGGCATAAATGATGCATGCTATTTTGTTTCTCAGTGAAAGTTGGGCTTAGGAGGTGAACAACTCCAGTTTCAAGTAGGGATCTGTGAAGAGTTCATGTTCTTGCTAAGCAGAGCAGCAAGACAGCCTTGGGACCTGTGCACAGGTATGATAGCTTTAAAAGAGATACAAGTAATGAAATGGCACAACATTCAGTGGGGTGTTTACCTGGAAGGTGTGTCACTACGTAGTTGGAAAAAAAAGTTCATGACACGAAATGTACAGAGAAATAAAATAGGAGTGTGAAGTGCCCCAAAAGCTGTTTTGAAAAGTGCTCTCTAACTTTTTACCAAATCTGTTAGTATTTCTGTAGTTTAGCCTAATATGTGTTATTCTCTGTTCTAAATTTTATTCTGAAGTACTTCAGCCAGTACTACAGGTTAAAAACAAACAAACAACAAAAGCTTTCCTGAAACTAGGGCTCTCATTAGATACATTTTCTCTGTAATGTGCATTATTTTAAACCTTTTACAAAACTGTTAAAACTCCATTTCAGTTGTAGGCAAATAGTTGTTATAACTTTCCTTGTTTGTGTTTCTTAGATGCTGCTCCTTTACCAGGACTTGTATTGTCTCTGAACTCTACAGTTATTTTCAAAATTACAGTTATTATTATATATTTACCAGTTAGGATAAACAAAATTCAGGATGAATTTAATGCTGATTGATGTGCTTCAGTGCTGGTTCTGTGGGCAGAACGCTGTTTCATGTCTCCATCAGTACAGTGAGTAACAAGGTGTCATAACTTAAAAATTCATGGTGAACAGTCAGTCTCTTGCTTTATTAATATCAGTCATGTATTACATCTGTTCTGCTAATGCAGCCAGTAAAGCACATCTCTCCTGTGATACAGTGAGTTATTTTTGTTCATATGGAGATCTATGATTATGTAAACAACTCATACAGTTTTTTCCTGAAATTTCTGCACAGCCCTTCCTGCATCTGGTTACCACAGCGACAGGCAAAGGAGGCTGATTTAAATTTGTTAGCTCGCAATGGGAAAAGCTTTGTATTTCATTGTGTTTTGTTTCAGAGAGGAAACATGCTCGGGTAGCATCTCCACGCAAACAATTTAACTCTGATATAAATCAGTCCTCTGGGAGATGCAGCATGTTCCACTTGTGTAAAGCGCTTATCTCAGTGCTCTACTATACTGCTTCCCCATTCCTCTAAGTTACATCAGTCATTTTTGTGTGCAAGGCTGTAAGATTATGTCATAAGCACAAATATTTTTTTGTCCTCCTTCCCTCTTGTAACACAAAACTTAAAATTATTTTTAGAAGTGCGCTCTAGATCAAGGTGGAAACAACAGGAAACGTGGGTGAAACATAAAAAGTACAGTGTCCTGTCAAGCTAGACAATTTTGTATATGAAAATACAATTGGATCTTTCAAGTTACTGCATGGATGTGACAGCCATACCAGCATAGTGCTCAGAGAAAATGTCTCAAACTGAAGTAGTACTTCTACTGAAAAGAATACTAGTGAAGTGTCTGCGTAGGACAAGTTCTAATGGAAGAAAGGTCTTCAAGTGAGAGATAACTACATCCCTTGCAGATTTGCACTGAATCTTAGACCTGGAAAACAGTTTCTAACAACTGCTAGTTCTCAGCATGAGAAAGGTCTTTGCAAAGCTGCTGGGGAACATCCACCAATGATCCCATTACACTGGTAATTATGGACAAGAAAATTGGATGAGCCTTGTTGCCTGAAAACTGCCTACGAATTAAAGAGAAGAGCACGATGAACACAGATACTTGCTTTCTTCTGTGCAGGTTAAATTTAAATAAGTACCTAGTTGAATCATCACTGAGATTCAGAAGACTGGCAGTTGAACGATGCTTTCTGACTGACCTTGCTCAGACATAGAAAGAAGTGTAATTTTCTTCCTCTGTACAAAATGTAGTGTTTGCCTAAAATTCATCTTGTGATTAGGACAATTTATCTATTCTGTCCGAAAGCCAATTCACTGGAGTTAGATTAATGAGGTCTATAATATTTCTCAATGGAATACGAATAGTGAAAGCTGTTGTCTTGTACTCCATGCTTCCAGGTGAGGAACTCCTAGCCAGCATCTCGGCCATTTTGTTTCTGATTGGGCTGCTTCCAGTCCTCTCCTAGTGTTTCTTTTTTCTGCTGTTGTAGCATGTTTCCTGTTGGAAAGGTGTAAGTTCCATAGACCAATTGATTTATTCACTGTCCTTATTCTTTTCAAGTATACATTGTTCAAACAAGCACATTTGTCCTTTCAGATTTTTTCCTCTACCTGATGTACTTAAATTGTCATATTATCCGTTGCAGTCTTTTGTGCTATTTACTCTTTGTGTTTTGTCATTCTCCTAGCAGAAATGTACACTAAGAATACTGTTGTGCAAGGTTTCGTAGAGCACTTTTGAAGTTGAGAAATCTATCTTGTCTTTGTAATGGCGTCCGCATAGGGATTTGGGGTAACTTGAGCAATTCAAATCCCAGTTTAATTGTTACGTGACACACAAATAAATAAATAAATCCCTATTTTTGACATAGGATCTTTTAATTAATTGCACAGAATTTGAAATTCTTCATAGTGAATTTGTTATTGCGGTGCTAGTTATCGGTACAATTCTTTCTTTAAGGAACTTTATTTCAGTTACCATAGTATTTTGCTGTCAGTATTTCATGAATATTCTTGTGTTATTGTTTAGAGCTAGTAAAGAACAGCCTTTCCTCTAGGACCTTAGAACAAACCGTAGGATCTTACACATCTTTCTTAAAATTATACACTGTATTTTTTTAGTGACAGGGTAATATCTTGCTCTATGAGATAAGTGGCTTATTTTACTGATGTCAATTGATATTAGACTCTCACAAGTGTATATTAGAGAATTCAAGACATTTTAATATATGCTGCTCGATCAGTTTTCATGGGCTTATTGTCTATTGTTGCCATATTGCTGGATACCATGGCTTCATAGAAGACTAAAGAGAATATACTGTTGTTATCTTTTGCTAATCAGGAGACAGGATTTTTTCACTACCATTCAGAGGCATTTTAATAAAAAATAGGCTAAGCCTTTCTCTGTGACTTAAGCAGGTCTCACATGGACAGGTCTTTACAGAAACTGAGAAATAGGCACTGGGAATTTCTCTCTCTCCCTACTCCTGTTATCAGTGAGCTCTTAGAAATCAAAGTGAAAATCTTTTACTTTTCAGGTTGTTTTATTTCTTCTTGCATTCTGATGCTATGTCAGTTTTCAGTTGCTTTAATTACTGAATGATTCCTTGAGCTCTGGAATAATAAACATCTGTCTCGTATTTCATTCACCATGTTACTTTCCCAGTGAAAATATATTTTAGTCTCAAGGATGTGCTCCAAATTCTTTCATGAATGTTAAGGCAAATAACTTATTCAGGCCTTCAGCAATACCAGCATCATCTGTCACTACTAGTGCATTCATGTTCCTTAACGACCCTCTTTTTTTTCTTCTGGCTGCTTGCTTCTTTTTCATGTTTACCATTATTCATTTTGAAAAATACCCTTTGTATTTGCATTTTGATGAATATTCTTATTATTCCCGTATTTTAAATCTTTCTTTAACAGTCACATTTCTGGAATCAAGCTATCAACCATACTGTTGTAAATAGGAAAATATTTGTCTTTGATTATAGACCTTGTATTTGTTATTTTCTCTTTTTCAGTTAATTGCAGTAATGTGTCTGTAATTCCCATGTGTGTGATCTGCATCTCCAGAGACTCGTGTCCTTAAAAAGTAGTTTCTTAAAACTGTGTTATAGACAGTACACACGATCAGAAAGTCTGTAGCACACTGCATGCAGAAGTGTTGGTACGTTCCTCTCAGGAACTACGCTAGGGAGAAACTTAGAATTTTCTTTCAATAAATGGAAGAACAATGACCATTACTTAACCTGAGTGTATGGGGTTATATGAGTAACAGCTGATGGTCAATGCAGTAGTTATTTCTGGGCTGTTAAGCTTCTTGTACACTGACTGCATTTCTCTTTTAAACAATAAATTTTCTTATGGCTCTGGTAGTGTAGCAGTGGTATGTCATAGTTGGTTGATAACCAGAATAGTACCTCAGCTGTACAAGGACATGCAAGAATAACATCAGAAATTTAACCTTCACCACTTGTATATTTAAACAACAACAACAAAAAAGTATGTAAGAATTAGAATTAGACAATTTTGAGGTAAAATCCTTTTTGTAGTGCTGATGTCTAGTTTCTTACTTTGTGGATTCTATAAAGGTTTATATATTTTTCTTCTTGATGTGCTGCAGTGGAGACTTTTGCTTAAGGTATCAACTAGTACTGCTAGCATGCCAGTTGTTTGCTGATTTATTGTCTTTCCATAGTAATTTATGTATCTTTCTTTCAAGGTTTTTATTTTTTGTGTCACAGTTTGATCTCTAACTTCTCTATTGATTATAGATGAGACTGACAAAGTGGAGTAGAAGTAAACAGCAAATCATAAATAATGAGGTAGAATGGCTTTCCCAACGTCACATGAAAGGATTGTAGAAGAACTGGGATCAGACAAAATCATCCTTTAATCAGTCCCCATTTGCTGGATAAGAGCATTTGGTTGATACCTGACAGAAGAGTGAGTCATCTGTGGACATTTGATTATCCATAAACAATTAATGTCTTAACAAAAAAGTGAGATAAATATAGTGACCCATTTACTTGTCTCTTTAAACTGAATACAAATTTGTCAGCAGAAGTGTATGGATTTCTTAGTACTAGTTTAAATAGACCAATTATTTGAAGTGTTTGCCTGTATTAAATCCCAAATGGCTGCCAATTTCAATACCTTAAATAACCTTCCCTTACAGTGCTCCAAAGCTTGGCTGCGGGCCTCTTAATCTTTTCCTAGCGTAGGAAGACAAGTTGTAAATTTTGTTTATTTCCAAGTGGAAGTTGTACATCTTCATTAGGAAAGCAGAAGCAAAAGAAGTCACACCTATGTTTTCAGAGCTGTAGATAACTTCTTTCTGAATAACTTTACTATCAAGCTTCCATGTTTAACTGGGAAATGTGAATAGATTTTGAGCTTTCTTCACGTGCCTAGTGCTTTGTCAGTAAGATTACTGCAATATCTCATGCCATCTGTCATATTCTCTTCTCTCAGCAGGGATGCTTTTCCAGTTATAAAGTCTTAACCGTTATCAAGAAAGAGTATTACTGTTGGCATTTTGCTGCTAGGCCAGCAGGCTATGCTAGGAAAAGGAATGCTATGTAAGATTTTGGGGGTGTTGGCTTTAAATATGAATATTTCTACAAATACCAGATGGTATAATAATCTTTGATGTATTCTTGGTTTCTGAACTGTTGTTGTCCTCCACAGTATAATGTGTGTGTTCTGAGCAACAGTTGCTGGCTTGCGAGTTCTTGCTTCTTAGAACTCTTGTCACATGCAAATACTGTTTGAAAATGATATTCATGCAGTGCATGGGAGTTAAATTACAATACCAAGTGTGTAGTGTGTGGCATGTGTGCAGCATAGTAATAGTTGATACAGTGACAGCCAAAAAGGCTGGCACCCCTACAAGTAACTGGATGCTGCAGCTGCATTTCAGTGTGCAACAGTACTTTCTTGCAGGTGGTAGGCAGTAATCGAAATGCTTTGACAAATAACTTAGGAAGATGTTTAAGACTTCACCCAAATTTTACAGTGTTGTAATGCACTTTCTACTTGGACAGTTAAACTAATATTCCTGTCCAAATTCCAAAGGAAATAAAATGTCATTGGACCTAAATCATCCCTGCACGACCAGTTTGAAAAAAGCTTTTCCCCTCAGTTTGGTGCAAACACACGGTGCATTACTGAAGTGATGGCTGTCATGGATGCTCTCTCTTAGTGATACAAGCTCAGCTAAGTTCAGGCACGGTGTTTGTTTCAGTGCATTCTTAACACCACATTGTCTCCAAAAGACAGTGGGCTATCAAGTATCTCACTCAAATTAAATACCCATTTATCTGCTGACTTAGAACTTGTAGTGAATTGAAAGCTTTCTGAAAAACATAGTAGCTGCCAAACATTTAAGACACCTGTGTAGACTTAAAAGCTAATAAATTTCTTGTTGTTCTGAAGTATGTTATATCTGAAGAATGAATTGGGAGTGAGAATATTTCCCAAAACTGGACTAAAATCTTCATATAGAGATTGTTTTATAGCTAAACAAGGGAATTTATTCTGGAGGCATTGACAAATATTGTACTGATTAATGTTGTTTGAATAATCCTTCTGTGATGTTTCAGTAATTATGGAGTATTCCCATAATGTGGGAACGTTAGAAATCAAATGTACTCCTTTTCCCCCAGTGTTGGCTTCAATTCATGCCTTTAATGCCTGCATCCAGGAATATCTTTGGGGGGTTTAAATAGATGCAGCCTGAAGTCTGCGAGCCACTGGTGGAGAAAGAAGGCAAGCAAATGAATGTTTAATAAACTCATAGACTTGTGCATGTGTGGAATTTCACAGGTGTTTACCATTATGCATCCAACAGCTAGTGAGATACTCATCAGTACTTAACAATCTATTTAGCAAGAATGAATCAGCATAACAAAGCTACTGTTTGTTTTTAAAATATCCTATTAATTAGTCCTTTGCATCCACCTGCTTAGGTAAACAGTTCATGTAATACAAAACCTTGGTGTTTTTATTATGGTAAGCTATGCAGTTTCTATTCGTTTGCTCACTTATGCTGACAATGATTTCTTTGACTATGAATTTTCCTGGGAAGCAGAAGGAAGCCCATGTTCAAAACAAAACAAGAAGTATTTTTGGACGTCTTGTGGGTTAATAATTAATCCATTGGTCTTTTTTTTTAAATGTATTGGAATGTAGTTGTGAAAAACATTGTGTCCTACCTTAAGAGTTCGTAATGACTCAGTAGTCATTCCAGTGTTCCACATCTCTTTTGTTTTCTTTTACTTAACATTTCCTAGCAAATGTTTCCTTGCAGATCCCAAGCCCAAAGGAAGTTCTTAACCTGGTTCTGATGTACCTCTGCTGCATGGTGGTGCTTTATCTGCTTCTCTCCAGCAGCTGCAGCAGTATAACTGGATGTGAAGGTACAGCTTTCTTTCACATGCTTAAGAACCTGACAAGTGAAGGCTTTCCTATAGAAAGGAGATGAGAGGCAGTCAGAGAGGTGCCAGAAATCTCAGTCTGGAAGACTTCAGGAGTGAGAATGCCTAAGTCTGGTTCTGAATTATACCAGATAGTGCTAATCTGTAAGCTTTGTGCCAAATGTACTTGGTGGGCACAGTTAATTTAGAACAGGTTTTTTTTTTCTTTCCTATAATTATTTTTATGGGAGTTGTAACAGTATAGATTAAACCCACAAGGAACTGCTAGCCATGTTAGTATCAAGATTTAAGAAGCAGTAGAAGGCTCAGGCTAAAACACTGAGAAGGCATCACTCCAAGAGATTATTTTCTTAGTAACCTGTATTGGAAATGCTAGGTCATGGTATGAAGCAGTGATTGAGCACCTGGTGGGAAGGCAGGGCCAACCCAGGGAAAATTAGGGGCATGCAGTGCACCTGAGTGATTGGAAGGGGTGGAGCCAGGATCCACCCTTCCCAGACCTCATTTAAGGGTTGGCAGTGGAGGTGAAGGGGTCTTGTTGATGATCCCTGTGTACCCGAGGTCTCCTGAAGGTAAGCAGCTTCTTTCTGTTATTTCTGTGCCCATGGCTGTTGCATTTGTGCAAACTCTCACTTGCTGAAACCTGGGGTCTTGATGCTCTGCTGTCATTACTGCACTTTCCATCATGTTGCAGTAGTCCTCTGTTGGAAGTGTAACATCTTACAACAATTTGCTTGTGAGCTCTTAAAAGCAATTGTCTTCAGTATGTTTGGAGCGTTGCAGGTAGGGCTAATATTCCAGGTGTAGCAAATAATAAAAAAGAAAAAGCTAGGCAGTCATAGCACAGTATTTTTTTATTATCAGGCAAGCACTGCAAATGTTTGGATTTAGCAGAAGTGTTTTAGCTTTCTGTGTATATGTATATGTATGTGTTCCATGAGATAACATTCAGAAGCCACAAATCAGGCAGTGATCCATTTGCAGAAACATTTGTCTTGTAGCCTAGAGAGAAAACTAAAGATAATTTTAAATGGAGATTTGGCTTGAAAGGTGAGCTTAGAATAGTGAGTGAAACTGCACCCTACTGTTTGAATTCTGCAGAACTTAGAAACAAATTTTACATACTCTGTGACTAAAGATTAAGAGAATTTATGCTTTATTGTTTTCTTCTTAATTGGAAGAACCTTCCCGTATGGGCTGTTTGAGTTGAAAGAAGTAATGCAGCTTACAGCGAAATGCATGTGCGAAATCCAGGATCTGAACTCCATTTGCACAAAGTATTTCTTTTAAGAATAGGAATGCTACCTGGTATTGAGATTAAGGAGAATCACATAGTAAGCTATTGAAATTGATGTGAATTTGTGTGATTTGTTGTCAGATGTATTTAAATACCCAGATAGTGCCAGGGGCCACAGAACCACAGTGTGAGGTATCACCAAGTTGGCATAAAGCATCTGTAAGAAGATTACTCCTACTCCGCTGTACTCTACTGTTCACATTTTTGCAAACTATAGAACAATATCAACCCTTCTTGTTCCTGTTCACTAGCTGAAGTAAATTCAGGTTGAACCTACACTCATTTGTACGTTATCCACCTAAGGAGAACATTGAAGGCTTTTTCTTTTGGTTTATGTACAGCTTTTGAGATCTGATTCAGTAATATTTTGGGGTGACAGAAAAGGGGAGTTTACAAAGAAATAGAAAGAAGAAACTGAAAGAGGATTAATTACTCTCTTTTTACTCAAGTGTTCACTTGCAGTTAAAAAAAAAAAAAAACAACTCCTTTTGGTATTATTCTGCTACCTAGAAGGTCTCTGGAAACACCGGTATGTGTGTTAATATGGGGAAGTTAAATGGTTATTCTCCTGTTGAGTGGCTTGGAGTAGTGAGAAGGGAATTGCAGGTGTGGCTATGTATTAGATTTTTCTCAGGACTTTGTACATATTCAGCATGGCACACTGCTTTATGGCAGTCTTATGGATGATGTGGTGGCCTCTCCACTGTCAGGCCACAGCTGCAGCTTTGGGCACACATGGGAGCTGCCGCTAAATCCCACAGGAGCTCTTAGCATCAGCTCTTAGTGTCAGGACAGGTATGGATCTGTCCTGGCAGACTTGAGCAGTCTGTATCACAGCAGTGGTGCAGGTGCAGCAGCACCAATGTGCTCCCAGGATGTGGCAGCAGCTGCATGCCCATGATGCTGGCATGAGCCTCCTGAGGGGACCACCTGGGAAAAAGGGAAAAGGGTATTCTGTCTGCTGGGTGGTTTGCTTGGAGGTTGCCTGAGGGCTCTCTAACAGTTAATGCTTTGGCTGGTGCTTGTAATTCTGGGGTTTTATTTGTGTGCATAATTCCATGAATTACTAGAGCTTTTTGTAATGTGCTTTGGCAGACGTAAATAAGTTAATCGCAGGATTATGTGAAAGAAACCAATTCTGTGGTATAACACTGTCCTGAGAAGTCTCCATTGGGAGTTATGTTACCAGCAGTGTTTACTTTTGGATGTAGGTAATTAGCAGTGACGTGTGCGTGTTTGTTTGGTGCTGGTCACAGAAGTGGTTTTGGAAGTCACGGCTTGTTAATCATCTGTAACTTCTGTTAATTTACCATTGGCTTTCCTAGCTTTCTAATCTTTCCTAACTAAGGTCTTCTGTAAGCATTATGCATCTCTTCATAAATGTGTACAAAATCTTTAGGTGACTTCAATGAATACGGTGCTAAGCTGGTGGTTAAGGCAAACAACATGTCTGCTCCTCCATCCCTACCTTCACTAGTAGCTTCCATTCCTTCCTGTAACTTCATAAGAAGGTCTGTTTGTAATAATTCTGTAGACTCAAAGCTGATTATTGGGTTGGTAGTGCTTGCCATGCCTGAGGAGGTTTGGAAGTACTTACTGTGCCTTGTTTCAGTGCTGGTCTGATTCTAGGTCTGCAGTCTCTTCCAAGCAGGCAGTGGTCTTTAGCTGCTGTGGAGTAGGTGCCTGAAAGCTGTTAAGATGAACCAGTATAAACTCGTGTGTTTTTTTTTTTTTTTAGTGGTTCAGTATTGCATAAACTTTTGATAAGTGGCTATTATAGTTAAAATCATTCTGATAAGTACTACTAATGGAATTGTTCAATGAAATTAACTTGTGATGTTGCTAATTCTTCACACCTGACATAAACTTGAAATCCAAACACAGTATATTCCTAAAGCTAAACTGTGTATTTGTCCGTTGCTTTCTTACTTACTCATGTGGTAAGTAACCTCTTGTAATCCTTAAATTATGCTTCTTTTTATAAAACAGCATTACTATGCAAAGCTGACTCATTGACTAGCATAAAATATTTCTATATATGTTATGTATCTATAAACATATTTTTGTGTGGATTTGTTTACTGAATAATTATCTGGTAAATGCTATGATTTCTATTTCAGGCTAAGATTTGTAGTTCCGTAGCCACTAGAAGGCACTCTGGTATAAAGCTTCCTTTCTAAAAGCTTACAAAACCTGCATCTAACTGAGGACAAAACACAAACAGGACTGGCTTTAAGCAATTCCTTCTAAAGATAGCTCTCTTCACTTTTATGTGAGATGATAACCTTCAAATTGTTGTTTGTCCAGCTACACTAGAGCTTACACTGAAATGCACACATGCTGCATGTATATGAGAGGAGTAGAACCACAGAATCACCAAGGCTGGAGAAAATCTCCAGGATCACCCAGTTCAATTCCTCACCTGCCACTAATGTTTCCCCACTAAACCATGCTGCTCAGTACAGCATCTGAATGTTTCTTGAATGCTTCCAGGAATGGTGATTCAAACACCTCCCTGGGCAGCCCATTCCAGCACCTGACCACTCTTAGAGATGAAATTCCTACTAACACCCAACCTGAACCTCTCCTGGTGCAACTTGACTCCGTTCCCTCTAAAAATCAGTGTGTTGATAATTATTGCTGTTTCACTGAGTAGCACTTAGAAACCAGGAAGAGTTTGCGTTGTCTGACATTCTGTTCACATGTGCTGAATACAACACTGATGTGTGCGACCGGCATGCAGGATTTTGCGCAGCTCTGGGTTTGATTTCTTTGAACACAGTTTATAATAATGCACTGTATAGAGACACAAATTTAGTCAAATATATATGAAAAGAAAAAGAGCATGTTTATATAATACAATACATGTGTATCAGCTGTCTTTATTGGTGTTTTGACTTGAAAGCTACTGTTTTCTCAAGTACTCACTAAACTGGTAGTATCTCCTAGCATCACAAAACAGAAACAATGTCCAAGTACAAGTGCATGAAATACAAAGCAATTTAATGTTGCTATAGCAACACTTCCACATTTCTAGACTTGTATGTTAATTTTAACTGTGAACCTTAAGACTACATGAGTGTACTTTAACACAAATAGACAGTGGTGGATTAACATCTCCCCACAGAAGCCAACAGAGCAATTTGGTACTGAAAGCAGAGTTTGATCCTTGCACTTCCTGGACATGTTTCTCTACTGTAGGAGTGGATCCTCCTGCCTCTTGTAGCAGCTGGGCCCTGGCGCACTCTTTGGGTTGGAGCCTCGGTCCTTTTGCTGTTCTGCAGCCCTACTGCGTGGAGAGATGTGCCCAACTGCTCTCAACTGCGGATCTGTTTTTTCTCAGACTTCAAAATGTTCCTTTCCCTGCACGCACTCCAGTTTCAGAGAAAGCCTCTCTGGTTTAAAGGACTATGATGCTATGTTTTTATAGAGTTTTTTTTTCCCCCATGTTTAAGAACACAAACTTGAAAGGATATACCATAAAACTCTCTCTGTAGCTGAATTTTGGACACTTGCTAATTATACATTATAACAATTTTTGGGGTCTGGTTCCAATTAGGATATTTGCTAGCAGTTCTGGTGCTATCACTTCTGTTTAACTCCTAGGAAGTGCTCACTGAGGTGGGACAAAGCAGCAAGCAATGGTGGTGTGAGAGTGCAGGGCTGTGCAGAATGCACTGACTTTTCCAATTATGACCTCCCAGGAAATGCTTTTTTTTTTCACAACACATAAGTGCATGTGAAGTGTAGCTGGCCTAAAACCCGAGGAACAAAATAGCATCGAGCATTTGACCCTAGACGCAATCAACTCTTCTGTGCACCTTCGAGATGTGAAGCGCTGAAGAGCTCGGGAGGCTCCTAGCGGGCTTTAATCGAGGTGCGCGCACTGGAGGCTGGATCCCGCGCGGGGCGGTTTGGCAGCGGGCCGTTTGGTTGCTCCGGCCCCATTTGCAAAGGCTTCGGTGCGGATCGGCCGCTCTGCAGCGGTTCGTCGCGAGGGAGGTTTGGCAGAAAGGTAACGCCGTTGCGAAGGCTGCAAGCGGCCCCTCAGCTGCGGTAGCGCTGACGCGGTGGGGGCGGAGCCGCGCGGAAGGCGGTGCGGGGCGCGCGGGCAGCTCGCGTGGGGGCGAGCGCTCTGTGTGCGGGAGAGGTGCGTTCCTTAGCAGCTGAACACCCGCCGAGTTCAGGGCGTTCACGGTCTGAAGTGCGGGATTATCACCCTCTAAGGACAGAGACTTTATCGTGATATTCACCCTGAGGGGGATCTGGGTTGTCTGCCCCCGTCTGGAAGGGTGTTGCAACCGACTAAATGCAAGCACGTCGCAGGTCAGAGCGGCGGCTGCGCGGAGCGCGCGAGCCTCCGGCTGCCTTCGTGGGGCGGCAGTCAGAGCAGCGCCGTGCGCAGGCAGGCTATCTGCTCTGCCTTGTGGCCAGGCGGCAGGATGAAATATATAGATTAAAAAGTGCCAAGGGGGACAAAAAGGAGCAGGGAAACTGCAGCTCATCCATGCACAGACAAGTTATTTCAAAGAAAAAAAGACAAGCCTAAGGCAGCCTGCATCACATCGGGTTGAGGAAAAAAAATTGCAAGGCTGGAGGCAGGAATGCAAAGGAAAGGAGCGGATGGAGGCAAGTCTGTGCTCAAAGCTGCAAACAAAAGCCCTCCTTGCTTGCTGCGCCCACCAGGTGCCTCTGTACAACTGCTGTGAGGCCCTGTGTGTGCAAGGCCTCTCTGAGAGGTAATGGCGTGCTCAGTATTGATGTGCTGACAGAAACAGACCAGGAAAAGCTTTTCTCCAGCACTAAGGGTGCTTTGCTGAAGAACAGACGGTTATTGGTTGCAGGTGATTCCTCTCTACAGGGAACTGAATGCCCACTGTGCTGAGCAGACCCTCTTAGAGAAGTTTTCTGTCTTCCTGGCATGCAGGTAAGGGAAATCACTGGGAAACTATGTAGTCTGGTATGACTGACAGACCACAGTCCCATACTGCTCTTCCTTGCAGGGGTAGATGTTGTGGCCAATACTCTTTAATATCTTCATTAATGATATTGAGTGTGGGTTTGAGTGCACCCTCAGCAAGTTTGCTGATGACACCAATCTATGGGGTGCAGTCAACGCACTAGAGGGATGGGATGCCATTCAGAGCATAGACAGACTTGAGCAGTGGGCCCAGGTGAACCTCATGAGGATTCAACAAGTCCAAGTGCAAGGTCTTCCACCTGGGTTGAGGCAACCCCCATTAGCAGTACAAATTGAGGGATGAAAGGATTGAGAACTGCCCTGCTGAAAAAGAGTTGGTTGTACTGGTGGATGGCAAGCTGAACACATGAGCCAGCAGTATGCCCTTACAGCCCAGAAAGCCAATCATATCCTGGGCCACATCAAAAGCAGCGTGGCCAGCAGGCTGAGGGAAGTGATCCTGCACCTCTAGTCTGTACTGGTGAGACCTCCTCTGGAGTACTGTGTCCAGATATGGAGTTCTCAATACAGGAGAGATGTGGACCTATTGGAATGTGTCTAGAGTAGGGCCACAAAAATGATCCATGGAATGGAACACCTCTCCTATGAGGACAGGCTGGGGCTCTTCAGCCTGGAGAAGAGGTGATAGCAGCCTTTCAGTATCTAAAGGGGAGCTGCAGGGTCTGTGGTGATAGAACAAGGGGAAATGGCTTCAAGCTCAGGGAATTTAGATTTACATTAGTTATGAAGAAAAAATATTTTACATTGAGGGTAGTGAGGCACTGGAGTGGGTTACCTAATGTTGTGGTTGATACCTCATGTCTGGAGACTTTAAAGTGAGGCTGGATCAGGTTCTGGGCAATTTGATTTAGCTGCAGGTGTTTCTGTTCATTGCAGGGGGGTTGTAATAGATGGCCTTCAGAGGTACCTTCCAGCTCTAATGATTCTGTGATTCTAGGAACTCTTAGACTTCCTTACAAGTTACCTCTGCTAAGTCAACAAATTGTAATGGAGGGCTCTGCCTTTGCAAGTGTGGTCTTAGCTATGTTGTTATTTTAAGAACAGGAATTATCTTAAGAATAATTCCCAGAAGATATGAAAACAACAACAAAAGCCCCCTCCACACACACACACACACACACACACACACACACACACACACACAAAATCCTGCTGTCCTGAACAACTTTTCTTCCTTTCCTCAAGTGACCATATTTGGATTATACAAGAACTATTATCTGTTTTGAACTGAAACTAAGTTCTGCTTTCCTAAGAAGGAATCTGTCTCACATAACTGTTCACATGTGTGGAAAGAGCTTGCCAGGTGCATGTGAGCCCTGACTTTTTCTACAGTCATGATTCTTTTTAATCTAATTATTGTTTTAGTTTAGAAAGCTGTCTCTGCAGCAGGATAACTGCATTATCTTCTCTTTGTCCACATTGCTATTTTTTTCCCTGTTAAGAGGTCAAGACTTGCAGAAGAAAAATTACCATGTGAAGCATCCCATTGACCTCTACAGAAAACCGAACTCCCTCATACAGTTAATCTGTTATATTGATGGACAGTCGTGGTTGCAAGTAGATGGTGCCCATCATGTCTTGTGTTTCCTGGCAGAGAGTGAATCATATTACTGGGATAATGAACCATTTAATGGCTTATGTGTTGATTTATCAGCTGGTGCTGTAGAGGCCATCCTGAAAATACAAAGCCGTAAGACACAGTATTGCTGTGTATGGCCCATCAGGGCTGCTTGGCTCCCTTACCATTGATTGCTGTGTTAATTGAGGTGTCGCTGGGGTTGGCAACAGTCAAGTGCTTAATGCAGTGCTTTTTCATTATGCTGTGCCATTTATTCCAAGTCAGGACTCTTTTTTCAGGTTTAAAAATAATTTAAGCTGGTAAAGTCAGCATTGCTGTCTTTCACACTGAGGGAATTTCGTCCTGATCTGAGAAATCAATCAACAGTGGGGACGGAGATAGGCTGAACAATGTAACTGCTCTGGTTAATGGGCAAGCACCAGGCTGAGCTGGTGACTCAGTGCAAGAACAGTTATATCTTATGGCCTGGCTTCTGTACTTTGAGATACACATTTTAGCTAGTACAAATGATAGCAATGGCCAATGTAAAGGAGGTAGGATGGGAAGAAATTCTTCACTAAGATGTATGTTTGTTTTTGTGTTTTTTTTTTTTTTTTCCTTCACAAAAGCACTTATTTCATTTCTTTATTTTAGAAATAGTTTAAAACTGATCTCTACTAAAAGCCCAATGACATGTTTTCTGGAGTCCTGCTTTTGCTTACGAAGTGTTGCAGTGTGGCATAAACCAATGGCGAAGAACAGGCAAATTGCTTTCAGGCTATTGACTGAATAGTTTTGTTTGTTTTTATTGAGGAATTTAAAAAGGAATTTATCAAGGAATTTACAAAGCAACAGCAGCTGAATTGTGTGAACTCCCTGAAAGCCAGGATGTGTCTGTGCTCTGATGCACTGTAGGGGTGTTAACCTGTGAATGCATGCATATGAATTAGGAATGAAGCATTTCCAGCATCTCTATCTTCTCTTTTATCAATGTAGTCCTCCTGGAGCCATTTCTTCTTACTTGGTGCTTGATGGGCTGGGGCTAGCTACTGTCTGCCCCTTCTGATTTGAAAGGATGTATGTGGAGGAATTGAATTTTGGAGAGCTGCTGTCTTTCTTTCAGTGATTACTCATCTACAAACTAATCCTTGTGATTTGTGAGCAGGATTATAAAATTATAATGGGTAGTTTCCTTGTGGTGATGATCAGAGAATTGCAGGGGTTGGAAGGGAACTCAAGAGATTGAGTCCAACTTCCCTGCCAAAGCACATTCCGTGTTGTGGGGTCCACTTTTAAAGGCAAACTCACATCACTGTAATGTGAGGGTATCTCACTCTTCATATTCAGTCTTTTTGTGAATGTCTGTATTTTTTGGTTCTATATTCAGATGTCTTGAAGATTAAGAAAGCTGCTTCAGGGAAAAATTTTATTTGAAGCCTTGATTGCAGACACATTGAAAGTACAGCATGCCTGGCTGCTGTTCCTTCGTATTGCTGGTAGCAAAAATAAGAAGTAGTTTTCTTAATTCTTTTGGCCTTGGACCAGCTTGGTTACAACCTAAAGGAGAGAGGCTTGGAGTGAATTAGTTACCAACGTGCTTATCTGTAGAGGAAACTGTGGACAAGTATGGCACCCTTAGGGAACAATGCTCGTCCTTTGCAGCAAGAGTTTAGATGTAAAAGATTATTTATGTGTTACCTTGGCAAAAATCAGATCAGAAAAGCTCAGTTATTGTTTTTCAGCTTCAATTTTTGGCATTTTGTACATCAGGATAATGTTTAATGCTAATAAAACAATTTACAGTTGCCTTTTTGAGCATGTGAAGAGTAAATAAATTTCAGTTAAAACGGAACTTCACAGTGATATTGGGAGAAAAATTATATTAATGACTGTGATCTGCACAGATACTGTAATAAATGGACACCATATAAATACCTTAGGCACCCAATTAGCTCTCTTCTATTAAGAATTAGAAAGCTGCAAAGGCCAGTGTTTGGTTTCCTATGGCTGTAACTTAAAAATAATGTTGAGTAGAGCTTGTGTTGAAAAGAGGTGATTGAATAGAATAGGCAACTCAATAATAGTGCATTTTAAATATCAATGACCTATCACTATAAAGAGGATAAATTGCATGTAAATGATTAATCTTTTTTCTCTGCAGCTAGACTTCATGCTTTTGGTCCAGCTAACAGTGAGCTGTCAGTGATCAGAGGTATTGTTTCAATGCTATTTCCTGGTTTCTAAGATAAATACTCCCTTGATGGGTTGCCTCTGAGTGTCAAGATTTTGCTTGTGCTGATTTGTGTATTAAATGTGACTCTAATTAAGAAGAATTTGGAATTGAAATAAACATATCTCTCGGCTTGGACCTAGACTGCTAAATAGAAGAATGAAGAATGTCCATGGTGTGAGAGTGTATGTAATGTTTGCTTGAACTAAAGCTCTATATTTGAAAGTTCATTTTATACATGGGTTGTGGTTAATATAGTTGGAATAAGTAGCAGCTGAGAGATGTGTGGTGTTCCATCTCACCTTTATAACTTGTTCTTTCACCTATGATGTGATTTTTTTTTTTTTTTTTTCTGCTTCTTTTGCATTTCCTTTTTTTTTTTTTTTTTTTTATTGTTTGGTTGCTATTTAAGAATGTTAATTCTCTTCCATGGAATTACAGCTTTTTGTTTCTGGTGGTATTTTCAATATTTATTACTTCTTACTGTGCTCTTTGATTCTGCAGATTAAGCAGCAGCAGTTCCTTAACCTCAGTGTTCTGTTGAGTATTGTTGACTGTTAACGAATGTTCCACTGAACAGAGATCATCTTCTGGAATCTTTTTGGTCAGTCTGTGCGTCTCTCATGCTGGAGTTCTCTGGTTGAGACTTCAATAGTCTGTGTAGAACAGGAAGGTTTTCCTGGATTCTCGCTGTGCGTTGCAGTATGGTGTTTGATTTTTAAGCAGCAGTGCTACTACTAACCTACGTTCAGCATGTGGTAGACTGTAACTCCAGTGTGGACTTGCTACTTATCATCTTCTTCTCCTCATGTATTTGTGTCTGTTATTTCTGTCTTACTATAATTCCTTGAGCTTATCAATATTGATATGCTACAGACACCCCTTTTAATATTCGACACTCTCATGTTGAATTCTAAGCTTGTTTCTCGTGACTGTAGACGTAGCTTTGTATCACCTGTGGTTTTGATTAGGGGTAGTCCTAACTCCATCATCCAGGTAATAAGCAAAACTGCTGAACATACCTTGAGGGAACCTTCTTGGTGACTTCTTGACAGGTAATTGTTAATAATTGGTGTTTGAATGGGGTTTTTCAACCATTTTCTTTCTTACCATGCAATAGTTCTGTCTTTCTGTTTTCCCAGATTCCTTAGGACTGTTGCATAAAATGGTGACAAAAAAGCCTCAAACAGATCAGTTACAAGAATGTTGCCAATTACTCTATAAGCTCTTATGCCTTGTGATAGAAGGAAATTAAATTAGTTAGACTTGATTTGTTTTTACAATATACACATTGCCTGCTATTTATTTTCATGAATATTGGACTACTTGTTTTCTTCCTTTCTCCCCACATACTGTCATTTCTTATCCAGACTTGGTGGATCCCAGGGATCTGCATAAGTGAACATTTTAGATGCAACTCGGCACACAGATCTATGCTTATGTGGTAGAAGAAAATCACTAGGTAGCAGATGGAAGTTATGCTGCTTGTTTCCAACACTCTCAGAAAAAAAAGCAACCAACCCACAAACCAACAACGCAGAAATCCTGCACACACCCCAAAACCAAACCAAAACAGCGCCTTGAGAAACCCAAAACTAGTAACCAAACTATTGTAAATTTCAGAGTGTCAGTGACAACAGTTATTATTTGGCAGGTAATTTTTTTTTTTCAAAAAAGGGACTTTGAAACACTTTGAGATGTGTTTACTTGCATTAACCTTGAATGATGATATACTGTTTATTGATAAAATTTCCTTGAAGACTATCAATGTGATTGACCCATTCCAGCCTGCAAATGATGGAATCTAGATATTTATTTATACATAATACCACCAGATCTATGCATCAGAATTCCTCAGCATTTATTCTGAGCTTAGTTACTAAATTGAAAATATTCTTGTTGCAAATTTGCCTTTTGGTTATTTAAATTAGATAAAAATTACAAGCAGTACTTAAATTTTTGTGTGTATTAGGAGTATATCCAAATGTGACAGGATAATCTTGGCAAATGGATGAAGCATTTTAGGATTTCCCTAACTTTGTCCTTCAGGTACTGATTCAATAGGTCCTGGGTCTTGAAAACGTATCTGAACACATTAATCAGACAGGTTGTTGCTGTCTTTTACTGATTGCTGGTGTGGACTAGATGGCTGACTTAAATCTAGAGAAAATTAACCTTTGTATTAAAAACAATAATCAGTGAAATTAGGAAGTAATAATAAAAACAGGGATGAACATTTGTCAGAATTGAATTCCTTAGAAGGCAAATCCACTTTAGTACAGTGCCTGGCTTCCAGTGTCATGGCTTTCAGAATTATAGCTGTAATGGCAGCTTAAATTAATCCTAAATTGAAGAGATGAGTAATAGTGAAGTGATGAGTGACATTTTCCTAAAGGAGAATAGAAATGGTTATTTATTTTTCCCAAGATTTAAGCAGCTCCCAGACTTCCAGCTAAATGTGCATATGTACGTTACAGTGCTTGGAGTTATTACTAACCTCACAGTATATGCAAATTATAATACTGCTGTTTAACTGATAGAAGATGTGAATATTTCATTTTGTTAGAGGGTGAGTGTGTCCCTTTTCCCCAAAATGTTTTCCTTTCAACTGATCTTGATGCAAATAAAATAATGGTGAGCATGCAAACGAACTGAACTCCTGAGCAGCATGCACAGCAACGCACAGTATGAGCATAACTGCCTTTTTGTGTTCATTGCTCACCATAAATATTGTACAAAGAACATAATCCATCAGATATGATTGCTGATTACTGTTCAGTCTGTTTGGCCAAATCACACTGCGCTAGATTTGCTGTCTGAGGTCAGATTAAAGGTATTAATAACAAGCACAACCTGATTGCAGAGGATTTGTAGCAAGCAGCTTTGAAATCAAATGGTATCAAGGGTAGTGCCTATGACAAACTGTAGATGTGCTGTGAATCCTAATATGCAACTCAGGCAGAAATAGTTGGAATTCTCCTGAAGTGGGCTCGCCCCCCCTGCAGACCTGGGCTTACAGCACCCAATCAACGTAAGACGGAATGTTTTTCTGCTTGAAAGGTTTGCTATATTATAGGCAGTACGGATTTTCAGTTGAAGTGCGTAGCTCATTTTAGTCTTAATCATAGGACTTCCAGCCTTTATAATGATATGGTATTAAAGTGTTCTTAAAAAGTGCCTGATGATATACTAGGAATAGCTCCTCTGTGGACAGTACTGATATAGATATGTTAAAATTCCAATGAATGTTCTTCTTTTTTATTTATTTAAATTTATGCCTATAAAGCTCAAACTTTTGAAGCTACAAGGGAAACGTGACAGGGATGCCTCTTATATTTTGTATATCTGTATCAGGTCAGACGTTCTGAGAATTAATGGTTATGCAGAATTGCCAGCGTGGGCCCGCAGGCTTTTGAATCATCGGTTAGAAGTTTGACACGAATGTGTCCAACAAGGGGCTTGTTGGAAAGAATGATGACAGACTTTGGCTGCGGCACAAAATTATAAGATGGTCATTTCCTTCGTGTGTGTCTTATTCCAGTGTTGTACCTCAGAATTTAATATGCATTTTCAGAGGGTTTGAGCAAGTTTAGTGTTTCGAACAAATCAAAATGTTACCCCTTTAAATCTTATTCCTGTGTATGTTGCTCACTCACATAAATTATACTTAAACTCATTACTGATGAAGATGCCTTTTATAGCTGTTCCTAATGCAAGTTTTTTGTTTGCAGAAAAAAAGCAAGGAAGAATGCAAGTCGTTCCCCTCTGCAGTAAGGTATTTCTGCAGTGAGCTATTTCTGCAGTGCACTGCTCTCTTGCATTAATGCTTGGTGATAGGAGGAAAAAGCCCTGTCACTGACTTAGAAAGGATCATCTGCCATCATTTGAACGGGCTCTCAAAAGTGCTACAGACCAGCTCCTTAAGAAGCATTTGCTTTCACTGCTCTGATTTTCCAAAGTTATGGCTAGCTATGGTTCAAGTAGCCTGAATTTGTGGTTTTAGTGCTGCTAAATATTTAACTTCATTGGGACGCAAAATCGGGGTTTTAGCTCATTGCTGGATATTTCACCTTAGTGCTTTTGAGTGTGGGTGAAATTTGAGTGCTACAGCAATTGAGAATGCACGAGAAAAAGAATATGAAGAAGAATACAAAACCTAGACCTAGTTAATCATTATTTTGTATCTCTATGCTATTTTCAGCATTGTGTTGAGAGAAGATTTTAAAGTGTTGTCAAAGGAGCTCAAGAACATATCCTCTGAGTCATCATAAGAAATGTGAAGTGTCTTGCTAGTCATAACATAACATTAGTTTAAAAAATGTGCAAGTTTTAATGTGGAAGGTGGATTAAACTATTAAGCTAAATGGATTCTGACAGATGTTTCTGAACATTTTGGCCATAATGTAGTAGTAGCATATTGCAAAATGTTCCAATTTCAGGAGAGATTTCTGGGGACAAACATACAAAAAGTTAACTCCTATTTCCTCAATGTTTCTCACTTCTGCTGGAAAAATGGTGTGAATTCTTACAAAAGGCAAAGGTTGTATATTGAAGGAAGTGCTAGTTACAAATATCTCGCTTTAAGCCATACATAAATACGTACATTCTTTCTTGAAGGGAGCAGTTAATTATTTACTGCCCTCTGTAAGAGAGTTAAGTCTGGCCTGACTCTATTAATTAGCTCCCGAGGCAGGGCCAGCAGGCTGTAGGAGCTGTGCCAAGTGGAATGTACCCTGTTATTTAACTGAACCTTGCTCTATCTAATGTTCATCTAACTAGTGTCTGACCTCCATTTTCTGATCCTTAGAATACATTGTTTTTGTCAGCATTGAGACATGTGCTGTGGATAGTTACTGTCATGTTTTTAGTTTTTCTTTTGTTTTCCTCCCTTCCTACCTGAATTCATCTCAGAATGACAGAACACGCAATTCACTAAATCATCATGGTTGTTAGGAAAGAGAATGTTGAAAAAAGGCCTAGCAGGCTTATGGATTTCCCAATGGGCAAAAGCCTCAGTCAGCAGCCTGTTGCACCAATGTAATCCCCAACCCTCAGGTGGGACAGTAATGAAGAATTATGTGCTTATGCCAAATTTGAGCAACAAATGTCATCGTCATTCTACTCAAGTTTTATTTGTTGTGATCTTCTGTATTTTTCTGTAGCACATCCAATATGTTGAACTTTTCATGAAGGCCAAGGGGGTTTATGCAGACGTAGTAAATATTCTAAGTGACATAACACGTGTCAGTTAATTGTGCCTCATTAGTGCTATAAATTTGGAAAGGAGCCTTCACAAAGAAACAGAATAACCTTCCCTCAAAAAACACACTTGAAAATCCCCTCTGTTACTTGTTCACAGATACCATAATTACATCTCTGAAAGCTGAGACACGAATGGCACGGATTTCTTGTTATATATCCTTATGTGAATTCAGCCCTTGTGTAACACATGGGTGAAGAAAGAATATTGGGTCGTACTTGAGGCCAGAGCTTGTCCCTTTGTGAATTAGATGGAAATCAATTGTCAATGATTGTAGAAAGTACCTTGGTTACGGATCAATGAACTGGCTCTAATTAATTTAGGAGACTGACAGGCTCTGGAGAGAAGAGCTGCCTTGCTCAGCTAGCAGTGAGAAGCAAAATGCAATTCTTTAGCTGATGTTTGAAAATTGAGAAGACAGCTTTAGGTGTTTAAGAAACACCTGTTGTTATTTTTGTTCATCGATGTTGTCTTTGGTCTACACAAATTCAAATTGGTAGCGATTTCAGGCCATTTACAGCATTAAAGGCTGGTGCTGTGCAGCTATAGCTGCAGAGATGTCAAATGAGTTGGTCTGCCCTTGGTTCAGGTTAGTAAGGCCAATATAAATTAATTAGGTAATATTAGATATTGAGTGCAAATAACTTGTTAAAAATGGAGTCAGTTTATGCTCAAAAAAAAAAAAACCAAACAAGGAGTGATTTGAAGAGAAACTTAAAGCAAAACATGGAAAACTGAAGTAAAATGGACAAATTCCTCTTGTATTTAAGCAATTTTTTATTCCTTAGGTGATCTGTACTAAATGAACTGGAAAAATAATACTTCCAGGCTCACTAAGAAGCCTAAAAAGTTGTGCAGCTTCCTGAAAAATATGCCTCTTAAATACGTATTCAACTATGGAGTAAAAGAAATAAAACTTTGCTAAGTGAGACATGGTAGGCGTGGTTCTGCTGCTAGCTTTTAGAAGAAGCAAATTTTCTCTAGTAGCATCTTCCCATCTCTATGCAGATATTTTACTAGTGATGGATAAAATGTGAGGAATGTAAGCTGGATAACTTTGTCTTAATGCTAACAGGTTACTTCTAGTTTTATTTTTATACAACTAAATAGAAAAAATTGTTCAAGTGTGAGGTGTGCGTTCCTGTCTCCCTAGAAGTGTCAGTATGATCTGCTTTGCTGGACATATTGGTTACTGCTCACACTGGGTAAGCTGTGTGCCTCTGCTGCTCATCTGAGCTCTCATCTCTCTGTCTTGTTATGCATGAAGCTTTCATTCATTACCTCGCTTGCTGGGAATGTGCACCTACACGCCTGTGTATGGACATGGAAAGCCTCACGTAGAATCAGTAGTTCTGCATTCTTGTCAGCACGAAAGCTCTGCTATTCAGGGAGAAGCTGTGATTGCTTGGCTGGGGCACTTCAGCAATGGCACACCTCTGGAACCCCCACATTGCAGGCCTGTCTGATTAGTGAGTCCGGGAGGGAATGGAATGAGAGAGGCTGTAATGCTTTGACGCATCATGGAAGTTGACAAAGTAAGAGATAGTAACCCACTGTGATGGGATTTGTAACACGTTTGTATCACTGCTTGTCAGGTGAATGTGTTTGTGTACCTCAAATTGCCTGCCCCTCTGTGGGAGCAACACTTCTCAGTGAGTACCCCATGTGTTACCTTCCTATGAGAAGTAGTTTCTTCTTAGGGCTTTGCTCCACCCCTGTCTTTTATTTTTTTAGTTATTATTTATTTTTAATGAATGCTTTTGTTCTAGGGCTTTCTAAGCTGACTCTACTTTGGTAATGGTGAGCTCCAGTATGAGCCAGGCAGCTGAAAAACAGAGGGCTCATGTGCTATTCCTTTGGGTTAATTACCCAGCTACATTATTGGTAGTTGATAAAGCAGATCAGCAGCTGACATTGGATTTGAAGTATAATCCTAAATGAGCAAAATGCTGAGAACCCAGAAAGCTTAAAAAAGGGAGGAGGAGGAGAAGAGGCATTTCAAGATTTAATATTGTAAATTAATTGTAATATTGTTTCTCCCATACAATTGTAAGGGAGAAATTCCACCTGCTATGAAGTTTCAGAAGCAATTGCTTTGACTTGGATCCTAACTGACAATTGCTGTGCTGGTTTGAGCTGGGTGGGAGTGGCTGCCTTCCATCAGGTTATGCTTCGATGTGCCAAGCCTAAAGGTGGTGGCAAATAAAATCACAATTGTGATATATTTGCTCTTTTGGAACAGGAACGAAAGTACTGTTTGAAATACGTAGTGGTGTTTTGTTTTGTTTTTGTTTTTAAGTTAGAATTGAATAGAATAAATTCTTAAGCAGAGTTTTTGGTGGGAAATAAACACTTTTCGATTTACCGTTTTTAAATAGAAAAACCTTTCTGAATTATTTACTTAGTTTATGGGTATATGGGAATGTAGCTTTCATGTCCCTGAATCCTTCAAAGGGCTGTTCCTTGAAAATAACCCATATAAATTTTGATCAAGATGAAGATTATAATTGTTTTAACCTCTCTAGTTGTCAAAGGATTTTTAAACCTTTTGAAATAATCACATGGGCATGGAATAAACAGGCAGGGTTTCCTTTTTTGAGTGGTACATTGCTATAATGGACAGACAAATGGTGGAAAATGTGCTTAACCCCCATCTCAGTACGTTTAATTGCTGTTGTAGCTTCAGCACAACTACTGGCACTAAATTAAAAGCATGCAAGAATATCTTGCTATTCAGCAGTCTAGTGTGACATGGTAATTGAGCTATATTTTTGGTAAATGTGAATTAGTGATGGTTGTATGCTTCAATTTATACCAGTAAGCAAATAACTTTTTTTTTATATATATAATTGGTCCTCTTCTGCCCTTGAAAATATTTGAGCCTTAAGGTCTGAAAAGTAACGACAGAAAGAGGGATGAGTACCCTGGGAGCTAAGGGTAACATAGCAATCTGATATAAAAATTTAATGAGCTTTCCTTTGACACTGTAATTTGTCTTGGCAATTTTTTGTAGTGAATAAGGCCAGAAGCCCTATGTAAATGAGTTTTTCTTGTGACTTGTGCTTGCCAGACTGCTACAGCTGCAGGGAGTGTTAGGGTGATGAAATGATATTGCACATAATAGGGTTAACGAAGATTACAAGTTCCTTCCTTCAGGGAAGTGTACTCCATTCTTTTTGTTTTGTTTTAAGCAAGCTTACACTGCAAATCAGAAGACAACTCTGTATTTATGTATTGTTAAATCTAAGCAAGGTTTGAGGCAACATATCACAGACTGCAGGTGGATAATTAAGTATTGTGTTTTGTGATTGGTGGCATTTCTTTTGAGAGTGTCCACTTCAGAAACAGTAACAGCTTATGAGGAGGCCTTCAGTCTCCTTTATTGATGTTTCTTTTTTACTTGCAATTAATTCAATGTTTGAAGAAGAAACTATTAGGACTTGGGCTTGTCTGTAGTCCTGTAATACAATATATAGAAAAGTTGTTACCAAAAGCCTGTGAGTTATTTAGATACATCTAAGAAAAATTGAAGTGCTTAGAATATTTTAATGGGAGCAAAATAGTGAAAATTTCTTTATTTAACATAACCAGTATCTCCAAGAAGCCTCTTATTTCAGCCAGCCCTCCTTATCATCTTCAGCCTTTTGCATTTGCATTTCCTGCAACACTGTCCTTGATTTTCCAGTCTACTGCAGAAGGTGCTTGTTGTCTAAGTTGTTCCAGCTCCTGTGGAAAGCTGTGACCACTGATTAGAGAACAACAACATTAATTAATATGAAGTAGATCAATACTTTTAGGTGAGAAGCGCACCTGGTCTTCAACTTCTCTATTTGATTGGATAAGTTAGAATTAATTCTATCTAATCTTTTTTTTAGCTTTCTGTTTTTTCTTTTTTTTTTTTTCCCTATTAGCTTATCCATTTAGCTGTTATACTGACAAGCAGTTCTGTACATTTGTAGTAGATTATAATTAATATTGCAAAGGAGAACATCACAAACTGAGCATGAGACACCTCTTCAGCCATTTTTATTTATCTACTGTGTAATTCTGCAGATATCTGTAATATTTGCATAGTTATTCACAAAATGGGCAAAAAATAATTTATTAATCTCTATATGTAGTAGAAATGCTGAGTCAAAGCCTGAAGCAGTGATTGAACACCTGGTGGGAAGGCAGGGCCAGCCCAGAGGAGCTCAGGTGCATGCAGCCAGGATGCACCCCTTCTCAGACCTTATTTAAGGGTTTGCAGTGGAGGTGAGGGATCTTGCTGAAGATCCCTGTGTACCTGAGGCCCTCTGAAGGTAAGCAGTTTCTTTCTTTTGTTTCTGTGCCTATGGCTGTTGCATTTGAATGAATCCTCAACTGCTGCAGCCTGTGATCTTGCTGCTCTGCTGTCCTTAGTGAGCTGTCCATTGCATTACACTGTGCAGTTAAATAATAGTAATAAATAAAAGTTATCTTGTTTCTTTTGTAATAATAGAATACATCTTAATTTTTTTTTTTTTAATCATAAGTAAATGGGGAAGACTTCCAGGTTTTGCTATTTGTCCTTACAGCTCCATGTGTCTTGGTGATTTTGTTCTGTTATTTCAGCAGATTGAACTCAGAAAAGATTGAATACTGAAGAGAAGGTTATCAAGTTTTTTGTTGGATTAAAAGCAGTTCACATGGAAGCTCTTTTCAGACCTTATTCTAAAAGAAGATAGAATTAATGTACTTCAAGTAGGGTAACTTGCCCAGTGCTGTGAAAACTTGGAATATTTTACCTAGTGGCATTTTCATTTTATGGTAAATTAATTATCATCTGAATTTTATCGTGGCAGAATCCTGCCAGTTCACTTTCCTGACTGACTTTTGGACTTACTTAAAAATACATCATGTTAGGCTCTGCTGAGTGTTTCTGCTCACATAAAATTATATATAAATCAAGTTAATATAATTAGTGACCTTACAGGGAGAATTTCAGTTTGTGATATCCTTTCCTAACCTGCATCAAAAATGAGAAGAAAGCCGATAATGAGGAATTCTCGCGCAGAAATGAGAAAATCTTATGTTCTTCTTCCCATATAGAAAGTCTCCAAAGTAATCGAAGTGAATCTTCCTTGGATTAAGATTTTTCAAGTTATTTGCAGAGTCCATAGGATCAACCTGTATTTTGTCAGTTGGAGAATCTAGGGGCTGAATTCTGTTCTGCTTGATTCAGAGGTTCTGGGAGGCAAACCCTCCTAGACGTTGTAGTGTAAAATTGGTCTAATTTGCAAGGAGTGACTTAATAAGCAAAAAAGTAGTTTACATTTCAGATATGTGTAGTGGTTTGTAAATTTGCATTTATATCTTATGTTCAAATTATTCAGGGAGTTAGTGTTTCACTCTTGCATAACCTCTGTCCAGGCCTATGAGACCTGTTCAAATCAGAGTCTTGTATAATTATAAGGATTGGAGTATATGAGTGGAAAAGCAGGCAAGCCAAATTCATTCCTTTTGCAAACAGGCATCTTTTTTTTTTTTCTTTTTTTTTTTCAACTGACTGTATTTGAAAATATTTCCTACTGGGAGCAACTGACCAAACTCTTGATCTGTGGTCATTAATATTTTAAATTGTTATTGCAAGAATTATTATTTTTTTAATGGGACCAGTTAAAAATACAGTCCTGATATGCTGGTGTGCCAGTTGGCACCATAGGCAAACTAAGTCTTTGCTGATGATCAGGCCAAATGAATGTGGATAGTGTGGAAATGCAGGTGCTAAAGTAGGAAGTCCCGTACATACATTTGCAGTATTCCTTTGGATTTTGAATAAGTTTATGCTGTTACTTTTTAATATGCTTCGAAATTGTGAAGTTCCAGAACACTTTGGAGAGAAATGTCTTCTCTGCCTGGCCGGCTGTTCTCAGGAAGGCCATGACATGAACTACATCACTGATGTTTTGTCAATCATCCATACAGTAGGGTTTGAAAAAAAAAAAAAAAATTAAAATCTCTTCATGATTGGCTTCCCTTCCAATTAGGGAATTTACAGGAATTCACAGGATCAAGATAATTAATATGGATTATTCCAAACATCATTTTTTCGTTATGTATTTCATTAGAAATTTTTGTCACTAAACATCCATATTAATTATTATTGACTTGTGCATATTTAGGACCAAATTTAGTTCAGTAAAGGATTAAAAAAAAAATTAACTGCCTGAAGACCTTCTTAATGTACACTTGAGATAAATTCATTTCTGTTCCTCGTGTATTTTCTTTTGCAAGTGTTGATGAACAGGGTTTTTGTCTTCAACTTGCATAGAAATCATTTTTGTCTCAAAGAAAAATATTTTGGCTTTATTAGCTTTAGTGGTCTCCTTGTTTTTAAAGGGAGAGCACTGTAAGTTCTGGCTTCCAGTAGTTTCACTGTTTCTTGTAAAGTTAGTAGAAAATGCTGCAGCCTTCTACTCCAGTGCAGTTATGAGAATCAAGGTTTGGACAGGTATTTCAGCTCTAAATGACAGCAGAGATAATACAGACTACCCATCTCCTGCTACTTCTTCAGCTATTTACTTCTTGCGTATGTTGAGTTACATTTTTATTTTTAGATTTCATCTTTCTAATTTACTACATACTGTTTTACTTTAGCATGTTTCATTTTAACTGGTGTGGACACTAGAACTCTACTTCTTTTTTCCCCTAGCACCACCCAGAGTGATTGCTATAAGCAACACGTTGCAGTCATTTTTCATTTAAGCTGGGTTCGTTCTCTGATCCAGGCCACTCCAAAGCCCCACAGATAGTGGTTAGCACAACTTCATGTGGTCAGAGAGGGCCCTCTCATGCAGTAGAGCAGCTGATGTGAATCTTCAGGAGTGCTTCCACTGACATCCCTGTGCGTCAAAGTGAGCTGTAGAGAAGAGGGAATCTGTACCAAGCTTCTGGGCTTACTTCATTTTTGCCCAAATCAAAAGTATTTGGTGTAATCAAGTTTTGCAACAGTTCCTGTGGTGCAGAGGATGTGTTTGAATGTGTTTCACTGGAAAAATCAACAAGCAGTGAAGTCCAATCTAAATGCAGTTTTGGCTGTAGTTCAGTATGACTTGGAGGCTAGGCCATTGACTTCAGTGACATTAAATTGGCTGAAAGTATTATATCCTGAATATGGACATAAAACTCATCTGAAACTAAATGAAATTACATTTTCTGGGTCTCTGTTTCTGTAGCAGGCATATAAAGCGAATACTTAGCACGCACGCTTGCTGTTAATTTGCATCATTGAGAAAATGGAAATATTTTTGTTCCTGCATTAATTAGGTTGTATTCTAGACTTTGCTTTGTTTTTCTGCCAGTGCAGGAAGAGTCAAGAATATGTTGTGAAAACATCTTATTCTGCTCTTGATGAAAAAAACACTTTTTGCAAACATTATCTGGTGGTAGAGTTGTTGACTGTGTGCTTCATATACAGGCTGAAGAGAGAAGGTTGGAACAATGCTGTCAATACTTGCCTTTCCTTCGGGTTAACAAGCTTATTTTTGTGTCTGATAAATGCTCTTCCAAAATGGATTTAGCTTTATTAAAGAAAAATTCCAGCAGATGCTCTAAAGAGAAGGTTTCTTTTACCAATGCTGTAGGATGACTTTGAGGATTTTGTTCATTGTTTCTTCTAATGCATCATGAATTGCATTACTTAAGAAGATAGTGCCCGGAGGAGAAAGGTTACTTTTAAATGTTGCTTATAGACATGTTTATTGGATGGAAGAGATTGTATGGAAAATGTCTACTTAAATCAAATCAATTGTGACTACCTATGTGTGCCCTTTGCTGCTTGCTCTTCACTTTCTTGAATAATAATCCTGTAGTGCTATTCTCATGTAGGTTGTTTAGGGAAACAGATGACAGGCTGTAGTACTTTACAAGTTGAAGTAGAGCCAGGGTAAAGACAGAAGGTGTTTGTTTAGTTTTAAATGATGCACAGTCTATGAAATAACTTATCACAGTGATAAAGACACACCAACGTGACATGCTTTGGAGTCAGTAGTGTAACAATGAAAGCAGTTAGCAATGCCCAAATAAACAAAAGAATTACTCAACTCAACTTTTGTTGCTTGTGATAAAGAATACATCTAAAGACACCTGATAAATGCTAGCCCCAAAGAAAAAAACACCTATTTTTATCACAGTGGGTTTATGCTGGACTTACCACAGTCTTCGGTGCATGTGCTTGATGTGAATCTGTTCACAGTGTCACAGCATCATAACTCACCTAGAATGGTGCAGAATGAGACTGCTAAAATGGTCGTATGAACTTCAATGTTTTCATTTTGACAAATTGAAGTTTATCACTGTCCTTTATGACAGAATGTGATAATTTTCTTTATTTCTGTCTGTGTTGGACTCATTACTACTTGATACAATTTTCTGGAGAATTATCCGTTATTCAGTCTATTTCCATTTGCAATATATACAATAATAGAATTGATGCCATCTGTCGACAACAAGTTTTCACTTCAGTTTTCTGTTCCTTCAATTCACAAAAGTGACTCAAGTGGCTTTTAGATGAGCCAAGAGAATCTTATATATGTATGTGGGGCTGCCTTTTGCTGGTGAATGTCAGTGGCAGAGTTGTAGGGCAGAATCCATGTTGTGCTGTAGATCATACTCTCTTTTGAAGAGCTGAAGTTATAGCCTATTTAGGCTTTCTTAAGTTTTCATTCATATCTCCTGGATTTAATATGAACTCTTTTTGTAGAGTTTTTTAGACTGTAGTGTGAAGAAAGCAATGTATTTGTATTCAATATTCAAAAGAAAGATAAATGTTGGTATGTTTCATTTAAAGCAGTACAATGTAATGCGTGTATTAAATTTCACTTCTAATTCACATAATCATTCATTCCTTACTGACAAAAATAACTTCTCATTTAACTTACCAATTAGAAATTATAATCTATAGAGCACATCTAGGAAATGACCTTTCTTCACATGAAATACTCTTAAAAATTAACTTCTCATGGTCTATAGGCAGCACTCCAGGGAAAGGATGTTTAGCATACTGGATATTGCTTTCAAAGTACTCTTAATTGCCTAAATTAAGAACAGTGTTTTTTTTCTTTGAATCTTATAAGGGACAAATGAATTTGAATTATCTTGAAAGATCTGAAACACTGGACAGCTTTATCTGATTGCTTTTTGCATTCATTGCAAAAACCAACAAGGTCACCTTTAGCGTGGCTTTTATTTGTGAGACAAATGTGGCACTAACTCTTCTTAACCAGATCTTAGGGAAGCATGGTCACTACAAGCACTGGTAATGTTATGTCAGCTCTGGATGTCAGGTGTATAGGTAAAGGCAATCTGAACTGTGTCATGAAAGGAAGTTTATTATAAAGGATTGAGATAATGGTACTGTTGTGTATCGGCCTTTGTTTACAAATGGATTTCTGATCTGAGACCTAAAAAAAAATAAGCCTGATTTTTGGTTGTTTCATTGTGTGTTTTTTTGTTTTTTTAGGAATGTAAAATTAAAACAGAGAAATCTTCCCTGCTTTACTCTAGATGTAAACTTTATTCAAAAATGTAAAGAATCTGCATTATGAGATACAGAAGAGTTTTCTGTACTCCATCTGGCAGCTCAGAAGAGAGAGAAAATTAGTCAGGAACTTTGTTAATCACTTAGAGATCAACTGAGTATGTAATTAGCTCAGAAGAGCTTTTTAGAATGTTATATATAAGATGTGGTAAATCAATTCTACTCCAATATATCAAGCTTGTTTGCAAGCTTGAACTTTCTAAAGTAATACATTTAGAATGCTGATCTACCAGCAATTTGATACAGAGCTCTGTACTGGTAACTATCAGTGTGTTGGGTCCTCAGTTGTAAGGGAAACATGGAAGCTGAAAACAAATTACAGGTTGGAAGCCTTGGGTGCTAGTGACACATCTGAAGAAAGCTCAGTATGTGAACAGGGAGGTTTGTGCTTGTGACTTGTGTCTTCTGATGGCACAGGGATATGCTTTTCTCCAAGCTATGCCATCTTGTGGTGATGATTTTGGTCCTGTAGCTCCTTTTCTTACTGTGACTGGATCTCACTGAGTGACACTTCAAGTGGCAGAACATAAGTAGCAAATGTTGAGCCTGAAGTGGCACGTTGTTTCTACAATTCCTGCCAAAACAGGAGCTGATTTAATGAGGGGAGAAATTTGCTGTAGTAAGATTTTTTTTTTTTAATATGTTTATGAAGATTAATCTCACTTTCAATAGAAAATAGATACATTAGAATGAGAAACAAGCTGCCACATCTGGGTCTTTTAGTAATCCTTCAGTTTTCTTAATTGCTTTTGTATTGCTTTTATAATTAAGACCTGTTAACATATCACACATTGATAGTAAGGATGGTTCCTGAAACAGACTGGTAGTCCTGTATTTCTGAATGCTCATTGGAACATGCTAATCTTCTGTTGTTATTGTAAGAGCAGTAGCAGCAGAGATCTATTTCATATGAATTCCTGAAGTCTAGCCAATAGACCATGTATAGTTCTGTATTGCTCAGTAGGGAACTGATAGCAGCCCTGAAGTTTTTCTCACAAGTCGGTGGGTCAAAATTGGCAAGATTTTATGTACAACAGTAATTTTATGATGCAAATGTATACATATACATATTTTTAACATACTACCATATTTCATTATTTATTTAAATGGCATTGTCTTGTGTGTGTCAGCTGGTGGACTTACTGGTTTAAATGTAGTAAAAGTAGCTTTTATTAATATCTTGTAAGGTGCAAACAAAACTCCCAATAAGAAGGAAGTGCTGGTCTTGCTGGAAGAGGACTCTTGTAGGTCTACTGAGCACATAGCAGAGCTTAGCAAATGGTGCCCATTGAACAGTTTCGGCTAGTGGAAGCTACTCAATAATCACAAGCCATTTTTGTGGGTCATTAGCAGTTAAAGATTATTTTTAATGTGATGTTTGCAACGTACAATATTTTCTCTGAAGCTTATAAAATAAAAGAAAGAAATCTGATTAAAACAGTATCAGAGAAAGCATTGGGATGTTCTGTTATAACCTGGAATCTCATTAGACTATAACAGTTTAAAGGTTGGGCAAATTTTATGCTTCAGCAAGTTATGAGAGTCTTTGATATTTTCAGCCACAAATAATTAGCTCATGGTGACAATTCTTCAGTGGATTTTCTCTTGTAGTAGAGTGCATTGAAACAGAGCAATCTGTTGGATACAGATAAGCATTTACTGAATGTCATTATAAGGTAATAGGAAATTGTTTGGAGACCTCTACTAAAGCTGAAGTTGAACAACTGCAGTAGCAAAACCTACAGACTAATGGTCCAATTATACTCACAGCAACGTACGCTTAATGATTATTTAATAATTTGTAACAAATATTACATTGTTTCTCTCCTGGATTACAGATTTGAAGCAAAGTAAATATAAATTGAGGAGTACGTAACTTTTCCTACCATAATCTCAAACAAGTATGGCAGACAGTGCTATCTTCTACTCTTCTTGGAAGCATGTTTGTTTAGGTTAGTGATGAACACATCAAATGTTAGTCATACTTTTATTTTTGATATCACAAGATGGGGAAATTACTTCGCTTCCTGAAATGCTGACAGGACTATTTGCTTTTTACTAGTTAAATACCAGTATTATTACCTTTAAAAAAAAAAAATTAAATGTAAGTCATAAAAGAGATTAAAGTTATGACGCTTAGCACAACTGATGAGCTATTAGGAAAAGATGACAGCAGTGAAATGAAATATTTCCATGAAAGGATTTGAAGGAATCTGCAAACTGTAACACGACAAGGCATGTTAATGTAGCTGATTTTTGAAACAAACTCTTTTGAGAAGGAAAAAAAAACCTCTTTTCTGTGAAAAAATGGGAGCTATGTTTAAGTGGACTTAAGCTATACCATCCTGATACTTGAAATATCCTAGAAAATACTTGATTTCAGGCTAAGTTGACCGGAACATATCAAGGTCTTCACGTTTTAACAGATTCAGTGATTTCCTAATCTACGTGAAGCTGTGACTTCAGGAAGTGATTAAATAAACTTATGGGGAAAAAATTGTCAAAATTAAGCATACAGAGATTATCATGCTAATAGTGCAGAAAACCAAACTAATTTTAAGGAGTCTGGCATGCCTCACCCTCATTTCAAATCTTTTCAAAGTAATAGTATGCCATTTTTCTTTCTGTGCTGATAAAGTTGATGGACGTGTTGAGACTGCATGCAACCTATAGATTTTCAGCAAATCGCCTTTTGGTGGTGTGAGAAGTCAGGGTGAATTGGATTTGCACTATAAAGTTAGGGAGAAACCAAACGTTTAACTTATGCAAGTCAGCTCTTGTTAGCCCAGAGATTTCTGCAGTGTGAAGCTGGCTGTTCTCCCTGGTCGGCCTTGCTTTACATGCATTAGTTACAACAGTGAAGTGTTACCTCACTCCAATAAACAGATTTCAACTAGAAGGTAGGAGGTGCTCAGGCATTGGTAGTTAAAGGATTTCTTAGGTGGCAAATAACCATGAAGTTCTCAAAAATATTGATGCATTTCTTATTCCATCAACTTGGAGGCTTCTAACAATGGGAATTAACAGTTCATTGAACTTAGCTGTGATAACTGATTTCAAGTAAGATTTAATAAACTCCGCACTAAGGGATGTTTTCTTTTTAGCAGATGAAGTGCATCATTTTTCCTCCTTTGAGTATTGGATTCTATTGATAGTAATTAGATGAAAAATTATTCTCAGTTAATCTAAAATAAAATATTTACCATTAAAAAAATCAATTTGAATGCAAATTAAGTGGCTCTTCATTAAATGAAAATGTAAGCAAGCCTGCAAATTTCACTTGCACCTATTGACTGTGGGAAAGAATTATTGAAACAAAACTTTTCATCACAGAAATGATAATGGTGGTTAAAAAGGCTTCTTACAGCAACGAACCATGATATCAGGTTGGGATTACTGGCAGTATTTCTCTGGAAGGAAATATGAAGCTTTGACTCTGGAGCTTTTTTAGAAAGCCTGTGAATGTGTCCTGCTCCCTCCAGGCAGGTGTCACCTCTCTAAAAGGGAGTATCAGAGAAACTACTTGTATATCAATCTTCTTATGACTTTGCTGTTCTACAGCTGCCTCCTTGAAGTGGCATGTGTGTATTTCACTGAGACGTATCACAGGAGCAGGGAGAACTGACAGAGCAAGAAGGAAAAAAAACCTAATGAATGAGGTTATGGGTTTAAACTTCGATAATGATGTGAGATAGCATCCATAAAAATTTAGGAAGGACAGTGCTAATAATGAGTTTATATTATGAAAAAGTGTGCTTGTCTTGACAGGAGCAAACTAAAAGTCTGCACTTCTGAGAAGCACCAGTTACATTTAATTTGTCGAACAGATACTAATGAATGTATAGCAGTAGGGATTTGTTTATTTTTAAGCTCCTCAGAGGTTACAGAAAGAAATCATTTGCTGCTAAATTTACAGAATGAATTCAGCAGTCTTTGAGCTGAGAAATTGGGCATTTTGAGTTTTGAATGAGGTGTGATATTTCTAGTGGGACTTCTGTGATGTAGAAATTAAAAGAGACGAATGGACAAGAAGTAGAAGTGAGTTTTATTTTTTGAATGACACCCCAGACTGGTGAGTCCTAGTCTGAAATGTGAGTCTTCTCTATTTGATTTCTAATTCTTTTTCATGGAATTTCAGGTTCTAGAAAAGAGTTACAGAAATTTCCTTTTGAAGGACATTGATCCTTTAAATAAATTAATTACTGCGTAATTACAATATAATCTTTATAATTAAAAAAAATATAAATCTTGTGGCTTTGGAAACTTCTCCTCATTCCCTTCCCCCAGTATAGAGTAGTGAGAGGTAAAGGGAAAGCAGTTGAAAATAATCTCCGTTGGATTCCTCTTAGGCTTCCAAGTTTTAGTCTTTATATTAAAGTTGAATAGATTTTTCTGGTAGGGAATATCTCAAATATCTCATAGCTGATCTGATTTCTGACTAAAGATTTCTGTGATTTCTGAGCATTATACTACTCAAAAAGTAAGAAAAGAATCAGGTAAAGTGATCAGTAAAGCAAAAAAACAATTTGGAAATAAAATGATTAAGTGGAATTTGTCAGAGGAATTCATGTTAGTTGAACTCTAAAAAATGGAAAACACCTTATTATCAGGAAGCCTTGGTGTGTCAGGTTTGTTATAGGATATTTTAGGAGAGGAACATCAAAGGTAACATGCATATGGACCCCTCTAACTCAATGTAGTAGCTGTTTGTGCTAGAGATTTGGAACAACATTATTTCCTGCCTCAAATTCTCTCCTTCAGAAGAAAAGAAAAAATGTAGAAGGTTTTTGTCATAATTTAGGATTAGCAGATGTGATTCATCTTTCATAGTAGTTGAGATGGCCAACTAATGGTAAGCACTACTACTAAGTACATTCTTTGGTAGAAGCAAGGTCAACTGCTTCATATGTTTGCTTTCATTAATAATGTGCACATTTCATCTGAACATGAAATTAACCTAATTATATGTGACAGTTAATATTCTTAGTGATAGGGAAGTGTTTAGGGAGTTTTCTAATACAGTGAAGAGTCATCTGTAAGTTGGAAATTGCAGCCTGGCAAATATGCTTGTAGTGGTGAGGAGAGTTCACCAAACAGGTCAGATGAGGGAGCAAAACTATTAATTTAGAAGGTCTAGAGGAAACAAACTGCTATTTCAGATTTGTTTTGTGTTTTGGAGGAGGGAGAATAATTCACAAGCAGAACTCAATTATTATGTAGAGAAAATGTGTGATGAGCCTGGGTCGCTTTTTAAGTTTTTGATGTCAGCTCCTAAGGATATGAGATGGTGACGTTCATGTGCCTTTAGTGCATCTCCGACTGAAATTATTGCGGTTCTTTCACTGAATGTGTCAGAAAAAGCACCTTATTCTAAGAATTGTTAATACACACTGATTTCAAATCCAGCCATAGAGATTGTTTATGTCTCTAAAGCAACAAAACCGAAAACTTAAAATGAAATACACAGTTATTTTCCAAAGAATGATAGTTCTCCAGCTACGTTAGTTTAAAGTAATTAGTCTTCAACTAGTTATAGGCACTTCCTTTCGTACTGCACTGCTTTCTTAAACATCATTTCTGCTTGGCATATGAATTGCAACAGCTGATTAGACCTCTCAGCTAACATAATTCAAATCCCTGCATTGAATGGAATGTAATGTGGAAGTAACCATGCTATACCTTATCTTGAATAGCTTCAGTGATGGTGCCACAAGTTGGTAATCATTGTGTAAATATCCTCATGTGAGAAACAGAATGCTTCCTATTTTTCTTAGTTATAAGTTCATGGAAGAGGATAGGAGTGGAGGATGCCCACAGGTTTCTACAAAGAGAGGCATGATTGCTACATATATTCATCTGAACTCAATTCACATGTATAATGTTCAGCCAAAAAATCCCATTTAGGATTTCACAGTGTTTAGTAAAGGTGATGTTGTTGTTGTTGTTTTTTAAAAAGGAAAAAAAACACATAAATAAGGCTGGATTTCCTCTTATGTAACCATTTAATCAAAAATTGTTAAATTGAAGGTTATGGAACACATGGATATTATATCACTAACGATAAAAAAAAAAAACAAACCACGAGACCATGTTCAAGGAGTGCCCAACTTTACTGTTAATAGCTAAAATTAGCTTATAGTCTAAATTCTTAAATTTTATTTTGTTCTACACATGGTACGTAGCTAAAACTAAATATCAGGTAATATTTTTTATATTTTTCCATGGACAACTTGTTTGTGTGATGCCTAAAAAGCCATGAGAGGATTTTAATTTACTCTTCATTTTCAAGAATGTTTCCGTACAACCTTGATAATCCTTTGTGTTCTGCAGATGATGAGTTCTCCTCTGGTGTATTCTGAAATCCTTTATGAAGCTATTGAGTATTCAGTTCTTGCAGTAGTGGGGAGTAATGGGAGGTGCACACTGGACATAAAAGTATTGCATCTTTGTGAGGGTACCGTACTTTGTACAAGAGAGGCAGGAATCTCAACGAAGCGTCATCTGAAGTTTAAAAGTGTCAAATTCCAGCAAATGGGAATTGGATCACTAATTACTGTTGCAGGCAAAACACAGTTTAGGAAGATTAATACAATTAATTGTAAGTGTTACTAACAGACTGGAGCAGTGAGAAATGCTAGCAAACTAAAGCCACCTTCCCCACCCCATCCACCCTTCCGCTTGAGTAGTGTGGGGGATAAGGGACTGGGGTTTGTGATCAGTCCATAATGCTTTTTCTTTGCCTCTCATATTTTCTTGTAAGCTTTTTCTAACACTTGAAATATTGATGGGATATAATCTAGTCATTCAGTGGTGACAGCGATTCTTTTTATAGCATGGACAGATATTTATATTATGTCAAATAATGTAGTCAACATAGTTAGACAGTAATTTGTGACTTAAAATGTAAACATTTTAGGATCTGCAGAACCAGAAGTGAGTGCTAATTAGTGAGCTGTTAGCTAAATATATGTAATTGAGAACAGACTGACAGGCTATTCCAAACAGCTGGCTATTTATAAATCTGTGCTGTTTTAAGATTATATTTTGCTTGATAGACTTTGGACAATGCGTAACAGGAGAATTTGATGATTGGATTTGCACTTTAATTTCTTAAAATAAAATGAAACCTTGCAAATGTGAATGCTAACAGGCTAGCTGTGATAATTGAAAAGTATTATTAACTAGATGACTTTGAGGCTGAACCATTTTCTAATTTCTTTAGGACTGGGGACTCCCTGAAGAGAATTATAAATTCAAGTATTACTTAATTACACTTATAACAATAAAGGGCACTTTAATCAGCAACCTCTCAAAAGCCCTTGTCTTGTAATTTATTCAAACAATGGAAATGTCAAGAGATACTTCCTTTATAAAGTCTTCTGAAAGGACAGTGTACCTTCACAGATCTGAACTTATAGCTGTTCCTATGGAAACTGATCAACTGTTCAATAACAGTATCAGAGTATTAGTTTAACTGTTTTCAGCTAACTGAATAGTGATGTACTGCATCCGTTTTCTATTTTTAAGGAGATGTTTGGGCATTGTGATCATCTTTATGGCTGGGGTTGAGTATGTCAGTTCTGAGAACTGTCTTCTGAAGAACATGTTGCCTTTCTGAGGCTGGGAAAACCAAGACTGGTCTGTAAAGAATTTGAAAGCTGAAGGTTAGTTTTTATCAGGATCTCTGAGGGAGCCAGAACTACTACTTAGAAAATGAATCATCCTGAGATAGAAGCCAAAGGCAGAAATGGCAGATCTAGACAGAAGTGCTCTCTGATCTCTCATACTGTTGCTGTGAAGCTATCACACGCTAACAAGACTGTGCAGGTACAATTTGAAGAGCATGGCACAATTCCTCTGGCAATGTCACCTCTGCTAGGAGCTGCCAAGCTTATTTATAAACTGGAGTTGTATCTGAACAGCAGCATTCTCTTAGTTTTTTTCAGATGAAAGAGCTAGTTCCAATATTATTCACACCTTAGAGTGTCTTGTTTTCATTCAAGTGTGATTTGATTAAGCCTGAAGGTATAAAATAATTTTTCTGCTAAAGCTTTCTAAAACTTAAAATTGTATCATGTACTCAAAGAGCATTTCTACAAACAGATGCAAACTTTCAGTTCTGTCTGAAATTAGTCAGAAGTTGATCTACCTCTAGGATGATATGGAAGACCTCACAAAGTACGATGGTATTTCAGCAAGAGGTAACTTTTAATGCCCCTTTGTCATCAACTGTCAAACCCTGAAACTGCAGCTAGTGTAAAATGGTACACTGGGAAAGTGCAATTTGAGTAGTTTGCAGAGAGGTGTCATGCAAGTTTTTTTTTTTTTTAATTGAAATTTCTGTCACTGGACAGTTCTTCAGAGTAAGTCTTACCACTGCAAGTGTATAAAAAAGTTCTCTTGATCAGATTGCATCGGTTCATTATAACTAAAAAAGGAAATTAATTGTTGAGAAATGGTGGCTGCTTGTATCAATATGCAGACTAATGGCTGTTCCCATTCTCTCTCTGGTGCGTGGGGGAGGGCTGAGACTTCACCAGAAATTTTTCATCAGTTTGTTGCATTCACAAAGTTATTCTGTCCTTTAGAAATCTTCAGTTGTTTTCCCTTGAACTACATCTTTTCTCATTGAAATTCCATGTATTTTTGAAATTAATGTTTGAATGCAAAATATTCAGTATTGAAGAGATGTTTCCTTTTAATCTTTTTCTAAGTTTGCAATTGGAAAATTGATCTCTCTTTTTCTATTTTGGCTGTGTGTTTTTCCTTGATGCTCTTTTCTTCTTAAAAGCTCTGGGCTTCTTTGAGTCATTTTCTATTTCGCTTGCTTGTCTACGGATTTATTTGCTTTTTTATTGACTTGTTTTAAATTGTCTTGGTTTTGGTTAATAATAAGTACCACTTTTGACTTGCATCGTTTCTCGTTAAATAATAAAAAGCACAAACTTTTCCACAAGTAATTAATTTTGAAAGTGGTGGAAGTAATAAGCCTTGGTTTCCAATCTGTGGTTGGATTCTCATATCTAAAAAGGCAAATCGAAGTTTTTCTTATGATTGGGATGTTTATAATCCATTTTCTGGTATACGAAATGAGTTGGCTTTATCATGCAGGCTTTAATAGAACTTCTAAGAATGTAATTAACTTTGGGATGCCAACCCATCTGTCACTTGACAGATTCAGATTCAGATTGACTCTGAACTTGGCAGATAAGTACAGAGATTTCAGGGGTGCGAGTGGACAGATGTGAATACATGCAGAAGTGCATTTTGTGAGAGCATGCGCTGATTGGCATAGTTTGCTTGACCTTAAGTTGAAGACAAAGTGAGAGATGCAAGATAATGAGCAATAATGTTACTAAGCAGATTTTTACTATATAAAATGCTAGAGTTCACGTCTTAAATGATGCGACGCACAAGTTATCAGTTAGGCTTTGCTTGCAAGTTCCCCCCCAAGCAGTTATTTTGGGGCTGGTGTGCATGTTTACTAATCTGAGAAACATTCTTCAAGACTTACTGCAATGCATCAGTTCCTAACTTTGGGTTTGTGATTGATCAAAACAAAACTTTTCCATAACCTTTAAAACTGAATCCAAGTGGTTCCATCTGGACTAGGAAGTCACTCTTGACCTTCTTAACAATGACAAAGTTACTTGAAAAATACAGGAAGGACAGGTCAATTTTGTTGTCTGACAAAGCATATGATAGAGGAAACTGCTTTAATTACTAATGAAAGTGGCTTTGCTGTTTGAGTGAGGAATCGGTAACATCTGTTTGCTCTTCAGATGCTTATGTCTCTGAATCTCCTGTCTTTGGTCTTCATTTCAGATGCATGTTTTGTTTTCATCTCTCCATTAAGATTTCCCTCTTGACAAATTAAACATAATTTTGTGTGTATATTCTTGGAGTTCTACCTGAGATGGCCTATTAAGCATTGTAATGACATCATTAATAAATTTAAAAAAAATTACAATGTAGCTGTGCACAGTAATGAAGGCTCTTGAATATTAGAAAGAAAAAGTAAACATTTTATAGTATAAAACATGATGCAGGGGCATTGCGAGGCAACCGAATTGACTAATAATGCTGCAGTCACATAGTTTAAAAACTGAGCAATGTGTGTTTTCTGCAAGGGAATTTTGCTGGTTTAATTAAGAAAAGAGTGGAAATGGGTAAGGAAAGGCACTTAAAACCACCCTGTTCATTTTTATATTTATCTTTTGTCTGCACCCAATATTGTTTTTGGTATGTGAGAAAGAGAGACTATATTAATATGGTTAATGTTACTTTTTGATTTAATTCCATCATTAAAATATTTTGATTAAACAGTGGAAATGTCACAGTGAAGACATGAGGAAGACATTGGGTGTTTCAGTTGTTTTTTTGAATCTTAAAAATTTGTTGCACTTAAGAAAAAGCAATTTCCACTGGCTTCAATAACCAGCTGATTAATTTTCAAAGATTCGCATCTCTTCTTCAGTCTAGAAAGGTTTACGCTCAACGCTTTCTTTTTATTAGTTTACAAATCTTAGCTTGGGTCTTGTTCAGTGTGCTTTTTTGCTATTTTTTTTATTTTTTAAACTGAAGCTCCTTTTAAAGGTGGGAATATAACTGCTTTGTGACCTGCTGGAAACTGTACTTTGATTCAGACCAGTAGATCCTTGCCGTGAAGTCTCATAATTAACTAACAGTTGAAATTTGCATCACACAGCGGAGTAATGTGTGGGATTTTACTGTCTCTTGTGGTCCTTTCAGAGTTTCTGCTGAATTTGCTCCTAGAGTTTGCCTTGCTAAATGTTTGCAAGGTTAGCATTAAGTAGAATAGCCTTTGAATTTTTGTGGAGTAATCTGCCGTGCCTTTCATTTTAACAGACCTAGTAGAAAGGTTTGTACAGAAGGGCAAGTTTAGCTTATACTTAAAATTTTTGACATTAAGCTGTGCCTCCTTGAAAGTGCTTTGGATTCTTTTACCACCTGCTGGTGGGATGCTTTATTTGGATAACTAAGCTGTCCAAGTTTAGAGTAAGTTTTTTGTTGTCCTAAATTTTGCAGTATCCATGAATTCACTAAATCCACAGAAATCTTCTGCATGCCTTCTTACAACTGGAGCTGTATTTAGAATTTCTTTTTTGAATCTTAATATGCTTGTAGACCATTGTACAGCTCAGTGTACTTCAAAATTCATCTCTACTCTTTTACTTCATAATGAACAAATTATGAACTTGCATTAGAATGCACTCAGGTTGAATCATACTGGTTATGTGACTGCCTAGTACAGTGGTTACCAAACCCTTTTTCATTTGCACATCTCATTATTAAAAAAATAATTCAGCATGCACCCCTCATATGTCTGTGCATGCCTCTGTACTACTATGCACGTTATAAAACACAAAAATAGGGATTGAAAAAGATCTAAATGGAAGAAGTGCATTTTTCTCTGCACTTTACAGAGTGATAACACTGATTTTTGACTCTCATCTACCAGTTATGTAAAGGTTTTTCTTGGAATTTGGCTAGTCGGTTTCCGTCCTTCCTGATATCAACCAAGTAGTTCTGCCAAACTGGTCAGAAGGTGTTTTCATTACCATCAGAAACACCACTTCTGTTGGCCTGCCTAGCTCTTGTCCACTGCCCCCTGGCACTCTGTAGTCTGCTCTCCCCATGCTCTTCTCTGAAGCGATTCAGATCAGCATACAGTGCAATTTGTCCTGTAACACATTATGGCTGAGAAATTAAAAATCCAACTGTTAAAGTCAAGCTTTAGATGCAACAGAAATAGTAGCTAGGAAATGCACTTCTTATACTTTTCTATTGCTCTAACTTTAACATGAAAGATTACATTTTACTTCCATTTCTTGCATGATTAATCCTATTCCTGGTTAATTTGAAACACTAGGTCTGTGCTACTCTCACATATTACTCCTGGAGGGATAATGTGCTTCAGTGACAAATGTTAAATGGATGTGTTCTGTTATCTTTTGTGACACGGCAAACAAAGATGGAAAATCATTTATTTAGTTTCAGAAGGCAGGCTTAGGGGATTATTCTGACAGCGCTTTGACTTCAACTAAGTGATTGTGGTAGCTTTTCCAAAGCTTTACCAGCAGACAGGAGTGATGACACTCCTACTCCATTGGTAGACTAGGGAACATAAAACATCTATGGAGAATGCTCCAGCTGAAACAGCAATTGTGTTTATCATCTGTGTTTTCCATCCAGTGTGGTTCTCTCCACTCTCCACTACTTTTTCCAAAAAATCAATATATTGATGAACTAACTGAACAATTAAAGGTAGTTCTAGACTTTGGCTTATGATAATGTGACATTAGAGATGCGATGGCATATTTTTGTGAGATTTTTAGTGAGCTGAACATCTCTACAAGAGTATCGTATGAAACAAAGGCATTATTCTGCTGCTAGATCTCCCTGGAAGTCTCTGATGAGTAATAACAGAGATGGGTGCGAAGGTCCTGTGCAAGATAAGAAAAGAAACATTTTCAAGGTTGTTGGCTTTTAAAAGAAATCAGGGTACAAGTGAAATGCTAGTAGGAACCAACTACTATTGCGAGTTAATACATGCTTTGTTGTGTGTACTGCTAGCTACTTTCTTATGTGGGCATCAAGTACCTACAGAAGTGCTTTATTTTCATGCAAGTTTTTACGATGCAGATATAAGCGTGATTGAAAGCAGACATAGGATGTGTTTTGAGGGTTAGAAAAGTCAATGAACTCAAAATAAAGGAGATGTCCTTTTACCATCTTTGGCTGTAAGATACAAACTAAGCATTCTGAAGAACTACTGAGCGTTTTAAATGTTTGTCTCTGTACTGCTGGAGAGGTAAAGGTGAGATGGGTCTATTTCTCTTTCCAGTGGTGTTATTAAAAATTTCTATACATTAAGAGCAGCCTGCACTTCTAATTGGTAATTGTATCTGCCTTTGAATTTTCTCTTGATTATGAGAACAGAGCCTTCCCTTCATTTGGTACTGACCTATGCATAATGCACAGCAGAATTAATTTGAAATGATGCTTGAAAAGAACCTGTCCGTGAAAATCTCGTATGCACTACAACAGATTCAGAAATTAATCATTTCTCAAGTGAAAAAATGAAGATGGTAAGCTATTACTGTGCCACAAAGCTGAAACCAAGAATATTTTGAGTGGTGCTATGAACAGTATCCATTGAATTAAAGAAATGGAAAAGATGATGATCACTCTGGTTGAATGGTCTGCAATTCCAAATTGCGCTACTACTGAAAGTTGTTAGCTTCTCAGTTGTTGATTATATACAGATACATAAACTGGACTGGTTTAAAGTATGAAATTCTGATGTGTTGATTTATCAGCAACCACCTGTGTTTTAATTTCCACATCCTAACCCAATGAGAGAGCTGGAATACCATGTGATTGGCCTAGGAGATTTATCACATAAACTCATTGGATGTTCAGTAGTAGAGTTCTTCACTGTTGTTGAGCATGTTAAGCACTGCCAATGAGTTTTGAAGAGAAGTTGCTCTTGCCCGTTTTTTTTGTTTAGTCTGTTTGTAACATGTATGTAGCCATGATCCCCTCTGAGGGTGTCAGATCAACACGAGCTATGTTCTGTTCTCTAAGTCTCTAGGCATGTATTAAGGTTTTCCTACTAGTATGTGTTGTGGCTTCTAGAGTGCAAACTAAAACCAAGATAACTCACATTGATTGTAAGCATTTGGTACACAGGGATATATTTTGTCCGTGAAAGGCAACTAATTTCACTTTGTTATACCACTGCTGTGAGGTTTCTGCCATTATACGTTGGTTAAATAAGCGAAACATAACTCTTTCAGTTGACTTAAATATAAAGGAATATTTTTGTGCAAGTAAGGCAATTGCTGTCTGAAAGAGAGTTCTTATTCATCTTAAAGTATAGGAACAATGTTTACGGGGCATTTATATATTTAATAGCTGTTGTTTGTTGTGTGGGAACAGGTGTTGATGTTTCTGTTAATTATTTTTCTATTCATTTGTTCCCTTTTTCCCTTAAAATGCTGTATTTGCTGTTTAAGTTGGGGGCTTTATCCTTTAATTGCTGGCTCTATCCAGTTTTCAAGTTTACTCCCTTGTGCTGTTGACTGTAACTATGAGGTATTTTGCAGGTGGAGGCTGTCTTAGAAGAGAAGGCTGCAGCTTCTTGAGGAATTTAGATGAATAGATCGCATCCAGTAATCAAAGAGAGCAATTAACTTATGCTTCGGTTCTTGTTCTGTTTTGAATTTACAGATGGCAAACTTTATAGTGAAGTTCTGAACTTGGAAAAAAGAGAAAAAGGTAGCGATTATTTGTTGCTCAGAGCCCTTTTAGTTAGCTTTGATGAATGATTCAGTCAGTCATTTTCAATAACGACAGTGTTCATGAAAAAGTAAAGTATTTTAAGATCGCTTCTGGTGAATTATGTAAGTAACAGCTATGGAGCTATTAATCAAGCCTGAATTGTTGGAAGTCACTGGAGCAGTGTCTCCGGGATGGTCTTCTGTCTCCTACTATTTTTATGTAGGTCATGAAAAATGGGACTTTTGTAACAATGATGGATTGGTCTACCTCAGTTTTGGCTGTGAGAATAACAGATTTTTTTTTTCTTATGTTCCGGCAAGACATTGAAGTAATTTTCCCCAGCAGAGGACACTGTGCTTCTGCGATTAGCTTTGAGTTTTTTATTTTGCCAGGGAACCATGGATACAAATGAAGTACGATATGATTTTGTACTTGGTATTCTGTATGGACACCATGACTGACATTGCAATTATAGGTTTTTTGCATTGTTTATGCTTCTCCAAAAGCGTATCTGAGTGCTCTGAACCACTGGCTGAAAAGATGTTAGCTTTTATTACAGCGTATAATTGTATTTACCCTTTAAGGCCTCCAAGTGCATTTCATGTTTTTTGTCTTGTGCTCGAACACTGTTTGTATTATTCATAATTAAATAACTGATTGAATGAATAAGCTCCAAATCGTTTTTGTAGAGTTTTTGGCTTGCCTTTTGAGCACCTATCTGAAAGTAATCCGTGCTCTATTTCTTTTCTCTCTTTTTTTTTTTTTTTCCTTGTTCAAGGGCATGGTGTGACTCTTCGCTCCACCCAATTATTTCTTGCAGAGCATGCACTGTACCTGTGATTATACAATATATAAATTTATAATTATGATTATAAGTATTTTATCTCCAAATGTCTACATATTAAGTTAAAGTTCTTATAAAGGGAGTGCTAGAAATATAATTTTAAGAACATATAAGGAATTCCAATAGACTGGAATTGCTAAAGTCACAGAATCACAGAATTGTAGGGGTTGGAAGGGACTTTTGGAGATCATCTAGTCCAACCCTCTGCTGAAGCAAGTTCCTTACAGTAGGTTGCACAGAAAACTGACTTAGGTGAATTTTGAATATATCCAGAGAACAAACTCCCACCTCTGGGCAGCCTGCTCAAGTGCTCTGTCACTAAGTAAAGTTTTTCCTCATGTTTGTATGGAACTCGCTCTGTCCACGTTTTTCACTGCACCTCCTTCTCCCCCTGCCTCACCTCCCCAAATTGTATTACCTGTCCTTTTCCAGATAGCATTTGGTTTTTGTTATTGGCTTTGCATGGCGTTAGCTATCTCTTTCTCCTGTGTTAAATGTTTTAGACAAAGATAGAAATCATGAGAAATTATCTGAAAATGTTTCCTTCTTAGTTTTGTGTAGCAGAGCTGTTAAGGGAATATGTGATACAGCAATCAAACCACTCAGGTTGCATTTTATTCATTATCACTATGATCCCACAGGTATATTGATGGTTTTAAAATGACAGTTTCTGCCATGTAAGTGTGGGACTTTTATTTCCTTCATTAACATCACCTGGATTTCACTAAATAAACTCAAGGCATCCCTATTGTGGCTCTATTTCTAATCACTGCCAAGATAAATTGTGGAGTTAAAGCACTATTTGAGGTATCAGGTATCAGATAGAAATGAGAATATTAACGTAATTAAGTTCTGTGATGTGTGTAATAAAACACAGGGGAGGTAGAGCCCATAACTATGGAGATGCCACAATTTATTGTATGTTAAGTTGTCTTAAAGCATCATGCTTGGCTGTCTTTAGCATCTAGAAGCTTGACCCCTAAATTGCATGAGAAAAGCAGTCTTTAACATTATTGCTAGTAGAATCCTCTGTATTATGAAGCGCTTAAGTTAGTGGTATCATCTTCCATTGCTTAAATCATTCAGTGAATGACATTTTTATGCAGGATATGCTACAGAGACTTCAAATTTTTCATAAATGGCTGTTAGGCAAAAACATTGTAAGGTGATGGTGAACGCACTGAGCTGCACTGGAAATTTTTAAAAGAAATGCACAAGGTTTTGTAGAGGGACCATAAAATAGAGTGCTTTAAAAACACTCTAAGAAACATGACAGGATGTTTCTATTTGTTCTGGCAAGGTGTGGATGCCTTGTTAGGTTTTGAGGGAATTCTCATACAGGCTGTTAGAAAATATGGGCAGAAACCTTTCATGGACCTTCAATTTCTGCTAGCTATTCAAATGGCCACCTATGAGTGGGCACTTGATCAAAAGTCAGTGAAATACAGCGGAGATATTTAAGATGACTGAAGATACTACTGACCATTTTTACAGTACTATCTAGACACTTCAATTTCCTCTGTTTGTTCTGCTGGAATGAAATAGGTGGTTTTAAATGTCATGTGTGAAGTACTTTTGTGATGCTCGTGACCTGTGCTGGTTTCTTTCTAGGGACTAGGATAAAAAGCACATTGTTCTTAGGTTCTCTATTTTTTCCAGTTTTTGAGTATTGCCTTTATTTTTAGTTGTCTTGATCAACTGGAGTGTTGGCTAAATAGTGCACTGCTGGAGTTCAGCCTTGGAACTGAGAATAATGAAAGTGGAAGAATCTTTGTACATGCTAGAGATAAGCCCAGCATTTTCCCCTTAAAGTGTTGTTATTTGGAGGGTTGATGTATTTAAAAGCAAAGCAACAGCAACAAAATATTTTGCTGTTCCAAGTTGTGGTTCATTTTAAGTCCCTGATAGACTACAAGATGAGTGTCCTGTGGTTTTGTTTGTGTGTATAAAGGAACACAAAACTGTGCTATTTCTAATCTGGCTTACTGGTTTCAGCTGGTAGATGTTAAGTTTGCTCTAGCTCATCCCTTTGATTTTTGCATATTTTTGAGAAAATGAGGAAAAATGGAGTTTATCTTCAAGGGACGCAATAGTATTAGTGTGGAAGCTATGCAGCATCACTGCTTTCACTGCTTCTGCTGAATCTACATTTGATATGTAGACTGCAAATACCAGCCAAGCAAAAGGGATTCTTGTGTATAACCTACTTGCTTTAAGCTGGAGATTTGATGTAAATTATGAGTGAGTATTCTCTATTATGCTTAATTGCATGTCCTAAGTTAGGTGTATTTTGTTGGATCTAAGGAAAGAGCAGTTCAACTAATCCCATAGAATAGGGTAACTAGACATAATACTTACCTGGTCAAACTCTGTATTTGCACAATAATGTATATATTTCATCTTCAATCACTTTATAAAGACCATTACACGGTTTATTTTATATGTAATTGTATTACTTGGCTTCAGGCAATATCCTTTAAAATAGTGACATTTTTTAAAAAAAGATCTATTTATTGCAGTATTAGAAATTTTACTGTTTATAGATGGCTACTTCTAGAATGTTGTAGGAAATCATAAGTATATTGTTATTTACATGGGTTATTGATTGCAGTAGTAGTAGTCTGGTGCTACTAAAGAGATTACTTGATTTTTCTAGCTATTATTAGGTTTTTCTTGTTATAATTATTTTTGAAGAGTGGATGCACAGATGTGCTCCAGTAATACTGCACTGAAATGCGGTAGAGCTCTCATACTCTGCTACTGCCAAACTTCTGTTTCCAGTTTGAATGACTACATTCATGTTCAAAAATTATACAGATCATAGCTGTTTGTTTTTCGTGAACTGAATATTGGTCATTAGATTAAAAAAAAAAAAAACCAAAAATATTGCATCATAGAATCACAAGGTTGGAAGCGACCTATCAGATCATCTAGTCCAACCATCAACATTACTCATCATCAATATTACCCATCAGAGGACATGATCCTGAGAGGCATTCAAACCTGAGATATAATTGTGGTTTGTTTTAATTTGAGTTCTATGTTAGCAGTAAAACATTTTGTATTCTATGTGTTATTCTATGTGTTTTGGTTGGCTAGTTTTAGATCAGTCATTTAATGAGAATGGAGTGTGTTTGGAGAGCAGTAATACTGCTGCGTGTTTCTGAAGGCTGTACAGTTGCGGAATTAAAGCAGTTAAAAAGATTTTTTACATTGAACAGGAATGGAGCACAATTCCTTCATATAAAAATGATTAAAAACAAAATAAAAATATGCTAATTTGGCCATACATTTTCAAGTAGGCATGCGTATGCGGATGACCAATTGCAAAGAAATGGATGCTGAGCCCAATTCAGAACGTGAGAATGAGCTGTGAAATTCCCTGGAATGTTCTGTGAGGAGCTGTCCATTGGTTGGTTTTGTATTCTTTGCATTGAGAAAAAATAGCTCTTGAGCCTAATTTTTGTGGGTTGCGATTCGTCTATACGTGACTTTCTCACTCCTTGTTCAGGAGCAATTTACGTGGTCAGTATTGCTCACCAAGGTGAGCAAGCCAAATATTAAGATTTCAATGAGATTGTCTTTTAATGCTTTGAAACACTGGCCACTAACTTTTGGTTTTGAACTGGTATTTTTCTTTTTGTAGCTCATTATGAGTTATTTAGTCTCTAAGACCAGTGCACCAACTTGCACTGTGTCAGCATGCCCTGATTTAACCATGTAAGTTCTGTGTAGGTGACCTACTTCTACTACATACCTTTACTTCTTTTTAAACTCTACTGCAGCTTATGCGCGGAATTGTATTTGTTCTACAAGAGACCTAACTAAATTGATAAAGCTGTCCTAATTACGAAAACTAAATCTGAAAGTATTTTGTGCATATAATGAATTGCATCAGGTAAATAAAACGTATTCTGTCTATTCAGTATAGAAGTTCTGTCACCAAGATAAATGGACTAACTAATATACATATCGGTATGGCTGAAATGCGTAACAATGTAATTATTTTGCCAAGAGAATGCAAACCTGTTTTAATCAGTGTATTCACAGCATAATGTAAAGTGATTTAGTAGTAAAATGAATCTACTTACAAATGGTTTTATAGCCATAATTGCAGTCCCTTTTTAGAATGTAAGTTGATGATCATTTTATGGGCAAATGATTTTTCAATTAAAATGTCTTTTCACAGATAGAATGCAAACGTTCCAAACTGTTCCCAGTAACTGTAGACCAGGGTGGAGGCATACAGGGCTGTCAAATGTATCAACCTCCTTTCAGACTCAGCTGAAAGAACTCCTATGTTATGATTTATTCAGTGAGATTTGTAATTTATTTCTAGTTTAACGCAAAGTACCTTTATGTGTTATATCCTGTTGATATAATAACCATCTTAGGAATTTGCTGTTAAAAGGCAGGAACTGACGTTTCCCATTTAAAATCTTTTAATCTATTAGTACAAGATATGTTTTAGTAATTAATTTAACCTAACTATATTCTGTTATCTTTATTGCAGTAATTGCAATGTCTGATGACCAGAATAAATCACTGCAATAAAGTAATCTTTAATTTCAAAATTGTGATAAGGAAAGAAATCACATTGCTCGGCCTAACTAAAGTAACTCTTTTCAACACAGGAGGGTACTCTTTGTTATAGGAAATACATGTGTGGTTACTCTTTAGAGGAGCTATTAAATGGAAAATCATTAAAACATTATCAAGTGGCTCTGTATGCTCTACATAATATCTTATTTAAGTAAATCTATTTATTACCCAGTGATTGATGTTTTTCTTTTCACTTTCATGTAGCCAAGGGCATTATCATCTTTAAATTTTAGTATTTCATGTATTTCATCCCAATTTAATAGAACTTTTATACAGCCTTGAACCTCTTATGTCAGGTTTTTTATATCACAATCAATTTCTGTTAAATGGCAAGGTTTTTGTTCCATATAGCCCAGTATCAAAAAACTTGGCTGAAATTTTGAATGCTGATGGGAAAATTTAAACTGCATTTGTGAGGTGTATCCCTTTGGAGGTGTCTTCATTGCTTCTCTTCTGTTTGAATTTCTTCTACCAAAGTTCCGATCAGGGCCAACGGGTCTCAGTTAATTCAATCTCACCCAACAGAATCTTGGTGTGTTTGTCTAAGTAAAGAACTGCAAACCCTCTTCCTGACAACAACTCTTTCTGAGTATTTCATAGACAGAGGCAAATAATTGCCTAACTGGCGATAATTTCTTAGGCTGTAAACATTGTCTAAGGGTGTGAGCTGATCATGCCTCTTCCTCATGCGTGCAGTACCACCAATGCTCATTTGGCAATACATGGTGTACTACAGAAATGTAAACCGTGTGCACTGGCCAGGAGAGTTTGGGAGAAGTCATTTTAGTGTATGAAAATTATCTTATGATTCCACGTGACCCCACCTCTGAATAAAACAGCTGAGTATTGTTTTTAGCGTGATCCAGATTGTCTATTTTTAATGCATAAGTGAAGATTCTTAGCTGTGCAATTAAACTAAGGATTTAGATTTTCTAAACTTTTGAAGTGCATTATTTCTTTTAATTTTTCTGAGATATGACTGTAACTTAATAAATCCCCTCACTTCTATTTGTACACCTTTTCATTTTAACTAAAAACAAATTCTTTTCTGCATCAGCAGCCAAGGATCACTTTGGTATCTTTTTCATAATGTTTTTTCAATGGAGATTGTAGCTGGAACCCTAACAAGAATAGCAATTTGTTACAGTTAGAGAAATGTCTGTAAATCCTGAAGGCCTTGTCATTTTAGGAGGAATTTAGCTGTACAAAAAATGCAGAATCGATGATTTAAAAAAAAAAAAAGAACCAGAGGGTGATCTAAATTGATATTGACAAGCCAGCAATACAAGCTATTTCTACCTGATTACACTGACTATAACTCTAAGGATTTTGCAAGCTAATGGTTTTGTCGTGTTCTGATAGTTTAGAAGTGCATCAGTTCTGTATATCTTGTGTGTTGGTTTCTGTTAGTTTGTTTTGTGGATGTTGGGTGGGGACCTTTATGTCCCAGAAGCTGTAATTCATGTTTTACCTCCATGTCTCCCAAATATTGAAATTCTTTTGTTGAAGACCAGAAGCAAGGAATCGAGATAAAATAATACTAGAGTTTTAATATAGTTTGTCAATCGTAAAAAAAGGATAGATAGTCTCTCTTTTATAAATGAAGGAATCTGAGACAGGAATGCAGACAGAAAAGTAATATGAATTCATAAAATAATTGGAATATGCATATAACTTTCATGATTTAATTAAAACCCATTAAAACTAATATAGCTTTGTGAGCTTCACCTTGTTATTTTCTAGTTGTCAGGCATAGGGCTAATCCAGTAGGAAGTAGATTTTGTTAGTAGGCAAGTTCTTGTAGCTTTGCATTCTTAATGGGGAATCCATCTGCAGTGGAAGATGCATTATGCATTGAGATTTTGGAAAGTGTGATCAGTCCTCTTGTTAGTGCTGATGCGATTTGATCCTGATGGACAAGGCCTTAGGTAACTTTTCATGGCTTTGGGTAACTCTAAGGCCTGCCAGTAACTGTTTAAATTTTCACAGGAGCATTAAGGAGGTTAGGCTCTGCAGCCTGCTTAAGCTGTTCTTAAAATTTAAAATGAGAATGAAAAAGGCTTGCAGTCTTTTATAAATTGAATGTTCTTATAAAGCAATAAATTCACATATATTTGCAGTGGGATTTGGGGAGGATAGGCAGATAATAAGCTTCAACAGCTTTCCTTGACATCATGATGGAAGGGTAATTTCACTTTTCTGACACATTTTGCTCTTGTAAGCATTTCTCTTAGGCTGTTTCTACTGAATCACATATGCCATAGTTCTCAGAAAAGATAAGTAGAAAAGTAAAATGGAACTAATGTCTGTAACACCTGTACAATAATCAGAATAAATCATAGCTTTGTACATATGTGGTGGTAGTTCTTTTAATATTTACTTGCAGTAAAAGATTCTATGTATTTCTTTGTATTGCAGTGAAAAATAGAAAAGTTATTTTGTGAGCTGGCAACGATATAAATGAAAACAATTTTACAAAATTTTACAAACTCAGTGTCACTGTAGGTCATCTGTAAGCATCTTACATTGGGAGATTTGTTAATGTTACATTCAGTTGTGTTGTGAAGTCTTTTTCTGGTAGGAAAGATCCTCTCCTTGAATTCTTCTGTACCTTATCACTAAGAGAAGTGATGCAATGCAACTAGAAATAACAGTGTAGTTTTCCTTAACATCAGACATATGTAATGCATACAAACAAATTAGAATATTTGTTGTCTCTTTACTCAAAATGGTTTTTGGAAAGGGTAGTGTTTGTAGGTTCTTGTTAAAGTTCTTATGGAACTGATGATTATTAGTTAATTTCATGAACTTTTTATGCACTTTTTTTTTCCCAAGTATTTTAAGTCTACTAAGGAAGTATTAGTGGAAACACTGAGTTTCATCTGAATATTGTAGAATATTTACAGAGTATCAGATTAAAATATGACAACATCTGTTTACATCAGTGAGCTTGATAACCTTCCACTGATATTGAAGGTAACAGAAAGATGAGTAATTCTCTAGTAACCATCAGTCCAATGCAGCTCCTTGAGGACATTTATAGCAGTGGTAAGCTAACAGCTTTTATAGGATACTTTATTGATAAATTCCTATTTTGAATGGACTTGTCCATTTTTATGCACCCTCTTCCTTTTTTCCTGAGCAATGTCTTTTTAGTTTAGTGATTGAGAATTTTTAATTATGATAGAAAACAAACTGGAAGCATTTTGAGATGGAGAACATTTGGTATGTTTAATAACCTTAAAAAACCAATGCCATTCTTGTGTGTATAACAATATTACCATGGTGTAAGAAATTGCATAGTCTTCTCTTAAGGACTGTCATTGGTTTGCAAGTGGGAGAGCCAAGCTAGTGCTGTGGGCTCAATTATGTAACTCAACTTATAGAATCAACAGAGGGGATTGGGAGAATCTTGCCTTGCTTGACACCATTCAGTGTGTCAGCACAGGTTCCACATGAACAATATACAGACACTCAAAGCAGTAAGAGATTCCTAATGAAATTGTTCTGTGTACATTTCCTTCTTTGTACTGCTTCTGGGGGCTGCGAGCACTGTGTTGCTGCATAAACAAATCATTTCAGCAAGCAACAATCCAGCCCAAAAGTGTTTGGTTTATCTATAGTGATACGAAAGAAGGATGGTGTTCATGTTCAGAATTATTGTATAGACAATACATCAAAGTCTCTCTCATAACCTGAGTGTTTTGATCTGTTCTTTAGGCTGTTGTGGTAACTGATATGCAACAGTTAGAGTAAATAAACAGAAATTATCTGCTAAGTGAACTACGAGTTGTGCTGGTGGGAATCAAACAGAAGGGAAGAGTGTGGTAAACTTCTAAAACTGACTCTATCTCAATATTATTATAGCAAGCAGATGTTAGAGACCTTTGTCTCACTTGTCTCACTAACATCTTGTATACTTCAATTCTCTCTGTTAATTCTTGTAATTGTTACAGCTCAAATAATTGCTTTTTTAAGTTACTGTATTACAGGTAAATCAGAGCACTTATGCGTAGTAATGGTGTTTCTTATAATGGCTTTTTTTGGAATACAGCAGTTAGAGACAATTCTTGTTAAGGAAGAGTTTTCAAAATGGGCTGCAAGAGCTTGTGTAACTCTGATGAATAGAAAGTACACCTTCTTAGTTAAGTGGCTGTGCCATAGCCAGTTAGGTCAGCACTCACAGGGGGTACATCAAAGTTAAACTCCTCCTAAGATTCAACAAAGTTGTGATTATGCATTTTAGCAGAGAAATACAGCAGCCATTAGGACTGAATTTCTGTTTATATGGAACTGCCTTCCGAAGACAAAGGGAACCGTGGACAGCTGTGGGAACACATCTCTACATTATGTTCCAAGCTAGAATCCTTAGGACTTTGACTTTATACATAAAAGCTGCCTACCAAAATTAATTAATGATGGGGGTGTGATGGGTGTTCATAATAACTGTATGTCAGACAGGATATATCACACGAGTTTTATGATACTATGAATAAAGTATTAGCCCCCTGAAATCTTAAATAAGTTAACAGAGGATTCAGGTAACAGAACTCTACATGTGCTACGTAGGTAGGTAAATTGTTAGGTAACAAGCACTTAGAAACTGACAAATAAAGTATGCAGTCATCAGTGTTGCAAACAATTCTTTGTAATCACATACAATGAAGATAAGGATTGTGTCATGAGCAAGATGGTGCTGGTGTCTCACCAGTTTATTCCTGCAAGTTAGATCTCTTTTGCAAGAACTGAAGGAGGTTAACTTTATGCTGCAAGCATCTTGGTGGCTGTATGGGGAGCTATGGCTGCTATACTCTTTCTTATGGATTTTTTGTAGGTTGAGTTGCAGCTTTGTATTCTACACAGAAAAATAGGAATGCAGTGTGTACTGTTTAACTTTATTCTCCCACGATATTTTCAGTAAACTGAAAAGTAGTAAGTAAGGTAATAAGAACCAGTATGTTTTTGTATCAGTAAAAGTATGTGCATTAAGAAATTAAAGAAACAAGTATTATTAAAATGGATGTTCTTCACCACAAAAGATGCTAGATGAGTTATCTTGGTAGTTCTTGTGGGTTTATAAGCTGTGACTGCAAGTCTAGTATTCTTTTTCACCAGGATATTATATTCTAGTTTGTATTGTCATGGAATTGTTGTTTTTTTCTCCGTTTACATCAGTGGACGAGAATTACAATGCTGGACTGTCATTTCTCTTTGAAATGTTTCTGTTCATATTTCGTAGCTGGAGCTATCATTCATACCAGTTATATTCTTGGAAATGGCATCACATCTAATAGCAAACAGCATTCTTTGAGTGACAGAGGAGGTTGGCTTACGTATGAATTTGACATTGCACCACTTCTTACAAAGTCTCCTTCTGACAAGTCGTAAATGAGAGAGTTTTCTCACTGATTTTTGTGTTGGGAAATAAAAAGTTGTGTGCATATTTGTCATGATTATTTTTTCTCATTCTATTGGAAGTGAAAGAGGACAGTTTAGTTACTAGAGATACAGCAGGAGTTGCTGAGTTTCTGGTTCAGTACTTTGCTGAGCTGAATCTCTGTCATACTGTTATGCTGACACACAAAAAAGTAATAATAATACCTGAGCTAAGCACAGTTCTCTGTTGTGCCAGAGAGAGCAGCAAGTACACACTGTGGAAATATCAATAGTTTCAGAGTTACACCACTGTTAATTTTAACGCTGATTATGATGGTTTGGGTTCCACGCAATTAACAAATAACCAAGTTTGAACAGCATCAATAGTTAAAGGATGTGTGAACTTGGGTTTTCATCCTGTTTGGTAGGTAGATAACATAGTTTTACTGCACTAAGACAATATTAAACAAAAATGCAGAGAATACAAACTCTGGTCTTCTACAGAAATTAGTGGAAAACATTGAATATGCAATGCAACCAGAACTCAGAGATGCCCTACAGGGTATATTTTTTTTTTTTAATTTTTTTTTTGTTTTTTTAGCATTGATGAGGCATGTAAAGAAGGCATGGTCCTTCCTGCCCCTGCTGTGACTGAGGGGTAGAAAAATACAATTGCAGAGCCCTGGCTCTCTGATGCTGATCATCCTGGACTGAGGAGTAAGTGCGAAGTTTTTAAGCAGAGAGCTTTCAAGAACTTGCATTCTGAAGAAAGTTAAACTTTACAGAAGCTTTTTTAATCTCTTACCAATTCTCCCCATGTCTGCAGCTGCAATATTGTTCTGAAGTAGTGATGTATTTTCTATTTCAAGTGTAGTTTCGATTATTTCATGTGTTTGAGTACCTATCTTTGAACCTATTAACATGACAGAATTGGGAGGGGGAGACATCTAAAATTCAAGCTCTTTTAGATGGTAGTGGTGATGATGGTAGAAATAAAGAAATTATTGACGTTTTCCTGGGATTGGAGTTTTTCTGAATAAGTCAAATAATTTTCATCAAATTAATCAGAGGGAAGCAGTTACTGCTTGGCCTGTTTGTAACAGGGTTGCTATGATATCTTCACCATGGGATTCTGAGATTTAAAAGATCATGAAACCATCATCAGAAATAAATGGAAGGAGGTAGTGCATCACAGTCAAATGAGAAGAAGGGATATTGGGGGACTTTTATGTAAGCAATACAGCTGAAAGCAAGTAATGATATGTAACCTGTTGTCTTGATAATTCAGTGGTACAGAGAGGAGAGTTGTGGTGGATTGATTTTTCTGCATGATCAGAATATGAGAACTGAAATTATTAGTGGGCCTAGCTGAAGATTGGGCCTTATTTATTTTTTTCTTCAGAAAAGTAACCTAAGAGTGGGTGCTTGTCTTCTGTTGTTGAAGAATTGGTTGAAGTCTTCATAATACACTTTGGACCAAAAACTTCATGGGCCAAATAGTGTGAAGCTTCCCCCATGGTAGTCCTGAGAGGAGAGATCAGTGTGGTCAAGTCTCATGTCACAATTACATGAACTATTATCTAAATTGCTTCTTCCTGTTCTGTCTTCACATGACAACTGCTCTTCCTTCCCATGTTTTCAGTATTTTTAGAACACAATGCTCCTAAAGAATTTTTTTCCCCAGTGGTTAAATTAGTAGCTTGTCATGGTTCTTAATCAGTGTAGTACCTTAGAACTCTTGGGTATGTTAGTGCATGGGTAACAAAAGCATCCTTTAAGTCTCTTTTCTCTCAACATAAAGTACTGGAAGAGATGAACAAAATCACATGTTTAAAATGAAATACATAAATATACATTTTAAAAATCCCTTAAAATCGTGAAAATCTTCAGTGTGATTTACCTACCCAGAATATACCTACCAATTTCTTGTGATTTTTGGAGTTTGGGAATATTAAGTCTTTTAAAAACTCTTTTTTTCATGTTAATAGTTGTAAATTTACATCTAGGTAAAGAAGAAACCTTTTACATGTGATGACATACTTTTTTCTGTCAAAACTGTTGTTTTGGAGGGGTCGTATTCTTGGTAAGCTGGAGTAATTAAAAATATTCTGAATTCTGAGTTTTATTTGAATTGTTCTTTGATTAAAGAAAAAAATAATGGAAACTATGCTTTGAGATTAAGCTTTGCTTTCTTTGCAGCTCAACTTCAGAGCAGTTGTTACTTAGTGTCATTCTATCTTTTTTGTTAAGCATTTAGTGAACATAAGGATCTCGAACTTGCTGCTGATTTTATTTTTTTTCTGTGACATAACCAGTTGTTCAAGATGACGCATAGGAGTCAACTTTTTAAGGAGCCAACCTTTATAACAGGCTCCTTAATGGAACACAGTAACTTGTAAAATCACTTAGAGGACTCCCAAGTCCTCTCTCCTGAACTGATACATTTGTCAAAGGGTGTGCACACTTTATTTCAGATCTTATTGAATGAAACATCAATTCTGAACTTTTGGCTTTAATCTTGTCTGCTGGAGAAAGTTCAGTGCCATATCTGTGTGCCCCAGATATTTCAGGAATCCACTTAAGCAAATCAATAGGTCATCAAAGCAAGCTAGCTATAGAAAAAATATATTATCACTGTGTTGTAAAAATCAGTCCAGTGTGGTGGAATGTTTTTCAGATCACAAGATTTTCAAGTAGTAAATCCGGTTTTTGTTGAGGTTCTCCTGCCTCCTGGTCTTCTGAGTTATCTATCTAGACAGACGTTTTCATTGCTCGATATTAACTTTGGGTGAAAAATAAAGAAAGCTTTCTTTGTATGTTTCAATATCATGGTGTATTAAGTTAATACTGGAGAGTGTTCAGTCTATAACTATTTTCAGCCAGGATACCTTGGAACAATGAGACGTGTGTCAGTGTTCTTAGCTATATCTATTTCTTTGTTTAACATTAGCTTATAGCTTAAGCATTACAGCTTAAGTTAATGTAATTTCTATAGAGATAAGAAAAGCAGGGAGAATAACCAACAGGAAGCAAAAATGAGCAGAAAGCAAGGCAGGTGAGTTGAGAGACTTCTCTGGTAAGAGACTCCAAACACAAGTGTTGGAGCATCTGCTGGTTGGAGTAACACAGTTTGGGGATGCGTGATGAGTTGGAAGCCAGGGAGAGCAAGGAGTGAAATAGCTGTTGACAGAGCAGGTGTCATAAGGACACAGAATTCTTGTGGTCAAAAATATATGTGTGAAATAAAGTAAAATGTAAAGAATGTATTTGAGTCAAAAAGTAGGACTAAAGGCATGCTGGACTGAAAAGGAAGACATTTGGAGGAGGTAGCCCTAAGGAACCCGGCAATCTGGAAAGAACATCTAATTCTGTAAAAGATGATGCTTAGCTAAGTTTAATTTCATCCCGAATAAGATGAAAATTCCAAACCTTGTCTCCTTAAAATAATTTTGGGTCAAATGAATTAACCAGTACTGCTGCCAGCACTAATTAGTCAAAATAAAGTTACCAACAGGATTCTGCATTTAATAAATATATAACCTCTTCATGCATAACCTCTTACTACTTATTTTTAAAAGCTCATTTTTGTGTTTCTGTAGACTGCAATGTAAATTAATCACAGTCAGTTCAACAGCATTTTTACTGTTAGGAGAGTCATGGCGCCAAACAATGCAGATTTAATTTTTATCACGTGAAAAGCAGAAGGCGTGAACAGTAAACTTCAAATTATATTCTGTTCCTTCCTGCCTTTCTTCTTTGCCTACTTTCAGTTTTTGCCTTTGAAATTCTCCTTTGTGAGTTTACATCTAGGACCACAGACAATGAAATTCAGCACACTGCAGTGTCCTTTCTTCTTGAGAGGCTAACATCCTTGTTTTTTGGTGATAGTTTTATTTATATAGTCTTGTCTTTGATATTTTTAATAACAATATGAATCAAAATAGAGATCCTGATTCAAGACAGTGTAGCGTTTATTGATAAATGCAAGGGGAGTTTTAGAGAAACTCTAAAAACATTTAGGCCTTATCAACGTGCAGAAGAGTTTTGAGGAATAAATAGTAACTGCTTTTCTGCAAGAGTATTTTGTGCATTGCTAAGGCTTGCTCATCTTCTTCAGAGCTGCAAATCGTAATAGATCTGTTAAAAAACATGAAATGAAACTTACAACATGGAAGAGATAAAAAAAAAAAAATTATATATATATATATATATATATATATAGGAAGGTATTGCTTTTACTGCTTGACTCTGTACTGTAAAATGCACCCAGTGGGGAGGATTGGACTTGATTTCCAAAGGTCCCTTCCAACCCCTATGATTCTATGAAATTAAGATCTTAGTTTTTTAAAATGTGTTGGAAATTGAGCATACTTAGTAAAAATGGATGATACAACTGCTAAGGGATGAGCGATCTTCTATCTTGGCAGTATGGATAAGCAGCATATCAAAAATCAGGCAGTCTATAGTTCAAAAAAAAGGCTTATTTTTTGAGGAGGGTGCCAGGGCAGTGTCACAGAGGATAAATTTATGAAAAAAAAAAACTTACAGAAAATAATGAAAGCCTTTAGCTGAAAAAATACTGTTTTTGAGATTTTAAAAATTATTTTTAAAACGGCTAATTTACAAAACAAATAGGAAGTTAAGAAGCATGTAGGTAATCTTAAGAAGACACAAATTGTTCTTGAAAGCAATTTGTCTTTGCTGTTAGGAACTCCTCCATGTCCAAATAATGTTTTGAAAAATTTTCAGAGTAGGCACCATGAGGATTTATGTTCTAAACATAACAGTGTGAGTCTCACAGTCGTATCTTAGTCCCACATTAAAAACTAGAAAATATGGAACATTTAAATATATTTTTAAAAATTCACTAAATTGGTTATTATAAGATAGAGTAGATGTATTATTTTTATTAGTGATTAATACTTTTAAATTATAAATGCAAATCTTATTACACTGTGTTCACCTGCCATTAGCAAACAGAAAATCTTAAGTAAAATCAAGTGTGCACGTTATGTAAGCACTCTCTAGGAACTTGCTTGGGTAAAATAGTGTCGTTCACTGTATAGGGAAAAAAAAGTTTTCTTCATTCTGGTTTATAAATGAGCACTGAGTCTTGTGTGATTCATGTCTCAAATGGTTAATGGAAGGCACTGTTACTGCAATTTTGCATTTTGGTGGATGCCTGTGTTGCTTTGTGGCCTGGCTGATGGATGCTCACTTTTATATGTCATTTGGATTAGTTCAGCTCTCCTTTCATTGTGAGGGATACATGTCCTCATAATTGTAAATCTTCTCTGAATTCTTTCTGGGCTGTATGAGGAGAAAAATTGTGGAATTCAAGTCAGTTGAATGCTACAACAGGAAAATAAAAAATCAGTGATGTCTTTCCCTGGAAAAGTAGTCAAGGTGATTTTTGTGCCCTGAGTTGCAGAACTGATAATCCTGGGGAAAATTAACCAGTTAACCTCTGGTTTGCTAACGTGATTGCATGCTGATCTTATAGTTTTTGCTTAATTTTAATATTATTTGTGTTATTAAGTGGAGAGTTTCTAATGTGCTTAAAATCCTTTGGTTTAATGTTTAATTTATCTCAAATTCTGGAAGAAAAAAAAAGAGTTGATGAAGTGTTTTTTTTTCCTAGTACGCTTATTCAGGACTTGATTTTATGCATAACATATTACACGTTTGTTCAAACTAGACCTATTTTGTATTTTTACATTCATTTTCAGTAAATCTATTTTACTTCCTCTGTCAGATGGTAATTTTAGCTGTAGGTAAATAATTTTAAAAGTTACAATGACTGAACCATTTTAGAACTTTTGAAACGCTTGCTCTCTGCAGCCAGGATTCTCCGTTCTGGAGAATCTGTTCCTTCAGATTTAGGTGCAGCCAGCTATCAATTAGCTAATTGTGCAGCTCCCCTTTTAAAGGGGATTATATGTATGGCTAAAAGGGTCATGATTCTGATTTTTGGTAATTTGGATGATTTCATTGTTTTTTTTGAGCTTCAATACAAACACTGTTTTTCAGACTCTTCTGATGAATGTCAGTAGGGCTGTGAGGAGAGGGCGCTAATATTGTGTGGGATTGCCTGCCAGTGGCTACATTAGTGTTTGTATCTTTGAAGCAAATAATTGCAAACAGCTGCAATTAATGGCATTGTATAGACATCTAAATAAAAAAATATTTATTTCTTCCCAATTATTCAAGTGATAACTCTTCTACAGTGTCTAGAATCTTCTTTTTATTAAAAATTGTCTACCCCATAGATTGCTTCAGAGAATCTTAAAATATTCCTTGCGCTATTTGTTCTCCTCTCTTGCACACTCTGAACCTGTACTTTTTCTGATGTTCTTCTTTTTTTTGACTTCAGTGATATATGTTGTAGTAGATCAAAATGGAAGCCCCCAGATACCTGACATCCTTTGTGGCACTTGCTCGGCACAGGGTTCAGCGGCTTAGAAGTTATTTTAGGGTCAGTATGAAATAAGAAAATTGATTTACTGAGACACTGCTTTCACTGAGTTACTTGCCTCCCATACTAATCATTCCTTAGGCCCTCTTGATAGTGTCTAACACAACACTTTTTTCCTGAGGTGTCTTGTAGACTTCTGAAAGTCTCATCTATGGGAACAATCTTTGCTTTGATAAACAGAATTCCTGTGTGTTCACTGCTCATTAATTTTTATAATAAGAAATGAATTTAGGTATAGTGTTAGTGGTCTGATCACAAGGTGGTGTAAAAGATATATTTAAGTAAAGGTTAGTAGTGAGTTCATTTGTCAAATGCATCTTCTCTGATTGTAAAGCACAGTTGTCACTTTGTAGTTTATTTGGCATCCCAGGTATGGGGAATGCCAATGGTAGTTCTCTTTTCTGTGTCAACAAAGTCTGATAGGATTGAAGGTGAGACTTGTGAAGTGTTCAACAGTGTTGATCCGATCTGGGTTTCTCTCTGAGCCTATTAATATTCTCAGAGCATACTTGCAATGTAGCAGAATTGAAGCAGACCTTTCAAATATTCCCTTGTGATCAACTAAATACCTTGAATGAAGTTCTAATGGGAAAACTCAGATTCATTACTTATCCTTAGAATTTAAGTCTTTTAATATCTTCAATATTTTTTTAATTTTTCATTTCTTCATTGCCTTTTTTTCACCCCATTTTTCCTTATTTATGTTCCCTCTCTCAGATGGAAGTTACTGGGAAAAGTAAAAGTGAAAAGAGGAATTGAGAAAATGCCGTTTTTTCTTTACTGTTAAAAAAGTGAAAATAAAGTGAAAAGTCAGGGAAGGATTTTTTTTTTTTTAATTTTGCCTTTAATCTGTTTTAGTTTGCACCGGTTTTTCATCTTTAAAGAAAGTAACATTTCTTTTAATGAAGATAAGAGAAGTGGTTCCTACTTCTGTGTATTTTGGGTAATGTTTGGCATCAGATGTTGCGATATACTTTGCTTTAAAACTTACAAACTTGGAAGTAATACTGAAGAAAATGCAACTCTGGTGAGAATCATGTTGTTGTTAGCAAGTTATTTTCTTGTGTGCAGTTACAAATCAGAAAAAAATGAAGTTCTGAGCACTGTTTAGATAGGTTATACTCCCTCGGAGATGGTAAGTAAAGTGGATGATCTCATGACAAGCAGGCCTTGGGATGGTTCATGTTCTTGTTGATGCATCAGATATGATGCTGATACCAAGTTTGAAAAGGAACTTCTCCCAAGTGAATTGTAGGTATTAAATAATTCATGTCTTTACTTGCTTCCAGCCTTAAGAAATTAATAAAAGCGTGGACTTCTTAGAAAGCTATTAAAAGTTTAGACTTATTACTGGCATAAGAGACAGCTAGTCTTTTTCCACAATAAGGAAACATCTGCTTGTTCTAAAAGCTCAGGATTTACCAGCTTAACTTTAGAGTGTTATTTGTAGTAAAAAGCAAAATTTAAAGTAATGAAGCATAAACATCAATGTCTATAAAAGGCAGTAAAAAGCCTTTTAAAATTTTATTGCAGAAAAGTTTCATTTTACACTGTCCTATGAATGCAGAGTAGTAGGCGTTTATTTAAGTAACACTGTGTAAGAGCACCTGTAAGAGCTGACTGAAGAGGCTGTGGGTGCCCCATCCCTGGTGGTGTCTATGATTCTAAAAGCAGGTGCTTTTAGTTCCAGCAACTTGCCATTGCTCAAACTTGTTCTGTTTTGAGTAGGTCTATCCACATTCACTCTTTTAATATTCTGTTGTAGGATTCTACTTCTCAAAAGAGCCATAACTTAAATGACTTCAGTACAATCACTTTCTGTTGTTTTTTTTCTCCAGTACTTCTGAAGATTGCCATTTGGTTCAGGAACTGCTGTTATTTATTTCCTGCTTTTGTCATGTTGTACAAAATACTTGAAAGCCAACAGTGTTTAACCCTACTCCTTCTCTTACTATTTTGTTTTGTTGCTTTCAGAATGGTACAACTGTAAAAAACATTAATTTGCTTTATTGTCTATCTGGAGGTAGACAAGAAAACATTCTAGCAAAAAACTGGTGTTTTTTTTTAAGCATTATCTGATGAGGTTTCCACTTTATATGAATTTGGAATGGTTTGGGAAACCACTTAACTTACAGGTAAATTTACTTTGTTTTTATCTTGGAGCCATAGAATAATTCAGCTTGAAATGGATCTCTAGAGATTTTCTAATCCAAAACCCTTTTCAAAGATTTATTAACTAGGTCAGGTAGCTCAGGGCTGCATCTAATCAATTCTCTGTATCTCTGAAGTCAGGTATTCTAAAGCATCTCTGGGTCACTGTTTCAGCGCTCAAGTCAATCTCTGATTAGATCTTTGATTGTAAATAGCAAGTCCAGTATGGTCCTTGCACTCACTGGCTCCTCACTCACCTTTGTTAGGAAGCTCCAAAAGCCTCCTGGCTTACTGGTACTCTTCTGTCAGACACTGAGGTGATGAACACACACCATGAGAACCAGGATGCAAACATGAACCTTCTTCCAGTTGTCCGAGGAAGGCTTCATATATATTTTTTCCTTAATCAGCTGATAAATAGCAAATGTAGTGCTTAGGGTTGATGGTTTGTCTGGATTCCAGGAAATCAAGCAGGATCAGTCCTTTCCTATCCCAAAAAGCAGTGCATGTCACTTTACTCACTGAGGGCAGCATCTTGAATGTAATTGAATGTAATGGAACTCTTCCAAGGGAATTCAAGTAGATTTTTCTCTTTGTAGGTTGATCTAATGAACTTTTTTCCTTGCCTGGATTCCAGTGCATTTCCCACTGTGCTTTTGTCCAAAGCACCTGTCATGGATATTTTCCTCTTTTTGCTGTTAATTAATATCTATGTGGTGATTAACAATACACACAGTTGTGAAGTCCTGCATTAGAACATTTGTTTTCTTTTTTAATAGTGGAACAGATGGTTTGGACTAACAGTTTTCCTCTTGAGTCTGCAGTACAGAAAAGGGAAAATTATATTCAAATTGTGCATCTTCAAAGTTAAAGTCACTTTTTTGATTATTCACCTTTGCCTATAGAGAAATATGCTCTTCTTTTAGAGAATGAGAGCAAATAAAAGCTACAGAGATAAAATCAAAAGAAAACAAGCCATATCAGGAATGTATTCAAATCTGGTAGATAGAATGACTTCTGGTGAAGGAGGTTGCTCTTTCTGCATGGCATAAAATAAACAAAATGTGTAGGGATTGTGTTAACTTCTCAGCATGTTTGAAGAAGTCTAAATATTAGTTAATTACTTCAGTGTAAACTGCACCCATTTGAGGTTGCCAAAGGCAAAGCAGATTCTTTGTGAATTTATTTTTCCTGGATGAGCTCAGCTGGGAGGCCTTTGAATTTAAGGGCCACCTGATGTAGCTAAGCGTAGTGAATTCAGTTTATGTATCGTGAGGAGAGGGTTGAAGCAAAGGCATTTTGTGGCTGTGCCTTTGTTGTCATCACTTTCCCATTTCTGTCATCTGCTCTGAGGATTCCTATCAGCATGAAACTGTGAAAATAGTTTTGACATTGTCTGAAATCCTGACTTACAACAGGAAGGAATTTTTACCAGTTCTAGCACTAATTAATACAGTGCTTGTCTTACACCATTCTGACATTCACTGATCTGTGTTTAAAAAAAAAACAACAACAAAAAAAAGCAATTCTACCAGTACTCAGTATCATTTAAGGGAGAATAAACATTCTACTTGTCATTTCTATTATAGTCTACATCGGAAAGCCATGTGCCTACGAGCAGTAAAACTGAACTCACTCCTGATGCTTCTAAATTTATATACAGAGTTATCTAAAGCTGTGTCTGGAAAGAGTATAGACAAGAAATCATTTCTTCATTTTTCCTTAGGACAAGGCTGGCTCCCTACTAAATCAGAACATATTGACTTAAAAAGGAGGGTAATTTGTTATAGTCAACTTAAATTGTTACTAAGATTTAGGAGTCTACCTTAGGGTTATTATGTACTGTTTTGCTACATATTTCATGTTTAAACCTTATTACACAAGTTAAAGAACTGTATTTAGACATTTTCAGATTAATTAATGCCTTGCATGCTTTGAGTCTTTTCTGTGGTATTGTGGTGATCTTCCATCAGATGGTGCTATTAGGATTTAAGATGAAAACAGTCTGGTTTGTGCTTATGAGAGCTAAAAGATCTTGATCCTGTTTATCATTTTGTATTTTAATCCAATTAATGGAGATTTATTGGAAGTTTTATACACTTCATGTAGTGAAGGAAGCTGTTTGTAAACACGTGGTAAATGTCAAACTCAGTGATCTGAAAACACACCTCAACAAGTTTAATTAAATGTTTTAGAAGAGGGAATAAGATTTTGTATTGTCTCATCAGTTCTACGGAGTAACCGACAATCTTGCACTGTCTTCTTCTGAGTCAAGGGAACTGCTCTGATATTCTGGAAAGGTATTTCTCTTGCTGACACCTGAGTGATGTTCAGACAATGGCTCACATAAGAGGTCATTGGTCAAAATTCAGTTTGTTCAAAATAGTATTACTTGCTTTCCCCATCCAGCAGTGGTTTCCAGTTCACTTTCAGTAGTAATGTGAGTACAGAAGTGATTTGACCTCTACCCACAGAACCTCACAAGGATCTTCTAGCATAAAAATCTGATTGCCTAAAAAATCAAAACCAGAAAATGTACGAATTCTAAAGTCAGGAAATGGTAAGTTTTTGTGGTGTCCCTCTGTAGGCTGGAATATTATCAGAACAAAGCAGGTGTGCCAGTGATGAATAACAAAATGCTGAATAAGTTTTCTGGAAAAACTGTGAGAACTTATTCTGGACTTCCACAAAAAGTGACTTTACGTGATATGTTTAGAGATAAACGGTGTAAAATGTTTGAAGAGAAAACTTAAGTCTGCATCAGAACTAATCTGTGAAGTTCTGTGCCATCAGCTAAAACAGAAGCTTTAAAACGTTTTCATCGCATTTAATATTGCTTGAGATACTAGTTGCTGTTACAGCCAGGAACTAAATAGAGTTGCAGCTTTTGGCTGATTTTGCAATGGTTAGGTGAAAAAGTTCAAAGTGTTTCTCATAGTTTAAACTTGTTTTATGCAAAACAAATGAACAAAACCCCAAACCAAACACTTTCAGAATTGTTCAAAATATGTGATTTCAGTAATTTTTCCTAAAACGCTGAAAACTTCACATTAGACAGCAGAAGATACTGATTTTGATAAGGGTGTAACATTATTTCAGATTTTTACTTGAGAAAAATTTATGGAATAATCACCAAAATGTCCTGTACGGTTTTGAATGTTGAATGTGAAGTATCTTGCATTAAAATATTTCACTTTGGAGCTAAATATACAAAAAACAAATAATATTTACAACCTATGGTTCAGTGTGACTGTATTCCTGAAAGATGTAGAGGTGACCTGAGCCTTCTTTCTAGAAAGTATTATGGAAATCAAGGGAGTCTGTGAGCTGTTAAATCACTGAATTACTGTGTCTCTACAGAAGTGCTGTGCAAGAAACAGAAGTGAAACACTGGAAGAAGTATACTTTCCAAAGTTGTGCTTACAGTGAGGCTAATAGTGTGTTTTCCCCACTGTATCTGGGGGTGTTCTTCATCATTTCTTGCAGGGGGTGCTAATGTGAGTTATAACAATACAGTAAGAAAGAAAAACAAAGTAGAACCCAGCACTGTATTTATCACATCAATTGGGCAAGTGGTGTGAGTTATGGAAAGCCCAGTGACACAAGTAAGTATCTTTCAGAGATTGTAATTGTAGCAGAGAGATTCTTTGGTAGCGGCCTCTGTGGCTTAGTGAATTATCTTTAGACCTCACACCCTGGCTTCCCTTCTCAGGAGCACTAATCTTCTGTAAACAATAGGATTTAAATGCTTTGTTAAAAGGAATTCTGTGATTTTGCACCATTATCAAAAGAAAACATTTTAGTGGTGTTCAGTGCTGCTCCTCCTGCGCAAATTAAAATTCCTTTGTAGGGATCAAGAGCTACAGCTTAGATTAATATCCTACAGAAGGGAGAACATATTACCTTCCACAGTCTAATGCCTTTATCTGAGCCAGCAGTTCATGATGCTGTGAACTGCTGGATTTCAGTGACCTTTCCCAGTGATATTCACAGCAAGTGGTAAGAATAACAAGTACATACACAAAGCTGCTCTGAAACTTTTTATCCCCACTCTTTTTGATATTATTACTTCATTATATTTAAAGACTTCTTGCAACAGTGGCTTCCACCAATATTCACGCAGCAGCAACTTGATGACTAGCATCACACCACTGCATGCAATTTCATTATAGCTAAAAAGACAGAAAAAGGCTGTCTCTGCCCTATTATGGGAAGATGCTGCTTTTTATATTCCTCTGGGATAAATTCTTATTGTATTGCCACTGTGGATACACTCCATTAATACTTTATAAAGTCATTCTCTTTGAAGCCACTGAGCCAGAATTTCATCCTTTAACTGCTACTTCAGTTTCACTCAGATTAATCTCTTACAGTGAGTTCTGGTCCTCGTGCAAGTAGTTGGATCCATATTAATCAGGGATAACCCTGAGAACAAATGCACTGATTCAACAGGTTTGCCCCTAGATCAAGTCATTAGAGTCTCAGAACATCTTATATTTTACTGAAATTGATTTATATGAATTAGGGCTATAAAATGTGGCTTTCTGTACATTGCAACTTACATGTAGCTTTCCTGATTATTTGAATGAAAAAGTGAATTACTGGTGTGATATTTTTTTTAACAGTTTTAAACTGTTATTCCACTTTGGTGAATGTTGTACATTTCATGAAGGCTCTGCTTCTGTTCTTTGCAGGATGAGGCAAATCTGAAATGATTTATTAATATGCAACTGATTCTGTGCTAATTATCTTGATATTTGTAATCTTGTTCTTATGTAGGCTTTGTGAAGAAAAAACTCAGGCTTATGACTTTAGAGTTGATGTAACAAGAGAAAACTATCACTGTGCTAGAAAATTGTTAATAAATGTATTTTATAACTTCATAAATTATAGTGAATTTATAAAAACTTTCTAAAACAATTTCAGTGAGTGTTAGAGCAACAGTAATGCAGAACACTTTCTATTTGTTGAAGTCCAGCCTTAAGAAATGCATAATGACTCCAGTGGCTTCTGAAGAAAGCATTTACTACCAAGATGTTTCCTTTCAGACATTCTACTACATTTTCTATGGTTTTGATTGTGTTTTATTACACTTTCTGTGGGAAATCCTAACAGCTGGAGACATTAATTTGTCCTAATCAATAAACTCATAAATCTGTTATTTCCTTGTAAGACTGTAAAAGTATGTGGAGAAGCATGAAAAGCCAAGTCCCTGCCCCGGGTGCATGACTTGTTACTTACAGCTTATTCAAAGGACATAATTATAAATGACTTTACAACTGGCTTCAAGGTGTTTTTATAATGCCGTTTTCAAATTGGAAGATTGGTATTCAGTCTTCAAGAGAAAAAAGAAGTCTTGACTGATTTATTCTCCTGGTTTACTAACAAGTGCATGAAAGTATGTTCCTGTTAATGGCATTGCAGTTACTTTAGGATGGTATTATAAAGCGATCTTCATTCAAAAACATTAAGTGATCATAGGGACAGAAAAACCTGTCGTTCATTCTAGCATCCGTTCTCATGTCTCTGTGACTTAAACATGCAATATAGAATAGCCAGAGAAGTTCTGTGATAAAACAGTGCCTTCCTGACAAGGCCCTCGTGAGGAATGGGGAGGTCAGACAGCTATAAAATAAAATCAAACAAACCTCACATTGCTTCCAAAAAGCAAAATGCCCATAAAATTTCTAATGATTTAGTGTTTGCAAATACTTAGTTTTTTCTTTTCCCAGGTTTGAACGTGGCCAAGTCAATGTGTGCTGTATGTTAATGATGGAACCTTGACTTTTAAGCGTTCTGTTGAAGAATGTCTTGTAATTGTTCTCAAGTACATACAACTCAGTAGAGAATCACTTGTATTAAAGTAAAAGCTGTTATAGTAATTATGTATTATGTGTGTTTTTGATGCATGTTTGTGTTAAATGTGGCAAAGATTATCATACAATATTAATGATGCTGATGAATATCCATTTTTTCTGATTTTATCTACTTTTGTTAAATCTGAGAAAACTAATTTTCATATTAGTGGATTCATTTTTCTACTAAATAACAAATATGTGCCAATATGCCTTAAAGTTGTTCTATTATGCAGATTTTAAATTTATCTGCCCTAAGCGTTAGTACTATGTGAAAAACAGTCCACAAATAAGTAGATATATAGAACCTTTTTCTTCATTTCCTATTTATTCTCTATATTGTGCTTTGGAAAAACTGTGGTTCCTTTCTGGCATGTAAATAGTTGTTTTCCTTCCTGTAACAATATTGATAACAAATGCTGCCATTTAAAACTTCAAATAGGGTGTGAAATTTTTTTTTAAGATGATAGCTTCATTGTTTTTTAATACAAAAAAATTCTTTTTGAGTTTCAGTAGAGTTTTACCTCTTTTAATGGATCATTAATTAAAGTGCAAACCTTTAAAACTGGAGTGTAGGCTAATTTTGGATTTAGAGTTATAAAATTCCAATTTGTGCAAGTTGGATTCCATATAACTCTCATTTTCAGTAATGCAGTCTTCTGGAAAAAATGTACAGACTGATAGCTAAGTTTCAGTAAACTCTGATTTTAGGCCTTTTAAAAAAAGAAATTATCTGCAATGACTGGAATCTTGGCTATTTCCAGTAAGATGCAAACTACTGCTGAAAAATACCACTTGGGAATGTTTCCATTTGCTCACTGAGCTAAAATAATAGAACACATTCATTTGATATTTTGGTACAATTCTGAGGTGTGTACCAGACTATATAATTGCATGAAATGTAATGCTCTTAATATTTTGTTCACCTGCGATGCCCAGTGTAGCTTTCAGTATTGTTAATCAAGAAGCTATCTTCTACTTCAGCATCTTCCAGACAGCAACCATTCCCTGGAGCACGCTTATCCAATCTCTACTGCCAGACTTTTCTATTTATCACCACAGTCTGACAGAGGTGACCCATAAGTACAAGAGCTGCTCACATTCATTTTTGCTGTGTCTCAAAGTGTCGTTTCAGTCAAGCTAGGAAAATTCCCCTAAGAAATAAAGGCAGCTACCATCAAAATCTGCATGGAAGTTGTTGTTGTTGTTGTTGTTTTTTAATTTTGATATCTATGTACCTCTGAGATCTCCTGACCTTTTTCTTTCAGAATTTGTCTTTTGTTTAAGAAGTGCATGTTGTTAATCCTTCGTGTGCTGAAGCTGTAGTCAAATAGGAAGCCCAAGAGTCCTTCTTGGTCAGGTGTTGATAGTATCTTCTAGCAGGAAACTGGTATTTGTCAGGGTTGTTGGGGTGGTCAAAGTAAGTAGTGGCCAAGCTTAGTCCTAGAGCTCTGGGCAGGCTGGATTCAGACTGAACTGAGAAGAAGGAAGCTTGGAACTTCAAAAGGAGCATGATGTTTAAGGAAAGCGTTTGATAATTTCTCTTTAAAGGTGAAGATAAATGAAGCCAAATAGGCTATATTAATTGCAGTCCAGTTGTCCTGTGTGACGTGCTTTTTGTTTGGACAATGAGCAGAGTCTGCAAATGATTTTGGTGAAGCTTTGCAACAGTGGAATTTTACAAACTGAATTCACTGCTACCGTAGAATTTTATTCACCACTGGAGTGTCATATTCACAATCTCCATTACTGTAACTGTGACAAAGCTTAGGAACTTAGTGGCAGTAGCATTCAAGGTTTAATTCCTTTGCTATTCTACGCGCTGTAATCCTACTGGCCTTACTTTCAGTCTAGTGAAGTGATGTTAGTTCCTTTCTATGTGAGTGTGAGATAGTTTTCTTTGGAGTTTGGTTCATAACTGTAGGTCATCTGGTGAAGTACAGCTTCAAATTTTCAGCACCTCAGCTTTAAAATCTTGTCAAAAAGGCCACATGCAGGATAGCCACTTTTCTTCGTGTGCCCTCTGTACTGTCTGACTGGAACTAAGGCTGGGAAACCTAGCAGCCCAGCTCCTGAAAGTCATACTGCAGAATGTCAGAGAACGATAGGCAGCTGGGAACTCATTCATGAGAATCTGAACTAACACACTGAATTTTTGGGCAAGTTTGTTGAGTGCTGCAGAATATTTGGTAAGCCACGTTACACCTCTTTACTCCACAAAATAAGTAAAGAAACCACCACCAACAATAACAAAAAACAAAAAACCAGCAACAACAGTAGTAGTTGAAGAAGAGACTAACAAACTGTGTCTGAATTTGATACCTCGCATTAGCCATTCTGAATAATTATTAGCTTTTACAAATATAGCAGAGGCTCAAATGACAGAGAAGAATTTATATCTCGGAGTCTGAACAAAACTAAGGCTAATACTGAATAGCCAGTCTAAAACAGCTAGGAAACTATAATTCCATTTTAATCATACTGAGATGATTGCAAAGGTATGTGGCTGTTTATTTACTCACCCACGTGCTTACTCATCCAGACAATGCTGATATTCTCTTCTTTCACTTCAATTAAACAAAGCTCCCAAATGATGTTTTGGGCAGTTCAGCCAACGTGGAAGCTCAAAAGAGACATCGTTCATTTTCCACTAATTGAGAAACAGGAAGAATAGTAATTGAATTTACAGCTACAGAGGTATCCACCTTCTGTGTTAAGGTGAGTCTCTGAGCAGAAGGCATGTTGTCTCTGTTCACTGAGCTGGAAAATGTAGCAGCTAAATAGAAAATTGCCAGTGCTGACGTGCTTAAAATAGTTTCTATGTGAATCACGCTGCTTTGCTGAGTGATGGTCTGTGATTGCTAACCCCATCAAGTATGCCTACAGCAGTTGAGAGTAAATCTTGGAAAGGATTATCTCTGTCACAAAGTTGCTATAGCATTTCAGCCAGTACTGCATTCATGAGAGCTTGTAAAAGAAGTCAAGGATTTACATGCTATGCTATTTGGAGAATACATCCAACTGTTTTGTATTAGGCAAGAATAAAAACAGTATGAAAAAGGCCAGCTGTGACAACATGCTCACTGTGGCTCTTCTCAGTTTCAAGTTACATATGTCCAACGGAATAGGTATGTAGTAATGCTAGTGACTGGATCTCTAGTGTCAAATGTGTCAGCTGTAATTGAGCATAGCAAAATTCACGTCATCCACTTCGTCATCACCTATGTAGATTAAAAGCAAAAACTTCAGTCCTCTGGGACTTCCTATAATGCATCTTAAATCACAGAGTAAACTGCTGAGTGAGGTTTCTAGAGGTCTTTACCTGAAGTTGATTGTATACATCTAACTGTTCCTTTACCAAGGCAATCAGGGAGTATACAGATCAGATACGTAAAAACTTTCAGTTTATGTATGTGTTTGATGGGTGTTTGGGGAGGATTGCAGAAAAAAATGGGAGAAATGTAGTGAAGAGTTTTGTGTATTATATATTAATGTATTATGGCTAGCTTAAGAGCAACTTATGGGTCAGATTCAATTTGGAATTTGTCCAGATATTGTCTGATTTACTTGCTTTTAATTTGGAAAAGCTAATGTGTAGCTATCACCAATTAATAGTTGTCTAAAGCGTTCTGTGTCTCTTCTGTGATAGCTGGGGAAATTCTTGGATTCAGTGAAATACACGTGTGTAGAATGAAAAGTGAGGTAGCTGCTTTCAAGATGTAGCCAAGAATCAAGTGAGCAGAATATAAATAAGTAGCTGAATTCTCCACTTTGATGCAGAGTTAAAATATTATAATAGCTAGATCTCAAGTAAACAACTATACTTGCTGGTTTTATTTAAGTATTTGTAAAGCTTTGAGTATGAAAATAAATGTGTGTCAGTCAGAGGAGCAGCTGCATTAGTAAGGAAGTTCCTGGGATGCTCTCCAAAATGAGAGCTGCGGGCTGGGAGTTTCTCTTCAATGTAGTTCTTTTCCTGTGTGTTGTCTTCACAAGTTTCTTAAAGAAATAAAGGTATATGTATGCTCTCTTATGGGTACTCTTATGGGTGTTTGAGTCTCAACAGGGCTCTCTATTGTCCGTTTTCTTCAATAAATGTCTTTCACACATAGAATTCTTGTGCAGTACTCTTGTCCACATCACAGTGGAAGTTGTTCTACTCTCACAAATGCCCTGAGATGTGTAAAGGCAGAGTCCAGTTATGATAAAGCACAAAATAAGCCCAAGCCAGTATCTTGGTGTTGGAATATGTATACGTATGTACACAACATGGTGTTTTTTCACGTCAGAATTACTTAAACAGTGTTTCTTTTCAAACGTCGTTTATTTCTCGTTTTGTGCTTGCAGTAGGTGAAAATAGTATGGGAATATTCCTGCTCTTTCTGCATTTGCAGGTACGTCTGCTAACTATTATGTTCATCTGATGCTAAAGTCAGTAAAATAAATGTGGTGGAACTGTTCTGATATTCTGGGTGTGGACAAGTTTGAAATATAACTATTGGCGAGATCCGTGTCATACAGGACTATGATAAAACTCCTTATACGTTAAAAGAAAAAAATAAGGAATTAAATGAAGCACTTGGACTAGTTCCCTGCAGAGGACGCTTCATTTTGTCTTCACTCATACTGCAGTTGAAGCAACTTCTGTATTCTCCGATAATATCAAATGTCAGATTTGCCACATGTTTTGGAGCAATGGCAGCTTTGAGAGTGGGCTGTTTTGAGACTATTGGAAAACTAATCTTAGGAACAGATCATTTTGGAATAAAGATTTTCTGTTGAAAATGCACAAATACTTAGAATGGAAACGCTTGGTGTGGTGAACGTGGTAAATGATAAAAGTCTGTTTTCTCCTCAGCAGCTTCATTAACAGGGCTCAGTAACTGCTTGTGTTCCATAGCTCTGGCTGTGATCTAGCGAGGATACAAGAGGTGTTGAAGTTTTTTGTTTTCAAAAAATAAAACTTCTTGGCCCCTTCCTCTCCTCTCCAAAGATTTTCAGTGTGTCTTAAAACTGTTGCATTTCATTCCATTTTGTATTTTGGAATAAAAGTTCTTCATGAGTGTTTTAGGAACTGGTTTTGGACAGGCTTTATTAGCATTGTAGATAACATATGATAAAATTGCTGTAAATTTCTAATGTATTTGTTAATTTTGACTATAAAAAGGGAAATTTGGGTGTTCAATAGGTAAACTTAGTATGATTTCATTTTCAGACTGAGCTTTGAGTTACAGTTTGGAAGTTTAAATTCTTGCTCTGGATTTATAAGCTGCCTGGTTGCTTTCTATAAAGTTTATTTCCTCCAGGATTATTTTCTTCAAAAGTTTTGGTTTTGAAGGTGTGGCAAAGTATTATTGAATACAAAGCATTCAGATTTCAGTAAACTTAAACAGCCTGCAAACAAATCCATCAGCAGTTAATTATTATTTTCAATCTTTGTAACAAACCTGAGAGTTTGTGCTTCAGAAATGTTGCAGGATTATGATTTCATTCTTGGTGAATCCCCGCACAGTCAAATCAGCATCTCTCATATTGCAGATTTCTCAAAGTCTGAACTACACATCTTCATACGTATCTTCCTCCTAAAATCTTCTTTAAAGGACTGCAGGCAAAGACAAGAATGTTTAAGACAAATATCATTATTTTCTATTAAACATGAATTTTAATTTGACAGAAAAGTGTGGTATTCTGGAGAGGCAGAACCTGAATTGTGTTTTCACATTAGAAAAATTGATCCCCTAAGGCTCAGCAATGAAGCCTCTAAGCACTTAGGAAAGCTACTTTAATGCATTCACAGTGTCCTTAGAAAATGCAGCATAGGATAGAGTCAGCAGCCAGGCACACAGCCTGACTTGGGTTTGTGGGGATTATCTTACATGATTTTAATTCTTCATGGAAGTTCTTGATGTTCCTTCATCTCTTTTTGTAATATCTTAATTTTGATTTCCTGGCATAAAAATATATTTAGATGGTGTAAATGTTTAGGCAGTTTAAACAGTTTACTGATTATCTTCAATCAAAAAAATCTGTAAAAAGACATTAAGTTCTTTGGACTGCATTTCTTTAACTGCAATTTTATCCTGGTTTTGGCCTCACCTCTTGTAAAGCAGGGCAATAGTATTTTCTTACTATGGTTTTAAAGATCTTGGTAATATGCGGCAGCCTTAAAAATAGTTCATTTGTAATGAGCAATGCTTATCTTTCAGCCATTTCTATCTTACTTTATAAATCTTAATATAATTCAGTTAAAGTTTATGATCTGAAGATGAGTGAATGTCTGTACACAAAGAAAACATGATCTTAAATATGCTAGTTTGGACTGAGGGAGTAGGCCAAATGCTCTATTGCATAAAGCCCATAATTGAGCCCACAGTGAGACATGTTGAATAATTTACTCCTGTGAGGAAAGTCTGGGTGACCTGGGTCTGTTGAGTGTTGAAAAAGGAAGACTGAGAGGGGATCTGATTAATGTTTATAAGTATCTGAAGTGTAGGAGTCAAAGGGACGTGGCCAACATCTTTTCAGTGGTCTGTAGGGACAGGACAAGGGGAAACAGCCATAAACTGGAGCATAGGAAGTTCCACACCAATATGTGAAGGAGCAGGCTGCACAGAGGGGTTGTGGAGTCTCCTCCTCTGGAGGTATTCAAAACCCGCCTGGATGCCCTCCTGTGCAGCCTGCTGCAGGGAGCCTGCTTTGGCAGGGGGGTTGAACTTGATGATCTTTTGAGGTCCCTTCCAGCCCCTAGAATTCTGAGATTTTGTGATATGATTAAACAGACTATCTAGGGGAAAAAAAAAAAAAAAAAAGTTTTGTAGAAGTTCTGTGAAAATTAGAAAGATTTGGTCCTGGCATGATATGCTACTGAAATTTTTAATTATTCAACACGTCTAATAATCTGAGGGACATAGAATGAGTAACAAGAAGTTTTGCTTTTTTCCTACTTTTTCACGTGATTTTCCAAGGTTAAAGCTTCAATTTCTGACTTAAGGGACTGTATCCCAATGCTGGTAAATTCAGAGTAACTGTGAACAAGTGAATGGACTTAAGAAGAGTAACGGCTTTGCACAAGATCTTGAAACTATAAGATAAATGATAACTGGGGGCTATGACAGACTACATAATGAATTTCAGCAAGTGTTGAATGTTGAAAGATAATATAGAGATGTTCAAATATCATGTGTGCCATAAATACTTGCAGGAAAAAAAAGAGAAAATCTTCTATTTACAACTTTCATTAAGAACTATGATCGAGTTCTAAACATGCAAATCTTTAAGGCAACTCAGTTTTCTTCCTGTTATTAACTGAAAAAGGAGACTGTTAGATAAATGGCATTTGCTACCAGAAATGCAAATATGTACCTACAGTTCTGTTAAGAAAGGGAAAAAAAAAAGAGGAGGGGTTTGAATTGCCTTGGCAGATTTTTTTATATTTCATTTATCCAGTAATTACAACTGACAGGTCCTTTTTCTCTTTTATTCCCCAGATGGTTCTCCTCTATTTTATCCTATCTTTTCTAGCAAGTTTCAAATCTAGGTAGGTACAAACAATAAGCTAGAATCCTACTGCAGAATTAAGCAACATTACCCATGATTGTTGTGGCAGCTTCACGTGAATATTCCATTTATTATTGTATAAATATCAAATGATAATCAAGGTCAGGCATAAACTGTCAGGACTACGGCTGTAATAAATGCAGAGGATCAGAAAATTGCTTCATAAAGAAAAGATATGGCCTGGTTCCAAAACTAAATTCATATCACTACAACAAATTAAAAGAGGGTATTTCAAGAACATTTGCAGTAGACCACACTTAAAGAAGATGAAGTGATGTCTCAAGTGATCTCATTTACTTTTTTGCTTATTTTAATTTGATATTATACACACCTGTGAAGACCTATAATTTAAAAATAATTTCTCTAGACCTTGTGTTTGTTTTTTTTTCTAAACTTTCGCTTCTCATAGAGATTTTTTTATTACTTACAGAGGAAATTGTTGTTTGTGGAAGCAGAATATAGTGAGCCACACAGTCAAATCCAAGCAAAGTCTGACATAGCGAAGGCCATTTTTTTAAGATGAGGCTTGTTTTTCTGAGCCTAGAGCAGATGGTTTTAAGACAAACTCTGCTTTCCTCTGAAGAAATTTACCAAGCACAACGAGCATAGTTAATAGTATTAGTCTGAAGAGAAAAGGGTAGGTTGCAATAAACGTAAGTTCAAGCCTCAGTGTTGAAATGACTACATGAAAATATTGAAAGGACAATGAAGACAGAAGCTGCTTTTTCAAGTTCATTGAAAATGGAATTCTGAAGTACTACTGATGTAAATGTAACAAAACATTCTGACTGTTTATCCTCAAAGATATCAGACCGTGTTCTGCCTGCGGGCTATGTCAGTTTCAGAAGAACATTGAAGACAATATCTGTCTGTTTTAAAAAGGGTTGCTGAAGTTCAGGTATTTATCCTGTATATTTTGAAGATGACTACAAAAATAATCTGAACCAAAAAACACCTGAAAAAAATCAGAAATGTATTCTGTTGAAGCTGATCATTACTTCAGTGTATTTGAAGTGGTTGTTATCTGTTTAAAATAACATGCTGACCTTTCACAATGTTCCAAGCAGACAATAGTAAGTAAATTCTGCCTAATTAAAATTTACTGGCAAATGAGGAATGTGTTCTTCAACAAAGCGAAGTGCAACATTTTTTGCAGATTCTTTATAGATTCATTCTTTTTATATTTACAGTAAAATTAGCACACATGATGACTATATTTATCTTGTGTAGTCGTGCGCATGCTACAATAAAGGTAACCTCAGCTTTCTGGCAAGAACAGTGCTATGCAAAAATGCTTTAACTTCCATTGCTGACATGGACTATGGAAGCAAAATGACTGTAAATTTACTCTGCTGGCATTGTTGAATGAACTAAGTACTCTTGTAAAGAATCATGAGCCAGCGTTCAAGTCATGCTCAAGGTCAATTCATTTACATTCTGTAATTAAAAAGGCATATTGAAATGGAGTGAATCCTGAGTAGGATGCATGGAAGCTCATTTATCAGGCTATTATGGCCAAACATTTTATACTATTAATAACTTTCCTTAAGACATGCTTATGCTCTCCCCCTTTAATCATTTTAAATTTCTCTACCTTGCAAGTTTGACTAGTTTATGAAAACCACTATTTAAAACTCTACTGTCAGCAGTGCACGGATGTCAGACAGTCTGTCCATCCCATAGGAATAATTACCTGTAATGCATTGTTATTTAAGTTCATCTGTAAGCTCAGGTTAGATGTTCCAGTTGCTTAAAAACTGTTGTACTCTACAGTGTAAGTGAAATGTTTAGCACAGAGGATTGGGGAAAAAATAAAAAAGGGAAAAAAAAATATAAGAACATCTGCTCTGGAAAATGTCAACTTTATAGTAGATTTTATTTACTTATAACATAGTTTTTCCTAGTTTTTTAGGGATGTATGCATACCAACAGCAATGGCTTTCAAAGTATTCAGGAATTTCCAGTAAGTTTTCGTTTATTATTAAAAAGGAATGAAGATCTTCCTTTCTCTGTATATCACCCTAGAAAAAATCTCAGAGAATCCATTTTCCTTACAATGCAATAAATCTTCTATCTCTTAGCAGCAAGTGTTACAGTATCCTCTGGGACCTCAATTAAATTTGCTATTCTGAGATGCTACTCCCATGAAAAGTACACTTGGAAAAAAAAGAAAAGGAACCCAGTATTGGAAGCGAGTTTGTTTTACGTAACCAGCATCCAAATGTTGTATCTGAGCTCATAATGTGGATTTCACACTTATTGCCTTGTGGCTTCATTTCACAAAACCAAACTCACGTCTGGTAATATTCTGCTATGGTGGAAAACATTGCACCAAACTGAAAGTGAATTTCTTGTGAATTCTGCGTGCTGCTTTACCATCCTTATTATCTTGTTTCCTGTAGAAAGTAACTGATGTTCTGATATCAGACGAGGCTGTATCTTTCCTGCCTCCAAAAAAACATTCCCTTGACAAAAATTACTAGGTACCCAGGTTTCAGTTTTAGTTTTGCTGTGCAGTGAGTCAGAATTCAATCTTGCTTCAAAAATGAAAAGCAACTTCTTAGAATAGGTGCATTTAGAAACATAATTCAGGTAAGAAAGCTCAGAGGTATGGACTGAATTTCAAGCAACAGGCATCTCACTGAGTTTCCAGCTCCATGCAATATGTTGGTATTGCTTTTCCTGGGCTTTGTTGAACGTGTATTTTTGGATAGTGTCATAGCTTGAGCAGGCATCACTCTCTGCAATTTCTTATATACTATAATACCTTCAATTTCCTGTTTAGATCCATGTATGTACTGACTTTTAAATTTATGACTCACTAGGATTTACAAAATATTTCAGTTTTTAGTCCAAAGAGAGTATCTTTTTGTTCTTCTCCATCACATTAGCATGGTTTTCTCAAGTTATTTTCTGTGTACTTTCCTACTGCTATTTAGTTAACACCAAAGCTTTTCTTACTGCTATGCTATTCAGTGCTTTATGGCAAGGCTTTTGAAGTTACAAAGGACAGGCTAACACTCTGCCCCCATTGGCAACTAAATGTCTTCTACGGATTTTATTTCCATATCACAGAAACTGTGTTATAATATCTTAACTATTAACTAGATGGTTTCTGTGACTTTGTTATTCTTTTAAAAATGTGATTTCTGCTGTTTTAAACGTGCAAGTAGTATGCCTTTGGTTTATGTTCATGATATTAAGGAAGACTAGATAATGCTTGCAGTTGTTTCCCATCACTTGAAGTGAAAAGCAGCCTTTTAAAAAAAAAACTTCAAGTAATGTGGCTTTGACAGTATTTTAGATTGGTTTACTCAACTCTAGAAATGTATGTTAGCATTTAATGAGGTAAGTGTCAAGGTTTTAATACTCAACATAGTGTGCGTACAGAATTCTACTGATAATACTGTATTTCTGTCACAAAAAAACATCCTTTGTGATTGGCTGTTATAAAGATGAATTTCTAAGATGGACTTTTTTCATGTTTCTAGAACGCTATCAAATGTTATGATATTTTATAGTTAATTTATTCAGAATTATTTATTTTTTTTACACTGATACATTTCTACATTTAGGCTTTTGCTGAACAGATGATTCACTGTTTCTTACGAGTTTGCAATTGCTGTCTGAATTGAGCGTTGTCTTATGTGATCCTGTGGAGTATCTTGCTGCTAAGATAGCGAGTGAGATTGGAACAGATATCCAGAGCATGTGCTTTGCCAGATCACAAGTGTTTGATGTCCATTTTCTTGATTTACTGTAAAATGTAGGCTGAAAAGATCTTTGAAATACAATCATGTATAGTTGTATATATCATTCGTATAGTTGTTGCAAGGTTTCATGCCTTTTCCTTGTCCTATTTCAACACAATTCACATCAAAAAACAACTGCAACAAAACAAGGAATTAGGAAAAAGTAAAACTACAGTGTGTTTAACTATAACCAAATGAGTATCCGCATTATAAATTCTACTGGGGAACGTCCAATATAATCTTTTTGACCAGCTTTAATCTTAGAGAGCCTTGATGAAGATCCTAATTAGGTTTTTGATTCATCTGTATTGAGGAAAGAGATTTATTATAGCAGCACCCATTTGTGCCGTTGATAATTAGAAGTCTGTCAGCATTTTCATTATATAGCTCTAGTCCTGCAGAAGAGAATCCCTTCCTATCTGATGCTTTGGATTATTTGTGAATGACTTGGGCAGAATTTGCCACTTAGGCTAAAATTGACTGGAAACAGCATTGCCATTAACTGCTCCAACCATCGCTGCTGTGAGGTGTGCATGGCTGCCGTTCTTCTAGGAAAACGGAAGGAATTGAAAAATTAGGAGCAGAGTCCCTTTTTTTTGTGTGTGTGTTATTTTCTGGGGAAGCTGATCTGTGCTGAGGTAAATGATTAAAACTTTGCCAAAAAGAAGAAACAGATTTGCAGTTTTAGAATTTCAGATGTGTGTAACTTCTTCACAAACCACACCAGTCAATCTGTCCGTGCTTCAAGATGGATGTCTAAATGTCTGTGGCTGAGTCTGAGCTCCTTACTTGAGGCATAAGATCTGCTTGAAGAAATGTGATTTTTCAAAGTACGCACATGCTCCTTGCTTAGATGAACTTAACATCAACTTAAGATGAAAGTGCAGTTACTTTGTGTTCAAGTTAACATTGGAGCTGGCTGTTAGCATATGTGAAAAAAAATCAAATGCCAGTGATTCTTGATGTGTTACCATGTTGTATTCTCAAACAAAACATATACAGGATATCTGAAATGCTCAGTAATTTTGATTTTGCAAGAATCTGCAGAATTGAACCGGCCTGTCAGAATGAAACTATTTTCTTGTGGTGAGACATATTGTTGATTATTTTGGGTCTATCTAAAACCCAGGATGATTCTGGGCATGCTTATGTGACTACTCTAGAAACATCTGCTCACTGTTGCAGAGTGGGCTCTAATATACTGCTTTCAAAACTTACCTGTGTTTTATAGAAGCAGATATATCATGCTGGGAAACAAGATGAATATTACCACTCAAGAATAGTTCAGCTTCTTTTCTTTTAAAGACTCTTGGAGAAAAGCTTTATTTTTACTTGGCTATTGTTGCTTTTAAGATTTGTGAAGGAGGATGGCAGGGAAAGAAATAAGGTTGTATTAGATCTCTACATTTGTGAAAGATCGTATGTACGGCTTACGTTCTGTTAAATTGAATTCCTAGCATAATTTTTATGTTTTCCTATTTAGTTTCTTTTACATGCTTAAATAGGCTTCTTCCCCCACTTCATTTGTTTTAACATGTTCTCTGTTGATAAAGCTGCTATTATAAATTGCAGCTCCTCGTCGGCTTCTGCCATCTTGTGCATTTTTTAGTAAGTAAGCAGCTTGTAATTGATGTCTTTAAGGGAAACCAAACTTTAGGGTTTCATAATTCAGGAAAAAAGCTGAAGTGTTGTCACTTTCAGTCATATTTCAGTTCTGGAGGTCTCGGCCTCAGGAGGATGAAGCAAGATCTATTGTTGTGAATTCTACAGTAAGCAAGCATAACACACTTTTATGTCAGAAGGGAGGCCTTTGCCTTCAGATGTGTAAACCAAAGCTCTGAACTGTGTAATTTAGTTGTCTTTGATCTGTTCTTTTGCAAAAGTAGATCTGCTCCTAGGTAAATCTCCAAATTTGCAGCATGAGATAAAAAATCAAGGAGATTGCTGTTTGATCTGCATACATGTTCAGAGAGTTGATGAATGTCAGTGGGTGCAATTTTTTCTACATGGAGGAATTCAGTGACACACCTGTGCTTCATCTGCATTTCCATGTCAGATGCTATTTTGTCAGACTGCTCCTCTGCTAACATCTGTTGCACAGCAACAGAGCGTGGAATATTGGTGGGAAGGTTCAGCCTCTGCTGCCATACCCCAGACAGCAGCCTATGACGTTGTGGGCCAGCATCATAAAATAGAAGGTATTACTTTTGGGGCAACTCTCTCCCTAAAACAGCTTTTTCCCTGGATAAAATCGCATTACCAGCTCACTGGACTTCATTAGTATTTTTGCATTTTGCTGAACTTCAAAGAGCATGAGGTGCTATCAGATCTGATATGTAAAAATGAGAAATGATGCTAAAAGTTATTCTCAGCCTGATAGAACACACAGTTAGTGATTTTTGCACTGTAATATATCGTTAAAGAACAGGTAAACTCTATTCTGATTAGTTTCCACCTCATTTATCTACTTTGTACAAATTAACTGTATCCTCGACATCTACAGGTGAAACAGCCTAGTTCTAGCACTTAATAATAATGATATTCTATATTTATAAATAGCTTCCATATTTTGTGTGTATCACAAGTACCTTTCTACATATGTGGTTTTGGTGTGTGTAAAATAATTTATGATCCCACTCTCCTTACCTATTGAAATTAATTGTTCCAAGGTAGAAATAACATACGAATTAAGATACAAATTTGCTTTTATGTATTAACAAGTAACTGTACAACAGTAACAAATTATCTCTGGCAGAATAAAAAATCTGATATTCAGGCCAACTAATTTTACTCAAGGGTGGGGTGGAACAAGGATATATAACCTCCAGTTCAAATTACTGGTAGGTATTTTCAGTGGATAGCCTGTCATTACCCCAAGTATGGTTTGCCATGCCTGTGGAATATACAGCAATTATATGCTGGGCTTTATGACCTGATGTTTACATCTTGTCCACTGTAGTCGTGCCACTGGCTCTATGTCAGTATCAAAGGAGATTTGAGGGCAGAGTGCCCTGCAGTGAGCATCTCATACATTACCCTCTTTCACTCCTTTGCTTTTTATCTAGTTTTTTTTTTTTTTTTTTTTTTTTTTTTGAAGTACTTTGATTTATGAAGAAGGCATTTTTCTTTTTTTCTTTTCTATCTGTCAGGTCGAGAAATTATTCGAACCAATGTTCCCAATAAAATGTAGTTTAACACCCTTCTTTCTTTTTTTTATGCTATGTTTTAATTTATATTAATTTAAAGGTACATTTCTATGCCAGAAATGGTTAGCATGCACATAACTTCACAATTTCTAAGGTGTATCAGGAAGCTTTTTAGACACTTGACTCAATTTTCTGCAGCATCTTTTGATTCATATGAGATGTGCAGTTTTGACAATGTGCAGATTCAGTACTGTGAAAACAATAACAAAAAAGCAGCTGTTGCTTTCTGTTAGCCAGGCATAATATCACATACTGGAGTGCAGCCCAAAAGAATAAATCTTCTGCCCTTGACGGAAAGTGGCAAATGTAGTTTTCAACGAAATGCTACCAGCCCTGATCCAGAATAGCCAGAACAGATTATTGAACTACCATGACCTGTACGGCTGTGCTGTGAGTGAAAGCTTTTAGCAAGACCAGATATGCTTTGGATAGTATATATTTAGCAAGGGCAGTCATTTTAGTGTGAACAATTGGAAAATCTAAAAAGAATTCATTGTATCAAAACTTGCAGGTTATTGCAGAAAATATTTTGATAATAAAATCTAATGAACAGCTGGAGGTATCCCTTGCACATTCTGTAAAGCTTTAGAAAACTGTTTCATTTTGTCGTCTAGGGCATCTATTTGTGCATGCTTATTGCGCAAACAAACCCCAAACATTTTGAGAGATGAAGAAATAGCTATAAAGTGGACTTTAGAGATCTAATCCTCCATATATATTCATCTTACTCTTTGAAGTAATTAAATGTAAGTTAAGTAGAAGATCATACTTAAAATAACTTCATTGACTGTATTTTACCTTTACGAGGAGACTTGGTTTTACAGTAACTTATAATTTGCATTACCAGTTACCCAGGCTTAGTAGGCTATGTTTTTTTTATTGTGAGAATTCTCAGTGGATAGGAAATGACATCAGGATGTGCAGCCTATACCCTGTATTTCTGAGCATGACTTTTCATTTCTTAACTCACGAGGTTAATGACATGACTTATTTCAATATAAAGATATGATGAAGATGGGATAGCTGAGGTTAGCTGCAGCTTCAAAGGGTGATACATCTCAGTGTGTGGTCAAATAGAACAATGGCTTTTATTTGTTTGATATTTGACTTGGCCTAACAATCACTGTTCCAGACAATGTCTAAGAAGATGGAATTTCTAAAACTATTATTGTGTTGGGTGTGTGGCTTCAGTTTTTTCTGTAAGTTTTCTGAGTGATATTTGCCAATATGACAACACAATTTACAGAAATACTTTCAGTTGCCTATTTCAGTGGTATTAATAACTGGTTAATTTTGGATTTTTGTGCTTTGTTGCTATTTACTATCACAGTTTTACTCTTCTTTTTGAATGCCATCTTTTATGTTCTCCCTGATGTTAAATGCTTCCTTGTTTTATTCCCGTTTTCACTGTGATCTTACTGATGTCTTTGATGAATACATTTAGTACTGTGAAAGCATGGTTCATGTGGTTTCTGAAGAACGGATAACCTGTGTTCAGTAGAGCACTATATGGTCTGATTGCAAGAACAAGAGGTTGTCTTTAATTTCATTTATACATTTTCTTTTAAATCAGAAATCTGTTACTTCTGGCAATTTTTGCTAAATGCTTTCTGTTATGAATGTTGGCATTTTTTCATGCATATGAGTTAATGGACATACAAACAGAGATGGTAAGTTAATTGAGTAAAATACTGAAGCAGCTGTGTGCAATTAAGAAACTTTCATCTATTTCTGTTTTTTTTTTTTTCCTTTATTTTATTTTGCTGGCTCTGCACGATGATCAATGAAGTTACTCTGCATCTTTTTATTGGCAATGAGTATAACCATAGATGCAGACACAGGTGGTTCTTACACACATCTTTGCATTCCAAATTCAAATGGTAGAATGTAAGCCACATACTGCATTATCTGGAATAAGTCATCAGGCCAGCTGAAGTTTGAAAGGTAGGTTTGAACTTCTTTGGTGCTATAACTTGAACAGAACATGATTCCTAGGCTTTCTGTTTAATTTCTACTTAGTAGTCAGAAAGTTTACTATATGCTAGCAACAGAACAGTCTTTTTGCACCAGTGTATATACTAAATGTTTTCATGCTATAAAAACTAAGCCATGAATACAGCAATCCTCAAGTTGTGAGGGAATGGAAGACATGCCACTACTATTTCATTTCTGTTCAAATTCTAGAAACATTCTTAACATTTTAACTTGAACTAGAATGATAACGTTCTAATTTAATTCCTTTGTTTCTTATATGTGAACAGCATATAATGCATGTGGTTTTCTTTAAATAGAATCTCATGTTGTTTAGAGCTTTATTACACTGTCTGCACTGAAACAGTAAGCTCTTCCTGGTTGGTTTGTTTGAGAGTTTATTTCAACTCTTTTAGAATCTGTCTGACAGAACCATTCTCTTTCAAACACTGTTTTTCCACCCTTGTTTTTATTGCAGTGTTGTTTTGAATCTCATGAAATGTGAAAGAAGTTGCTTTCACCTCCAAAGAGAGAACGCAGCTCCAGAGAAGTGTTTAAGTTGATGCAGGAGATGCACCTGAGTGAAGTGTCTCTGCAACATCCATATGAGCCCTGCTTTGTCAGGAAGCAGTGAGACTTTGGCACTCATGCACCTTTACAGGCAGGCGTATTCCCTCATCTGTGTGATTTGGTGCAATCTCTTCTGGCCACTCCCAGTAACGCTTCCATTCCTCTTCTCCTATATCTCTTGGGTATGTTGCTTGGCACTGCTTTTGTCAGCTCTTTAGCAGTGCCAGCCTTCCAGTCGCAGCTCACAGAAATCAAAATCTAGCCGGCACAGGGAGGTTCAGAACTGTGAGAGACTGATCCATGCCAAAGGAAAGTTATCCCTCTAAATAAGCTACAGAGAACAATTATTTCTTCATACTCCCCCTTATTGCCAGGCTTTGTTCGGGTCTTTCACATCTCACTGTGGGTGGGCAGAAGGAGACCAGCACTAACGCTGTGCTCCCACCGCGGTGCCTGCAGCGCTGCTGATTGGCTCTGCGGTGTGGAACCTTCCGGAAATGGCGGGAGATTGCTGGGCCTCTCCTCACGCAGCCGTGCAGCCTGCACAGCTGGCAGCCTGCAGTTGCTACACATAGGCACACACAGTGCGTGTTTGCCCGTTTATAGGTATGCTTCACAAAAACTTAGCACAGAAAAACAGCGCAGAGTTATGGATGGGTTGGGAAGTTCAACCGAGAAGCAAAGGTTCAGGCAGCTGGTTGCTGCAAAGGGCTCAGTGACTGCAACTCATCAAGAGATGGCTCAGGTATGAGGAGAATTCAGCATGGCTGGGCCGTCAGAGCCCTGCTGTCTGTTACTGTGTAGTATTTAAGCATACATCAGGGAAGGCTGAGTGCAGATTGACTTTCAGGACATTCAGCCAAGTGATCAATACTATCAATTGCTTTGTGGTTTGTTTTCTCTCACAGACTGTTGCTAGTAGTTTAGAACTTGTTTGCCATTCTCTTGAGTGGAAGAGGAGAAGAAAAAAAAAAAAAAGACTTGCATGAAAAGTCAAATTGCAGTCACAGTTATCTGTACAACAGAGTTCCAGAGAATAGGACTTAGAGGGCTGGCCCTATGCAGATCACTGGGATAATTGAGGGCTGTTCTGGGATAAGATTCTGGAACTCATCAGTACCCCATACTTTTCTGTATGTTAGAGAATTTTGCTCTTGCTGCTGCTGCATAGAAAGCTCTTCATTAGAAGGGGATGCTGCTGCTGATTTGCTAATAAAATCTGTTCTACGCAATTGGAGGCACGTGTTCCTGAGGCTTCATTCTTAGAGCAACCTTCCAGGACTTCTCAGAGCTGGAGGGCATTAGATGGTATTTCTCACTATTGTATTTTTCCATTAAACTAGATTTTGTTTTTATTCATGTGAAAATAAGCTCTTCTCAGAAGGAAAAGGTAAATGTGTAGCCAGAAGTTGACTGCAGAAAGCATTAGAAAGGACAGCAGTGAACGTTAGAGCTGCAGGCTGGTGCAAACTCTAGGCAACTTTTCAGAGCGGCCTGTTTGTACCTGCTCTATTGCTGATCCTTTTGCTATAAGAGTTTGCATGTTTATAAATATTTTGTGATGAGAGTTTCTTGTCAGGGAACTTTTCAAGTAGCATCAGTTGATAAAGAATTTAGAGTGAGTTTGTTTTTAGTATACTTCTGGTGAGTATGTCTAGGAAAACTCGATTAGAAAAGTCAAATAAAGGATGACATGCCTGACACAGCAAATTGGCAAAATTCCTATGGCCATTAGCTGAAACGGTAAATGGAAACAGCTCCTACATATTTATAAGAGAGGAAAGAAAAAGCCTGTTCGGCTGGCAATGATCTTTTACAGTTAGTTGCTTTATTTTGCAATTATAGCATGTCCTTATCTTATGGGCATTTAGGACAACCAGCCCTTGAGAGTCCCCCTACCCAGCTCTTTTAACTGCTGTAGGAATGAACTCTTACAGCAAAGGTGATGTTGTGTCACTTTGGGAAAGAAAGCTGCCAGCAAATGCCAGGGGCTGAATCAACATATTCTAGAAGAAGCTTTGTTCAACATAACACAGACATGAGGATTCTGATCCTACTATTCAATAATTTAGCAGCAGGAGGCTTCAAAGGGAAAAAGAGATCACTAAAACAAAATTTTTAGAAAGGTAAGTGTCACATAGATACTTTCAGAAGAAGAATGGGAAACTATCACCTGTGATAAAACGGGATAGAACTCCAGTCATGGTGATGCTTTATCTCATGAACTGTTTTTTTTTTTTGTTTTTTTTTTTTTTTACAGCCTATCAGAGATTATCAAATAAACACATGACCTTGACATTGATTCAGTGAATTAGCAGTGTAGTAGCTCTGTTCTTCCACTGCATGGGGATGCTCTTGAGAGAAAAGGAAAATTGAATTTCATCTTCAAACCTCTTGGGTTCAGATGCATTAATCAGTATACCCCATAGGCGATGCTTCTGAATGTTGGGTTTTTTTTTTAATACTTTAGAATCTGTTGGCATCAAGGTCAGGTTTGGAATCTCCATTTTTGCTCTGAGCCTGCTACAAATTCTCAAATAAAAGCTGTGGCTCTGCAGCTGTGCTAAGAGAAAGGAACATGCTGGGATGCAGTGGGACATGACGATCCTATTCCTTACTATTTATAAACAGCTCAAAATATGCTGACCTTGAGAACTGATGTGTTACAGACAGGTCTGACACACATTGCAGATGCTTCTCATGGTCGCAGAAGCTATACGTGAGTTTTTTCTCACTAGTGTACTGGGTCACTTGGTCTACTCCCTAACTTAGCAGCATTTTTGCAGATAATTGCACTGATCGTGTGCCCATTGAAATTCTTATAAGTGGATAAAAGGTATATTTTGTGATCTTTGATTACAGATCAGATAATTTGTTTTGTTGAGTCTGAATTTTGTGTTTCACAGTCAAAGTCCTACAAATGGACTTACAATTTATCAGGCTGTGTAAAATACTCCTTGCTGTTATTCACTTGTGTCTAAATATAAACAAAAAGCATGAAGTAGAACATGTGGTTAAATGCAGCAACTCTATTTTTCATTGGAAAATGTTTTGCCCTGTGAATGATTGAATACAATTGTGACACTATTGCTGTACATATATTTTAATTAGGAAAAATAAATACTCTCTTATCACTTCAGAAGAGAAGAGGAATTATGAAAGTCAGTTTCCCAAGGGTGATTCATAATCGAGAACTGGGATACCGCATGTGGAAGTGATTCCCACCAAATGCGAGTAATCTGGCTAGCCAGTAATGACTTTGGTTATAGTTGTCACTTGAGCAGTTGTTGCAGATGTGGCTGCTGAAGACAGAAAGAGATGTTGCAATTATTAGCAGTGTATACAAACTGAAAATGCTCCGATGCTTTGTGTTTGAATTTCCTTATTTTTGTTTCTCCATCTGCTAATTTCATAATATTAATGCAAATCATAGTACAAACTGGGGTTTAGAGCCTTAGCATAATCATCTGTACCACACGTACATCAGGTGTACTCTGGTGGGCATCTGAGCTGCGTTCTGCAAATGTCACTGTTGTGTCTTTAGTTTCTTCTGTGTGCAGCTCTTTGAATTGCAGTTAAGTAGCTTGGAGCACAGAATCAATAATGTGATACTGAGATAACACATTACATACATAGCATAATGAGTTTGAACAATCAGATTTAAGAGTCTTGGGTAATAACAATCCTGTTGGACCATCATTCTCTCCAAAGCTCTGTCTGAAATTTGCTCTGGCTTCAATTCATTATCAACATAAACTTGCTGGATGCTTGAAAAATTTCAACTAGCTTAGAAAATTCCATGTATCTGCTGAATGGGGAGCATGGTTGTATTCCTTACTGTTCTTTTACAGAACATAAGAACATAGGATGTCTAAGTGGATGTCTGAGCAGTTTCTTAAGACAGCCTTCTTAGCTTTATTTCTTGAGGTCTGCAGTTTTTTTGTTGAACACCTCTTTCACATGTAGCATTAAATATGTAATATTGTTACAGGGTAAACAACATAATTTCAATTTTTTTTTATGTGTGGACTGTTGCTTTTTCTTACTGAAAAACTGCTCTAAATTGAACCAAGGATGCTCTTTTTTGTCATTTCTCTTCTTGTTCTGCTACATCATAGGTAGGAGGGTCAAAATACACGCCTTTGAATTATGTGGCAACATAAAGAACTGCTATGAATGCCACCAGGTGGTTAGTTTGAGTCTGTTTGAGTGTTTCACTGTGAAAAATGACTCCTTGTTCTTTGGATCACGGAGATTGTACAATTACTATTTTAATCCAGTACAAGATTAATTGGTTGCAGAACACAAAGTCACAGTCCAATAAATCTACTTCTGATGTGCAGATCCAGACTTCTGTGTTCTCTAGGGACTGTATGCAGATGATAGGCATGTCTGCATTGCTGGTGAGTTTGCACAGTGTGAAGCATACAGGAGGGGATGCTGATACTGTTCTGACTTCTAATATGGCATTTTATGGTTTGCATTTGAACAGATAGAAATTATATTCTTGAACTGTTGGTTGTAGAAGGTGATACTTCTTGTTTCTTTATCTTGTAAAGTGAAAAGGAGGAACAACAAAACCCTATTTCTGTTGCATATGATTATTGCTGGATGTAAGGCTTCGTTTTAGGTAACAGCTTTTCTGGATTGTAGCATGCAACCATTGCAAATTGATCTGACAGAGAAAGTTCCAATTTGAGAACCATTTTGAATTGAAAGCAAGATCTTTCAGATTTTTTTTTTTTATTCTGAGGGCTCCGAGGTAACAAGAGAAGAAAGATCAAGTAGGAAGCATAGACGCTCATTTCGAGAAACCTGTTGAAGATGCTGCTGCTTCAGATTAATGTCCTACTTACAGTGCACTAAGCAGCACTGATGAACAATTAGAGCGGTTTGTGAGGCTGTGATACATCTTTTTATTAACAGTGTATAAACTTTTGTCCCTGAAATTTCGCATACTGCAACTTCCTGTAGTACTTCCAAAAATATATTAATCTTTGGTATTTTAAAAGAAGAAAATCTTGTAAGGTTACTTACCAAATGCTGGGAGACGCTTCAGAGATCTTCCCCATTTCTCTGTGATTCTTTCCAATTCCCCTCAGTGTAGTTAGCATTTTCTCTTCTGTGGCTTAGCTGCTTGGATGATCACTGTTAATGCTCTCTATGAAGTGTAAGCCTGTCCAGGCTTTTGATTGAATGCACTTCTTGCATGCTTATTAGCTTTCTTTCTCTTTGTTTTGATACCTTTTTTTTTTTTCCTAGCATTCAAGAGCTTTGTTATTTATCAAACAAATATAATCAATTCAAGGAACAAAATGAGCCCAAGTCTGTTGTTCTTATATTCCTTTGAAGTTTAACTGTACATGCACAGGCTTTTTTGGTTCCTAGGGCTCATAAGGCACTACAGCACCAAAAAGAGCCTATCCAACACGATCCAGTTTGCAAAACACAGGAGTGTCAAGTCAGGGGCAGGGAAGCATATGGTAGATGGGCAAAAATATGTTCCAACTGTGACTAACAGGAATGGTAAGAGTTAAGCTCACCCTGCATTCTCTGTGATACACAGAAATGTTTGTAACTATACGAAATTTCAAAGTATTACTCTGAAATTTGAGTGAAGTTTATCATTATTTCAAAAGTCAGCAAATAATTTTTCCTGAAAAACTATTTTGGGGCTGATGAAAGTGACATCTGCGAGGAGGGACACATCCTCCAACGTCTTTCTGAAAATTTTAGCAACCCGTCAGCTGGCTGCCCTGTGCTACAGTTCAGAAGAAACAGAGGAGAGCAGCCTGAGCTGAATGGGCAGGAATGGTAAGAGAAGAAAAACTGGCAGTAACCTACTGGTGAACGAGAGGGCAGATAAGAACAGACACCTGGAGTATCTGATGGCCAACGAGACTGACAGTGCTGAATGGGAAGGCAAAATATCCTGTAGAAGGAAACATTAGTAGGACGCGAAGGATGCAAAACCAGATATGAGTGGTAAAAAGGAGGGGCTGCAGACTGGGTTGCAGGGCCTGTAGAAGCAGTGAAGGGTAGAGGGCAGGAGCCAGGTTCTAGGAAAGAAAAGAATGGGACAGCAATAAGGTGATGTCATTCCTGGCATTTTCTTTTTTGTAGCTCCTGGCTTTTAAACTATGGTATTCTTCCGTCACAGCATAGGTCTTTTTGAAATTAACATCCAAATGTTTTATGACTTTCATTTAATATTTTGCCTCCCATGTGCTTATTTGTGAGTCGTTTTGCTTCTTTCTGTTCCATTCGTACCATGCTTGCTTACCCAATACTTTCTCAAGTTTTCCTATTTCCCTTTCTTTATTTTAAGTGTTACTATCGGAGGTTTCAGGTTGGCTGTCTGCAAAGTGTGGAATGTCATGTGACACACATGGAAGCTTTTGTGAGACTAAATGCAGCTTTTGCTACCTGAGAAAGTAAATGATTTCAGAAATGTTAATGGCAAAACGTGAACTGAAAAAGACCTCTATATAATCCATATAATGATTGGGCTGTCTGAGGAACAAAAAAGTGATTCTGAAGATATCTATAGCAGTATGTTATTTACTGTTTGTCGATCTTTCTAAGTGTATTAGTTAATCGTTATGTTAAATAATGAACACAATGCAAATAGCAACAAATGTCATCGTTATCATAAGGAACGTAGATATACTGTAATTATTTTACATAGGAAAATATTTTGGCCTTCCATGGGTACAGATAAAGGGATTTTGTATACCAAATTTCAGATGATGAATCTCCATCTTGTCTGTATCAAAATGTATAGAACTTCTTTTTGGGAAATGGTATTATGTTGCCATTAAACCGTGCTTTATACACAGATGTCTGCATTCTTCTGAAGAGTAGCTGTTTCCTTTTGTTTCTTTAATATTTTTTCATCACTGAGAATGAATTTTCATAACTCTGCTCTTGTCGTGCTCAAAAACATGTTTGCATCCATTAATTTATTTCCTTCAAAGGGATAGTGGCAGACAGTACACATATATGATATCAGTATTCTTCAGAGATAACGATCCATTAGCCTGTAAAGGAATAGACTCAATGTGAAGTCGCATTTCACTTTGAGATTTGCTTTCCAGGCTACACTTGCTGGTATTCCTATGCAATACTGACCTCCTGCCTGTTGTCTTGGTCCTGTGGAAGTAGTTCAGAGAAAGCTTTCAGATGAGAAAGCAAGATCTTTGCATCTGGATGTGTTTATAGTGAGAAATCTCTGAGTTGCTCTATCAAAAAAAAAAAAAAAAAAAAAAAAAAAAAGTCAGATTTCAATGTGAAATTAATTGTTTATGATTCAGGTGCATACTTTTGTTCTCTTCCTCTCCTTGCTTATTTTTCTAAGTATTCTATTTATGTTCTTACTAAGTAGCATTTTCCAAAGACCTAATTCATGTCACTCAGCCAAGTTCAGGAGAGAAGCGTGTTGTTGCCAATGGGAAGGAAGCACTGAGAGCCAGGGCTTCCAGTCTCACAACTGACAGTGAATCAGACCTCTGAGTGACATCTCAGTTCCAGTGAGACATGACCCTCACTGCAGTGCTGTGAGGACTAGATAGTTCCTATAACCTGTATGGAAAATGAAGAGATCGCAAGAGCTGAGAAGCTGAGCTTTTCATTTTACTGCTCAGCACAGGAGAATTTCTGTAATCTGGAATACAATTGTCCCCTGAAATTCCATTCAGCACATATCCATTTCCTTTTTTTCCCAGGGAAAGGTTATCATTAATGGACTTTATCTGTCCTTTCAGAAGCTTTAGAGCATGAACAAGTTTTTCAGGCCTGAAAAACCTTTGCATGATTTATTTCATATACAAATGTAAAATAGCATTGGAGACTAGCATTGTTTTCTGACAGATTGTCAAGCCTGAGGCTAGTGTGCATGTTTGGCCTCACTGAATTCAACAGTGATAAATTTTAGGAGATGGCTGACTGAATTTCTGCTAAATTGGTTTCTTTTTAGAGTTTTTCTGTTCTCCTCTGTTGTGATTCATATTGTCTTTCTCTTTATAACAAGCAGTGGCAAGTCCTTGGGGTGGCCTTAGCTTAGACGAAGGAACGTAGTGTAACTTACTCTTAGTAAATTCAGTGATTCCTACTCAAAGTCTGAGATTGTGAACATTGTTTGAAGCAGGGAATGCTTTAGGATTTTGAGGATTGATAATAAAGGGAGCTTTATACCTCTTTGCAAATAAATCATGCAATGTCCCAAGTGCAGGTGAAGTTCAGAACTGGGTGTTACACATCAAGAGGATGCATAATTTAACTGCATTTGTAAAGAGGTTTGTTTTTTTTTAACCAGGTGTAAGGTAGTATGGTCTCCTTAGCACCTGGGAAGGAAGCAAGAGTTTGGGAAAAGCAGTGTTAATGTTCATGTCCCTTAATGCATGGAACTGTGTTTTTATGCAAGAACTGCGGTGTCTATGAAACTTGGCATCCTTCTTTGCATCAACTTTGCATCCTTCACAAATTGTGTTCTGTGTGCAACTTCTGCACCTGAATCTTCAGCTGGCACTTCTCAGCTATTTTCTGCATGTACCTGCCAAAGTTAGAAGAAAGCTGATAAAAGGAAACCACTGTTCCAGTCATGCTTTGTATAGTGTTGCCAAAGCCATTTTTTGCCAGGCAAAGCTACTCTAATGAGTGCTTCTAACAGGGATGCATGATAGATACTCCAAATGATGAGAGATTTTAGTATGTGTACCTTGTAACTGTCAAAGAGAGTTTCATTATGCCAAAATGTGCAGGTTTCTGACAGCACAGCAAAGTTTTATCCCAAACGATATTTGTTTTCTGATAGTACGTTTTGTCCTCATCAGTAAACTTTGCGTTATGTGGATCTCTCCTTTTCTTTCCTCAGCAGGATGGCGTAATTATTTTTTCTAGCACTTTCTTAGAGCAGTAGGGACACCATTTATGACTTTCCTTTCACTTTGTCTACTTTCCTTTTTTCTTAAATTTGTCTTAAGACAAATACTGTACTCTAAATGGTGAACTGGGCTGTGGCTCAGCAGGCAGTGGATATGGAGGTTGCTGACTCCTTATAAAAGGAGAAATGCATTAGTTTAGTTTGGTTGCTGTATTGCTTTCAGCATAAGGGTGCAGATGCTACCAGTGAATGCAATAATTTTTCCTCTGCAGTCTTCAACATCCTCAGATACGCTGCTGTATCTTGCCATCTGGTCCATTAGTCTTTAGCTAATTTGATCATGCCTGATTTGCAGTGCCAGCCCAACAGATAAGAGTAGAGAAGAACTGAAGCAATATGGATTATTTTATGATACTGAGTACAACCATCTGAGGTGGCTTCTACTTTTGAAAGACTCTGAGAGGCAGACAGACCAGGCCTAACTGCAAATCTAAAATGCAGTGTGAAACATGTGAGGCATGAATCTATGCTTGCTGGGTTTCAACTATTAGTTCAATAATTTTTCTGTTGCTTTTTTCTTTTTGTATAATTGTCCCTAGCTGCTCAACTGGTGCCATACTATTTTATTTCTCCCTTATTTGGTTCACATTTAAAAATACAGTACACAGGACATGACAACACGTGCTTTTACCCTTGCAGACACATGCTTTACTTGCAGTGCTGACCTTACAGCTAATAAGTTTCATAATATCTCCTGTTGGAGAATATAAGGTTGACTAAACTAGATCTGTTTCAAGCCATTGGGCATTCATCCACAATGCTCAGGCCAATTTCAGTGAGGTCACTTTTTCACACAGTGAGTCTGTAACAGTTTTTGTCTCCTACTGTTTGATTTATTCTTTTGGCAAGGACTGCTGGTATCCCTGAAACTGGAGAGGCGGTTTGTTCATCGTTGTTTGTTTTCCTTTAGACAGAAATATACTTATTTTTGAGGTTTTTATATATAAGATTTCAGTACTTGACAGTTGTCTTACTTTGCAGTTTTCTTTTTGACCTTTCTCTATTTTAGACTCCTCCAGGATTTACATTATGAACTGTACTCTGTGGCTATATGTAAAAGGCAAAGTATTTAAATACTGCTTTATGAGAATAATTATAAGCTCTATTTCCTGAACAATGAAAGCAAGACCAACGCTTAAGTATTCACATTTCATTTGTAATAAAACAGATGTAAAATGTGTTCTAAGGGATTAAATACCTTGGCTGTACTTTGATTTTTCCCATTAAACACCTTGTCCCAGAGAGCACAGTAGTTATCATAATTATATATACTTGATAGTTTCTATTAATTACACTGCCACTAATCCTTAGTATTTTAAGTGTTTTCTTATTTCATTGGGGTTATTTGAATGAACTAAAAAATGAAGAATATATAAACACGTAGGTAAGATGTATGCTAGGAAGTTCCTGTTGTCAATCTTTTACTAAGGTCAGAACACAAGTGTCACTCTGTACTAGCCAGGATAGATTTGCCACATGCAGATGGGTCAACCTAATTGTATGTTAAAGGGTTTCTCCCTTCTCTAACAATAAGCAACTTGGCTTTATGTCTATGCTGCATAAATTAACCATGGATATTTAGCAATGGACTGGAGGAACAATCAAAGTAGTAATTAGTAGTATAGTTATATGTTTCATATAAATGCATATATACATACAGACATTTTAATTCTGTGTGGTCATGTGAATTCAGTTCAGGTCACTTCACTATTGTCTTTGAAAGTAAAATTGGAAAATATATAGCTGAGTTGGAATGATCCATTAATATATATAAGATTTTTAAAAAAATAATCCTTATCTTTGTCATAAGTCCCAAGATCTGTCTCTAAGGAGTACCACTAGCAGCCTTTTCATTTCTGGTAACTCTCAATGTAACCTCGTATTTTCATTCCACTTATGCACAATTACACCCTGATCAGTCATCCAGCTTGAGAGCTGCACTTCACAACTGTGAAGCCTGGGACACAGCTGACCATAGGGTTAACATTAAAATTTAATTCCGGTTTATTCATAGGATCAGTGTGATCTCATCACGACGAGATTGGGAAAAGTGGTAATACAAAGGTAATATTGGATTTTTTTCTTGATCAGCTGATACTGGTAGAACAGACAAGTTTTCACATGTACCATCAAGACACAAAAGAATGCAATCAATTGTACTCCTATTACATTATTACTTTATTTTTCCGTTATATATTTCTAATAGGGAATCACATAATTTGAATCTTTTGAAGGTGAAAAGTTAGTCGTACAATAATCTCTTCAATATTGTGGGTGGTTGATAAAGGATGTGACTTATTGATGTGATGTGCTAAAATGATGAAGTTTTTGCTTATGGTCAAATCCTTCTGCCGATAGTATCTCAATTTAGAGAAAGAATGATGCCGTTAGATCTGATACCAAGGTAGCTTCCTTAGCTTACTTCTAGTGTAAATCATCATGACCTGTACATTCATCATTTCTAGTGGAGAAACTCCTAGTAGAGGAGGCTCAGCTGTGACTACTAGCAAGTTAATTTTTTGTAATGTCCTTCAGGATGAATGGTTTTCTGGAACTGCTGCAGAGAAAGGATGGCACATCTTACTGAACTGTCCGCCCTGTTCTGCAAAATGAAGTGCTATGTGTTGAAATGCCCGTTAGTAAGCTGACTGTAAAAGAGAACAGTTTTCAAAACAGTGATAAATAGAGTTATAGTGATCATTGTTAAGTGGTATGTACCTTCATTAGCCTTCAGTGGAAGAAATCCTCGCTACTGTATTTCTACTGTCATGTCCACATTTTCACCATTGCACTGCTAGTATGTGGTGCTGCATTAGGGTCTGTCTTTAGGGCAGAAATGTTCCTAGACTTATAATGGGATCCGTTCAGAGGCATGGTGGAATTTTTCTTATGTTGCAGAAATGAATTTAGGTCTTTCATCATTGTGTTGCAGCTTTCTTTAGGGCAATTCTAAACTGTAGCTCCTTCTTGGTAAAAGATACCTTTAGGCAATGGTTCTCATTATTTTAAATTCTATGTTATGCCTTCAGAGAAGAATTCCTCTAAAAAAAAAAAAAAAGAGTTATAAATTTATTTTTCCTCCCTCCTGCTCCCCTCTCCAGAAAGAAAGAAAAAAAAAAAAAAAAAAGCTACTTGCTGAATTTCTTTATCTGGCAGCATACCTGCACAATACAGCTACCCAGCGCAAGGGCCCCAGCACTCTCTTTAAAGATGTAAAGAACATTTACGTAACCAGCAATTACATATAGCAAATATATAAAATAATGCGTCTTTATGATCCCTTCTTTGAAATTCAGTATTCACAATGCATTTTTCCTACTTTCCTTCCATAGAGGTTTCGTTGGTGTGTATTCTCTTCCTATTAATTACTTTGATCTGCTCAATAAGTGCCTCACTTCAGGAGACTATGCAAACAAATAACCAGTCAGAATAGAAGCAAGTACATTAAACAGATAAATAAGTTGCGAGTATCTCTTCAGTCATGGCAAGTAGTGGTTTGGGATGATCTCATCTTGGCCATTTTTTCATGTATTTCAGCACTTTGGCAGGCCTGAAATATATGGCAGTCAAGCAAGATTCATGAACAGTGAAAATTCAGCAATGGTGGGGTACTCGTATCAGTGTACAAAATGCTGTCTGAGGTCTAGATGGATTAAGGAACATTACCATCAAGATGCATTAAGACAGAATCAGTGCTGATAATTGAAGAGTAGAAATTTGGTGTTGTGACTGAGATTTAGTTTGTTTGGTTTTTTAATTTTAGTGAAAATGCCTTGCAACTTATAAACTGTCAATGAATTTTAGGCAATTACCTGTAGAGTAGATTGTTCCACGTGTGCAAACATATTTCTAGGCTTACTGACATTTGAGCCCCAGAAAGCCTCAATGTTTTGTATTTATGAGGGTGAACTGAATTGTGTCCTGTTTCTGTTCCTATTTAATTGCTATTGTTAGCTATACTTGGCAAACACACTTGGACTTTAAAACAAGGTTGGCCAAAAAAGTTAATGTTTAGAAAGTACAATGCCTTTTTTTTTTCTGTAATTTATTTTTATTATTTTTATTTATTTATTTATTTATTTATTGTAGTCTGCTGTGTTCACACAATTCAGTTCTTTTTCCTTCAGAAAAGATTTTTTCTGACATCTTGGTCTGAACCATTCCCTCTATCCTCTAAAAACCCCTCTGTTTCCAGAGCAAGTCAGCATGCCCTTGCAGAAGGGCCTTTCAGCAATGCCTGGCATTTGTGTGAATTTGTTTATGACTTAAGGTGAACAAAGAAAGGTTATTTATTAACTTATTGTATATTGTCACTGCTGGCATCCAGGGCACTGATGTCACAGTGAAATGTTTTGGAGAGAGGTGATAAAACAGGTTATAACACTGCTGTGCAGGGATACCTGGAATACTGGGGGGGAACAAGTTATTGTGCTGCACAAGTGAGATTCAACCTGTCCTGACGTGTGCTTATAGTTAACTAACATAGACGTGTTAACTAACATCACATGTTAGTGTTTGTCTTCTTGGTTTCAGTAATATATATCTCTGTCAATTTTTCCTTAATGCGTCTGTAATATGACAGACCTGATAGGTGAAAGTCCCCAGGGCACTTTGTTTTGCTGTCAGCAAGTATAGCACTTTTCAGGATTATAGCTGCATATCTTTGATGTAAGAATCCAGGTTCTATGATTCTTTGATGGGTCTACATACGGCTATTTCTTCATTGTAAGTGCTTCATGGTCTTTCTGTTTTACAGTTTGCATTACTCTAGCAATTACCAGTTCTTTTTAAACTAAAGTTTCTTTTCTAAATAATTACCTGCTTGGACTGGGTGGGTTACATTATCGCAGTGGTGCAGAGAAGGTTAGGCATCTGACTACTGCTAATAAGTAATCACAGAATCATAGAATAACTAAGGTTGGAAAAGGCCTCTAAGAACATCCAGTCCAACTGTCCATCTACCACCAATATTTCCCCACTAAAGCATGTTCATTAGTACAACATCTAGATGTTTCTGGAGCACCTCCAGGGACGGTTACTCCACCACCTCTCCGGGCAGCGCGTTCCAGCACCTGACTACTCTCAGAGAAATTTTTCCTAATGTCCAACCTGAATCTCTCCTGGTGCAACTTGAGGCTACTTCCTCTTATCCTATTGCGCGTTACGTGGGAGAAGGGGCCAATCCCCACCTCACCACAACATCCTTTCAGATACAATCCCAGTTTCCCCAGAAGCTCCCCATAAGATCTGTGCTCCAGACTCCTCATCAGCTTTGTTGCCTTCCTCTGAATACGATCTAAGGCCTCCATGTCTTTCCTGTAGAGAGGGGACCAAAACTGAACACAGTACTCAAGATACAGCCTCACTAGTGCTGAGTACAGAGGGATGATCACTTCGTTGCTCCTGCTGGCAACTCTATTTCTGATACAAGCCAGGATGCCATTGGCCTTCTTAGCCAGCTGGGCACATTGCTGGCTCATGTTCAGCCAAGCTTTGACCAACACCCCCAGTTCTGTTTTTTCCACACAGTCTTCCAGCTGCTTTGCCCCAAGCCTGTAGCATTGCCTGGTGGTGTTGTTGCTGAAGTGCAGGACCCAGCACTGGTCTTGTTGAACCTCATCCCATTGGCCTCAGCGCACTGATCAGCCTGTCCAGATCCCTCTATATGGCCTTCCTGCTCCCAGGCAGATTGACACTTCCTGCCAGCTCGGTGTCATCTGCAAACTTACTGACAGTGTACTCAATCCCTTTGGCCAGGCCATCAATAAGGATATTGAACAGGGCAGGCCCCAGTTCCTAACGCTGTGGAACACCACTTGTGACTGGTCTCCAGCTGGATTTTACTCCATTCAGCACCAGGATAGGAGCAGCAGTGAAAGCTTACCATCTATTTTTAAAAAGTTCAGTTTTTGAAACAAAGTAATTTGAAGTTTTTCAGCAGATGTGGGAAAGAGAGAAAAAAAGAGGCATGTAGCTGTAAAGCTGCCCAGAAATGTGTTGTTTGCCTTGATTTTACTTCAAATAGTAGCAGATTGTTCCAGAAGTACCTTAGAATCAGCAAACCTTGGGCTAGGGTATTTCAGAACAGGAAAAAAAAAGTACTCAGCAGAAGACATAGTAAGGCAAGCATCCAACAAGCATGCTCTGAAGGAATTTCAGTCAGAAGCAGGACAAGAAAAAACATGGCCAGTGTAGCTACACAGTTATAATAAAAGCAGTGTTCAGTTTGTATCTCGTTCACGCTATAGCTGGCTCTAGACCAGAGCTGTAAAATGATAAAATTGTTTCCAGTAATGTTAACTGGAAACTTTGATATTACTGCCATTTCTTCTCCTATGAAAGGTTCCTGTCTGTTCAGTTAGAACATGGCTGTTGGCACGGCCGGCTGGGTTAAGGGGATCCTGAGCTTGCTTAGAGATGGGTGGCTGATCAAGGAGGGAAGGGGAAAACAGAATGCAAAATTGATACAAAAACCATTGCATAAGTGAATATATTCTCTAACAGCAACACAGTTGCTTTTGCGGAAATTCTAAAAGGCAAGAAAAAAAGGAAAAGGGAACATGCAGGGAAAGCTTATTGTCAATAGTTTTTTATGTACTTCTTCCTTGTTCTTTTTTTTTTTTTTTTTTTTTTCCCAAAATAATTTAGTGTGCTTTGCTTACAAGGCAGAATTAACAGCTCTTCCTACACTTGCTGCCTTGGGAAAATCTAGCGATCTGAAAGTCTTTCTAGAAGCACGTAGGAAATTAAGATAACAGAAGTAACTGTTTCCCTCTTGTCTTGCTTTTGTCAAAGCCTTTTAAAGTGGGCTAGAGTGGAATGAATTTTTCTTTGTCTTCTCTTAGTGCTTATATGAGAAAAGCTTATTTCAAGTGATGGTTTTGAGACCTTAAGTCTCACCTGTATGGAGTTTCAGGTGATCTTGTGTATTTTCTCCTAAGCAGCACAAATTGTCAGCTCACCCCACTGCCTGTTGATATTATACATAGCTGGTACCCAAAATATTTGTATAGGATGTACCTAGATGTAAATTTAAAACATTGGAGAATAATTCTTTTTTTCTGCATGTGTATTTTTTTCACGAGAGAGTAGGCCCATTTACTCTCAAAATAATGTTCTTATGTTCTAAAAGTATCTCCACACTCAGTACATTTGGAACTTTTTCAATTGAAAGTGCCGTATACATCTCTAAATCCAAACATCTCAAAATGGCAGACTGCTGAGCACCAGAAAAAATCGTACTTGTCAAAAATAAATATTAATCTGGTAAATGGGATTGATACAAATAAATACTACAGGAACACAGAGACATGAGATTAATAAAACATGGATATTATCTGAATTCATTTTCCATCTTTTATTTAGTTAGTTCTGGTCATCAGTTTGAGAGGATGGGTTGTTTGAAATGCATAGATTTTTCTACTTACGTTCCACTGCATCAATTTTCCTTGATTCTTTTGAGGAGGTCTAATTGTCTACTAGATTACACTTTATAGCCACACTGATACTGAGTATTTATTAAGATGAGTTTATCTACTCTCATCTGTAAATTTGGATTGGGTTCTATGCATCTACTATCACCCATTAGTTAAATAACATTCCTGTCTTTCCTAGTTAGAAGATAAATAGGATGAACAACAATATGCCAGCCCCTTTCCCACTGTACTTTATATTGAATCAAATGCTTGCCTGCAGCAGCAGCAATTCAATAGTGCCTTCATGAAGCTACTACAGAACTTATTACTGTGGGTAAATTGCTTTGTATGGTATAAAGTACTGTGCTGGAGTCTAAAGGGACATGAATCCCAAACAGTGTTTAAGATAGACCATTAAATATTTAGAGACTGTTACATTAGTTTTAAAATGCTTAGGAAGGTAAAACTTTATCCAAAAAGAGAAAAAAATATTCATTCTGCTCCCATTAAGTCAGTGATTTAATAGAGTTTTCAGTACAATGCATTTGCTCCATGATAATCAATTACTTTGAGCAAATTAAAATATAAATTAAGTTGTCTTGGAGACAAGGAGGTTCTAAAACAATTCGTTCTGGTTGCACATAAATAGAAATTTTCTAATTATGATTTCTTAATGTCAGAACTAACACATCATGAAAGAGAAATAGCTTTTGCTGCTGTGATTCTTAATCCAACAACTACTAATTTCTTTGTTTCAGTGTTGGGAGAGCCAAATTATAACCTTTCTTTAGAAAGATATCACATTTCTTCATTACATGTGTGAGCCATGCATGAACCTTGAAGCACTGTTTGGGCAGCAGGCAATGGGAATGAAAAAAAAAAAAAACAAACTCAGTTTTACAGATTTGTCCATGTAAGCAAAACTCCTTGTTTTCCAGAGGAAGATAATTGATATTGTCAATAATCTTCAATAACTGAGTGTTGAAATCAGTTAGGCGTTTTAAGCCTGCACTTTTAATGCTGATAAATTCTTGCACTATTTAATTTGTATGCATGAATGTTTGGCTGGGATTTTTTTTTAAATTATAAGTGTAATCAGGATCATCAGATTTCCAGCAAAGATTTTTCATTACTTCTGAAAAAAAAAAAAAACCCTTATTTCTGACATCCAATGCGGCACAGCTGAGTGACTCTTGAAAATAAATACAAACCAAAAGACGCTGTAAACCAGGGCTGCTCTGTGAGTAATTCTGCGGAAGCTGGATTCTGTATCAGATGAACTAGAAATTGTGTCAACATAGGTCAGAAAGAATTACGAGCTTGGTTTTGAGATGCAGTTCTATGGACTCCATTCTTGTTTTCTGGTAATGTTTGCTACAGAGTAGAGTTTTACATCGTCTATCTGACCTTTAAATATTATTATGGGATTTAAATTAACAATTTCAGCAGCATTATGTCAAGGCCATATTCTTCAAAGAGTCAGAATTAACGCTGCTGTCAATATAGACACTGAACCATCATACATACGTACATCATACATGCATTTAGAATTAAAAAAACTGTGTATGCCTTCCCACAGAAAGTAAAACACATTTTGCTTACTGATACAAAAAAAAAAAAAAAAACAAAAAAAAACAACCAACCAACCAAACAACAAAGCAAGAAGAAAATTTCTAGTGAATTGAGGGAGCTAGAGTGCTCTAAATAGATGTTCTCAAAGAAATTTAGGCGCGTTTTGTCACCAAATCCCTGAGAAATTTCACAGCGGATTCTTGAAGCAGTGGATGAAGGATGCATACTTCTGGGCTTCAGTTCTGCTCAGCTCTGAATGTGGTTAATTTTCCATATGTCAATCTTTGCAGATCAGATTCTGAGAGATGAGTCTTGGAAAAGGAGGCAGTGGGGCAAAATGTGTGTGAGGTGCATTTTCTTAGTAAAAGCTGAGTTAGGGATTTGATCTTCTTAGTGGAAGCATCTTATTCATAGATAATAAATGCAATAATTCACTGTGTAATTTAGAATTATAGCAAGGAAAGTTTGATTTATGTCTGTGGTGAAGTATTTCTGTTTCTGCATACCTGTCCAAGAAATACAAAAAAAGGTTAAAGGAAAGGGGCAATTTTCTAGTGGTGTCACTTTCAGAAATGGGAAAAATGTAGGGTTACCTCTTAGAGCTCTTTTAGAGTGATTCTATCTGCTATGAGAACTACAGCCAAGGCATCTGGTCAGAATATTAAAAAAAGAACAACCAACTAATAGAGGATTAAAAATGACCATGATTGAAATGAGTTTATGTTTTCAAGCTGCACTGCTTCAGCACAATAGTTCAAAGACTGAGATGTGCAGGAGGCACGTTGTACCTGCTGGTCCCCAGGGGAGGAGTTGCCTGTATTTCCAGTGGGATCTGGGAGAAAGAGATGGCACACTGAAGTAGGCTCCCTCTGTCTCTGTGCCTCAATGTACTGTGTTCCCGTAAGGGCTGCAACCACAGCCTGGCTGCTTGGAGGAGCAGCAGGACTCAGCTCCCCAGTCGGCACAGACAGACAGGCAGCACCTGTGGGGCATGGAGCTTTTGAAGGGAAGGAATGAGCAAGGTGTGCTGGGAGGTGCTGAGGAGATGTTGTGAGTACTTTTAGGGGCTGTTAGTTGACCACATCCTAAGGTCAAATTCTGTGTGCAGAAGGTTGATGTGTATTTTTGGGGATTGCGATGTTCTCTTCATAAAGAGAAGCTTATTCTGAACCTGCTAGGGACTATTGATTTTCTTGCTTCTGTTAGGGGACTCCCTGAACCCTTTCTGTTGTCATTGGTAGGGCACACTTGCTCAGTCTTCCCCATATTTATTGTGAGTAGCCAGAGGAATGGAACACTTACTGCTGGTGCAGTGCCATGTACCTTCAGGAGGAAGAGAGATTGTTTCTGCTTAAGGGAAAGGTATGGTCTCCCAAGATGGTAACTACAGGTGAGCTTCACACAGACAGAAATATTTCTGTTGTAGAAGATTTCAGTTTTGTTTTGTTTTGTTTTTGTTTTTTTTTTTTGTAATTTGTGTGCTAGTGAGCAATGTGACAAGCAGCGATGTTGAAAAGCAGCACTTTTCTTTCAGAAAAGTATCTTTTGAAAAGCAGTTTTAAAACATGGACTATACGTTGTGATTACATGCAGGGACTTTTAATTCAGTATTTCCATTTGTCAGGAGATCTGGTATTGCAGCTGATCACAGTGGATTCCTATCCTGTAGATGAAGAAATAGAAACAAAGATGTTCAGTCAAAATTTTTTCCACATGATGCAAAGCAGGGAAACCTGATGCACTATGACACCAGCCCTGGTTTTAAACTTACTTCCAAAATGACTTTAATCCAACCTTGTGTGCTTGAGTAACTTATTCAGTCGTTGTGTTAACAGAACTAATTCATTTCTGAGAGAAAGGATGGTTGCCTGAAGAAATGTGGGTGTATAAAACTGAACTGAGCACCTTTAGGAGATGGTGGCAGGATGCTGCCATTTTCTGCGGTTTTCACTGATTACTTTTGTTCAAACTGTCAAATATCTTTGTTCTTTAAAGAAAAATATATACCACTTACTGGAAAATATTAGTGACTTAGGCAAGTATCTTCTTCTATATATTACTCCCACCTAAACAACTATAAGAAGTTAGCAGCAGAATAAATTGCTTGTCTGCTGCAATAGATCAAAAATACGATCTTAGTCCAGTGTTACACATAGCAAAATACAATAATGGCAAAATCTATAGCTGTAGAGATGATGAAGTAGCAAGAGGATCTGCCCTCTACTCTGAAGCCTGAGTATAGGATACGTTATTTAAATGTACAGCAGGCAGTGAAAGTGATCAATACTTCACAAGTCTCAGCTTCAGAAAGCAGTGAATATATTTGATCTTAACAGTTGATTATTGTTGGTGGTGCAGTAATAGGGATTACTAAAATGTATGCTGTGGCAATCATTATTGCAGTCTTTGCATAGCTGTTTAAACCAGAGGAAATATAATATGGTATGATACTAAGCTTAGATTGGTAGTGTTTTATCAGTACTAGTTAAGTAGACTAAGCACAAAGCAATGGAGAATCTATCTAGTTTTTTTGATTCTCATGTGATTACAGGGTAGCATCTAGCACTTAGTGGTAGATGTGCCACCGTTGTCATTGCCACAATTCCAATTTTGAACCTGTCTTTACACCAATATGGAGTCCTCCCCACCTTGCTGCTACCTTTGAACATAAGTCAGTGCTGCATTAACCTATCCAGATCAATTGCTAAATGTCCTGGAAGAAATATTATGCTTTTAGAATGGGCTAGATATGGTTTAGCAGTTAACAGTCTGGCAAGCATGGGGAGGACAAAGTTCTTTGTGTTATAAGCAGTATCTTATAATTTGTGGTATAACCTGTAAAAATCTTAACCAGTAAAATTTGGTTTAAATTGTGCAAGGGTTTCAAAGATTTAATTGGCAGGGTGATGTCAATTTATATCTCTCTAATTGATGCTAAACATTCTTTTCGTGAAAACTTTCAACTGGATTGGATAGAACAGGTTAAATCCACCTAACGTTCCAAAACACAACTGCTTTTGTCTTGTGGTGTCATTTAACTATGAGCCAATTGGAAAAGCGTAAGGGAGTAAGATGGGTGGCTAGTATGAAGGTCACTCTGAAAGTAGTGCCTCTTATTTATTTCCGTGAAAACGACAGCAAATACGAAGAATACACTAATAGTACTTGATAGAGCAAATTCTTGCCTACAAAACAGTATTTCTCAACGTAGTCGCTACCATTAGCTATGCATTTTCACCTGCAATGCATGGGAGACTGCATGCTGCACTGCCTCACTGTGCTCATGTCCACTATTTTGTCTCCATTAACGTTCAGCAAACGTTGATGAATGTTAATGGGTGCAATTTTTTCCACATGGAGAAACTCGGTGACATGCCTTTTCTTCAGCAGCACTAACCATTTTATCAGTCTGCCCTTCTGCTGCCTACTGTCTCACAGCAAGAAAATGCGATGGAATGTTGGTGGGAAGGTTCAACCTCTACTGCCAGACCGCCAACATCTACTTTGGTATTGTGAGTCGGCATAATAAAACAGGAGGCATTATCTTTGGAGTGGCCCTCATAGTTTTCTGTTTATGTGGGCTGGATAGTAAATAATTAGAGCACTATTTGAAAAAATGGGTAAATATTGCAATAAAGACAGTGGTAATGGATTGAGGCTCACCGGGCAACTAACTGAAGAGAAAAGGTAGCATGATGAGTTGGGGTCCATTTTGCTTCTTTGATGATTAGGAGCATAGAAGGCATGGAGGTAGCTGCCAGATGTGTGGTGAGCAGCCTGACCCTACTTGGGCAGGCAGCAGGTACCACGACTTCCCAGGATGTTACTGGGGAGGTGGAAGGGGAGTCTGGGGTGCTTTTCCCATTTGCAGGCTGGAGATGTCAATAGTAGATGTAGCAGATTTGTGAGCAACTATGAATGGCAACAATTTTCTTGCTGCTCCTTTGCCTATAGTTTATCTGCGTGAGTTCTGACCAATTTGTCTGCGCCATGGATTGAGATACACTGGAATGAAGGCAAAAAAGAGTCACAAAAATTAGGAGCAAAGTTTGTTTTGCATCTGTCAGTATAGCACTTTCAGTAAGCGCTGCAAATCCACAAATCATTGCTATAAAGGTCTAATGCTCCTGATGTGTATTTCGGATAACTGACACCGTTTTATTTTGACAAAAATAGAATCACAAATCCGATGTTGGAGTTCCCGTTAGTCATCAGTGGCTATAAAGTGAATCGCACTGGTGCTGATGAGGGTTCTTTAAGACTTTATATACAGACAGAAAGGTTGTGTCTAGTGCATTAGCTGAAATGACACTGTCATTATTCATCTTGCTAACTTGATTTTAATCACTTTTGTCCCTAGCAGGCTAGGAAGTGCTTTCTAATGCACTAGACTGTGACTTTATCATGACACTTATATTGATAGCAATTAAATTTATCAGTATCTTAAAAAGACAATGCAGCTGACTTAAAACTATGAAGTACTTAGCCAATTCTTTTCAGTGTAATATGATCATTTTCCTATTAGTATTTACTGTAAATCTGTGAGGTTGGAAAGTAAATGTAGACTGCTGAGAGGAAAAATCAGTAGTGTGCACTGAGGAGAATACTGACACTGTGAAAAGAAGCACTGCTGTTCTAATTCAGGTCGCCGCATGGTCACATCCAGCCTTACTTGAATTTATCTCAAGCACAAAGCAGCCTTTAAATGTATTGCCTGGGAGAGCTTTGAAGATTGAGAAAAGCATGATGAAGAGTTAAAGGTTGCATGGTAAGTTAGGGTCCATGTCACTCCCTTTATGAGCATTTTCTCTGTGTTCCTGTTTCCTGGCAGAGTAGAGACGGAGTTGGAAATAAAGTTCAAGTCTCCTGAATACTGGTGCAGTACTGTCTCTCACTTTCGTTGTATCAGTACCAGGAACTGGCTCATCGTTGTGTGCACATTTTGAACCTTTAGAGTCAGTGCAGGGCTGTGTGTTTCTAATAATCTCTACCAACTGTACATTTGAAACCATTCAAAATTCCATTGAGGTAAGGCTTCCAAGTCTCATCTGTGCTGCTGTGGTTCTCCTTTGTGGATCTCAAGGGGATGAAACATTTGCATGAAAATACGAGAAATTAAAAATACAGACATTGTGTTATCTTTTGGTTTTCTTTTAAAAACATAGAACAAATTTAGTGTGTTTCTTCTAAAAGTTTCCAGAGAAGCTCTCTTCCACTGAAGTAGATAAGATAAATTATCAAGTATCTGAGGAAATGTTATAAAAAAACATTTTGATTAAACTTAAGCCAAAAAATCTAGTTTTGTTTTTTCCTTCTGGTTAGATCTGGTGTTTTCCTGAAAATGCGTTATGCTATGAATTGTCTAGGATTCGATTTTATTTTTTGTAATTAGAATTATTAACAGAATGTGCTTTCAGGAAAAGGTCAGATATGTATCTTTTTAGATCTTATGAATACAAAAATATAATCAAACCAGAAGTGACATTTACTTGGTTACTCACATCATCTCATGGTCATCAAAATTGAAGCGTTGAGAACTTTAATCTCTCAAGGAGCAAGTTTCTGTCCTTACATGTGGTCTCTCCTCTGTGATATTTCTGACATCTTGACACAATGAAGCTGCCTCCAAGAACTTTCAGTTTGATGCACTGATTTGTGCATCTAAATCAATGTGCAGTATGAGCTAAAAAAGGAGGAGATCTTCTGTGATCTTGAAGTTGCTAAGCACAGCAAAGTCCTTCTAGTAGCTCAGAGATTAGACTGTGACTTGGTGTTGTTAACTGTCAGCAATATAGGAAGTTGATTGATATCTGTAAATTATCTAGATACAATATTTGGTTACAATAAACAATCAGTTTTTTTGCACTGTTCAGATATTTCATGGTACATGGACATTAAAGTCAGAGAGAATGTTAAATAGAAGGAATAGAGAAGCAGAGCCCAGTATAAACCACACAGTGCACGATATTTAAAGAGCACTGAGAAAATCTGGACTATGTTGAGGAGTAAAAGGGAAATAAATGCTGGACCTGAGTGACAGGAAAGATATCTCCTAAGTGAGTTAAGTCTTCTGGATTATGGAAGTAGCACGTGGCACTTACCATGCCCATAATTTGCAATAACAATAATAGTCTGTAAACAGCAGCTATGCCACACACACGATTGAGGAAAGGCAAGCACTAAGTTATTTAAAAGGAAAAAGAATTAAAACAACCTTTACAAGGTTTTATATGTAAAAGTGAAGTATCACTTAACTACTGACCTCTACTCTCTCCTGTTTCCCCTTTGCCTTCCCATGTAGCATTTTATTTTTATCTTCAGATTGTACATCTCTTTTATTCTCCTACCATTATTTTGCTAAGTGAACTTGGTCCGTTTTCAGCAACACTGAATTACCTTTTACCCAGTTCAGTTGCTGTTGAACTCGCTACTTCTCCAGCCAAACAGCAGGAGATAGCAGGGAGATGATAACTGGGCAGAAAAGTAGCATTACTGACTACCTTAAGTTGCAACAAAACTTACATATTTCTTTTACTTGGGGCTCATAATGTCTTCTGTTGGCTCTGTCAAGATTGTTGCCAATTCATAATTGAGAGTAGGCATTTTCCTTCCATTGTTAAAGGTTTAAATAAGAGTCATAGAGAATTCTTAGGGGAAAATTAATTGCCTCAGTTTGACATACTTGCTCATAGAATCATAGAAACACCAAGGTTGGAAAAGACCTAAAAGATCATCCAGTCCAACCGTTCACCTATTCCCAATAGCTCCCACTAAACCATGTCCCTCAACACAACATCCAGCCTTTCCTTGAACACACTTGTGTAGTGAAGATGGACTCTTAGGATCATAGTACAATGAGAGATTATGTCAATATAGGAGCACTTGGGCTTAAATACAGCGCTTTTCTCAGCTCAGAGCTTCTAGCTAGCTGCCAATTTTTGGTTTCTGGATTAAAAAAAAAAAAAAGAAAGAAAAAACTGCAAAATTTTGCAAAGTGATCTAATGGGAAAAATATCTGCTTTTATACATAATTTGTTGTGATTGTTTTTCTTGATTAGTAAGCATAATCTTTATTTCAAATTCGTTAGTTTGAACGACAGCAGATTATTTTTTGCTATAATCTCTATGTGCATTAAATCTTCTTTCTAAGGAAATGCACATAATTGCCCTGTGAGACAAGTCTGTTATTGATATCTCTATTTGACAGTTTGTGCTGGCATGGAACATTTAAGAAATTTTCTCTCCATTGAGAGATTAATTTATTGTTTTATTTTTAATTAAAGGTGGGCATTCTTCAAAGACTAGACAGACTTACATGAACCTAAATTCCAAAGCAGAAAATTCTAACTGTGCAACTCTCATAGGATTCTTTTCTTTTTTTTATCCTCCTTTGAGGATATGTGAGAGGTCACTGAGATTACTCCAATATTCAGTGTGCTTTAATTTTCACAATGGCCATTTACAGCTGTGGCCAATAAGAAAACTCTGGAAATTCCAGGTAAGTGGTGACCAAGGATAACATTCTTCATTTATGAAATGTGTTTTCGTTTGGGTGATGAGATAAATTTCCTGATTAGATTGCCTGGTTCTTTAGAGTGATGAAATAACTCCAGGAAGGAATGCCTTTAAGGAAAGGGGCGAGAGGAGGCAGCGGAGTGAAGGCAACCCCACACCAGCAACTAAGTGAAACTTTGGTGTATTGGGAAGGAATTCCAGATTGCTTTGAAGGCAGTGGAGTGCCAAAGGAGCTTAGTTGAATTTTTAACCCTTATGCTGGCAATTTGAACAGTCTGAAAAGAGTTAGCCACATCAGAACATTGTGTTCTTTGCTGCCACAAATGTCGTTATTTAGATTAGAACTGAGGAAAAAAAACCACAACCACCACCTAACGAAAAGAAGGCATAATTAACATGAAAGAAGGAACCGGGAAGTACGCCACTAGTTTCTGTTCAACTTAATCTATGAATATATCACATATAGCTGAGGAATATGGTACAAATAGTACCATAAAAACTTCCAGTCTGATGCCTCTCTGTGAAGGAGATAACAGAGAAACTAGAAACCAAGTTCTGTTCATTTTTCTGCAGGATATAAAATCTGTGAAAACTGCTAGTTTCGCTTTTATAGCTGTCTGAGGTTTGGCTTGTTTTCTCCACAAATTGCTCTTAGTTTTATTCACTTAAAAGTTTACTGGGAAATCGTGGCGTTCAGATTTAGCATGCTTGCGTATCTTCCCTGTATTTTTAACTTTGCATTTGTTTTAAACAGTTTAATCTTCTCATTTGCTAGTGAAATCATAGTTTCCCTCAAATAGGATAAAAATTGATCTTGTTTGTGTGCAAGCAGCTGCATCAAAGTCTCTTCCTATACCTGTTCATAATAAAGGCAATATATTCATGTCTACTACAGATAAGTAGAATGACAATCTTCAATTACTGGGAGGAGAAAGACCTCATTTTGTAGAAATGCCTCTAAATCATTCCTAAAATTACAGGATTCCTTCTATAGAAATCCAGAAATTTAGAGGCTGAATCAGAACTAGAGGCTGAATTAACTTAAATGCAGAGAAAAAAAGATTCATAGTGTATGTTAGTATTAATAAAGATCATATCTTTCAACCTGAAGGTATTCTGGAACAGAACAGTTCTGTTGGTCAGATCCTGCTGCAAGTTTTTTCAGTCTCTGCTAACCTTTTAAATATTTATTTTTTCCTCTTCATTTTCCTATTATGCTGTCACATGTTTTTGGGAATGGATATTTCATGTGTTCGTAGAATTTCTCAAATGATTTTGGTCTGAGGATTGCAGCAATCCCCTCATTTTTTGTCTGAGGTCCTAAAACATTTTGTCCCTCTCTACACTGAAGCACACCACAGGAGAGCTCAGAACCATTACAGCATGTTTTTTGGATGCTAATAATTATATTAGTGTAGTACAAGTAAATGACATCTTCCAAAGGAAAAAAATGTTAACTCATGGATAAATTATTCTGCATTTGATATTGTAATGTTTATATCCACAAACCTATATGATCTCTGCTCAATAAAGATAGTTTATTCCTTTCAGTGAAAATAGCAAACCCTGTATTGTAAGAACCAGTGGAGGTCGCAGACCCTGATGAGATGAGTGAGATGTCAGGAAGCAGAGGCACAGGTAGCAGGGAAGAAAATGACATCTTGCTGTCCTAGGACTGAGGAAGGATGTTCAAGACCCTTGCTAGTCCCTGAAGCAGGGCCTTTGGTCTGTGTCTTCCCTTGTAGGGGTTTACCTGTACTCTTCATTAAACTTTCTAAACTTTGCATTTCTCCATTACACTGCTCGCTATTTCTGAAAGCCCAGGACTCAGCTTACTGTCCATATTCAGCATGAAAACAAAGTGCATGTTTTTGTATGCAGTCATAGACTCCTACTCTCATTGTCACTTCTTTGTGGTAACTCTTGTGATGCGTTACTGTGAAGCAGCACAACAATGGCAGTTTTTCTGCACTGGTTGGTTGTTTCTGTTGAAGCCTTGCACCTTTTGATCACCTTTTATTGGAGAACATCTCCCATTTAAGACCACTGAATTCTGACCAGCTCTTGCTACATTTTCTTGCTCACTTTCGATAAGTTTGCAAATTCAGTAATCAAAATATTACTGAGCATGTCATTAAGGCATTTAACTGGACTGACTCATTGGCTGTACTGCTGCAGAATCCCCTTCGGTGCAAACTTTCTCTTCAGCAGGAAATTGCTGGTATCTTCACTAAAACACTGGTCATGTACATAGACTTTCATATTGTATTTCTTTTGAAGGCATTCTGATGCCATATTTACAATATGGCTTAATGCTTCTTTTTTCAGGATGTAGATAAAACCTTATTGCTATTTTTTTATTTTTATAAAGCCTGTTACTTGTCTATAGAAGGAGATTAGATTAACTTGATAAGTCTTTGTGATAAATCTTGCTTGCTATTCTTTGGCTTTGTTACTGTGTGATGTGAAACTCATCACGTGATTATTTGTTCTAGTTTTGCTCTGTAATTATTCAGTTATTCCTCTTCCATTGGCACACTGTGCATGCCATTCCTTAGGTGTAACTTTGGGCATTTCTCCTGAGTTCTCAAAAATGGCTCAAAAAGTGGCTCAGCCATTTCTTTAAATGTCCTAGAAGGACATTTACCTTGTCATGCTCACTTGAAGGTTTTGGGGAAGTGGGTGAGAAACAAACAAACTTGCTCTCAGTACACCTCTTTCTAAGTAATGGTTTCTTTATACCACTCTTGCAGAAAAATAAGGTAGCAATAGTCAGAACACATAGTGAACCTGTCATGAAATAAAGTGTGGTCTCTAACTATGAGCAACAGATACTTCTATGTCCAAAGTGAATTAATTTATTTTTTTTTTCCACCTAAGAATAAATCCTTTTTTTTTTTCCACACCCCAGGGGTTGCTGCTGGAACCAACAGTTCACAAACAAACAAACAAACAAAAAAAAAAACCCTCACAAATAACTATGTGCATAGACAGCAAAAACAGATTTAATTAATTTAATTTAATTAACTAAAATGAAAACAGGACCTGTCAAAGAACTGAAGAGAGAATGCAGTGTCAGTGCTGCTTATTTCTAAGCATCAACATTTTTTTCTCCTATGACTTGCTGAATATCAAGATAAATGTGAAATAACCTGGTATAAATTTAAGGTAGATGGTGACACCAGCTGGTGGTGAAATATATGCATTTAAAAAGTGTGGGTCCAGATTCCTCCACTGCCCTTAGCAGAAAAGCTCCTGGAATGGCTTTTATGCCATGTCACTGCAGCAGCTAAGTGCAGATTTCTCTCTCATCCTTTGAACATGCCCGTCCTCTCTGATGGTTAGGCAGAAAATGAATTCCTGAATAACAGATGTGAGTCACACTTCCAAAGCACTTTCTTTGCTTTCTTTTGTTTCTGTAGAATTGTTGTCCTAAGAAACTGGATGAAATGATAGAACAGTGATAAGTTTCTGCTGAGGATGTTGGTACTTCTTTCTCTTTGGAAAGAACGTTACTCTGTCCTCATCTTAGAGGGGAAAAAAAAAAAAGCAAGACATGCCTTTTTGTATTGGCACAAAATCGAGTAATCGTTGAAATTCTCAGGTGTAGTAAAACACAACAAGAAACAAAGACAACAAAAGAACACTGAAGTGAAAACAAATGTGTTATAACTTCTGCATTTCATATTAAACTCAACTAGAATCTAGGATCTAAACGAGTTCTTAGTTTCTAATAAGATACTGAGAATAAATATCAATAGAGGGCAAACTGAAAAAGTATGTAATATATCAAAATAAAAATCCCTCTTTAGAAAGACAGAAAAAATTATACAGAGGTCACTTGCAAATTCCCAATCCTGCCCCCTTTCCCCCTCCAAAGGAAAAAATGTAAGGGAATTCTGAATTTCACTACTCAAACTCCCATACATAGACAAAGTCCTGAGTCATACCTTTCTCCAAAGAGCATGATTCCATGGGGGGACTGCGTATGTTCATATTCACCTCTTCATGTGGCTTCAATAGTGCGGACCAAGTAACTTCCCCAGGTAGCTGAGTAAATCTGGTTAAGAGAAGTATGAAATACTTGAATCCTTGGATCCATAGATTTCCGTGTAAAGGCCTTTTATGTGTGAGTGAGACAGTGAACACCAACCCATATTGTTTTGGACCTGGGCTTCTTTAGGAGCTGGTGAAGTTAGTATTGTTGTCATTTGATCTGAAATAACATTCATCCATGTACAGGCAAGAGAGTGTAAAGAGACAAATACTTGTAGAAGACCAAGATAGAAAAAAATCAGAAAAACCCCCACCATTCAACTAACATCATTGACCCCTGTCCTCCCCAAATCTTTACAAGGTATCTAAATTCTATTAGAAATGTGTTACAATGATATTATTGATGTATCCGTCACTTAATTTGTATTCTACCCTGTAAATGTTTGGTACTTTGGGGTTATTAAAAAAAAAAAAAAAAAAAAAAAAAGAATATGGCTTTGAAATGTCTTGGAGATTGTCAGCACTTTTCATCTTTGTGTGTTTCTGATGGAATAATTTAGAAACATGCATATCAAAAAGTGTATTAATGCCTAAAAAGCAGCGTAAACAATGTAAACAATGTCCCTTGTGTTCCTTGGTATGCTCCTGTTTTCATTACTGCAGACTCGAAACGCACCAAGCAATTTAATTCTTTCAAGCTGCATTGTTTAGATAGGATGACGGTATCAGATATTCTCCTGCCTCTAATGGCCGTTGGGATTGTCATTGCTGAGGTGAATAGCTGAGCTGCCTGTTAAACAGTTTTCTCACAGAGCTTAACTCTACTGAAATTGAAAACGTTGTATGGGCTTGTGTATTTACAGCAAGCATGTGATCTTTCAACCTAACGTTGGATTAACATTCTCTTCTTCAAGCCTCAGAGCGCACAAATGAAATGTTTGACAAAAATGTTTTTTTAATTATTTTTTTTCCCTTCAGCAAGTGCTTTTGTTAGACCTTTCTTGTTTCTCTCCCCTATTTTTTCCCCTTTCCAGTAGTAAAAATTTGAGCGAACTGGGATGTTTAAGCCAATAGGTCTGGTTCATTTTCCTGTTTATTAATGAGCATAGGTAAATCAAGTTCACTGCAGCAAACATGTATACACCTGAGCTAAAGCACCATATGGTGGTGGTCTGAAGAGTGGGAAATGACTTGATTGTAATGCCTGCTGGGCTACTAAGACAAAGGTCTTCAAACTGCAGCATCTGATATCAGAACTTCACGCTCTGCTGTCACATCAGCTGAGCTGCCTTAGAGAATACGACTCCTGTAAAGCGTTGCTTCTTCAGGTACAACCAAGACCTCTAAAATGGCATCTGGTATATAAAATTACTTCTGGTACCTATATGCAAGTTATTTATTTTTATTACGTGTTCAGAGCTGTTCATCTGTTCTTCCAAGAGGAAGGTTGTAACTGCCAGGAAATTCCTACTGAGTCCTTCCATCAGCTGTCTGCTCTGGAGGTGATTTTGTGTGCCTGTGTTGTTCACACTGCAGCTGTGTTCTGCGTTATGGCAATGAACAGAGTTAACCAACGCATTGAATTGCAGAACTTTGGAAATGTAAAAGTTACTTTCAGTGAATGTATGGGGCATTAAAATTCTGACATCTCATTTTTGTAGCGTAAGTCCAAATATGAGAAGTTGCTTGCAAAAAAACCAATGTGTAGACTGTGCTGAGGAGGAACACTTGAAGAGCTCCGCTTGTACATAGCCAGTCTGTACTGACTCTGAGCCAAGTTGTGCTCGTGTCTGGGTCCATTGGCATCCTCAGACCAGGGATAGAGGGCTTTACACAGAAACCTGTGGAGAAACCCATGATTCTTCCATTCAGAAAGCCTGTCTGGTCACATGGAGGGGAGCTGTGTACTTCTTGTCGTATCTGTTTCTGCCTTGCAAACTGAAATTTCCAGAATCATTTTCAAAGCAAAAGTAGTTCAAATGTGTGAAATGGTAATTTTCCTTAAGTTCCCCTCTTTCCCCCAGGTGGCTGTCTGATGCAGTACAATAGTGCATTTCTCAGTGTGAAATAAACCCCTAAATACGAAATGGAATTACTGAATACCACTAGCATTCTTCTTTCCTGAAGGCAAGAGAAGATAAATATTTCTCATTTATAACGTGGATTACAATCCCATTGTATTCAACATAGTGATTATGTTCAGTGGAATAGCACTATCAAGAGAAAATACTTGGCATGCAAGTTATGAAAGATAAAGTGGTGATTCAAATAAATCTCTGTTAAAATTACTAAGATCATAATAATATCTAGGGAGTACGTCATATGCTGTGCACTTGATACAGCCGTAGCAATATGCTGGTTTGAGTACTTGTTCTGAAACAGGAATTTGAACAGGTTTTTGTGCATACTTATACAGCAAGCTTATGCCTACAATGAAATGCTAATTCATTATGATGGCCTGTGTTTCCTGCCATCATTTGCAGATAAAATGATATGGAAATATCTGCCTCGTTTTAAGTAAAGAAATAATTCTAGAGATAGTGGCAATCCCAAAGGCACCTGTACAATGAATTAATTTCTTGTCATGGATTAAAGTGTATGGATTCTAATTAATTTTGGCATTGCCTTCTTCATAAAAAGAATCATCGTATCGGAAATTCATAATTAAGAAGGATTTTGCATGGTGAGATTGACCTTTGTACCCTTATTTCTTTTCATTTTAATGTAACTGTCTTCTAAAAATGAATTGAGCCTTGAGCAATTTTAGGATGAAAATGAAGTGGAATGGAAAATGTTATGAATATTTACAAATACATTGCCTTTTTGTTGCCATACTTTGTTTATGCGTTGCTTCAAAGTTCTCTTATAGGAGAATGTAAAAGTTCGTTCTCATCGTTTTTTTCATTATAGATGATGTTCAGATCTCAATTGAGCATTTAGGTGGTGTCAACTCCCTGCTAAATTCATTATTCAGCATGCTTTTCTCTGGAGAAAAGGAACATTGTGGCTGTTCTTCAGTCTTTTTTTTTTTTTTCCACTTCCCTGCCATCCTTTCCTCTACTCTACTTGTACACTGTGGGAAACCTAATGGAGAGGAAAAGTGCCTTTGCTTAAATAAGCTGTTGTATCCTCTTTTTGAATCGCTTTCTGCCCATGGCTGAACTTGATAGAATTATTATCATTTTTACTGGCAACGGGGTGAGAGAACAAGCACTGGAGTGGGTTTAAGTTCCTTAGCTCTCATATTGGCTCATATTGAGATGCTGGCCACTGGTGACTGCATGTGTCTGTGGCACGAGGAATTAGGCATAGTGTGCTCAGTGTGTGGAGAGCTGCCACCATCCCCACACCTCAGAGTAACTGCTGGGGCAGCTCTCTTCTGGGAATGCCAGAAAAACTCTCAGAGTAACCAAAGTTCAAGCTTGTCACCAAGGGCAGTTACTTGTATGTGGGCCATTTGAATGGGAAAGAGCTTCAGTGATGGAAAACTAGTTCTAGCCACAAAACCTGCTTGCAGAACAACTACTTGGGGCGTAGTTTTCTTTTTTCATAGGACACATACCTCTTGTAGAGCCTGCTTTACCAAAGAGCTCTGCAGCAGGTAGGAACCAGCAGCTTCTGAAAGCTGGAGTCAGAAAAGGCTTTTCATTTCCTGTGCTCTATACATAAATAGAATATTAATATTATTGATATATCAATAGTAATATGATAATATATTGATATATAATATCAATATATTGCTCCTATGTAGCGTTAACCTACAGCCCTGATTGAGATGAAGGAAGTGGAGGCAGAACGTGTCTTGTAGAGCTGAGAAAAGTCCTATGCCATGGAATTGTTTGTAGAATTTGCATTTTTTGAGCTGTGTTCTTTAAATCTTACAGATTTGTGCATGGTCATGTTTTAGCATTGGTACAAACTGCATTAGATGAGTTACACTATGAAATGAATTAAAACACACATGGTTTTCATGATGACTTATTTTGTGTGGTTGTCATACGAAGGATTTGATTAAATAGATGATAGGTTGGTATATATTTCATGAATGCCAGTATTACTCACTCATGTTATCAACCAACACTGATCAGATTTTCCCTTTGCTTTCCTGCCTGTCTGTTCAGTTCTCTGAGCTGACTGTAAGGCACAGAAGGTGGTTCTTACGCTTTCAGTGCCGTGAAGCAGATGTATCTGTTTTAGTTCACTACTGCTGGTTTTGCCACTCTTGTGCAGAAGGACAGAGCTTGTGTAAGAGAGGGGGAGAGCCTTTTCTCTGTAGCTAATTTGCTCTTATTTCTTTATTTTTTAATGATTCCTGAGGCTTAATTAGTGATTATGTTGCTACGGTTCTGTGTTTACACTAAAACATCTAATTTAGTGGCACTTGGCCGCTGTTTCTCTAATCTATGGTAGGATACAATATGGCAGTACATAATTAAAAAGTACTTTGAATAGACATCATTCTATGTTTGTTATTTTTCACTTGGGATGAAAATTAACAGAGCCCATTAGTGTGGCTGCATAGTGTGTGGTCAGCATTTCTAGTTGTCTCAGCCCTTGTATAAGGAATTTAAATGCAATTAAGTTTATCTCATTCTGCCTGCAAACTGTTTTAAACCCGAGATCAGTTCTTTCTTTCCAGATTTTTTAAAATGCATTAGGACGTACATGAAGGATAAAAGTGGAAAGGAGTGTAATATGGCTTTTTCTGGTGAGTTTGAGTTATTTTCTTTATGCTTAGTTTCTGCAGCAGGTCTTGTGAGTAGGAGAGTTAGAATTACATACTGAGTTCTACTTTGATTCTAGCTATATTTATTCACAAAACAGAGCTTTTTGGACTCTGTTGCTGTCTTACCAGTCACTTCTCCTAGCACAGCTCTGGAAAGTTATGTTTTAATAGGGATATTATTATTTTTTCCACTCTAGTGTATTCTAAACATAATTTCAGATGATTTTGAGGAGGGTGAGGGAGAGAGGAGGAGGAAGAATTTGTTCCTGGAATAGAAGTGCAGGTATAGATGGTGAAGTCACTGCTGACTTTGTAAATCTGGAAGACCTGCAGTGGGTGGCCTCCTGAAGGCTTCATAAGAAACCATGAGAGAGGTGGTGGGGAATTTAAGTATGTCTTAATACTATTGTGCCTATATAACGCCTCATCCCACCTAGTTTTTGGATCTCTTTTAATTGCACAGGAAGAGTACATAGCATTAAGAAAGCACTACCTCTTGTTGTTGTGTGTGGAGCCAGGGATTGGACTTGATGGTATTTGTGTGTCCCTTCCAAATTGGGATAATCTGTGGCTATGACTCTGTGATAATTGTTTCTAACTGCTCTAACTCAGGTGGTAGAAGAGGAAAGGATATTTGAATTTTCCTTTCACTTTAAAGTAAAGAAATGACAACAATTTTTAGCATTTTTTTTAGTGGAGATTATTTAAGTGCACAAGTAAAGTTTATTTCTAGAAACACTGTCCCCACTAAGTTAATGATAGAGAATATTTGATGCAATATCAAGCTCAGGAATAAAAGGGGCTCTAGTACTGCTGTGTCAAACTCAGTAGTTTCAAGTAAGGTAAGAGGGGACATTGGTGCTGTCAGAGCTTGGTCCAATCAAAGATATTTCTGGGTGATGTGATAACTGCTTTTGAATCTCCAGATTTTACTGGAAGGTTAAGACAACATCAGAACTGTGAAGTTTGAGACTTTCCTCATTTTCACAATCTTTTTTTGATGTCTCAGTAACTAGAATCAGCATAGCATGACAGAAGTTAAACGGAGGTATTGGATTAAAAATATCTAGTAGTAACAGAAGGGAATTTAATTCTTCAGATCATGAATCACAGCTTACAAAGAATGGTTCTGTGCTGCCAGAATTCACTGGTTCCTGGTGGTTCCCAGTCTATGTGCAGTGTGCCTGTTTTTGAGGTCCATACCTTACATCTCAGTTGGTCAGCCGACAAGCGGTGATATCCACTCTTGCTCATCTTGAAGAAAATTCATTTAATCCTGTTATTTCTCAACACAGTTCCTGCAACAGCAGCAGTTAATGATGAAAATTAGGAGAATTCTATTACGTCTGCCACTTTTCTCACATAGTACTCAAGTTAAAATCAGTTTCTGAGCCCCCCATGCGGGAGAAAGTTGTGAAGGTCTCAGGAGTGAGATCTGTGTTCTCAGAGTTGCTGATACAGTCAGTGCAAGTTACTTAGAATTTGAAACCTTTTATATGACAACTCTTCTCAAATATGTGTCCTAAATTTGAATTAAATGTGACAAAACAGTTTACTCTTGGCTTGGCCAATCCACATCTTACATACATGAATTCCAAGTTCCAGTTTTCAGCTCATTATTGATACTATCTTTGGCAAACCCCATTAGAAAGTTCTTCAGCCAAACTTCTTTTTCATTGTTCTGGAGGTATTTGTTTCACACACAGCTAAACCTGTTGGCTAAACTGCTTCTCAGGTGACTGGTGTGAGCTGCTTACAATACATTCATGTTCAGAGGTTGCATTAGTGTGAAGATTTGTTGTGCGGTACTGATTCACTGTGAAACCGATGTAGCATCACTAGATGGTGCTGCAGAGTAGGTTTGTTTTGGGTTATTGAAATTATTCAAATTCGTGGAGTCCAGACTGCAGTGCCTATGGTCCTAGGGCTTTCAAACCTTTTTGTTTGACCTTCCTCTGTTTTTTATTGTTGCTGTTGTTTTGGGTTTTTTTTTGGCTGGGGGTGGAGCTGCTAGCCCTGAAGAAGTCAGTAGCAGGCCTTCTACTGAATGCAAACACAACAAAATTGGGCACTACCAAGAATTTCTGATAACACTGTGGACACGCATTTACTGAAACTTCTCATTCAGGACCTGACCCTTTGTGAGATAAATCCACTGCAAGTTTTATGCCATATCCTTACAGAAAGGCGGTGCATTTTCAAAAGGCACAGAGATGAAAGCCTAGAATACTGATGTATCATTGCTTCTTGGTGAGACTTACAACATCAAGTCATATCCACACCTGAATGTTTTGATGTTATCTGCTCACAGTAACTCAAGCTAGATTCCCTGTAATACCTGAAACTTTTGGATGAATTCTCTGTGGAGTGATGAGCCTTTTATTGTTGCCTTGTAATGGCACAGATAATGGTTCTACCTTTCTCTTCTAATGAAAATCCAGGTAGCTGGATGTTTGTCCTACACTGGCTCTGAACACAAACAGATTAGTTTAGTTTCAGAAGCTTTCCTATATGTGCCCAGACCACAGATTATCTTAGCATTTAATAAATATTTTTTGTTTTTAAATTGGAGATTCTGGTTTGTTTGTATTTGAGATACTCTTTATACAACATTTTATGTGTAACTGAGACACATACTGCACTGAAATCCTCTGTGTTAGCTAGACAAGAATTATTACGGTTTGTAACACGTGAATGATTACAGCATAAAAATAGATGTTTAAGCCTCATAGTCTGTATCCTGATCAAATATTGCAGGTTCAAAGATTTTCCTTGTATGGCTTTTTTTTTTTTTTTTTTTCCTTTAGTTCTAGTATTTGGGTTTGCGATAACTAATAGGCACTGAAAATTCTGGTTTTGCTTGTGAGATGTACTAAAGAGTAATGGTTTGGGGGAAAAAAAAAACTTATAAAATCCACATTGATGAGTTTCATTTGTGTAAAATGATACTAAAACTTTTTGTATGAAGACTTCATCTTTTACTTTAAGGTTTTATTTACCTTTTGTGACATTGCAAAATCTCATTATCTTTGTCTGTCACAATCTCCCCAGTAAAGCTGAGATAAGGCAAACTACAAATCAAGGAGTTATTTTGCTCTGTGGGTACAATATCTAAAATATTTTTAACAGATAGCCTTTGAACAATTTAATGTAATATTGTAACACTTTAAGAATTTTCATGTATTAAGTATTAAGATGTGCTTAGTATTTTTTTTTTTTCCTATCTGGATTTTTCCAGAGTTTCTCTGAAGGCACATTTAGCTGAGATCTGGGAACCAGGGAAGCAGCTACCCTTGTCAATGACACAGCTTATTAGCTTTTATTTTATTTTATTTTTTTAATTACTCCCTGTGCTGTTAAGATACTGCTACATAGTTACCTGATAGGTAGGGCAGCAGATTAACATAGTGATCTTACTAATCAGTGTGTTTGATTTTAAAGTGGTTTTCACAGTGAGATATTTAATACCTATAGGTTAATTGAAATCTTCTCCACTCAGGCAGGAAGCAGACAGAGCGTGCCTTGTGTCTGGCTCATGAATATATTTATTTATTGCAGTCTGTACCTTTAAATCATACATGTTCTCTTAGGGGCATCCTAAAGTTCATAACAAGCCAAGCAAGAAATGGTTCAAAGTGGGAGTTTCAAGATTTGTGTCAGTAATTGTGCCTCCAAAAATCAGCATTGCAGTGAAGCTCAATTTCCATTCATTGCAATGTCACTAGATGGTACTGCAGAATAGGAAAATGCCCAAAGTGCAAATTTTGTCCAAATACAAGGGTGTAGAAGCTTTAACCAACACTAAGCATGCTTCCTTGAGCAAAAAGGAAGGTTAGCAAGCAGTTCAGAAGTGTCTTCTATGCTTTTGTATTTCAGCTGGTGCAGAAAATGTTTTCCCCAAAATGTTACCAATCATTAGACCTGCCACTTGTTTTTTTATTTTGGCAGATCAGATGAAAGCTTTTTTTTCCCTTTTGATTAACCTGCCATTTCCAACTGTTCCTACAACTATGGTCTTTTGGGGCTTAAAACATGCAGCTTAGAGGTGTTTCTTGGCACTAGGCTTGGTTCTGATGTGGTATGTAGCATGAGTATTTGTCTTTCATTGGAAAGATATAGAGCAGAACCAAATTTCATCAGCTGGAGTATCTGGTATAAAGATACACCTTGAAGATGACATGATTGGTGAGTATTCCTCTGGGAAAGGCTGTTTCAGATTCAGCCCAAGAATGCTGTGACTTTTCCAGCAGGTTTTGCTCCCATGGAGTGGCTCTGCTGGCCACTGCACAGCTCCAGCCAGAGGTGGCTGTGGTTGCTGGGTGCCCTGCTGCTGGAAGCACCTCGCTGCACGAGGCAGCCCAACCCACACCAATGGAGGGCCACATGTTTTTACTTCATAGATAACTGAGAAAATATCATAATCTTCTAATTATCAACAGTGCAATATTCTGATGAAAGCCTAGAAATTACTAGAATTTTTGCTTGCACCTGATTCAGTTGCAACTGATAGTATAATCCAGATGCCTTAGTTACTTTCTGTGTCTCATTCTCATGGGGGCTTTTAGGGATTTTTCTGCAATAACTCTTAAATCCTTTTCCTGGTCACTATATTGCTGCATTTCATTTCACAGAGGTTCTCTCATTGGGCTTTCTTGTTTCAGGACCTGTGGTTTGCATTGATTGTGTAACTAAAAACTTCACTTTCTTTTTCACCACTCTCTCAAAAAATTCACAAATCTGCTTTGGAGTTTTATAGTGTGACTGTTAAGAGAAATAGAAGAGATAAAGGTCGAGAAGTGGGAAGCAAAATGAGAACTTCCTAACACAAGTCTCAATAATTGTAAGCAACACTGTGCTCCTGAACAGCAGGATAATAATTTAAAACTAATAATTTGCTCAAAAAAAGGCTACTTTTTGTTTGTATGTAGAGGTAAGGGAGCAGCTGTTTGTTCAGTTGTGTTCATTAGTTCAGTTTACATCATGATGTACTCAATAGCATCTTACAGAAGTACACTGGTGGTATACTGCATGATAAAGCTGACCGTAGCAATATGGATTTGAAATGTGGATGGGTCTTGCAATGTGACCTGTTGAAGGTGACAGCAACAAACACACAGAATATGGTCAAGGAAAGGTTTATACTCTTTCCTTTCTCTGAGATCTCTGTCTAGTTCTAGATATATGGCAGATTTTTATAAGCACAGCATGCAGGCTCTTGTTCATGGCTGGTGAAAATGCATAGTTAATGGTGATGATTGTGTTGAAAAACAGGGTTTTATAGCTGAGAACTTCCTAGATGGAACTGTTCTATTTTGGTCTTTGTTGTAGTTTGCATGGAAATAAATAGGAGGCATTCGTTTTGGAATGGCCTACATATGTTTTCACTCTATCCTTTATATGGCACTTAGCTTCACAGGTAGCACAGTTATGAAATCAAACTAATCTCAGAGAAAACAAAGGTGGTGTTAGCTCTATTTCTTACATAGCAGTTCCACCAAATAGTATTGCGACACCCAGACTGTGTTTTAAAAGAATGCTTGGCTATGGGAGTCACACTCATAAAGATTTGTGTCTGTCACTGGAGCACTTTGACTTAAACTGCTGAGGGCTAAAGGTGACAAACAGAAGAAAGATAGGAGGAAGAATTCAGAATTGCTGATAATACAGGAACAAGTGGTCTGCATTAAAACAATTGGAGAGAAGAACTGAGAACTGAGAATCACAGTCTGTAGGTTTTTGAGCTAATTAAAAATGAAGTTTTAGTCCTTTCAGAAGTATTCATTCAGAAATTCATTTCTTTCCCTAGAGTAGGCCTGCATGAGGAAATTAAATGTGTGACTCCAGAACCAATAACACAGACCATGAGTTCAGAAGTACTTTTACCACTTAGTAATTGAAACCACAGGTTATCTCCTTAAGAAGTGGATATTTTAATACCCCGATGAACACAGATTTGCATTTTACATACTCTGAAATTATTTCGTAGGAGGTAAAGAACATTACATTGATTTAAAATATGTATTATATATATATATTTCATCCAGGTGGCTCTTGTGAACTGTATTGTGCATTTTCAGTCATTAAGCAAATTAAAAGCTCTTAACATTCACTAATGTAGATGTCTTCATTCTTATTTTCCTTTAATACTTTTAGGTTTGTCTCACTAAGAGAATTTTACTTTTAAGCTTACACTAGAAGGCAGATCATTGTATTATTCAAGCTTTGTTCTGGATTCTTTCTGTTTAACTGGCAAGTTTTCTCTCATTGATTTGTGTCTTTATTTGCTCAGCTGTGCTAGGAGTTATCCATTTCTTCTCTCAGGTCTATTAAAAGACCATTATCACAGCATTTCCTCTGGAGATCTTTTTACCCTTATCACATTTGCTATAAATTCATGAACTCCCATTTCACTTGAAGATATTTATACCATATGGGCCATTTTCTTTTATAATCAAGATGTAAAGGTAGGTTCCAGTGTTAAGTGCCCATTCTAAACTTCTGCTTTAGATGAATGATTCCTGCATTCTTTGCAATTATTACCTTACAAGAAATGACATCATGATAAAGACATTGCTTAGTAAGACAGATAATGGCAGTAAAAGCAAAAAGCTTGAAGGGGAGTTTTGCTTTTCTGATCCTTCAATTACATTTTGCAATGTAAAGTTACATTTAATACACGTTTTTTAGTATGTAATAGCACACTGAATAGCAGGGCAAGCTCTACCGATGGAAGAGACTCATCTTTAATTTGAAATCTGCCCTTTACTCCAAAGTTTTGTACTCTTGTCATAACCCCAACTGGATTGGGATAGGAGACTTTCAAATGCATCTGTCAAGTCAGCTAGCTACTCAGGAAATGCTGTCCTGTTTTGTCCTATTGCTTTTCTGATGGCATTTTACAGCTAAAGAGGATATTTCCTAAGTGAAGTGCAGAGCTCAGTAACTTGCTAGTAGCATCACTGACATTGGGTGAAGCATTTTGAAATCAAATTCTTCAACTTCTCTGAACAATTTTCCACAAGTGAATGTAGAACATGTATTTTTGAACATGTTTATACAAGCTTACCAAAAATGTGTTTGCTCTGATCACTGAAGGGAAGTCATTTTGTGTTATGTAGCTGACAAAATATGAACAGAGCATTAAAGACTTGTGGCATGTTCAGTTAAAAGCAGAGATATTAAATATGTCCAAGGAAGTTATATTTCACAAATACACAGAAACCTGGTGCTTCTGCATCTCTGTTCTCTATTCTGGAAGATTGTAAGGCAGGAATTATTTCATTATTGTTTTAAAAAAAAAAAAAAACACCTCCAAATAATGGGGAACGAAATACAAATTTCAATACAGTAAAAATTTGGTTCTTTAAAAATAATAGGATTGCAAGAAAATAATGAATTTAAAGATAGACTTTGATGCGGGAAATAATGCCTTTCTTTTTAGAAACGGGCAGCAAATTTTGGAGTGTAGAAAATGTTGTCCATGATAGTGTAGTCTTAGGCTTGCTGGGAAGGAAGAAAAGCCAATAAAGGAAAGAATGATAGTACATTGATCAACTCTTTATCACAGCAGGGTAACTAAATCTGCTGTCACCAAACATATCACACAGCCACTTGATTAAAGTCATGTAATTTGCTGGGATGGATGTGAGAGTTGAGCTGTTGTCAGCAATTGTGGACAAAGGCAGATAAGGAATGTACTGAAATTATAAGAGCTTCCATCTGAAAACTCTTAATTTGTTTCTCAAAAGAAGAGGTGTTCCACTGTTTTTCTCCACATTAACAGCACAAATTGCTGTGTCCTTATGTTCTCTGAGTCCCTTATAAAACACAGTAAAGACAATATCATGTTTGATCAGCCCTGTTCAGTTGTCAAATCAGCAGGGAGAAAGGAGTAGTGTTCATTATTTAGAAATAAAGCACAAGGGAGAACGTTGAAGTCAAGGAGGTGAGGAAACTCCAGTCAGGAGATGGAGCTGTGCAGTGCACTCAGAGGAAGTGAGAAGAGCAGTGGGAGAAGTACCCCTTTCAGAACATGAGATGCTGTGGTGTAGCCTGTATTGACTGAGGACTCATCCTTGTCTTCATGTTTTTCTGTTAAGTATTGCAGAATGAAAGTATATGTTAAGGGGGAAGCTATGGGGTGTGATAGTGAGTCCTTCCCGCCTTAGGAAAAGTATGGTTCACCTCATAAATGGGCAAACAATTGCTTAGGCTGGAGCAAAAATGGGTGGACCTTGGAGCTGAAAGGTAAACTGAGGCATGTCTGGCCCAGAATCTCTCCTGCTATCTGGGTCTGTTATTTCCACCTGCTGCAGCTCAGCCTGTATGGCATGGATATGAAGAAATTAAAGCCAGGTGCCTTTTCTGTTCCTGTGTGTACTGCATAATGCGATCCAGAAAAGTACTTCAGTTATTTTACGTTTAGACCAATGCCCATCAGGTAAAACAGTATGTAGCACCAAATCTTTTACTCTTAGAAGTTCAGTTTCCCTGGCTGTAGCAAAAGTATTCCAATTATGGGCAGAGCTGAAAGTGGTAATCTGCCATCAGCTCAATTCTTTAAGATGAGAAATCTGTGTACACTCTTTATGCTAATTATCTGAATGTCCAGCATCATTTAGCAGAATTGAAACTGAAATGTTTGTGGACTTTTTTTCCCCTGAATTCTTTACTGTATTTAAACCGGTGCTATATGATAGAATATACAACACTGCTATGTTTTTCTCTGGTCTCTGTTAAACCAGTTTATGCTCATCAAATATCTATTAAGCCAAATTTGCTTTGGTTTATTTGAACAGCTGCTGTGTGATAAAATTCATTACACTTGGTTGAATTTTTATATAACTAATTTTCTTTCTTTTTTTTTTTTTTTTTTTTTTTTTTTTTTTTTTTTTTTTTAGAGAGAGAGAGAGAGACTGCAGATAAGAAGGGGTTTAATCGTACTGTTCCTATCAGGATGGTAATACTATGTTTCTGCCTGTTCATAGTGTCTGAAAAGATGAAGGAAAAGATGTCTGTTTCTGTGGAAGTGAAATCTCATTGCAATAATAGCAGCAAATCTTAAAACTAAAAGGACTTATTCTCCCATCAATAGATTTGATCCAATGGATTCTAGAACCGATAGCAAGATTTCAATGAACTTGTGTTGAATGTTCTGGGCACATAAAAAGCCAACAGGTCTGGGTATGGTTTCAAGGTTCAAGGTTGATGGATGCTGTGTTCATCTCCTCGTGTCTCCTTTTAAATGTAATGAGACATATTCTTTGATAATTTATCTGAAATCTTTATGTTCTTAATGATGGACCTTTTTCCTTCAAGTAAGATGGGTCAAATCTACATTGTGCTTGATTGTACATTCCTAACGCTTTGAAATGGTGAATTTATCAACTGCTCTGTCAAGGACAGAAAAAGATCCTTTCCCTGCGGGTGTGTCTGTGCGGGTATCTAACAACTGATCTCCAGCACTTAATATTTTGTCCTAATGTTTGCTACCAGTGGCACTGAGTTCAATTTTATCAGTTTATATGTGATGGCAACTTACAAAAAAAAAAGCAAAACAGGCAAAAGTATATTTTGAAAAAGATTTTCAGGCTTACAGCAGGAAGGGTGTGGTTTTCTTGTTTGTTTTTTTCCATGCAGACAATATTTTATTTGTTATAAAATGAAATTTCAGTTGCTCAAATTGTTCATGAATTTTTTGATGGATGAATGGATGAATTACAGGTCTAAGTCTTTGTTGTTCCTTAAACAACTAAAGAATCTTTCTGGGGGAAGAAACAGCTGAATTGATCCAAAAGAGAACTGCAACTGCTTAATTCTTTATTTTTGTGTATTGTGGAAGGGTATGAAGGATTCAAGATGGGCAGTTCTGTGCTCTGGTGGCTGCTCCTCACATGCAGCCATTTCCTAACAGAGACCAAACACAGGAACTGGAAAATGAGCAGTCAGTGCTGAATGTGTGTGATTTTGAGCCATTAGGTAAAAATGATCAGGGATTATCCATCTCTTCTCTTTGCTTCATTATTTGTGACTGGTCCTGCAAAGGCTTGTCTCAGGTGAAACGTTTTGATTCTTTGTGATGTCTTCCTTCCATCTGAAGATAAAAACTGGGATGGGGGGAAGGCATGAGAAAAGTTAGACAAGGCATGAGAAAAGTGAGAAAAGTTAAAATCAGTGCCCTTTTTTTTTTTTTTTAAAGCAGATAAAACCTTTTAAAAGGGTTCATTTCAGAGACTGCACATACTGTTCTATGCAAATGTGGTATTTTTGTATCTTTAAAAAAAAAAAGGAAAAGGAAATCTTTTCTTGATGATGAGCAGTTAGTCGTAAATGTTGTGTGGCTTATATAAAAGTATAACCACGTGTTATTTGTCACTTTTATCCATGCATCAAAATAAATTTACATGGGAGCATGTTGTACTTATGTACCCTCTTGCTGATCTGAAAATAAGGACAGGATTCAACTGGCTGTTGTCCTTGAAGTGTGTGCTGTTGAACCGTACTAAAAGGCATCAACTCAGAGTTAGCTCAAAATGACTGGCCTTGCTGCAAGCACCCTGATCTGAGATACTGTCAGACTTGCACGGTTTTTGCAGTTTTTGCTAAGGGAAAATAACAAGATTGGTTAAAAATAGCTGTCTTCAGGTCATGAAACTTTACTCACTCTGGTTCCTGCTTGTACTCTTTACTAAATATCATCTCACGCCATCCTTCTTTTTTGGTGTGCTTGTGTGATGCCTCCAGTCTTGATACTGCAGTGCTCCTAAACTAATGATGCTAATTGGTTTCATTTTTGTATCTCTTTATTCTAAGTCAGTTTTCATTGCTTTGTGATGCAGATCAGAGCAGCCGTTGCAGTTGCTCTGACTAGCATACAGTTACTGTCAGATTAGATGTGTCAGTGCTGATAGTGTGAAGCAGGACACTTACAGTCCATCGGTCTGTTAGGAGTGAAGTCTTATCAGTTCTTGTATCAGGTGGAGCTGAACACAAGAATGTTGGTTAATGGGGGGAATTTTATCTTTTTGCTTCCTTGAAAGTTAAAGAGAGATTCTTTTTCCAATGGCATGAAATGTAATTAGGTGCCTTCATTAATTAAGTGCTCTTTGCACATCTCTTAGCTTTCTACATGCACAGTTCTTGGGTGCTTACTTTCCTGCCATGCGATCTATTCAGCATTTTGCTTTCTTAAATGCCCATTGGTTTTGTCCATAGGCTTCTCCATCTCTTAGCTGGATGAGACGAAATGACAGATTTTAAAACATCCTAGTTCACATTTTGTGCAATGCATCCAATTCCTTGTGATTTCTGCAATAGAAGTAAGAGTCTAAATTCCTTCACATATTAACAAATCAATGAATATCATGATCAAGCTATAAACTGAGTAATTATTCTGCTGTGAATGTTTCAAGGAAAATGTAAGGCAGGTTTTTACTGTACTGTTTCACACTTCCTCCACTGGGAAAATACCATTTCTAATCTGTCATTACTGATTAGGTTTTGAATACCTTGGCAAATACTGAATTCTGAAGCTTCAGAGGAGATTTAAAAAAAACTAAACAAACTATATTCTAGTAAGCTTTGTTTTGCCCACTAGGAAGAAACTATGCATAAATGTAATCATTTGAAGTACTGTAATCATAAACATTGAGTCAAGATCCTGTAATCGTGGCACAACAGTTAAGGAGAAAATGCCAAATATTTTGGCATAGGATTGTGTATCACTTCAAAAGATAATGGAAGTGGGTTAAACATCTCCTTTGTTACAAATATGGGCAAACACTGAGTGCTTTATTATTATTATTATTGCACTGGTTCACACTGAAGAATGATTTATAGGATAGGATTTACCTTAATGATAGCCAGAAGAGGAACCAGGTCAGCCTTAATCAAAGATTTTCTCTTTACACTGCCAGAAATAAGTAAGTCCAAAGCATCATGCCTGGTATGAGAAAAAGTTCTAAGGTGATGGAATATCAGGAAAGACACAGAAGCATTTAAGCTGTATTACTGTAGATATGAGAGCTATGAAGTAAAGCATCTCTTTTTTGTTGTATCTCTTTGCTATTTTGATGGACTTTTCCATTTTTCTAATAAGAAGGTATTTCTGTAGTACTTTCTGCTGAAAGTTTCTCTGTACATCACCCAATGTTAAGGCTCAATTTTACCAATGCAGTAAAAACTGATAGGGCTACTAGTTTCAGTGATCTACTTATGCTGTTTGCAGTGATTTCAGTTGAAGTCATGCATGTTCTAAAACCATATTTATGCCTAATGACAGCATATTTTTCCTACATAATCCAGGAAAATGCTCTATAGGATCCGATGGTCACTGTCCCAATATGAACATAAAAGAACTTTAAATACTACTTGGAAGTTTTAACACTTGCAATTTCAGTTAATGTTTACAGGCTTTTAAAGGTGACCTGCAGTTGAGTATGAGTAGCATTGCCAGCATACGATGCAGGTTCCCTGTGTGTGCTTTTTGGGGAGTGGGTGGAATTTAACGCTTTGCTGCTGGGGGGTGTGGGTTCAACTTACTGCATCTTGGTCGAATTCTTGTCACCACAGGCTGCTTAGTCGCATGTTCTGAAGGGTGATTAGATTGCTGGATCTGACATCAGAATGAATAAGGAATCAGGTGCCACAAAGGTGCATGAGGTCTGTGATTCACTGCCTTGTCAATAGGGCAAATTCTCTTCATCTCAGGAAGTGTTGTAGGATCAGATTGAGGTAGGTGCTATGGGCATTACAGGTGTGTCTAAGATTGCAAACAAGGGAGAAAGCATTACTTGCAGCCTCCTATTACACATATTGCTGGTCAATCTCTTCAAATGCTGATTGATGGATCCAAAGAAAGACAAAGAAGACTTGTTTCACTAAGTCATGGGAAAGAAATAGTAGATATGATGAAAGATGACTGTTCTTTAAGTATGAACTATCTAATATTGGAGGGATTTTAATGTATGACAACAGTTATCCTCATGGGATGCAAAATTATGAGAAGGTTTGAAAATGGACTTTGTTTTGCTTGTACTCCAGCACTGTCATTATATTTTGTTCTAGAGAGACCTTTGGCTGCTGCATGTTTTAATTAAGTGCATCTGCTGAAGTGAGTTTCTATCCTAAAACCTGAAAATAAGGATTTATAATAATCACCATGTCTGTAATGAGAGCACATTTTAATGTATTTTTATGACATGATGGTCCTCAGATGGATAATATTCTACAGATGACAAAATGATTTATTAATAGCTTGTAAAATGAAAGATGGCTAAAAAATTTGTAGCTTTCTAGCTGAACAAAAAACCTGATGTTCATAATGGTAATGCTATGCACGACCTCACTCAACATAACTTAAAATTGAATTAAGATTTAATTTTGAACCTCACTGCTTCTTAATGGAAAATAGGATTTTTATCTGAAAACTTGCTTGATATTTCTCCTACTGTTTTCATGATTTCTGTAGCAAAATAATGTTAAAAAAATGGAAGGAAGGCAGAGAACTGTTCATTCATGTTAGCAAAAAAGCTGTTCTGTTCCACCACTCTTTCTCTGTAGGCGAAACAGGGACTGGAAGAAAAATTAAATCTCTGTTTCAGTGTTTAGGAAGGTTTTGTTTTGCTTTGCTTTACTCCTCATTTTCATGAAGTTGTCTTGCGATTAATAGTAAGATCTGTTCTTAAACTTACATATATATCTATCTTTGGTAAATGAAAGCATTTATTAAGGCACGTGAAGATTCAGGTTCATATTCTGCTGGTATAACGAAGTCATTCCACACTCCTTCATTTGCTCTTTTGACTTGAGATGATTTTGCTTAGGAATAAGGCTGCAGAACATAGTAGCTTTTCTTGTAATTGAAAGTTTGAAGAAGAGAGTAGAAAATGTTTCCCTTGGAGAAAATAAAATAATAAAAATAGTAATAATAAATCATAAACTAAAATGAAAAGATATGCAGAATTCTGGGAACTTGTCTGTAGAGAAGACAGTGCAATTCTCCTGGCACTATTGCTGAAGGTAATATTCTGGGTTCTAGTTAAAATAGGAGAAGAAAACACTCCTTTTGTCTCAGGTAAGACTAGGTGGAGAGATACATGGCTGAATCATTCAGATCAGGGTTTGAAAAGAGGACTGAACTGAAGGAAAACTATTCCATTACTTTTTTTTTTAATGTTCTAATATTTGCCCTCCTTTTCATAAATTATATTTCATGTTCATGTGTCTTAGCTGGGCCTTTGCTCTTCACAGGCAAATGGAATGACATCAGTCCCTTCAGACTGTTTCTATTCTAATGCTGTGTGCCAGGTATGCAGATGCTGGAGATAATATTGCAAAAGGACCAAGAATTAATTTGGGTAATTTTGCTTTCTGTGTTGGAAGCGAGCCCTTATGTGTCAGTAAACAACCTCTAATGAACAGCTCAGGGAAAACCGAAACCTTGCGATCACTGTAGGAGGAATAACAAGAAAAATCATATTTTCTGTGTTCAAGAAATAGATGAGGACCTCTGCATTTGAATTTATCAGAATTGGTTTGTATTCAAATATTTTTAACAAATGTTAAAATTAAACCCATTAGAAAAACTTTTAACCATGTCTGTTTTATCCATTGGTTCTGCTTTAAAACTGGACACCTATTCTTTTTCCTTTGTTCTTCTGCCTCTCTCGCCAAACAGAGACTGCCTACAAGCAATACAGTCTTTTGGCATGTAAGCCACTCCTCCCACCTTAGTATCATCAGCACTCTCAGCAGAGACAAATCAAGAGGTTCCACAAGCCCATGTCCAACAGTCCAACACCGCATGTGTCAGTATAGGGTAGGGACTGACAGGTTGGAAAGGAGCTCTGTGGAGAAGGACCTAGGTGTTCTGGTGGATAGTAGGGTGAGCATTCCCCAGCGGTGTGCCCTTACGGCCAAAAAGGTAATTGGGATCCTGGGGTGCATTAGAAAGAGCACAGCCAGCAGATCAAAGGTCGTAATCTCTCCCTCTACTCTGCCCTGGTGAGGGTGCTTATGGTGTACCGTATCCAGTTGTGATCCCCCCAGTCCATGAAAGACAGGGAGCTTCTAGTAAGAGACCAACAGAGCCACAGAGATGGTTAGGATTCTGGAGCATCTCCCATCTGAGAAAAGGCTGAGAGACCAGGGACTCTTCAGGCTAGAGAAGACAAGAGTTAATCTCACCAGTGCTTATAAGTATCTAATGGGCAAGAGTCAAGTGGATGGGGCCAGCCTTTTTTCAGCAATGCCCATTGTTCTGTCACTGGGAAGTGAGCACAAACCAGAACATAAGAAGTTCCATGCAAACTTGAGGAAAAGCATTTTAATGATGAGGATGACAGAGTGCTGGAACATGCTGCCCAGGGAGGTTGTGAAGTCTCCCTCTCTGGACATATTCAGAACCTGCCTGGATGCTTTCCTGTGTAACCTGCCGTAGGAATCCTGCCTTGCAGAGTTTGACCTTGATTTCCAGCGGATTTTTTCAATCCCTATGATTCTGTAATTATTAGGTGGGACAGTCTAAATCAATTTGTTTCAAAGCAAAACATCCATCAATATAAACTTAGTTTTCTTAATAGATACAATACAGTCAATGAAATTGGTATCATAGCTCTTTGAGAAAGAAGAATGACCATATTGGCTGCTAGAGATAAAATTAAGCCAGTGCTTTACAAGCACTTTTTCTGCAATGGTTTTACTTCTGTCAGATACCAGCCTACTGGTTCTCTTCGGAAGAAATGGAAGGATGACTGTTGTCTAACCCAGGTGAAGGTGAAAAGATAATGTTGGCAGACTGAACAAATTCGTTAACGACTTTGATAGATAACTTAACATGAGGCAGATTTCTGTTATACCTGAGCCTAAGTGTGTGTTGGCTTTCTTATTTCACTCCAGAACATTTCAGTGCTGCTTCTGATGTTTGCAGTTCATGGAGATGAGAAGCATCAGTGAGATGACATTGACATTGAATGGCTATCATCATCCTCAAATGCTGGAAGCAGTAAATGCAGAAGTATAGCATCTGTTCTGTGAAAGAGCATTTTGATACTAATATAGTGGGAACTACTTGAGCCATTCAGGTGAAGAATCAGAAGTAGAAATTCCCATGTTGAATGGAAAATCATTCTGTGTTTTGCTGGCATGGCTTTTGGTGCTAGGAGAAATGAGAGAGCCTTAAGTCACAATCATCGAGTTTTGCATAGCCATGATACTACAAAATAACCAACTGTGCCAGTGCTATGAACAACTGGATTCTGATGTCTTACTAGAAATGAGTTTCTGGAAATCTGGGTTGTAAGAACTGCTATAGTTTTGATTCCCCTTCCCATTAGTTTCAGTGAAATTACTGGCAAAATTCCCACTGACTTCTGGGGTGAAGTCATGTTTATCCTTTTTGTCCTTATTGCAATGACTATTCTCAGTGCAGAGAATTAATGCAAGTGTTGGCAATTCTGCTTCTAGCTGAAGGTGATGCAGAAGTCAGTCTGAAGAGTTGTCCCTTAAGATTTGTTTTTGGTTAAGAGTGAATGTTTGTCAGGAGGATTGAAATCGTCTTTTGGACAGTGTTCCAATCCTTACTTATAAAACGAACCGTCATCAGATTTCCTTTTCTCCTTAGTCTTTATAGCATCCCATGCTACGTGAATTTACATTCTAGTCTAAGGTAAACAAAGAAAATATATGTGAATTCGTTTATAATGACAGAAATGTGAAAATAGAGTGCACATTTGGCAAGGAGAAAAATGTATTTAAAAAGTTTGCATGTAGAATGTGTTTCCAGAATTACCTTCTTCTGATGCTTCTATCAGTTCCTCCACTTCCTGTGGACCATGCAGCTTTCCCTCCTGCTGAGGACAATGACTCAGCCTTCCCAGGGCAAAGATTGCTCCAGTTTATCTGACTTATCCCAAGATACTCCCAAATGCATCTATGTATATAAACAACTGCCTGGGGGAGCTCTTCTGTGGTTCCTCTCCTTTTTTTTTCCATTCCTCTTTTAAAAAATAATTAAAAAATTTGCTGTCTTTAATTTGAAAATTTAATGTGACCATTGGATAGGAGGAAATATACTCAGGGCACAATCTCGAAATGCTGCACAACTGCTATAATATGCTGGAAAATGTTCTATGCTCTTCTTAGGCTTGAAGACCTAAGAGAGTCTGCATTCTTCACAATGGTCTTCTATGCAGCCTGTATGATGAGGCATGCAATGACTGTTCACTAGAAATGCAAGCAAGTTTTGTGGCTGCTGAGGCTGGGAGAATGATTGTCTATCCTACAATCTATTAATGCTGATGTTACACGTTCTACTTGAAGCAGCAGATTGATCAGGCTTAAAAGTGTGCTAGAAGCATCTTCATTGCTTCCACAGCTTTTCCTCTACAGTACAAAGTGTAAAAGTCTTGAATTTGTATCGAATTGTGGGATTTTTATGTAATTATACTTTACAGTGAAGGGCACTGGCACAGATGACTTTATTCCTCTATTGTATTTTCTAAAATGTGAGAATTTCTTCCTTGAGCACTTATGGCAAAGTCAATGAGATTTGGAATTATATCAGTGGTTGATGTTATTTTGTGTATCTTTAGTATAATTATGATGCTGCATCTATTATACAAAGTACGGAGGAGTAGAAGGATGAATCCTTGAACTGAGTTTCTTTTTAAGCTTTACATTTTGTGACCTCACCCTGTTGAGCACATCCTGGATTTACGTAGCCTTTTCATTTTCAGTATGGATTATCTTAGCATCTGTGTTGCTTAGAGAACTTTTTTTGAACTTAAAATGGAAGTGTTTTGCCAAACATAGAACTTCACTGTGCAGTTTTGCAACATGAAGAAATCTGTTTCTTCAGAGCAAAATTTGAGGGTGCAGAAAAATAAGTAGGGAATGGTATCGACGTCCTGCATTATTTGAGAGGTTCACAGATGCCCTTCTGACTTTATGGTGATCCATTTGGTCTCTTAAGCCAGCTGCTACTGAAATTAAGGATAAAGTCTGATGCTGAAAGCTCTTGCTACGGGTGCTTGTAGTTATATAGATATTGTTATACTTGTAAAAACAAAGAACTGTCTCCATCTAAGTATTTTAGCCCTCTATCACTCATTCCTCCATGATTGGAAAGAACAGAATGCAAGTAGTAGGCTGACATATATTGATTTTCTGGAAAGTAAACAGCAGAATATGAAAATGAATTCTCCTGGATCAACCTATCTAAAAAACACCTTCTGTGGCTTCATTTTTGGGGGGGAAGGTTGGGCATCCTGAAAGAAATACTTGCAAAGAATGCAACAGCAATAAGTTTTTAAGATGCTCCTGTGTTGCTCTTTCAAACCAGGGTTTTCTACCTGCATAACTTGTAAGACTTCAGTACAATTGCCTGGGACTTGTAGCTTGCAGGCCATGCAGCTGTAACCTGTTCTGAGGTTCACACAGGTGAGCAGCGGAACTGCTAAGGTGCTGTGAGTGTGGCTGTTGGATCTACTAATATGTGTTTGCCTGCTTCAGCCTGCTGTGCAGAGCAGTAGGATTGCAAGGCAGGTAGCTAAAGGAAGTTCATCAGCTGACTTGGCCAGAGTGGACAGAGGAAACTAAGTATCTAACGGTAAAGACAACTACTGAACCTGCACTTTATGTGGTAGAGTGGCTGCCATACAGCAGTTGTGTAGTGCTTTTCAATGTGGCATTATTAAAACACTTTATCCATCGCTGTTGTATCCATTACAAAACTTCATATTTCCATATAAAAATAATTGACATGTATAATTAACATGTGCAAGTAACCCCATCAGTCCTTTGAAGTTTCCTCCCTCTGCACCTGTGGTGATTCTTGCACAGATAAAGTCTGCTATGACACTTTATCACTGTGTTTGAAGAAAATGCAATATGATTACTCTGTGCAAACTGCTGGATTACTAGGATTTATTTGAAACACGCCTCTAACCCTGCAAACTGCTGACTTAAGGGCACAGCTAAAGGTATAAATACTTTGCTGAATGTAATTTCATTTGCTAACTAAATGCAACAGCGCTTCAGGAGTGTCTGTTTCTCAAATAATTTTTGCTGTTCACAGCAATCATGAGAATGATCACTGTGCTGATGATACTTGGAGCAGTGCCTCAACAAAATTACTAGTGAACCTGATGCTTAATTGAGAAGTTACAGTTCTGCTATGGAGGAAGCAGGTTGTTACTTTTAGCTTTAACCCCAAGTATAAAAGCAAAGAAAAGTATTGGCTTCTCAGGATTGTCATTGTGATCACTGACTGTTTCTGTTTTTTTCCTCTTCCTCTTCCTCTTCCTCTTCCTCTTCCTCTTCCTCTTCCT